>NC_133784.1:22006880-22628908 GCF_003597395.2 Chelonoidis abingdonii
CTGCTGGAGGATTGAGGAGGACAAGCGTTATATCAGACACCAGGAGGAAGGTCCTGTGGTGAGGATAAAGAAGGTGTTTGGAGAAGGCCATGGGGAAGTAGCCCAGGGAGTTGTAGCTGTCATGCAGCTGTTACAGGAGGCACTATAGACAGCTGCAATCCACAGGGCCCTGGGCTGGAACCCAGAGTAGAGGGCTGGCCCGGGTTCCCCCCAAACCTCCCAACTCCTGATCAAACACAGGCAGAGTTGACCCAGACTGTGGGGAAGATCACTGAGGTGAGCAAATCTGCCAAATAAGTGCAGGACCCACCAAGGTAGAGGAGGAACTTTGTCACAGTGGCCACAGCTTCACTGCTATTGTTACTGGAGCAAGCTGGATCAAAGCTAGCTGGAGTATCTACAAGTGCTGCATGAAGTGCAGACATGCTCTGAAAGCCACCACCTCCCCTTTTACGCTAAGCACTTGCTCTCAATTTCAAGGTGTTCCCTCACCCATGCAGGACAGGAACAGCCCCAAACCCTCCACTGTCCAGTTAGCTGCAGCTGCATGCAGCCTTGCAAACTGATCACTGCCCTGTGGATCCCCCAGGGACCCGTCACACACATAGTCTCACCCAGGGGATGAAGAAGGAGGAGGGACCAAGGCTGGTGGCACTCATGTTAGCCAGGTTGGGGATCATTTCTAATCAGGATCCCTTCATTTAGGCATTAATCCTGGCCCAGGCACCATTCCATCCCAGCAGGGCAGAGAGAGGGAGTCTTGCAGGTAACACAGACGTGCAGGGTAGCAAACACTCTCCCCGCAGATGGCTACAATCTCGGTTGGCCTATGGCTGCTAGGTTAGCCATTGAGATCGATCCCTGTGCACTCTGGGGACAAGCAAAGCCTGGTAGTGCCTGGGGGCAGGCGAGGCCACTGCCCTTCCTGTCTGAGCCACTGCCCGCTGCTACGAAATGAGAGAATGACATTTCTCTGCATGGGACGGGGGGCCGTGACCACCCCTCAAGTCATTGCAGGAACTCTTCTTTTTCCCATTCCAACCACACGAGGGGCAGCAGACCCCCAGGGGGCAGTGAGGGCAAACGGAACAAACCATTTATAAATCTTAACGCTCCACAACACACACACACATACTCCTGCCCCTGCCCCCCCCCCTGTAACGAACCCCGTAAGTGCCATCTGTCCCACTCGCGCAGGATGCTCTGCAGTTCCACGGGGCGCCGAGAGTTTGAATACACGCATGCGGTGCACATATCAGTACAGCCATAGGGTCGCGGGGGCTAATTTGTCAGGCACCCAGTGTACACCCAGAGGGAGGAGTGAAGGAGTTAATTGCCAGCGCTCCCACTCTGCTCTCAGCAGATCTCAGTGTAATTGGTGGAGAAGGGTTTATGAGAGCCCGGGGACATCACAGTGAAATGTACACCCTTGCTCGCACCCACACCACCTCACACCTGCCCAGCTGCTCATCACTGCCACACAAACCCATCCCCACATCCAGCAGGCATTGCTCCCTGCAGGTGCCAGAAATCCCCCCTCCCCATCCAGCAGTACCTCCTCCCCTATCCCCAACACACTGGAGGTCCCTGCGATCAGGTCAGCGCATGCCCCCAACACTTGTCCAGACCCAGGCATAAGCACATGAAGCCAGCAAGTGCCAAATCAAAAGTGGGAGAAGAGCCAGGGGGCAGGCCAGTGATGCTTTCAGGTTAAAATACTCAACACCATCCCCAGAGATGGCAGCTCCCATCAATACAGCTCCGTAAGCATTATTACCTTTGCAAGAGAGACAAGGTGGGGGGAGGTAATCTCTCATATTGGACCGACTTCTGCTGGTGAGAGAGACAAGCTGTTGAGGTTACAGAGCACTCTTCATCGGGTCTGGGGAAGAAAGTGCCTGCCCCACCTTGTCTCTCTAACAGGGTGCCCAGACAGCAAGCGTAAAAAATCGGGATGGGGGTGGGGGTAATAGGTGCCTATATAAGAAAAAGTCCCCAAAATTGGGACATCTGGTCACCCTAATCTCTAATATCCTGGCACCATCATGCCTACACCACACCCTGCAAATTACCTTTATAAGACAGGCGGAGTCTGGGCACGCTCCCCTTCGTCCCTTGGCAGCTGGCAAAAAGATTCCAAAAGAGCCACCAGGTTGCCACGAGCTGGGAGAAGCAGCTCCGCTCCATGCTCACTTGCTGCTCCGCTCTTCCTTTCGAGGCTCCCCTAGCCTTTAACTCAATGGGATTCCTTTCCGACCTCCTCACTGCAATGCCTTCCAGAGAGACAGCTGCGAAGATCCCAGCTGGCCAATATGTACTCATGCAGCCTTCCCCACCCCGCCTCTCCCCAGCCCGCCTGCCACAAGCAGCTGGCTCCAAGGAGTCTACTGGGAAGTTTTATACAGGCAGGGCTCCACCCAGCTCCTTGCAAGGAGACTGACTGCCACAGAGCAAGAGATGGGGGAGACCCGCCGGTCCAAGGACTTCCCCAGCAGCTGCAGCTCTCTGGGATTGAATTCCCTGCGGCTTCTGTGCTCTCTCCCCTACGGAGCTGGCAGAGGCAGCGGGGTTAGTCAGTCACTGCTGGAATGCCACTGAATCCTGCACAGTTACACCAGAGATGGATTTGGTCCTTGGCACGGAGAGGAGTAAAATGAAAGGCAGATTTCTTCCCTAATCTCCTCCAGTATTGGCCCATCAGCCAACCCGGCAGCAGCCTGCCTTCCCTCCCGCAGGCCCAAGAAGACACATTTCTTCCTTTAAAAGGAAGTAGACAGCAGGGCAAAAAGAATGAGTTGGGGTGCCGGGACGGGGTGTCAGCCAATTTCCCCCTGGAAGCTTATCCCGTGCTGATCATGGCTGCCAAGAGGCTGAAAGGATCCCAAGGCCTGACCTACCCACTCATGCCTAGAACAGGTGCCTCCAGGACAGGGATCTAGTGACTTGCAGGAGGCAGGTTTTATTGCCAACGCCCATGCTGTCCCTGACTTGTGGATCACTCCCAGGCCGCTAATTCAGCCCCAAGCACTATATTAAGGGGCAAAAAATAAATAGCTAATGCTGCTCAGTCCACTAGCCTGTCTGGGTTAGCTTTTGTACCGCACTCATCCTAGCAATAGGTGGATATCAAGCGGCACCGTACTGGTATTAAAGAAATCGGAAAGGTCCTGTCTAAGGTATTTAATATGGCTCCCCTCACTACAGTCTCTGAACACCTCACATTCTTTATGGCCATAGACCCTGTGAGGCAGGGCAGGGCTGTTATCTCCATTTTACAACTGGGAAACTGAGTCACAGAAAGACTAAGTGACTTGCCTGAGGTCACCCAGGACATCTGTGGCAGAGCAGGGAATTGACTGTGTGTCTTCCAAGTCCCAGGCTAGGACCCTAACCACTGAAGCATCCTTCAGCTAGCCCAGCTTTGCCATTGACTCTTAGTTGTAAAGTACAGTCTTTCCATGCTCGCAGCATCATCTTGTGCAAGTGACTAGAGCCACCATTTTCCAAAGGAGCCTCTGGCTGAGGACATGTCCATTTTGCCGTGCCCAATACGAGATACGTGGGGCCCGGGTCGTTTTCACAGGTGCTGACAACTCACCGCTCCAGCTGAAGTCAATGTGCTAAGAAGGCACTTTACAAACAGAGGCAAAGAGATCCAAAGAACAAGGAAGGTGAAGGGCCAGGGGAACCAGATACGACAAACACACTGTGGTCAAGTTGTTACATTTCCACCACTGCCAACCCCAAGTGTTCAAAAATCATGAGCAGCATCACGAGATTGAATTAAAAATCCCAAGAACTACAAAGAAATTGGGGTCTTTTTCTTTGCCTTCCAGGCGCACACAGATCACAGTTTCAAGCTTTGCTCCACAGCCAAGGGCTAGAAACTTACTTTTTTTTGTTTAGATGAAAACTGAGATTCTCTCGTAACCCCATGACTCCAGGATCTGAAGAAAAAAACACCATATACAACAAGACTCGCATAAAAACCTATCAGCTAGCAACACTGCCTTTCTCCCCACGCACTATAAACTACCCACTCCTTAAATTCCTTTCTCCATCAACATTCCACCATTTGGCCACCTCATCTCTCAAATATTCCCTCGCTTCTATTCTAGCATCCATATGTCCATCCCTCCAAACAATCAGCCTTTCCTCTACATAAATCACTCACCAGTAAATACAATAAACCAATAGATGACTGAGTCAGCTAGTTTCTTGCAGGCGTTGAGTATGAGGATATTTACAAACTTTACTATGAAAAGAAAAGATTTCCTATTTGAGGATGTTTCTCCCCACCCATGACATTTAATGTAGTCTTCCTATATCAAAAACTTCCCCAGCAAGGCTATAAAACCAAACACAGCCACAGTCTTGTGCTAGTGTAGGAGAAATCCAAAGTGAAACTGATTCAAAACAAAATATGAAACTGAGCAGCTTAGTTTCAACCTCCAACCTGCTGAAGTGCAAATAGTAAACAAATGGCATTGCCAGGGAAAGTAAAGGAAAGTTTAAATTTCCTTCCTGTTTTCATCAGTTCTGATGTCCTAACTAAGAACTCAGATCTGAAGCATTTGAAAATGATTTATAATTGGGGGTATGTCCTTGAATCCCTTGGTAAGGATGGGCAGGTAGCATACATGGTTCTACTCTATAAGAGAGTCAAACGTAAGCTTTTAACATCAGATACCTGGAGCCCAGGCTGGGCACCAGAATAAACATGGCCCAATCATTAGAGAGGCTGACTTCAGGGAGGCAGTGGCATGCATGTAGCCTCTGAAAAGTAAGCCATCTCTTCAGGAGTTCAAGCCCCTAGTGCTCTACAGCTTGGCAGTCACTTGTCCCAGTGCAGCATGGAGGTAACAGACTATAGGGCTCATTCTCATTTTAAACTGAGGCCACTTTCAATGGGTAGCACTGTAATTTTTGCCCACTTTAAGGCACCTTCACATCGCCAGAGGGATGTGAAGCGGCCCTAGGAATGGTCCTCCAGGGCTGATCTACACTACAAAGTTTGCTTAACACTGTGAAAAATTTCACACCATGTGATGCAATTAAACTGACTTAAGACCAGATGTGGACACCACTAGGCTGCAGGAAGAATTCTTCTGTTGACCTAGCTACTGCCTTTCGGAGAGGTGGATTTATTACAGGGACGGAAGAACCCTTCTGCGGTAAGTGTCTGAACTACAGAGGCACTACTACAGCACTGATAGTTTACAATTATACAGGTATAACCTCGGGGCCGTCCTGAGGATTTATGGGGCCCTACGCAGTATTATTAAACTGGTGCCTCTACACCAGTGCATTCAGCTCTGTGAATACTGGTGCCCCTACACTAGTGCATTCAGCTCTGTGAATACTGGTGCCCCTATACTGGTGCCCCTAAGCTGGCACAACTGGTGCCCCTGTGAATACAGCCCCTGCCTTCTGCCTAGTAAGGAGACTGCAGCGGGTGCTGGGTGTGCGGAAGCCAACCTGCTCTGACCTGCTGTCCCGGTCAAAGGCATGAACTCCGTGGGTGGGTAGGTGCCAGGGGTGGCTCTACACATTTTGCCGCCCAAAGCACGGCGGCATGCTGAGGGGGGCGCTCTGCCGGTCACCGGTCCCACGGCGGTAAACCTCCCATAGGTGTGCCTGTGGAGGGTCCACTGGTCCCGCGGCTTCAGCAGATCCTCCGCAGGCACGCCTGCGGGAGGTCCACCGGAGCCATAGGACCAGCGGACCCTCCACAGGCAAGCCGCCAAAGGTGGCCTGCCTGCCACCCTCCCAGCAACCGGCAGAGCGCCCCCCGTGGCTTGCCGCCCCAAGCACGCGCTTGGCGTGCTGGGGCCTGGAGCCGCCCCTGGTGGGTGCTCTGGGGCTGAAGCACGCACGGGGAAAAGTTAATGGGTGCAGAGCACCCACTGGTGCCAAGTTCCCCCCCGCCCCCTCCCCCCACACCTCTTGCATGCCTGTGGCCCCGCACTTACCAACTCCTCCCCCTCCTTCTCAGCACTGCCAGAGCCCTGTGAACAGCTGATTCATGGCATTCAAGCTCTGGGAGGGGAAGGAGTGGGGACGGGGCGTGCTTGGGTTGGGGAGGAGGCATGGAAGAGGCAGGGCGTGGGTGGAGCAGGGGCGGGAAGAGGCGGGGAGGGGGTTTGGTGGAAGGAGTGGAGGGGGAACAGGCCTGGAGCGGAGCCGGGGAGTCAAGCATCCCCTGGCAAGATGAGAAGTCAGCGCCTATGGTCCCGGTGGCGCCCCAAATTTTCAGGTGCCCTACGCAGCCGCGTATGCCTAAGGATGTCCCTGTATAACCTGGGTGGACTGTCTCATTCTGGTATAAGTGGCCTCCTTCTGCCTATAGCTTGTGTGGCTGGGAAATGGCTGAAGCTGTACTGAAAAAGGCCTTTCCTAAACTGAACGAATGTCTACACTGGATGCTATACTGGCATAGTGGCATTGGTGTCCCTTTCCCTCCCATCTGTTCTGGGCATTCCCCAGTCACTGAGTTGGGAATGCTCTAAGCACTATGGAGAAGATGAGATGAAATCTGGACCATCCCTGAGATCTCACCTTGGAAAGGGTTTCCGAGATACAGAAGTGCTGGGTTCACCCTTGTTTTAAAATGATCCATGTGGTGAAGGCAGGGGATTGGGACTCCTGGGATTTATCCTCATTTCTGCTCCTGATTCTTTCCTCTGTGCCTCAGTTTCCCCACTCATGAAATGGGGATCAATAATACCAGCCTCAAGTCTAGTTCATTAACATCAGTAAAGGGCTTAGAGGCCCTGAGATGGCAGGTGCTCTGGGGCAAAGCGTTACTATAAGGGTTTTCATTTGCATTAGACACAACCCGGCCCTCAGAGTCATGCCCCCTGAAACTTGCCCAGGGCCCCTTTGGCAGTCCAGCTACCTGCCCACTCATCCAGGATTCATTCCCCGCCATGTGGTGCCAGGGCTGCTGGGAACCCAGCTCTCATCTGCAGCCTTTCAGGACTGGAAGAGCAGGGAAGCACTTTCACCAGCTGGCAGAGCTGGCAGAGGGAGCGGAGGCATGCAATCAATTACCACGGGGAGTATAGGAGGGGGTGCTAATTGAATCCAATTAGTTCAGGGCTTGCCTCAGAAGCCCAGGGGAGGAGTCTGGGAAGATGAGAAAGGCAGAGGCCTTGCCTTCAGGCTGGGCAGAGCAGTGGGGCAGTCAGAGGTGGACGAGACCTATTAAGGGCATCAAAGTCCATCCCCTTTGGTCAGGGCCTAAGTGTTCTCCACAGCCCATTACGCAGCTGAGTTCAACATGTTTGCAAGCAATGGGGCTTCCAGCACTGCCCGTGGGGAGATGGCCCAACGTTGCCACCTGTCCTGAAGGGACAGAACAAGCCGAAGCCAGCAGATCAGCCTCCTCCGTACTCTGCACAGCAGTGCCTTCTGGCCAGATCTCCTGATGCAGCCGGCAAGACAGCACTGCCGAGGAGGGGAAAGCAGTCTCCTTGGGGGTTAGGGGTAGTCTTGCTCCTTGCAGCACCTCGGTGCCAAAGGACACTTCCCCTCACAGCCTTTCCCCCAGGGGAAGCCAAGGGATTTGGCACATGCTCCGCGCCTGGCCTGCCAGCTGGGACTGCAGCAGAAAGAGCATAGCCCAAAGTTGCTGCTTTTATGTCCCACCGCCTGGATTTTCTCCACAGCAGTGCAATTTATCCACAGCGCAAGGGCAGCTTCCCCCAGTGCAACAACACCATGCAGCGGGGGAGCCGGCAGGGCTAGCTCCACAGGGCCTGGACCGCAGGCTGCTTCCTAGCACACGCAGTCAGCCAAATGAAAGGGACCCCTGCGTAGGCTGGGGGGATGGCCACATGGGTCTGATATGCCAGCACCTGCTGTCTCTCCAGGGAATGACAATTCTGGGGGAGCTGATGTCCACCCTTCTGTTTCAGTGCCTAACACCCTCCAGAGAGAGATGCCCCTCTAAGCTATGGTCTGAGGTAAAAGCTCATGCAATGGGCCAACACTGCAGGCACAATGGCCTCATTTCTCTGTTCCATCTCCCCTCCCAGCATTTCGCATCTCTTCACCAGAACTGAACAGAAAAACGGGTGAGAGGCAGAGCCTGCATTTTTGCCCCTGGCTGTCTCTCCCCCCTTCTCTAACCCCATCCCCTTCCTCTCCCCCTGCACCACCTCTCTTCAGAGATATGAGCCCAAAGGCCAGAGTACTTGTGATCATCGAAGATTCCTTGGCATTTATCCAGCCAATCCCCCCCACACACACACACACCCCTCCCCAGATCCTAGCCCCAATTCCAACTCAAGCAACCACCACGTTGGGCCCACCTCAAAAAATTCTCCCAGTAGTTTCAGCGGGAGAAGATCACTTCCTGTCCTAACCTTTTGGGTCGTGTTGCAGTAGACTATTGTATGCTCCACCCCAGAAGTGGCTGCATTTAGAGCTCAGTCTGCAGTCATAATTCCTGGCAGCGGAAGACATGAGATAACCCTCAGGGCCTTTTCCCTCCTCGCTCATCTGCTCCGTTTTCCTCTCCTCTCTTCTTCCTCATGATTTCCTGATCTCTCTTCTCTCCTTGTTCTTTCTCCATCTTTTCTCTGTCTCTAATTCTTTCTCTTTGTGCAATGTCCCTCCCACACAAACCTTTTTCACTCCCTCTCCTATACCCATTTCTCACCCACCTGTGTTCATCTCCTCACCATCGTGTCTTCCCTTTCCCGGTCTCTTTTCTCTTCCCTTCCATTTTCCCCTCTCTCTCTTCTTTCCCCCTCCACCCCCATCTCTCCCTGATCGCTTGCCAAAAGTGCGGGGCAAGTTAACTAGTCCCTGCTGCCTGACTGTGTCTGTACTCGCCCTGCAAAATCCTGCTAAACCACAGCACAGAGACCCCACAGACAGACACACAGTCAAATCAGCCCCTCCTTTCAACAGGGCCAGAAGAAGGGAGCCCTCAGACCAGAGATTTCCCAGTAACCCCCTGGGGGGGTGTACACCCCCCAAATTTCCCCAGCACCCACCCACCCCCAGTTTTGTGAACTAGTTACATGCAGTGTTGCCAATGTAGTGATTGTTTGGAAATTTGAATTGAAATTGAAACATTAATACACACTTTAAAAGCATATAAAGTGTATGATAAAATATGTGTACCTGAAAAAGTATAATAGATCTGAAAAGTATGAATATAGACTAGCTTCCTTGTACAGCTGTAATTTTTTTTGATAATGTCAGTGCATTCATTTTGGTGATGTTGGCCAACCTAATAATTTTAAATGATGATTTGTAAGCCAAGTCTAAATGAGCTTTCCCTGAGAGCTAGTGATGCGCGGGGGGCTGGGGGGAAAGGCTTCAGGATCAGATTGTATTTACATTCACATCTAATCTACCTAGGTATCCAGCAAACAGAGCTGTGTTCCCCAAGTGATAGATTTTGGCTGGGACTGGGTTACAAATCACTTGAATGCAGGGGGTAATGAAATGTTGTTATTCTTATTGTATGAGTAAAGGGCAGTAGAACTGTACTTAGCCTGTGCTGATTGAGGACATCAAGAAAGAGGGTGGGGACAGGTGTTTTGCTTAATGGTCTGCCTGAGTCACCAATACTATTTGACCTGCCCCTCTCCACTGTTTAAAGACAGAGCTGATTAGGCTCCATAGATAGTCTTTTGTTTTGTTAAGTAACCACTACAGTCGAAATCACTGATAATCAGATCTAAGTGCTTAGACCTGCTGTGGGACAGTGTTTCTGTGGAAGAGATGGCCCAGTCTGCATTAGCAGCGAGGTTCCTCCACTGAGACATCAGCTGAAATCACTGAGAGCTGGGTGGAACCTCAAGAGACCAACTCGCAGAGGTCACAGTGGCAGGTGGCAGCAGAAGGTGACAGCACAGGACCATTGGCAACAGAGCAATGGAGTGTATGGTGGCACAATGAACCACAGTGGCCAGAGCGAACAGTGAGCAGCTGGAGGAACAAGCAAGGTGCCTTCTTGCCCCCCACCTGGGAGGTGAACTCATGTGAAGGCACCTCTGAGCTCTGAGTCTCCACTGATGAAAGACAACACCAGTGAGTGTTAATGAGGCTGTTAAGAATGCTGGAGACACAACACAGTTCATGCGAACACACATAGCTGTGGCATCATACTTTTCATTTAAGCAAGACATACCACAGACTACAAGCTGGAGGCCAATGTTAAGTGCATTGTCACTTGTTCAGCCTGAAGTTGAACACTAGCTCTGAACAAGACCAGCAAATGCTCACTATCTTTCTGCAAGAAACTCAACTGACTGGCTAGAAGCATGTGGTGCAACAGTGAAAGACTCAACAGCTGAAAAAGTGAAGAACTCTCTCACCATGTTCAAAAGATTTGCATACATGGCTGATGAATGCACCGATGCAAATGGACATCAAGAAGTAAGTCATTGTGTACGTTATCTTGATGTCAACGGTAGGCCAGTAGATGCGTTTCTAGATGTTCAAATTATAGAAGACACATAGGCTGCATCTGTGACAACCCACATCGTAAAAGAGTTAAATGCTTGTCACTTGGACTCCAGACAGATGGCTGCTTGTGCATTTGATGGAGCTGCAAACTTCTCTGGAAGACATTGTGGAGTACAAGCTTTGCTCAGAGAAAAGTATGACCCTAATCTCTCCTATACACTCTGCAGAGGCCATCTACTCCAACTAGTGCTAGTATGAGCTGCAGACTCTTCAAAAGACGTTAAAAAAGCAACAAATTTAATGTCTTCATTATATTCTTTTTTCAGCAAGAATCCAAAAAGACTGAATATTTTGGAAAATGTAGAAGATACACTGGGACTGAAGTTCAAATTAGTCCAATCTGGGAAAACTCTCTGGCTTTTTCATGAGCGATCCTTGGCTGTTGTCTTAAAATTACTCCAGCCGTTATTACTGGCTTTGGAAAGTATCTAACAAGATGGGATGGATCTAAGTAGTGAGGTTGGTGGGCTGTTTTTGCAACTATGTTCAGAAAAGACCATTGCCATTCTCTCTCTTGTAAGTCTATGGTTGAAACCACTTGGGTCATTAAACAATGTCATCCAGGCAGCTCCTACAACAGTAATAGATCTTTGTCCAGCAATAGAAGCTACATTTGGATCAATCAGACAACTATCCATTGAAAAAGTACGGGAAGAAGCAAAGACTTCAGTCCAGAAGTTGACTAACGAAGGCATTTGTATTGACTCCTTAAATGAAGAGGACAAAAATGCTTGTTAAGACAACTGAAAAAGTACACAGACTTGATTCTTAAAAATCTATAACAGCGACTTCTAGATTCTACTCAACCTCTACGTAGCTTTTACAGATCCCTGTCCTATAAAACACCGACAGTTGAGTGGAGTGAGGCACTACCAGCAATGGGGCTGCCATGTGATCAGGACAGAATAGAGAATTTGAACACAGAGTGGAATATCATATGACGAATGAATGAAGATTTGACTTCAACTTCTTTTTTATCATCACTAGTGGCTTGATCCGCTCTTTGTGCTATATTTCCTGGGATGAAAGAAGTAGGAATTCATCTCTTGCTACTCCCAGTCACAACAGCCACATCTGAGCATTCCTTTTCCTCATTGAATAGAATTCTGTGTTCTGAAAGAAGCCGCCTTCTGCCTGATCATGTGAATGAACTAATGAGCATATCATTTGAAGGAATGGAAGTACCGGACACACGAGAAGCCACCAAAGATGAACGCACTGCATTCAAGAAGTTTCATTAACAGAGTTGTGCAAAATTATAACAAGAAGCCAAGAAGGATGTAGATGTCGTGCTTCATAGAAGGCTTGAGTAGCCAACTTTAATTTGTGCAGTGATTTTAAAACATGATTTAAATCTAGTAAAATGGTCACGAAACATTTTTCAGTTTTTACTATGGTGCCATACAGCCCACCTTCACCCTCACAGTCTCACTCCTCACTGGCCCTCACCCCACTCCCCCCATAAATTCGAACACCCTCCCCCCCATTTTAATTCCTGCGGAAAACACTGCCTCAGATCCCCTGGGCCAGCACACGCAGCCTTGGCAGCAAAGCAGATCCTCCTCTATGGAGATGCCAAGACCTGGCCTGCAGCCTCCTGCCAAGAAGCAGCTGCTGACGCTCCCAGACTCCTTGTGGGATTCTGGGCAAGGAAGCATGACAGGGCTCCAAGGGCTGGGCTTGCTGAACAGCACGTAAGGAGCACGGAGCTCAGCTCTGCTGTGGTTTCCCTGGAACTGGCAGCAGAGAATTCTTGCCAACTCCAGTGCCCAGTGAACGCCCCACCGCCCCACTTTGTGAATCTCTTATGCTAAAAGCTGCACCATGCTGCCCTCTACGGGCCAGATGCTGGAGAGGTGAGAGTTTCCCCTTCCAGCCCGTTGGGCTCACTCCCTGCTCTTGGCTGGTCAAGCTGCCCTTGGTGCCCATGACCCAGAGCAGAGCCACACCTCGTCCTCGCAGGCTCTGGCACTGGCTGCTCCCCAGCCATGAAGTGCAGTTCAGGGCTGGGTGTTTCTGGAGCAGAGTCAGACCTGGATGAGAAACCGCTCTTGGGTCAGGGTCACAGTGGCCTGGCCGGCCCTTGGCAAGCCCAGGGGACATGGCACGGGGACAGGGCATGGGTACAGGGGACTGTGCTCATGGTATTGCCCCCTCCAACAGGGCAGAGCCTTGTGTACTGCACTGACTCCCTGGTCCCCCTGCCCAGCCAGGTCCTGAGCTTGCACAGGCTCCTTGTGGCATCGCGTTGCACAGATGCCCCCCATGGCACCCCTTATTCCTGGCGCCCAGAGCATCATGCTCACAGGCCCCCTCATGGTACCCCCTTATTCCTTCGCCCCAGGGCATCACACTGCATAGACCCCCTCCCTGTGCCACCCCCTTATTCCTACCCCCCAGGCATCACATGCACAGACTCCTATCCCTATAGAACCCACCCCCGTATTCCTGCCTCCCCCAAGCTCAAGGCTCCTTCAGGGCATCACATTGCACAGCTCCTCCCCCTTCCCCAGAGCTGCCAGTGGTTCCCTCACAGCACCAAAGGTATCGGACTCCCTATCACCACCACATGACAGAGACCCCTGGATCACCCAGGGCACCCCCACATCTCTCCTCCCCCCAGCCCTCGCTTGCATTCACACCCTAGGTGAAGAGTCCAGCAGCTCACTGAACCAACACAAGGCCGACAGAGGTGCCCCACCCCCGCTGGCTACCAGTGGCCAGAGGGGCACAGATGGTGCAGCACATCTGCTGTGCTGGTGGGGGGTGAGCAACAGACCCCCGCCACACACACCCCAGGGGTACCCTCCATTCTGCCCCCCCTTTACAGTCCTGTCACTCTCCCATCATGGGGAGGCCAGTTCTGTTCACTGGATCCTGAGGATCTCTACTCCCATTAGACCCCAGAGAGTCCCCTGCCAGAGATCACTGAGCTGTCAGTTGGCAATGCTGGGGTGACGCTGATCAGGATGGCAAGGACAAGGGGCCACGGTGCCTTCCGAATGGGCCAGGATCCTGTTGGGAAAAGACACAAAGCCCCCTGGCCCAGGACAGCCCAGGTGTGTCCCCCTGTGCCTGGGAGGGTCAGGTTGGAACAGAGGTGCTGGGCAATCACATGCTTCCTAGAGACAGAGGAAGGACAACTCAGGTGCACAGGAGTGTAGCAAGCTGGCAGACTGGCTAGCGAGTGCGAGCTATGCACCAGGCTCTGTCCTAACCCTGAGGAACCCAGCCCTGGATGCTCCAGCCGTGACCTGCAGCCTTCCCTCCACCACACACACTCCCCCTCGACATGCAGCCCACTTCCCCGCACATGGTCCATCCTCACTTGCACTCCTTGCTGCTTCAGTCCTGCCCCCCTCCATGGCCTGAAGTACCCCTCACATTCCAGCCCTGGGCCCCCCACATTGCAGCTTGGGGCTGCCCCTCAACCCTGCAGTGACACCCCCCACATTCCAGCACTGCCCCCACAATGTCCCTACCAATGCCCCTCCCTCCTGCCCTGGAACCCCTGCTGTCGCAGCCCTGGCTCTCTCCTAAGCAGACACAGCCAGTTCTTGGCTCCTCCTGCATCCTGGGGTTTGGCATGTGTCAAGCCTCCACTGGGAAGCAGGGATGTGCACGAGATTAGAGCCCTCCTCTCACATATGATCCCAAGTAGGGCAAGACTCAGTGGTGAAAGATCAGCTCCTTACTCCTCTTAAGACTCTGGATGGCTCCTTTTCTGGCTGGCCTGTGTTTATAGGGGGCCCTGTTTTTTCTGCAGGGGGTGGAAGCTTCCGCAGCAGTGGGTGACTCACCAAAATCCATCTGCTCCCCTTCCTGCTCCTACAGCGCCTCCTTAACACCGCCAGCTACAGGTTCAAGCAAGGGCATGGCAGATGCTGCTTCCTGCCTTTCCTTCCAAGGAGCTCAGCTGGGAGAGCACAGGTGACCCAAATCTGTGGAGTCTGCCCAGCCTAACCCATGCAAGAAGACATCACAGCTTAACACAGGCCCTGGGCCCTCACAGGGCCTCCCAGAGGATTCAGGGGGCCTGGGGCAAAGCGAGGGAGCTGCAGCGCTTGTACTCACCCGGCAGCAGTCTGGGTTTTCAGTGGCATTTCGGCAGCGGGGGGCTTTTCAGTCTTGGGCAGCACTGAAGGGCTCCCCACTGCCAAAATGCCGCCGAAGACCCGGACTGCCTCTGGGCTAGGGCTTGCGGGGCCCCTGTGGGGCCCGGGGCAAATTGCCCCATTCCACCGCCCTCCCCTCCCCAGGCAGCCCTGGACCCTTCATACTGATCACACTGGCCTTCCAGCATCCCATATAATAGCACTGGGAACCCCAATTAGGGATCTAGGCTGGTGTGCTAGGTGCTGTACGAATCCACAGCAGAGAGACAGTCCCTGTTCCCTGCTACATCTGTCCCTCTTTGATTCCTCAGGCTCCCCTTTCCATGTCCTCACCCACTTCTGTCTTTTCCATCCTGACTTAAACATTTATCCCTGGCCAGTCTCCTAAACTCCTTCCCACAACCACTTTTCATTAAGGCAGCAGCAGAAATGGAGCCTCATCTCCACTTCTGCCAGGCCCCCAAACTCCCACATAATCCTCCTTCCCGCAACCTGGCATTTGCTTTGCACACTGCTGGCCCTTGCAGTTGGCATAATGGAGATGACCTCGTCGGGGTTGGCAGTGCTGCCAGGAATTGTGCCCCCCGACCACCACTGATGGCCGCTTGAGAGCCAGCCTCAGCCAGTTTTCTGCCATCGGCTCCCCACCCAATAGCTCCTTGGCTCTCACTCTCTCAAAGGCATTAGCCTAAGGAGGGGCTGAAGTGGCTTATTCCAAACAGCTGATTGCATTAATCCCTCATCAGAACAAAAAAGGGAAAACACTCATCCCAGAGCATTGTGCAGGAAGTTATGAAAATTAACCCCCTGGAAGCCAGAGGCAGACTCCTCGCTTATATTCTTGTTACAGTAGCACTGAAAGACCACAGCTGAGATCAGAGCGCTGTCATGCCAGGCATGGTACAAACAGTCACAACCCAGAAAACCTGACAGTCTAAATGGACAGAGTATTATCCCCAGTCTACAGATGGGGAAACTGAGGCACCAGAGCCATCAAGTGACTTGCCTAGAATTATACAGGAAATCTGTGGCAGAGAAGGGAATTGAACCAAGGTCTGCCAAGTCCCAGCCTGGGGCCCCCAACCACAAAGCCATCCTTCCTCTCCTAGGTGCAGTTTCACTTCACTCACCTCCTCTGGCTGTCTGGGAAAGCAAGCTGACCAATAACACCAGCAAAGCTCCAGCCCACAGCTCCCAAGCCCCCATCCCGTTCCAATTTAATGAGCCCCTTAGTTACGGTGTATTCTATAAACACCACCACATTATTAGAACCAGATTCATTACAAATTAGCAATTAGGTCATAAAGAGAACCTGGCTGCAGCCCGCTCCCAGGGCCCAAACACCTCCAGACAGCAGGCAGAGCTTGGAGTCTCCCAAATGTTTGCACTGGGGCATGACGGAGTCCTGAAATACTGACCCGGCTTCCCCGGGGTATTTTGACAATAGTGTATAGGCCTCAGCAGGGGAAGGCTGGAAGACTTGGACTGTGCAATGCCAAACTGGGCATGTTTAGCCTCGAGAACAGACAGCTGATGGGGGACATGATCACAGTCTGCAAAAATATTAAGGGCTGTTACAAAGAGGATGGTGATGCGCTGTTTTTTGTGTCCACTGAAGGTGGGACAAGGAGTAATGGGCTTAATCTCCAGCAAGGGAGAGTTAGGTTCGATATTAGGAAAAACTGTCTAATTACAAAAATAGTTCAGCTCTGGAATAGGCTTCCAAGGGAGGCTGTGAAATCCCTATCACTGGAGGGTTTTCAGAACACTTTGGACAAACACCTGCCGGGACTCGTCTAGATTTCCTTGTTGCTCCCCTCGAGGTCCCTTCCAGCCCTGCGTTTCTCTGATTCTGTGCAAGGAAGTGCTGTCCCCAAGGCTAGGGCCTCAAACTGCCCATGCCTAGGGCATGGGAGGGCAGGAAGAATGCCCTCGCTGGCGCATGCTGGTGCTCAAGACCGTAGGCAGTCACTCGGCAGCCAGCTCTCAGCCACGTGCCTTGGCTCCGTAACTGCAGGACATTTAGGAGTGCAGGCTCTCCTCTGTCGCAAGACTGGACAACCACAGACCACAAGATCAGACACATCCTCAGCGGCTGCCAGGAAAGAGCGCCAGTAATCTTCAGGCTGCAGTCCCCCGCTTAGCCCACACCAGCCATCCCCAGGCTCAGCCTGGAGAGATCGAGGGGGCTTCCCTCTGCCTCCAGCTCCAGGCTCTGCTGTGGGGTCCCCTGTGTCAGGCCAACATCAGGCGAAGCCATGGTGGAAGCCACCAAACAATCAAAGCCCTGTTCCCCTAGTGGGATGAATGCACTCGGGGCCTGAGTTCTCCATGGTCTCCTTTACTGCATGCTCCTGGTAAGCTGCATACCAGGGCTGTTAGCATTGAGAATGGTCATGTTCAGAGGGACTTCCCCAGCTGGCCCCACAGCGATGCCAGCTGCCCTGTGGCACAGCTACACAAGGCAGATTTGGGCTCACACACAGTCCTTGGCCTTGGAGGCATGGCAAGCCCACCCCTCCAAAGTTCAGATGTTTCTCCCCTCCCAGGATTACCTAACGGGCCAGTGCCAGAGAAATGGGGGAGCTGCCCACTGCCCACCTCACCACATAGGGCCTGGTGCAGGCTGCTGGAGAGTCAACTCCTTGCAGGGGCTTTGGGGCAAGTGGAATGACCATAGCTGGGGCTAGATCGCAGGGCCAGGAGCAGAGAGGAGATGCCCAATCCCCACACAGCTCCTAAGGGAAAGGGTCTTTGTCCTAGACAAGTTCTGACAGGCCACAATCCTTGTAGGGCTCTTTTTGGGGCCCTTAGGGTGGGCAGCCAGCCACTGGCCCACAAGGCTAGATACCGACTGGAGGCAAGAGAGAAGGGGCCTTTGACAAATGCTAACACCCTTGTGATTAAAAGCACTGACCTTCTCCATCTTTGACCACAGGGTCCCAGGGAGTCAAAGGGCAGCACAGAGTTCTCCCACAACACAGCCACCAGAGCGGACTCTGTTGTGACCGATGTATCGTGGGGAGGGAATTCCAGCTACATCCCCCCCCCCCCCCCCACACACACACATACACACTGACCTCCGAAGGGAGGCGTGTTTTCACTTTCGTTTCATGCCCCCAGTGAATCATGCTGCAGCAGCGCAGAGATCAGCCCTCTAGCACAGAGACCATTGCTATAGCACTGACCCCAGATGGTACAGCACCCTGGCAAAGACAGCTCAGACTCAAAGGGTGGGAGCCACTGTACAGCATGGTCTCCACACTAAATAGGACCCCACACACACACACATCTTCAGGAGCACTTTGCAGACATTGACGGACATCTCCCAGCATCCCTGTTCTCCCGCCCTTCACTTGAATGGGTCTTGGCAGCCTGTTCTGTTCACTCTGCAGGGTCAGCCTACAGCAGGCTCTGTGCTTGGAAAATCCCTGGCATATTCTGGGCACTACCTCAAGCTGATGAAGCTGTGTATTAGGTCCTTGGGAAAGTGAGGCAGAGAGGGGAAGGGACTTGCCCATGGAATCAGATTCGGGAGATGCTCAGGCTCTGACACCACGCTGGCCCCATGCAGGCTGGGTCCTGTGCTGTTGTGAGCTTATAGACCACGCTTCTCTTTCCTGAGCCCAAAGATGCCAAGGCCTAAGCCAGGCAGGAGGAGGAGAGAGGTTGCTGCAAAAGCTGGCACTCCCTGAAGTTAATGAGGCTCATTTCACTCCACCTTTGGGCACATCCAGAAGGAGGAAATATTAGCATTGCCATGGCAACCAGCCCCATGAAGTAATCCCTTTGCCACAAGCAAAGAAAACAAGCCACTCTCCAACTGCCCATTCTCCACCCTGCTTTAACAGGGGGTCAGCAGCCGGAATGCAGGGACCCTGGTGGAACCCAGCAGGCCACCTCGCTTGGCGCTGAGAACAACGGTGGGTCCCCAGAGCAACGCTTACTTCTCAGCTGTTCAGAGACGCTACCCTCAGGCCGACGGGTTACGCTAAACCCTCCTCCCCCACACTGCCCCGCCACGGCGGCTTAGCGGTCTGCCCAAAGCATCCCCTTTATAGTCACTCCACCCACACCCTGGCTCATCTCGACCAGAAGAAACAGAACAAGCCCCTCCTCCCCCCAGCTCCTCTCCTCCCCATGCCATGGACATACCCAGGCTCCCCTCCTGCCTGAAAATACAACGGGAGCTGTCCTGCCTTATGGAGGAATGGAGCTCCAAGCTGCTGTTGCACCATTAAGGCGTGGCCTTCGGGTTAGTTCCCGGGGCAGACTGATTGCATTAGCAAGGTGGTGGTGAGGCCACAGAACAATTATTTTATATTAGGAGGTGTGACGAAGTGTGGGTTTTATTGGGGTTTTTTTTCTTTTCCAGGGTTTGCATGCACGGGGGTGGGACTCAATGTATCTGGGTGTTACTGGTTTAACGAGGTGAGGGGAGAGGGAGTTTGTTGTTACAGAGGACCGGAGAGGGACTCGGGACCCCAGCCCAGGAGACACAACCGGTTCTGGCCAGTGGGAGGACAATGGGCTGCAGAGAGAGGACCCCGGTGACCTGACCAGCCGGTTCCAGCCAGAGGAGAGCTGCGAGGAAAGGGGACTCAGGCCTTCCTGTTTACGACCCTGTTTACCTGGAGAGAAGACAATGGACTGAGGCGGGGCTTGAGGCCGGGGATATCAGAGACCCAGCTGGGAAGCAGGGGGGCTCGGGCTGGCGAGGGGAAGCAGGCAGAGCCCACCTGGATGCAGGGAGACTGGGATGTGCTGTTATTGTGAGAGGCCAGGCCTGAGGCCCTGAGAGTTTCCCGTGCTGTGTTCAACTCTCAATAAACCCTCCTGTTTTATGCTGGCTGAGAGTCACTCTGGTCTAGAGGACAGGGTTGCATTAGCCCCTTTGGGGGTGAAGAGGCCCAGGGGGTCCAGAGTGCGTGGACTCCCGGAGGGGCCCACGGCAGAGACAGACGTGCTAAGGCTCAGAGAGGTGCGGCTCCAGGAGGTGGAGGGGCCTGACCCCGAGAGAGAGTGGACCCCCGAGAAGGGCTGTCTCACTGAAAGGGGCACCCCCCACGGACCGCACAGGGCCAAGTGTGGGCACGATCTGTGAGTCCGTGACAGGAGGCCTCAAAGTTAGCTGGATGGGGAAGAATGGCCTAGTGGTTAAGACAGGAGCCTAGCAGACCCAAGTTCGAGTCCCTGTTTCCCCCACCAACTTCCTAGGTGACCTTGAGCAAGTCACTTCACTTCCCTGTGCTCCCCATCTGCGCAAGGTGGTAATTGCACTGCTCTGCCTTACAGGCAGGTTAGATACAATGAAAGCATGAGGTGCGATTGGGGGGGCCAGGTAAGGAACTGAGCTCTATCAGGAAGGCAAAGGCAGCTGGGTATAGTGGAGAGAAGAGCCCAGAGCATCAGAGAAGATTTTTCCCAGGCTTTGGTTAACCATTGACAGGACAGTCCCCGAATCCCATCATTCCTTATGGCATGACCAACTCAGCCAGCCAAAGGCACCACCAGGATGGCCGATTTCAAAGCAGCGATTCCGAGAGCAGCTGATCAGAGGAGTAACAGCTGACAATGTCTTGCTGCAGCTCAGGAACCTGGCATTCAGGGCTCATGATCAACCTCTCTGGTGAAAATAGGGTGGAACCAGCTCAGGGTGCAAAGAAGCAGAAAGGAAACCTCAGGCCCTGCCTCACTGAATATACGGCAGGGCTGCTGCAAACCGATTCCCTGAACAATCCTGTTACTATTTGCCAGCAAGAGGGGTCCCCACTGATCTAATCAGAGACACACATGGCCCCCCGAGGCTTACTTGTGCATTACAGCATGTCGGAAGACCTGGCCTCTCCCCTCTGACTAGATGCTTGCAAAGACATATGAGCTGCTGCCTTTTGCACGTCACTTCATAGACAGCCCACTGCCCACTAGAAATTAGGATGGGGGGAACTGCAGTGTAGGAGTGATCTTCAGGCTGGGATGAAAGACCATGAACAGGTGAGAACAAGGCCCAGTGCATACTTAAAAATGAGATCCACCCACCTAGCTCTGTCCCAAGTGCCCTTGCGTACCCTTGCCATAGACGCATCTAGCTAGATGGAGGGCTTCTTTTGTCACGCTAGCTCCTGCGGTTTGGAGAGGCAGAGCAACTACAGCAATGGGAAAACCTTTTCCATCACTGTGGGAAACACCTCTGCTACAGCATTACGCTGCAGTGCCGTAACCGTGCCACTGTCATGCCCATAGTGTAGACGTGGCTCTAACTAGTAGAGTGGCTAGGAGATAGGGCAGGGCAATACAGCCTGTGGGATTTCACAGCGCTGCTCCTATATCCACCCAGCCACCCCATTTCTGTTGAAGGAGTTGGTCAATTTTCCCTTGCTCAGCAGATGTGGAAATTTATCTGCCTGATAAATTAGGTCAGAGCAGATGATCTAATGGTCCCTTCTGGCTTTAATCTATGAGTCTCTGCCTCCTTTTCAATACAGTGCTCACCAGAGATTAATCATACAAGCCTTTATCACCTTAAAGCCCAGACCCTGCAAATATTTCCCAATCTCTATAAGGTTCCAGTGATGGGTCCTATTAAAAGGAAGCCCTCAAACAGCCGAACTGGGCATTTCTCTTATCCCTGGGGCTGTCCGGTTAACGATAACGCCTACAAGAAACGCAACATGACAATATAGGCTGTGTGAGATCTGGAAGATCAGAGCTGAAGCCAGAGACACGGGACAGCAAGGGAAAGCCTGGGCTCTTTTGAGCTGAGTTATGCATTTTTAAGGATGAAAGGATTAGAGGAAGGAGTCATTTGTTTAACATGGGTGCATACTCTGAGCAAACAAACTACCTAAAAAGAGTCACTTGCCATCGCTCTACTCAGATCTTCCAGTCTTTCTGTCTTGATGCATCCCATCAGGCTGACAATATGACTGTTTCCTACTCTGTGATTTAATAATTACATTTTGTATATGGAGGACATTTAAGAGACAGTGTTAGCCATGTTTTCACATTGCCTGATCCAATCAGAAGCTATTTATTATCCCTAACAGCCTTCTCCAAATTAAGTTATTATCTTTATTGTTCAGATGTAGGGACTAAACAAACAAAAAACATACAGGGTGGATCTTAACCCGCACAGCTGTTTTAAAACAAAGTATTAAATTCTACTGCTGAAAAGATTCTCAGAGGAAGAGCAAACAAAACTTGTTTATAGAACATTTGCAGCCATAACATGGTGCATATAATTTGAAATAAAAGCTATTTACAAAACACAGGCCCAGCCAGAATGCTGATCCTGACAGGAGACTGCAGGAGAGACTCGAGAGCTAGGAAAAGTCAAACAAACCCATCACCTTCCCCCATCCCTGGATCACACTCCCCCGACCAGACCGCCCAGGGAGTTTGCACACAGGCTACACAGCACCTGCACAAGAACTGTCTGACTGCCATCCAGAGTCCAACCCCAACAGCTCATCCCGAGTGAAGCTCCAGACTTCAAGCATCTCCAAGTTTCCAAAACTCTTGTACTTCCCAGTTGCCGCTGGGGACTGGGCATCTTCAGTCGTCTGGGAAACATGAGCCACTGTTGCTGTGGAACCAGAATTCAGCTGACCACCAAGCTGCTTCTCCCAGCCAACCGCATCAAACAGCATAGCACTGAATGTTCAGCCACAGCAGATAAGGGTCCCTTCACCACAGAAGCCTGGCTATTAAATCCCACTCAGCACAATTTATAATTTCCCCTTATGGCTGAAATCCTGGTATAAGCATTCACCACTGCATATTCCTGCACCACAGCTTCTGATTACAAGACCAGCTTAGGAAGAACTTGGCTGTTACATCGGCTCCTAAATCATCCCCCAGGGTGGCTGGAGAGCCCAGCGAGACCTCCAGACTTAGGGGGGTGGGGCAGGGGAGCATTGGCCTCTGGGATGTGACTCAGGTGACCACAGTAGGCCCAGAGCTGCTCGGAGCAGCTTTCCCTCCTGGCCCCATAACCCAACTGCATCTGCGTCCTCGTGCCAGCAAGCAGCCAACTTGCTGCACGCGCTCAGTGGCCTGAGTAGAAACACAGGAGAGATCGAATCCAGAGCCCACGTGTGCCGGCTAGGCTCCACCCATTGCAGAGCACCTACACACGAAACGACAATACATGGGAGCCTGTTTACCCTCTTTGCTTCTCCACCTTCTTCCTCCAGCACTGAGAGTCACCTCAACAGCATGCCTCAGATCGGCGTCGTTCGCGTTGCCCCCATTCTTCCTGCTTGGCTAGCCCCCACATTTAACCTCCCAGTGAGCCTGACTGACCCCGCCACATGCATCTGGTGACCCAGAATTACCTGGCAGGGTGGCCCACAAGCCTGGATCACTGGGACATTGTAATAAGGTTACAAAACAGCCTGTTTCCCTAGCTCTATGGGGAAGGAAACTGCATATTAAGCCAGCCTCTGTATTCACATCACCAGTTGTCCAAATGACCCTCAGTTATCCCCACAGCCATGGCGTGAAGGAATCATCCATTGTCCACGTCCACTCACTCTCATGACTCCCATCAATAGCCTCCAGCTTCTTCTGAGGTGGAGCCGAATTCCTTCATCATCTTCCTATGATCCTGGGCTCCCAGACTAGGCCCTCAAGCTCTGGCCTGGGGAAAGCACCTTCTGGGAGGAGAGGGGCAATTCATGCGCCACATTGCTTAGTCATTGACTCCCCTCTACCATCAAGGAAAAGTCTCATCCAAATGATTTGAACAATGCTTGCCAGGGACTGATCTGAGAACTGCCAGACTCGCTGCACTGATTGTTAGTATTGTCACTGGGAACAGCCTAAGCCTAGTCCTGGCTTGGGACTCACCATTCCTCCCTTCCTGCCTAAATTCAGGGACAATGGGCCCAGCAGCCATTTCAGAATCTATCCTCTTCTCCCCGCCAGCTCCCCACAGCCCTGTCTCAGATACTGGCCAGGCCTGAGCCAGCAGGAAGGACAGCCCATGCTGGCTGGGAGGGCATCACTGTCAGCGTTCTCCTCGCCGCATGGTGGTTCGCCGCTATGTTGCAGGCTCCGAGCCTGGCTGAGCCACACTGGGCCTTATGTGAGCTTGCAGCAGGGGGATTTACAAAAAGAAGACTGCTGAGCAACCTGCCAAACCAGGAAATGCAGCTTCTGATGGGAGCTGCAGCCCTTCACCCAGCTCAGCTAGGGGTGCAGAGCTACACCTCGGAGGAAAGGGCTGAGAGCACCCCAACATCAATGTTAAACCGCCATCAGGAAAGCACCCAAGCTTTTACTTATAGGGCTAATGCTAGAGGCAAGCAACCTCAGCCAAGGCTAATGCATCTCCCCTGAAGGTGAGTACACAAACAAGCCTTGGGAGCAACTAGTCTCCAAGTGGTCACCCGCTCCACTTGCTGTTTGTCTTGAATCACATGCAGGCAGCAGGATCAAACCCAGGCTGGGCTGAGGTGCGGGAAGAATCGATGCCTCCTCTGGCAGCAGACCTGAGCCTCACCCTAATGTATACTTCTACTGAAGCTTAGGAAGGTCGGGAGCAGGTCTTGGTTACCTCAGGAGCAGCAGGGGGAGAGAGGCCTAGAGGGAAAGGAGCAAGGTAGGGACCAAGCCAAGACAGCAAGGCTGGCAGACAAAGGATCTAGGGTAACCAAGGGCAAGGGATGAGAACGAAGACAGGAAAACAGACTAGGGCCCAGTCACGAGCAAGGACTCGCGGCTCAGAAAGGGTTAATGAAGGTGAAAAAGCAAATATTGTGCTCTCATGAGAAAGGTCTCATTCTTAGTCATCACTCGTATATTGGTAGCACCTAAGAGCCCCAGGTCGTCACCATGCCAGGCACTGTACAAATGCAGACTGAGGAGCTAGCCCCTGCCCCAAGGAGCGATGTGGCCATAGTAGCCATGAGCTGAAGTGGGGACGGCGGCGTGCAGGAAAGCCTGACAGTGCTTGGACACAGAGTGCCGTCGCTGCTTTCCCCCTCACTGAGCATGTCTGACATGCGAGGAGTCGGGCATATCGACACTACCGTTGGGTACTGGCTGCTGCACCTCAACACTGGAGATGGGCCAGCCTGAGCCTGAACGAGACTATGTTCCAAACCAGCAGAATTTCCTGCCCAAAGGAAACTCCAGTTCCTGCCAGCTCTATGCCATGCCAGGGCACCCCCTGCACAACAGCGCTCTGACCCAGAGCACTGGCTCCTAGCTGGAGCCTATCCACGGACTGTCAGATCTGCAGGTTAGGTACAATTCCACCCTCTTCAGATTCAGGGCCGTCCACCCTCCCCTGCACTTAGTTTGGTCACAGTCATGTCCTGTCCAGTCAGCATGGTGTCCCTTCCCCGCTCCAGCAGGCCTAGCCATGGGTCACTTGGTACACAGCAGGAATACAGGCTCCTCACCCAATCCACTGCCTGGGCAAAATCCAAAGGACATGAGCACCCAAGACAGTTGCCTGCGGCTAGAAGCTGCCTCTGCCTCTCCCCTGCCCACACTGTGACCTCAGACAACATTCACTCTCCCACCCACCCATCAGACTCACCAGGGCAGTGTTCACTAGGCCATCCTCCCCCGACACCTGCTACAGCCCAGCTCACAGGGCAGGACTGCAACCTGAGCAATGCACATTGGTCCCAGAATCTGGGAGAGTCACATTAATGGGGTTGGTTCACCCCAGACTGAGGTTAGGACCTATGGGAGCTCCCAGCTAGGAGTTAAGGACAATTAACATTAAAAACTAGAAGTCGGATGGATGCAGAGTTAGTCACTTTCTATCAGACGATTAAAGTCACAGTGGGGCCCTATGGCATTTGGATCTGAATCTGGAACCAAACTGGAACTTCTCAATTGTTCTGCTTCAGATCAGATTTCTCCGAAGGATGACAGAGCAAAGGGATGTTGTAAACTGGATCCTAGCACAAGCCTTCCTCTTTATTTATATAGCATTAGCAGCAAGAGGCCTTCATTGGAGAGGATGGCCTCACTGTGCTATGCATTATAGCCTCACAAGTGTGCAACATCAAGACTGAATGCCATTCCAGAAGACATGCTTTGGTCCAATATAAGTTACTGGGCTCAATACAGGAGTAACTAGGTGAAATCTATGGCCTGTTGTTGTACTCAAAGTACTATACGGGATCTTTTCAGGGGGATTAAGGCAAAACGCCACATTTATTAGTAATACAGGTATTAATTAATACTCTATCATATGCATATGATACATTACAGTCATGCATTCACACACACACACACACAGACACAAACACACTCCGTCTTGCTGTTGTTACCAACTAGTTGCTCCCCTTAACTGCACTGGCCAGGTGAGTTAGATGGGGGAGGGGTGGAGCCGGGCTTCTGCCGATCCGGATCGATGCTCCGATGGTGACAAGACGAGACCCAGGGTCCTTCTGCAAGACACCTTGTATTTATAGCAGCTTCCCTCTTATGCAAATCCAGACCAGATTCAAAATCTGGGTCTGTGTCCGTTGGTCTTTGTGCTGCTTTTTTTCTGGGTGTTGTCCCAATGCTGCTCAAAGAGGGCGTTTTCTAAAGAAGGTGCTTGCTTCTAATCCCTGAGGTCGTCAATATGTCTGCTTTTCTTTATTGGGCCCACTTGACAAGTTGTATTGTCCTTTGCTCTGGCTTCCATTCCCTCTTCAACTGTTGTAGCTGTCTGGAGATGGGTGTCTTCCAAGCCTCCCTCATTCACACCTCATTCAGTCAATGGGGCAATTGATTACAGAGTGGGGGGAAGATCTTATTCTACTTCTAGCAAAAAGGCACATGTTTCTTTCACTTTAACTATACTATCTTTAGGGGCTATAACATTTGATACAAAGTTTTCTACCAATTTTCTAATACAAAGTTGTATGAGAGAGGCACAATGCCAAGTCATATGAAATACAAAATTAAACAGTGAACAGAAGTTACAATGCAGGCAAGTGTAGTGAATGGTGAACAGAACTTACATTAATAAAGTGAACAATTAAAAACAATTTCATTTATCAGTTCTACACTGTGTCAGACTAGATGATCTCATTGTCCCCTTCTGGCCTTAGAAAAATAAAACTGGGTAGTCTCTGCCCCACAGAGCTTGCAGAACTAGAAACAGAACCATGCCGAGAGGCCCATTAGGGTGGTGTTTGCAGAACTGGGCCACTGGTGGTTCTGTTTCTAGTTCTGCGTCTCTCTCAGTTCCTTTCCATAAGTTCAATCGGTGCATCTCCCTCTTTCCTATTCACCTTCCCTCCATCATTGGAGGGCATCACCTGCGCTGCCACCATAGGTGGCCAACCTTCGCTCTCCTTGCCAGACAGATGTCCGACCACTGGGGAAGGGACGGCCGTAATTAAAAGCTTCCAGCCAACGAGGTCAAAGAGAAAAACAGAAAGCTTCCCTTTCCCTGAAACACTCCAGGCTTCTTTGACCCTTCACCTTCTCCAGGGGCAGGCTCTCCAGGACAGAAGAGGCCGCTGACTTCATAAAAGGCTCATTAATACTAGCCCGCCCCCACCCCTTCCCCTTCCTATAGGGTTTCAGCTGCCCTAATTAAAATAAAAGCCAGGAGCATGGGGTTCACGGCTGGCTTACACAGCCCTGGGAGAGTGCTGATGGATGGCGTGCCAGGCCCCCTGGCAGCAAGCAGGCCCCGGGTGGATTATCCTAGGAAGGGCTGCTCCTCCTCTTGCATTTCCTAATATTGCTTTTGTAATCTATCCCAGAACCACAGCTGCATGGAGGGAGTGAAAATTCCCTCTGATCCTGCTGCCAGGACAGTTATTTCAATGGAGATGGGGGCCAGTAATTTGAACAGAACTTGAAAGGAGCTGGGGGAGGGGGGAGAGAGAGAGAAAATGTCCACTCATTAGCCTTTGGTTTTTCTTCCACATCTCCGGGCCATTGGATGTCAAAGACATGGCATCTTGATGAAGGAAAACAGAGATCCCGATAGATCAAGGAGGGCTCTTTCCAGAGCCACCAACTCTCTCAGGGACAAGAAGGTAATGGCAGGCATAGATTTAACTCAAACTCTACCTAGCCATCAAGGGCTTGTGGCAATGCAAGGGCCAGCAGTCCAGGTGGCATTTCATGGAAGTTCATACTTGGAGCATCTCCCTCCATGAAGGGAGGGTGTGCAGCATTACAGGATCAGGTGACGTCCATAGGCCGTTAAGTCAGGTGATGGCTGGAGGATTGTCGGAACCAGGTGATGTGAGGTGGGAGAGACACACAAGGCCAGCTGCTGCAGGAGAAGTCGGGAAAGGAGCTAGCTAGCGTGAGCTGCTGTGGCCACATGCCTATTTCTAGGTACTAGCTCAAGCAGAGCTTATGTCTACCCACCCTGGGAATTACCCTAAGGGTATGTCTAAACAGCAATGGAACACTCACATCTGGCCTGAACTAGGGTTGCAGAACTATACAACTGCAGTGCAGACGACCAAGCACAGGCTGTAATGCAGGTTCTGGGACCCCATGAGGGAGAATGGTCCCAGATCCCAGGTACTAGACTGAGCCCAGATGTCCACAGTGCAGATTGATAGCCCCACAAGCCTGAGTCAGCTGCCTCAGGACAGCCACGGGTGCTTAAATGCAGTGTAGACATACCCTAAGTGCCTTGCCCAGGATCACATGCCATCCATGTCAGAACAGGGATTTGAATCCAGGTCTCCCACTTGGCCAGCTTTCCTCTCTGCTATGGGGTTACATGATTGCTGCAGTCTCTGCAGAAAGCCAAGCTGTTTCATTATTTGCACCTTGTGTTGGGAAGGTCTCCAAGTAGAAGCCTAATGAATAGAGTCCTTCAGGGTGGAGGGGAGCAGCAGCACCCAAGGGAAGACCTTCTGAGCAAAACCTCCAGGACTGAGTGGGATGGTGCTGCGGATCCTGCTCCGACCACGCCTGGAGCATTGCCACTGGTGAGTTGACAACAGTCCAGGGCGGTTTCCTCACTGGATTAAGGCACAAGTCCCTTGCTGGCTCCTGCACTGCCCGAACAGACGCAGAAGCTCTTGGGAAAAAAGGAACCCACTGCTCTGGCCTTCTCTGGGCCCAGCTGCACAGACACAGGCAGAGATTCTTGCCCTCAACACAACAAACTCACCGTGGGCCCAGGAGCACAACAGGGAGGAGGCTGGGGCCTGCTTCTCTTCATCACCAATGACGGGGGAGCTGGCTTTCTGGAGAATGTTTCCCCTGCGCCAGCCCAAGGTGAGAGCGATTCGTGGGAGGAGAAGAGCATGGCCATGCAAACCCCCACCCACTGAATGCAGCCAGGGCCCGTTGGGCACCTCCCAAAGTGCTCGAGAGAAAAGCCAGCCGCGCATTCCCTGACACTGCCAGGATGGATTGCTCAGCTGCCTGCCTCAACCTCCGCTCCCCTCCCTCCGATACTCACTGGTACCTGCCCCTACCCTCACAGCTGGGGAACCCAGCATCTGGAGCGGTGTTGTGGGAGCAAATAGTTCAGGGGATTGGGCGTGGGGCTGTGGAGCATTTCCTCTCCAAGTCATTGCTTCAAATCCTGCCCAGATAACTAGTGGCCAACCGGCAGCGAGGGCTGGTCAGGAACATCTGGGGAATGGGTTAACAAACAGCCTGGCTCTTGGTAGGAAGATAGTGGGTAGGTCCACCTTCAACACCTGGACTAGCCTGTTCTTTGGTTGTAGCCTCACCCAAGAAATGGTGGCCTGTATGAGCCACAGAGTGTGAACTAAAGGTGCATCATCCTGGCCATGGCCGGTGTGTCAATGGGGCGAGTGACAGGGGCAGAGACTGAGCCGATCCTGGCAGAGGACTTCCACTTCATGGGAAGTCCAATTACCTTTTACTAGCCGTATATTCACTTGAACAAACAGGCGGCCTGCAGTTAGGCAGGTTACGGGTTGCAGAGTCCCAGAGAAGGTCCTGAAGACTCCATTCGTAGCAAGACAAAGTCCTGGTGATCTGGGCCCTTTAACCCACTCTCCACTGCAACACTGGCTCTTCTATGAACACTGACACAGAGCACAGGAGTGATGACAAGATCCATCCTCAGTGGGGTTAACACCCTCTGCTTACATCATTCATTATTTTTCACTTGCTGTTAAAGTAAAAAATGATACTGTGTAAAGTGATCCCAGTGGGATATAGTGACAATGCAATTAGGAACAAGCAGGGAAACAGCAACAAGTTTCTATTTTCCCTGATCTTATTTGCACCTATAAATATTGCAAGGCAGCATCCTATACTAACTTCAATTGTTTCCTCTTCAGTCTTCTACAAAAGTTCAGATATTAAAGAGAGCCAAATGGTAGAAACACTCAAAACAAATCAGAGTTTAAGCAACTAGTAGAAATGAAAGCTCCATCTTTTTAAAGAGGCACTTTTCCAATACACTGTGCTGATCCACGTGCTAACTCCTAAGAGTTTCCTCAGCTTGATGACTGCATAGCCACTAAGAGAGGCATCACTGAAGATGGCAGGGGTGAGGGTGGCACTGCTGCAGTCATTGGGACTGACTCTGCCAGCAACAGACCTATGGTTTATTAAACATTAAGGGACAGATTTGCAAGTGCTCAGAGACCGCGGTTGGGACCAGATTTTCAAGAGTGCCCAGCACCCAACAGCACCACCTTGTGAAATTTCTGGCCAGATGAACAGAAGCTCAACATCTACAGCCAATACACTCTCTTGGAAAACTCTGCTCTAGCATGCAGGCTGAGCAAGCAAAGACTAGGGATCTTCCCGGGAGCTGGGGGTGGGAATCCTCCCTCTCCAGTTTGTAGGACTGTTCTGCTGCTCCAGCCCGAGGGCTGCGGTTGTCCCTACAGCTCTTGTGTCCCCACTCTGGCAGGCGAATAAACACAGTGTCAGCCCAACCAGAACTTCCCCTGTTCCTCTCCCCAAACACCTGCTTCAGACTGGAGCACAAGGATCCCTCATTAACACGCTGGTGCAGCCTGGCAATGTAGAGTGCCGCCTCTCACCTGCCCTTTGCAGTGGACAGGAGCAGCTTGCTGCTCTCTGGGCTGCAAGGGGGAGGTAGGATTTACCCACACAACGATTGTAAGTCCGTGGTATTGCATGTGGTATCCCATGTGTATTAGCAATCATCCAGCTGGAATGAAAGGCAAGGCAGCGGACCACCCAGCCCAGCCAGGGGGTAGACACAATCTCACACGCTGCTGGTGCCGCACCACACCCATTGCCGCCATTCTGTTAATTCTGCCATTCTCCGTCTCCTGGGAGCAATGGAATGTTAGGCCATCTCTGGACTGTTCAGCAGATGAATATTCCAGAGTTGCCCATGGCAGTCCAATGGGCACAGTCTTCCTAGATGTCCACAGAATGTCCATCCACAGTAAAGAGTAGTTCAAAAAGACAAGGAAGAATAGTGCAACTGGAAGGGGAGTTATCTAACTCCCATCTCATTAGAGCCTGACACCACACCGCACACTAGAATAGAGAGAAAACATCTCCTAGGAGGTTGCTCCTGTTTCCCCCAATGACCCCCCTGTTTGTTCCCTTATGATTCCCTATTGAGAGGGTGGAAATGTTCTTTAGAAGACTTATATCCAGTGAGAGCCTCAGAATTGTTAGAGGGCAGGGAGAGGGTTATGGGAGGGACCTCCTTTTAGGCGGAACTAGCAGGAACACAAAGCACCTGGCCAGTGCAGGATTATCCATCATACCAGCTGAAGGAGCCAAGGTGACAGATCCCAGGAGGGCTCATACAATTCTCTCAGAGGAGATCCACCACTGCTCTCCAGCCAAAAAACCCTTGAGAGCAAGGCAGGAGGCTCTGCATCCTCTAGCATTCCTAATCAAGTGTGTAATACAACATAGCAGTTGCTCAAAGCACTGATCCAAAGAGAGCCGGCTGTGGAGTGCTGTCAGGATTTTGTACTAAATTATTTGGGTTAAAATGACTGACAGGGATGGATCAGCCAGGCATTTTAGTTAATTTTTTGTTACTCTCTGTCTGCAAAATCCACTTAATTCCTTCTCCCCTACAGGGTTTAATTCAAAACAATTTCACGCTGCTTTAAATGAACTCTGACAGCCCACCATTCAGCAACAACCCAGTATGCCCAGCCCTACATTCATTATGAGCAACCTCATGATAACCCATCCTCATGCGTATGTCTTCACTGGAGCATTTACCCGGGAAAGCCAAACCTGCTGGCAGCTCTGCAGTGTCGATGCTCCCATGGGGTTAAGATTAGGCTTCTACAGGTTATAAACAATCAAATGTTTATGTAAACAGAATTCCCTCTGCAGACAACTTCTCTTTAGGTGCTGGGCAAGTCTCTCTCACCCCGGCTTTGCCTCTGTCCCCCGTCCTGCCCTGCCCCACTCCATCCTTCTCTTGTCCTGGGTCAGTAAGTCCTTGTCTGACAAGGGCATTTGCCCAGGCTCTTTAAAACCCATTCACTTTAGCCAAGAGCTGCAGATTAGACAGCTTCAAAGCTTGGGCCCATAGCATGGTCCGGCTGGTGGATCGCGAGGATAGTGGCTGAAGCAACACTTAGTGTGGAATCCTGCGGAGTGGAGGAAGGTAGAGCCTCTGGATAAAGCCCTCCATAGAAGCCATAGACAGATCTGTGCTGTGCTGCAGCTGCCACCAGAACTGCTCAGCTATAGTCTGGGTGGAGAGAATTCCATAGGCCGCTGGGGTTGGCCAGCCTCCATCTACATTCAAACCAAGCTACCTGCAGCATATTGAGCAAGACCCTAATCTCTTCGGCTGGCATGTCCCAGCTCAGCAGGGTGCTCCTTAAATCACTGCACGAGCTAGAGAGGGAGGCAGAATTCCTCAGAGAGGGAAGAGTAGAAAGGGCTGCCTGATCATGGGGTACTCAGGCCCATTAGGGGGCTATGAACTGCCACAAGCAGTGACAAGTGGCCCACACAGGCCTAGTGTACATGACCCCTCAGACATTAGGGTGGCCCGGGTCAAACAGTTTTAAAGGATTTGTGACACAAGAGTACCAGTGTGGCAGACACACCTTGAAGAACAATCCTGAAGTGCGGTGGCTCATCACAGGCAGGAATCCTGTTGGCAGACTAACAGAGGGGTGTGGAGAGCAGTGCCAGACAGCCCCCTTGCTGCCTTCCACTGGGCCACACGTCATGCGAGCAACTGAGGGAGGGCTCCAGACAGCCCACTGAGGGCAAAGTCCCTGCAACCCTGCCCAGAGAACAATGGAGAGGTGGCACCCGGCATGTAAGGGCTCTGAGATCTTTCCACTGCACCCCAGGGCTATGGGACTTGACCTCCTCTCACCACCACCGAACCCCAGTTCACCCACCATACCTGCTACCACTTTAGACAGCCCAGCAAGCAGTCATGGTGGATGAACTGGGGTTCGGTGACGATGAAAGGGACCCAGCATCAGCCCTATGTGCCCTTAGCTCAGAAATTCTGCCTTCTCTCCCACCACTGACCAATGGCTTGAGTCCTGTGGGTTCTTCACTCCCTGGGAAGCAGGAGGGAGCAAGAATTTCACACGTGCCTGAAATTCAGCTCATAAGTGACGCAGCAGAGGGCTGGGCAGAGGGGAAGCTACACTGGGGGGCAGGGCCATTCCTGCTGAGGCTCCCAGCTGTTGCTGGTTTCGAGATACTACCTCTCAGAGGGAGAACATCTCCGATGATTAAACAAGAGGGAACCTCCAGCTTCAGGATACTAATATTTGGACAGAGATTAACAGGTCTGGAAGCAATTCCAATCATTGGAGAGCTAAGAGAAAACATGTGTTCGGAGGAAGGAAGAGGCGAACGATACAGATGTGGAGGAAGGTGAGGCTAGGGACTAGAGGAGGACAAGGGGTCCTAAACTGGCTTCCATTGCTATGTGCTTTGAAAGAAAGAGAGTCCTTTGCTTGGCAATGCACCACCCAACTCCCAGATGCACGCTAATAAAAACACTTGGATTTTGCTCTGATGCTCAGTAGCACCGCAAACAAAGCAAACAAAGCAATGCTCTGTCCAATGAGCAGCCAGTTTTCGTACACGGCACTGCTGCAAGAAGTCCTTTGAGTGGGCAAGAGGGTATACATGATGGCACCAAGGGAGTGTACATGATGCAGAGACCTGAAATCGCCAGTAAACCTGCCTGTCCAACATGCGTCTCCACTTGGCTGTTTCTTATTAGAATGCCACCTACGCAGACGCCATCAAAGATCTGCAGGCTGCCTGAACCACAGAGATGCGGCCTCATGTCCTCCTCTTCCTTGCTTGGGTAGCTGCAAGCACAGAGTCCTCCCAACATCAGCACCCACTGGGAATGAGCTTTCTTTTCGCTCCTTGCAAGTAAGGGAGTGTGTGCAGAGCAGTCATATATGTATCGATACAGGGCCAATGAACTGAAACGGGCCGGATGCTCAGAGGTGCCATAAACCCACGGTTCCCATCAGCGTCAGTGAGGATGCCCAACTAAGTCAGGACACTTGGGTTGAGTTGTCTTGCTTTTGATGGCCAAGTTTGAAACATGTGGGCTAAGTGTACATTATAAGTCATGATCCCAGCAGCCACCGTGTGTCCTGGAGTCCAAGGCACCAAAGCCCCCCTTTTCCCCCAGATAGCGACCTCTTGTGCAGCTCTCTGAACAGGGAGGGAGTTCTAGCTGGTGGGACATGGCCCTGGTGCCAGCGGGTTCCATACGAGTGACAGGAACAGAGATCGGTGCAAGTAGTTGCTGTTAATCTGCAATAGCTGCCCAAATGGAAGGTAAGTGGCCCCAAAGAAGATCAGATCCAAGCCGTGATGCCCCAGCGAGGCCTGTGCTCTGAGATGGCTGCATTCCAGCCCATGCCCACTGCAGGAGGAGGAGGAGGAGGAGGATGTAGCAATGCAAATTTCCTCACATTGTGCTGTAAACTCTGCCCAGCCCAGAGTTGTCAGGCTCAGGTTGAGTTCATTGGGGTCAGGGGACAGAAGATCGGTGCGGGGATGCAACAGGAGCAAGCTGGCCCATTCTAAAGATTGCTGTCACTAAAGGGCTGCCACCATTTTTGGCTGCTCAGCTTTTCTCCCCCAGACATATGTAAAGAGGCAGTGTCGTCTAGTGGGTAAGGCATGGCACTGGATTACGTACCCAGCTTTGCTTGTGTGACTGTGGCAAGTCAGTTAATCTGTGCTTTAGCTTCCCCATCAGTGTGACGGGATAATTAGCCTGAGGTGATCAGATACCATGAGGATGGGCGCGGGCTGCAAATCTGAACAGTGGAAAGTGGTAAGTGACTGAGGAAGAATTACGTTTCACACTCCAGAGAGTGAAATCCCTGTCTGTGGTTTGGTCCAGAGCCTCACCCAAGATTTGCGTAGAACCTTTCCTGGCCATGCAGGAGACATGTGGATACAGCAATTTATAACCTCGCTTTTTGGTTTTGACCATCTCTCTGTGAGACAGGAGAGACCCTCAGAGAGTTCCAAGGGCCCACTGGCTTCCAGTTCTCAGTATAAACCTGAAGCTGGGGGCCAGAGACACAAAAACCTCACAGCAACAGGTCCTCAACTGCTTTTGGTCCTGGCCAGGAACTAAAGTGGGCGAAAGAGCGAGGAGGAGAAGCCTTTATCTGGAATTTTGGAATGTCCCTAATGGTTTGGTTCCAATTCAGAGCCAAAAGGAAGCCTGTACAGCCAGACTAATTCACTTCTCCCTAACTCTGCACTTCTGGGCACTGGCCAGGAAACGCTGTGGAAATGTATAGCAGGGGAGATGTGTTCCTGTGACATTTCCAATCCCAGCCCAATGCCAGGCACCCAACAAGCCTGACATGCTGCATATAGACCATGTGGCTTTTTGGTGTCTTTGCCAAACCAGAACTTTCCAGCTTTTGACCTTCTCCAGTTGCTGGCCAGTCAGCTGGCCCGACCTTTGGAAACAGAATCGTTCTAAGGGGGAAGTGCACGTCATCTCCTGTGACTGAGAAGCAGGCAACATGGCCTAGTGGTCCAAACATAGGACTGGGAGCCAGGAATTTCAGAGTTCTGCTGCAAACTCCTCCTAGAGCCTAGGGCAAGTGACTTCAGCAAGAAGTGCCTCTATCAGCTGTGGATTGTGTCTGATGGACATTATCTCCAAGTCAGGACAAGCAGAGGGGCAGCAGCAGCAGTCAGGGACTGGCCAGTTAGGATGCGAACACAGATTTCTCACAGGCTCCAGGTTCAGCCCATAACTGCAGCATGTGATGGAGAGACACAAGCTCTTGGCAGCTCCATTTGCTTGCTCAGGTGCAGAGCATGGACAGATTGTCCTGTGTAGGCCGGTAACTCTCTGTCCGTGTGGGGTTTAATGGGAAACAGGACTTCATGGCTGTTGGTGCAGGGAGCTCTGTGCCAAATAGGTCATGTCAGCTTGGAATAACTTGAACAATAATGGTGCTGTTTCCCCCGAAGGCTGCCATCCGGCCAGACAGTGCCCCACCATCACACCATCTGCCTGCTCTGCTGCTGGGGCTGGAAAAAAGGGCTGAGTGGGAAGAATGGTTCCCTTACACTTCAGAGGTGGGGAGGCAGTGTGGCCTATGCGTTAGGCCCTGAACTAGGACTAAGACATGGGTCTTAGTCCCAGCACTGCCAGCTGGCCCTGGGTAAATCACGTCCCCACCCTATGCCTGTTTCACCTCCCACCTTTCATGGATTTAAAAGGTAAGTCCTTCAGGGCAGGGACTGTCCCCTGCTGTGCCTCTGTACAGCGCCTAGCACAATGGGACCCCAGGCTGAGGGGGGGCTCTGTCACCATCATGTGAACTAACCGGTCAGTTGACAAAGAATTAAGAGGTGGAGATAGTATAGGATGTTCTGCATCACTGCAGCCCAGCGTCATGTAGGACTTGACCTCCTTCCCCTGCCCACTCATCTGCCATGTCGGCTCCAGGAGCGGTCGATGACAGGTGTTTCTAAAAGATGGGCACCAACCAGGCTATTATCCGGGCAGTGCCACACTCCGGGGGAGGCACTGTGCCAGCTGATGGTCTGTTCCTGCTTGTGCGTGAATGATCAATGCTCCAGGCAGTCTCCATCCCCTAGTGATGGAGATAGGGACCTGCTCTGCTTCTGCTCTTGGCTGGAGCATCTGGATGACCGTTTGGTTTGCACCAGGGGCTGGTCTCCTCCTAGCTCTCCCCTAGGCCTAGCTCCTGCACGTCTGCATTCCAGCTGTGCACTGAATAGATCTGAGCAGGTGACTTGCTGTTCTCTGCCTGGAGGAGATGGGTCACCCTGACACACCTTCAGATTATCTTGGCTCCTGCTCATGACTCCTGCTTCTTCACCTTGTCTTCCCCTGCAGGCCTACACTAAGCGGCACTCTGCTCCCAAGTGCTCCAAGCGAGCTCCAGTCCCATCTCATGACAGCCACTCCTGCAGAGCCAGTTTGCTGGGTACACTGAACTGGGATGGGGCAGTCATGCCCAGTGGTTGGAGCAGGTGCTGGGAGTCAGGAACCAAAGGCAGAAGTCAAGAGTCAGCAGGTCCGTATAGAAGCAGGCCTGGGGACAAGCCAGGCACAGGAGTAATGACAGCTGGGGCATAGGCATTGAGCAGCCAGAGATCAGCTGGTGCTCTTGGATGCCTGTTCTTAAATCCTTGGCCAACCAGGCTGAGTGGTCAACCAGATGGCCCTGCTGTGGCTGAGCAGTACTGGTACATTGTCTGGAGCCTGAGCAAGAGCAGCTCCAAGGCCTTATTCCCCACACTGGGGAGCTGAAGGCACTGCCTCAAAATCACTCAGCTCCAGTGCTCATTTTCGCCTATGCGGCAGACTTGGGCTTCACGCTAGGACTCTTCAGGAATTCGTTTGGACAAAACTGTGTTGGCAAATGTCAATTTGTTGAAACTGGGCAAGGAGCTGTATTTTGGTTTATTTCCCTTTTTCAAAAAGGAAACAGAACAGCACATGACTGAGTTTTACTATAAATAAACTTAAAGTTCCAACACAAAATTGGTTTGACCTCAAAATAGCACTCTTGACCAAAAAAAGTCAAAACATTCCAAAGGTCAGACTCCAACATTCTGAGGACCTGGCTGAAGTTTTTGGGTTTGTGAAAATCTGAGATTTTGATTTTTTGGTTCCAGCTCAGGATGGGAACATTTTGGAAATCCTGAAAATTCTCATGGGCCAGGAAATCCATTTCCCACCCAGCTCTTTCTTCAGATCACGCTACCAGCCTGCCAGAGCAGCACCTAACCTGTCACTGCCCCAGCCACTCAGCCCAACTCCAGGCAAAACAGGGCAGAGCTCAGGATTCCCAGCTATAAGGGGCCACATCCTTGCAGAATCTGCTGGCTGCCCCTTGGGTTTTGATTTCCATACACACTGTACAGCAGTTTTTTAAATGAGAAGTTAGAGCTTTGGGCCTGACTGATGGGCTCTACCGAAGAGACTAGCATGGAAAGAGCAGTGCCGGCTTGCCGTACGCTGTCACATGGCCAAGCTCCACCCTGGGTGTTCCCTGTGCCATTCAACCCCTGGGCACCTCTATCTATACAGGTGCCAATGCCTCCCACCAGTGATGGTGGGGTTTGCTATGAGGACTCCTGCTTGTTAGACTCAGCTGAGATGGCCAAGTGGTCTCTTCTGGGAGTGGCTAGTCTCTGGAGCTCAAGACTGGGACCTGTGAGTCCTAGTCTCAGCTTTGTGACTGATTTGCAGTGAAAATTTTGGCAAGTCGTGCCTGCCTCCGTTTCCTCATCTGTCAGCTAGAACTCACATGGGGCTCAAGAGGCTCAGATTAAGGTTCCTAAGGTACTTACGTGTCTCTTTTATAGCCTCATCAGCTGACCTCAAAGTACATTACTTCATGCAGGCCAAATAGCCATTGTAGCAGTGAATGTTGATCACTCCTGACTAGGGTGACCAGACAGCAAATGTGAAAAATCGGGAGGGGAGGTGGGGGTAATAGGAGCCTATATAAGAAAAAGACCCAAAAATCGGGACTGTCCCTATAAAATCAGGACATCTAGTCACCCTACTCCTGACCCATCCAGGCTTAAGAAACTCACCATTGTTACCAGTCCCCTGAGCTACCCAAAATTAATTTCAGCACATGGCTCTCTCTTCTTCTATCTGCTCTACCTCTGGCAGCAGTAAGCAAAGCAAACTGGGCCCCAGAACATGTTAACAGAGACCAGGACAGGATCGTCTGTGCTGCACGATTGGTGAGACGTCCAGCTGGAGGTCTGGGCAGAGATTTTGATATACTGTGTCGCAGGAAGGAGACTCAAAGAACTGGTGGCACAGATCGACAGGAGGACAGCTAGGAAGTTGAAGGCATGGGGGTTACTGCTGGGTGCAGAGGGAAGGCTGTTTAAGAGAGCAATCAGAAGCATAAAGTGAAGCTCTGGCAGAAGGCCTCTGGCTTTGGAGGACATGCCTTTTCCGACAGGGTGAAGTTGGGAAAAGACTAAGAAAGGGAAAGTGGGAAAGAGGCAACTCAGTAATGTTCAGGAGAGAGTCCTACTGTCAAATAACCCAGGTCACAACTGTGCCTCTGATTTATGTGCAGTTACATACGGGAGTGCTCTGATAGCACACAGAGGCTCCACTGTGCTAGGTGCTGTACAAACCCATAGTAAGAGTTCCTGCCCCAGAGATCTAACAGTCTAAAGTGTCAGGATAGAGGACATGGGGGAGCTGGTTGAGAAGAGAGGATCCCCCCCACCCCCGGGAAAGTTTTGAAACAGTTTCAATTGAGACCGTTTTCCAACCAAACAATCCAAAGGTTTTGAAGAAAATGAGTCTCCTACAAAATGTTCATTTTGTCAAAAAGCTATTGGGGGGGAGTGAGGGAAGAGATTGATGGGAAGGTTTTGATCAGCCCCAGTTATTATCCCCTTTCTAGAGGCTGGGAACTGAGGCCCAGAGAGATGAAGCCAGTTGGCCAGGTCACCCCACAAGTCTCCACTAGAGCCCTGACCCAAGCTCTCTATAGTCCTTAGTGACACACTTCCTCCCCATTGTACATAGATGCCAGATTTGTGTCCTGCACAAACACTGCAACAGTTAGACCTGCTATTGCACGTGCAGCTGAAAAGCACACAGCCTTCACAGGGAAATGTCAGCATTAGCATGGACACTAGTGCTTGGTGCCAGGACACCAGAGATGGGGGCATGAGAGAGGGGCTAGGCGGAGGGGTAGCTAAGCCTCAATGGGCTGCATGGCACTAGGTCCTATTGCTAGATTTCCCACGGCCAATCTCCATGCAGAATTTCCCTCTGTTCATGGAAGAGAGAAAGTAAGGGAAGAGATCACGGGAGAACAAGGCCCACAAGGCATGACCGAGGACAGAGCGGAGAAGCCAGCACAACTGAGACTGACACGCTGGGGACAGCATGACTGTGTGCATACTGGGTGGGAGATAGGGACTAAGCCAAGGATGCAGTGGCAGGTCGTGTGAACATGTCTTACCGGATTTCACACGTCGGCGCAATGCCGCTGCAGCACCGATTTTCCATCCAGCAATCCTGGGGTTGATAAGACAGGAAAGGGAGCACTGGCAGTGTTGCTGACCCAACAAGCAAGCCTGCTGTGGCTCCCACATTCCCACGGTCCCACTCAGAAGGAGCAACATGTGCTTGTTGGTGGCTCAGGGCTGCTGCTTCCTGCCCCAGACTCACTAGGATCTGAGTGAGAACACATGCCTGGAAGAGGGGTAATATATGCAGGAGTCCCAGCTCTAGCTCACATGCAATGAAGATGCATTGGGAAACGGAGCACGCTCAGGTGTGAGGGACAGCACTCCTCAAGGCCACTCAGGGCATGTAGAGTGATAGAACATGCGCAGGACAGAGACAGCACTTCTAGCAGCACAATACTGCTAGCATCATCCCGGGGCATGGGTAGATGGAGCGTTGGGAGGCAAGGCTGCCCGAGGGGTGGGGTGGGGGGGAAAAGAGGTGCAATTTGCCCCAGGCCCCGGGCCCCACAGGGAGAGTTTTTCGGGGGCCCTGGAGCAGGGTCCTTCACTTGCTCTAGGGGCTCCGGAAAATTTTCACGGGGCCCTGGCCCCCAGAGCTTCTTCCGCTCCGGGTCGTCATTGGCAATTTGGCAGCGGGAAATCCTTCCTCTCCGGGACCCGCCACCGAAGTGCCCCGAAGACCCGCAGCAGGGGCTCCTTCCGCACCGGGACCCACCGCTGAAGTTCCGGGTCTTTGGCAGCAATTCAGCGGTGGGGGCCTCCCGCCGAAGATCCCAGGGCCACTGAATCCTCTGGGCAGCCCTGTTGGGAGGTGGTAGACCTGCGTTCTATTCCCTGCTCTCCCTCGGCCCATTGTGTGACCTCAGACACACTTCCCTTCCCACCCTTTGTCATCTCATCTATTTCAATGCTAAACTCCCCAGGGCAGGACTGGGTGTTCCATGGTTCTGCGGAGCCACTTGATCACTGCTCCCCTAGACCCACCCCACAGAGACTGGTCAGTATTTTGTCCCAACTGCAATATATGGAAACCATTAGTTTGGTGCATCATTTGGACACTAAGAAACATGGAGAAGTAGGAGCTGGAAGCAGAGATGGTGCAAAGCTTCCCCAGAGAACTCGGTGGGGTTGGAATACAGGCATTCATTATTCTAGGCAACTACTGCTCAGCTACAAAACTTCTCTCTCTACGCAAGAGTTTGGATCATGAATAGAGCACAAGTGATGGATGACGGTCACGTGGGCGGATGGTACTGATGACTGATGATTATTACTGCTGAAAGTTCAGAGGGGGCTTTTATTCCTTCCACTGAAGGCAGCTAGAGGCTGTGGCAGGGGATGGACATCCCTGCACAAAATAAACGGATGTCCACTTATCAGCCAGTGATACCTGGCGGCATCTCAGAGAACACATAAGGGGACCTAGAGACTGAGCTGCTCTCTCACACCTGAGCAGAGAAGGGATGGGGCATACTGGCTGGGAAGCGAGGGATGCAGTGTGGTGACAGATATGCTCCTGCTCTCCGTGCAGTGCCTGTCTGGCAGAGATCCAACTCCAGTTTAAGGTAGAGGGTAAGAGGAGAGGATCCGAGGAGACAGGCACACACAAGGAACCTTTGAGTCATCCCTCCAGTGAGGGAGTCCTGGCTGCTGATCTCTCCCCATAGACCTGGGCTCCTTCCAGCCGGATCACAGGAGCAGCTGGCAGATAAGGCCAAAGAGGGAAGCCAGCAGGAGCACCAGATGCTGCATGCACAGATACAGTTCCCCTTGAAGTTTTTATGGAGAGTTTGATAAGGCTTTGAGAGAGTAGGGAGAACGGGGAGAGATCCGAGAGGAGAGCGAAGGTGTCTGGACAGGACCTGGGCCCCGGCCCTCTGGCTGCTCTGGTAGATAAGCAAGGTCTGGCTTTCTGACCCTGGGCAATGGGGCTGACCATTCTTTATTGCTCAGATAATGGCACACCTATTCCAGCAGGATCCCATAGCAAGGACATGAGGGCGTTAGCCCCAATGCTCAGAGCAACTGCTGGATCTCTCCCATCGCACCCTCCAAGCAAATGTGGCTCAGAGAGCCAACTCTACATGCCAGTCTGTACCCCAGGTTAGTCAGGAGCATAATTACCTCATGGAGTAATGCTTCTCACGCACATCCCACCAGCTCCATGACAACACTGCTAGTGCCCGTCCTTTCCTCCATCTGTTTCCTCACATTGGCCATCTCACAGCATGAGGCCACACCTCCTCAGAGCTGCTTCTCCCTCAGCCAGCTAAGTAAAGAGCAGGGGCAGCTCTAGACATTTCGCCGCCCTAAGCACAGTGGCATGCCGCAGGGGTCACTCTGCCGGTCGCCAGTCCCGCAGCTCCAGTTGACCTCCTGCAGGCGTGCCTGCGGAGGGTCTGCTGGTCCCTTGGCTTCGGTGGACCCTCCGCAGGCATGCCGCCGAAGGCACCCTGCCTGCCACCCTCCCGGCGACCAGCAGAGCACCCCCTGCGGCATGCCGCCCCAAGCACGCGCTTGGCGTCCTGGGGCCTGGAGCTGCCCCTGGTAAAGAGAATCTCTTTCAAACACCAGGAGCCCGGAACAATTACTGAACACTTCACCTGCTGAAGAGGATTGTAGGCCTGTAGTGTGGATAGCTGAGTCGGCTAGTTCTTAGGGGCAGGGGCTGTGCTTCTCTCAGAGCTGCGTACAGCTCCATGCACATGCTATCAGTGCTCAGTAAATACAACGTCTATTGAGCCATTAAGTACAGTTCACTTTCTCCTCTCCAAGAGCTGGTGCCCCACATGCTTCTCAGTAAATAGTTAGGCTCAAAGTCAGAGGCCCCATTCTTCCTGTTGCTCTTCCTACCCATCCTTCCCTCTCCCAGTTCCCCTTTCCATATGGTCCCATCACTTCTCCTTCATTGGCTTTTTTCACTCCAGCAGCAGGAGAAGCAGCTCCCAAGCAGTAGCACTTGACGCACAAAGGCTGCAGCAAGAACTGATGAGAATCATAGTCAATGTCACACCACCCTGCCTTAAGCAAAGGCCCTTCTGAGATTAATGAAAGGCAAACAAGCTTTTCCTGGCCCCTCAGATGCCGCTTTCTTTACAGTTGAGGGGTTTCCAAGTGGAGCTGGCTGCAGAGATATTGTGCATTTCTGACTCATTTCCTCTTGGTTAAAGGCAGGGCTGTTTTAGCCACTGCCTGACACTCGAGGGCAGCTGCACGGGCACCAGGCAGCCACAGAGTGGGGCCAAGGTGCCCACAATCTCCCAGCCACTGCAGACAATGTGGTTGTAGGTTTTCCCCCAAGGCAGCTGGCAGCCCAGCCAGCCCTTGACCACTCAACAAAACATTAGAAATCAACACTGTCCATTTGTCCCAGAGGCGGCCGTTCCCTCCCTGTATACTCAGCTCCTCCTAGTCACATTGGAGGCGAGGCACCCGTCTTTACACATAGCGTTCGAGTCTTCACTACTTTGCACCTCATGCAGCCATTCGCACTTGTGTAAAGCGAGTGTGGAGTTGCACCAGATCCAAATCATCTGATGTTCACTTTGCACGGTTTCAGGAGACTATGCAAGACACAAGGGGCCGTGGGCCTGATTCGCCACAGCTTCTCCCCCTCCAGCAAAATCTGAGCTACAGCCCAGCAGCCTCCCCAACCCTTAAGGCCCAGTATTAGCAAGTGAGTGGAAATGGCCTCTGCTTTGGGGCCCTCCCATCTGCAGTGAGTCACTGCCGTCCACGCCCACATGGCTTATGCCCCAAGACAGAGGAGCTGAAGTGGGAGGGGGGCAGAAGGAGAAGGTGATGGCTTCATTGAGCCCCCGAGGAGCCTGGACAGCCAAGCAATTACAGGCTAATTAAACCCACATTAGCAGATGAAAGGCTTCCTCTCACTTCCTCAATTAAGCAGAAATGCAAATCCAAGCAAGCCGTAATTGGAGTCAGATGCTGTCATTAGGCAGCACACATTGCTGCTATTGTCTGAGCGCAGGGCGCTGTGAGGGGGGCTGCCTGGGCCCTACTGTTTGGGAAATGGAGCAGGCAGCCTCCAGAAGGGAAGGTTACAGCACAGACATAGAATATTAGGGTTGGAAGGGACCTTGGGAGGTCATCTAGTCCAACTCCCTGCTCAAAGCAGGACTAATCCCCAGACAGATTTTTTGCCCCAGCTCCCATGGCCCCCTCAAGGATTGAACTCTCAACCCTGGGTTTAGCAGGCCAATGCTCAAACCACTGAGCTATCCCTCCCCTGGTCAGCCCAGAACAGCAGGCCCACAAAGCAGAGTCACACATATGGGCATAAGCCTGCCATGCTTCCAGTCCCTTCATACAGCCCAAGGCCTGGGCACAGCAGGCCTATCAGATCCATGGCGGGCCGGGCACGTCAGGGTTTGTTCTGGGACCAGGCTGGTTCTTCTGGACTGCAGGGCTCCTTCCAGCTTGCACCATGAGGTCAGCCTTCAGCCACGGTCCACGCATCAGCAATGTTCAAGGCCTCTGACTTCCCCATGTGTTTAGCACTCTGCCTGCTCAGGGCTCAGGCACAGCCTCCCTTGCAATGCAGGCAGAGCTGTCCCTTGGGTACAGCAAATTGGGGCAACCGCTCCAGGCCCTGTGCTTTGGGGGGCCCCCGGGCCGGTGTGATTGGCCAGTGCGGTCAGTCCCGGAAGCCAGAGGCACATAGGGCTGGTCTTACCATGAGGCGAACTGAGGCAGCCGCCTCAGGTGCCAGACTGGGGGTGGGGAGGGTGCCACTAGGACCCACAGTGTAGAAAATTGTGTCTGCTGCTGGTGCACATGTATTCTGTCTGCTCTCGATGCACAGAGATGGTGGAGTGCTGTGCTGGAGGAAGGAGGACACAAGAGACATAACTCAGGCAGGAGAAAAGGTGAGAGGGAATAACAGAAAACAGCAGGAGCTGCAGGAAGAAAGAGGAGCAGCACCCTCTTATGTACCTCTCTGGCATCCCCAGGAGCCTGGACTGATTAACACCAGCTTCTCAGGGAGCTTCCTGTTCCTGCTGCTTCTCTGAACCCACTGGAGGAGAACAGGCCGTCAACTGAAGTAGTAGGAGCCATTTAGGCCCTTAAGACACTGATATCTTCCCTCACTCAGGCCCTGCTACCAGCCTGCTTATTTGTCCCCTTCTATTGAGTGTTGAGAGCCACTACAGCTGGCACAGAACAGCAGTCATGAGTGAAAGAAGAAAATGCCCCTCTGGGGCAGCATTCAAAAAAAGAAAGAGGCAAAGGAAGCTTTTCTATCTAAGCAGGAAGGAGCTCTCTTGAGATACATAGACACAAATGTTCATGGTGAGCCTTCCGGCCCCAGCGAGGATGTGAGTGGTGAGGAGATGCCTGATCTTCCAGTTAGCCAGAGTGCTGGTGACCTGACAGCTACTGCAGCATCCATATCTCCATCTCAAATGGATGTAGCCATGCACATTCCTGAAGAAAAGTGAAGATCAGAGAAGAGTGTGGTGGAGGCACAAGAAACAGCTGTTGCTGAGTTTAGTTCCTTAAGTCTAGATGATCCAGGACTGTGGACCCACTTGAGCAGTAGCCTAAGGGATGTCCTTGTACTGCATGGGCCACAGCAAGTGAAAAACTTCATGTTCCCCTAAGACAACGAAAATAGAAGTTTCCATCCACCACATTACTGGAGTGAAATCGCCAATGATGACAAAGTGGAGAGGCCATGGCTTATGTACTAAAAACCCCAGAATGCTGCATACTGTTTTTGTTGCAAACTCTTCTAGTCTAATGTTCCATCCACATTGGGTTCTACGAGAACAAAGGACTGGAAAAATCTGGCTAGAAATCTGGCATGCCGTGAGAAGGCAGCAAATCACCAGAGAGCATTCCATAGGTGGAAAGAGCTTGAGATGAGACTAAGGTTAAGGCCACCATAGATGGATCAGCATCAAGAGAAGAGTGCATCAGAGTCTCTTTACTGGCCAAAATGTTCTGAAAAGGCTCACTGCCATTGTGAGAATGCTTGCTACCCAAAACCTAGCACTGCATGGCACTTCAGATCAGCTATATGTGCCAAACAATGGAAACTTCCTTAAAATTGTGGAGCTGACGGTGGAGTTTGATGCTGCACTCCAGGAGCACCCAAGAAGAGTCACCACCCAAGAAATATACACACATTACTACCTTGGAAAAACAATTCAAAATGAGATCATACAGTTACTGGTAACAAAAGTCAAACGAAGATTGTGGCAGATCTGCAGTCAGACAGATATTACTCCGTTACTCTGGACTGCACACCTGACATCAGCCATATGGAACAAATGACTAATGGTTCTGTTTGGAACAACAACAGAACCTAGTGAAAGTGTCCCTGCAATGGTGACTGTCAGAGAGCATTTTCTAGAATTATGACATTGATGATACTACAGGAGCTGCTATGACAAATGTGCTTCTTAAAAAGTTGGAAGATACAGGAGTTGCGATAGCTGACATGAGAGGTCAGTGCTACGATAATGGTGCCAACATGAGAGGAAAGAACAGAGGAGTGCAGACATGGATCCGAGAATTAAACCCTTGAGATTTTTTGTCCCAGGCAGTTCTCATTCATTGAACTTGGTGGTCAGTGATACAGCATCAGCCTCTAGTGAGGCTGCTGATTTTTTAACATTAATCAAAGCATCTATGTATTTTTCTCTGCATCAACTCATTGATGGCAAATTTGAAGCAACATCTGGGAACATCCTCTCTGACACTGAAACCACTGAGTGCCACACAATGGGAAAGCCGAATGAAGGCAATAAAGCCTATCAAAACACCAAATTGGGAAGACAGATGATGCCATAGTTGTCATTGTGGAGGATAATGCTATGACAGGAACTGTTTATGGGAGAACAGTGGCAGAGAGAAATAGAATCACCAGAAACATACATAACTTCAACTTGCTGTGTGGCTTAGTGTTGTTGCATGACATACTGTTTGAAATAAATGTTGTAAGCAAGAGACTCCAAGGTGTTGACCTTGATATATCTGGAGCAATGGAACAACTGGACAAAGCAAAGTCATATCTACAGTCTTACTGGTCAGATGAGGGATTTCAAAATGTTCTGAAGAGTGCACAGAAGTTGGCAGATTTTCCCAGCCATTCAAGAATACAAGAGTCACTGAAGAATATGACATTTTGATTACAAGGCACAGGATAATCCCATAAGAGACCCCAAACAAAGTTGAATTCTTTAACCAGATGCTAGATTGTGCAAACAGTCAGTTGAAGACTGTTTCATGCAGCTCAAGGAACACAACAGTGTATTTGGGATGTTGTATGATATTCCAAAACTCCTCATTATACCCGAAGAAGACCTACACCAGCAATGCAGGGCACTAGAGACAGTGACACATGATGACAAGCGCGATATTGATGCGAGTGATTTAGGTGATGAACTGAAAAAGCCCTTTCAAGATACATTTCAGCAGAATCAACTCCAAAGGCTGTTCTGGAATATATGTGCACAAATAAGACGACCACCCTCTTTCCAAATGCTTTTGTTGCTTTGTGCATATTTCTAACACTTCTTGTAACAGTTGCCAGTGGCGAATGCAGCTTCTCCAAGCTGAAGTTAATAAAAACACATCTACTTTCCACAGTGACACAGGAAAGGCTGGTCGGCCTTGCAACCATCTCAACAGAGCATGAGCTGGCCCAGACTGTGGACCTTCAGGAAGCAGTTCAAATCTTTGCAACCAAGAATGCATGGAAAGCACCACTTTGATTATTCAAACAGATAAAAATGCCAGTGTTTACTATGCAGACAAGAAAAGTTACATTTGCTGTTCAGGCATTTGAAAGTTAAGTGTTAGTTAAAAATTTTGAACAAGGCATTTTAAGTTGTTAGTTCTCCTTTATTTGGGTAGGTAGCAGAGCAGTACCATGAGAGGAGTAGAAGGCAGAATTGAGACCTTTCAAAATTTTGGCCCAAGCAAAGGGGCATGGAGGCATCATTTGAGCTCCCCACCTCAGGTGCCAAAATGTTCTGGGCCAGGCCTGTAGGTCTGGGGGGTCCCGCAGCACCCCCGGGGTCCCAGCTGCCAGCCCCGCAGGTCTGGTGCTCTGCTCCTAGCCTCAGCTCTGGGGGGGCAGGGACAGGGGTAAGGCTTTCAGCACCCCTATTAAAAACATTCCAGCACCACTGCTGGAAGACGAATCTGTCACTTCCCCAGGGCGTGCTATCTTGTTGGCAATTAGCGGAGACAGTGCCCGGCTTGGCTGCCTGCGTTTTGGTGCAGCGAGTCCACTGTCCCGGCCAGAGCCCCATGGTAGGCACCAGCAACTGCCAGCAGCAGCTGGTAGCTCAGCACCAGGCCAGATGCAGAGCAGGGCCAAGCGGTGGGGGCTGATTTGTCCCGGGCTCCACAGCCCCCTAAGGATGACATATGCAGAACATGCTGTGACATTGCTGACATCTGCCAAATCAAACCCAGAATCTCTACATTCTGCCCTTGCTAATCCTCTGTCCCTGTTTATCGCACTCAGTGGCTCCTGCACCCATGAGGACCAACCATTTGCCTTGTGGCAATGCTAAGAACTCCTGTCCAGAGCTGAGCCCCATTGTACCAGGTGCTGTGCAAACAAATACAAAGAATACAGGCCCTGCTCAGAAGCACTAATAAGTTAAGGACAAGATACAGAGACTGGGGCCAAGGAGGGAGAGGACTCTGATTATGCAGTAGCTGGGCTTGGTGGCATAATGGGTTAATTTGCTAGTCAGCTGTCTTTAGCCTCCCTTCCCAGGTATGGGGAGGTGAATGCTCCTTACAGCACACGTCTCAGAACTGCCACACCTCATGCAGATCGACAGTCTGGTCGAAAGACCCAAGGCAGAGAATGGGGGGCAGCTGCAGGACAGGAGGGGGTTGCAGACCAAGGCTGTGTGGGGAGCTGCACCCCTCGATTGGGTTGCATTGGCAGAGATGTGTGGGGCCCTAGCACTGAGGTGAAGGTGGCTGGGGCTCTGGACTGGGTTGCATGGGGCATACAGAGAGTGGGCAGCAGTTGCCCCTCCGCCCTGAGGAGGCAGGAGAGCTGAGCCAGGAAAGCAGGGCTCGGTTCTCCAGGAAGAGGAGTTACTCGCTCCCGCTGTCCCAGATCAGAGGAACTGGCGACTCAGGTTGCAGAGGGAGCCGGTCCAGTGGGTCTCAACTCCTGCAGGGAGCGGAGGCCTCCACTGACATGGGGCCCCAGGCCTTTCATTAACATTCTTCACCTACCAGCAGAGCCCAAAGTCACAGGCCAGTGATCCAGAGAGAGGAGCTGGCTCCACTCCCCCTGAACTCGCCTGGGACCCCTTTGCAGACACGCACACCGTGGGTCAGCTATTCCTCACCCACATCCACTTCCACCACTCTCCAGGGCTCTCCTGGAGAGGAGATGAAAGAGAGCAGCAGCTGCCAGCAGTGAATTTTCCACTTCATGGGATCACTGGTCCAGGTCAGGGCTCGGGCATTCCAGCCAGCCGCGGTGCTTGAGCGAGACACCAGGCCAGGGGGAACCACCTAGGAAAGTGGGGGGGACTTCCACTGCTACCGCCTGCACTCTGTCCGGGGCTAGCTGGGACCTCAGGCTCCAGAGAGGACACGGTGAAGGCTGAGCATAAGGGGGTACAAAACCCCCCTCCCACTCCCACCTATTAATCTCCAGCTCCTATCCCATCAAACCCAGTGTGCGCCCTGGTTATTCCCCAACTGCCCTGCTCAGAGAGGGCAGCTCCCCTTTGGGAGGCTCCCCGGTCTTTCCAGACACCCCTAGGAGCGTGACCCCTTCATCTAGGAGAAGCCAGCATCCCCTGGACACCCTGGGAACCCTGCTTTTCCATAGCATCCCAGGCCAGCAGCAGTAGTTCACCAAGATACTGCTGCCAACACAAAGAATCTGCTCAGCATCAAACGTCTGATTTCATCCACCCCGCGTCCTTCGGCTCAGAGCTTCACCGTGAGAGAGCCAACTGGGTGTTTGGCTTGGATTTGGGCCTGGCCAGTATGACTGCCAGACCACCCCCAGCCTTTTTGACAGGGGTTGGGGGGCAAGCCCAGCAAACAGTTTAAATGGAATAAATATCTGAGGATAAAAGTTTGGGTGAAAGATTTTTAAGGGTCCTAAAATGGAGTCTACTAGCACTAGTCAGAACAGGGCATTGGGTGCTGTGCAGCATCCCAATGCCCACCGCTCTGCCAAACCATCTCATTATCTGGTGTGCAGGACCCACTGCTGTCCCAGCTCTGGACTCCCTGCATAGCTCTGTTAGTGTCCTCAATCTGGGCCTGCAACCCCCCAAACACAGGCACACACCCCACACGCTATCCCAGCCCTGGGCTCCCACACAGCTCTGCCAATGCCCCCCAATCCTGACCCACAGCACCTGCAAATATGGCCACAGGGCTCTGATGGCTGGCCTGTTATATTGGGCAGAGTGCGTCTTGCGCGAGTTGTTGTGTGTTAATCAGATGCACTGTTAGCCTGTCACGCTGTGGCAAATTCCAGTTGTATGGCAAGTTCACAGTTAGCCTGCAGACAGGGGGACACTCCAGCTTTGCCCACGAAGCTGTGAACAGACAGTAATTCAGAGGGTCTCACCCTTGCTCAGACCCAGGCATCTCTGTAAGTTGCTACGCCAGCCACTTATTGCAACCTGCCTTCACGGGTTTGCCCCTCTACTGTCCTTAAGCCCTCTGACCAGTCAGCTGCTTGGCATAAGAAACTAGGTCTGGGCAAAATCCATCCAGCATAGTTTCTGGCTGAGCTGAGCTTAGCCTGGCTTCAAAGGTTCCCTTTGGCTCCAGAGATGGGGCAGTTGCCTATGGACTAGGAGGCTGCTGGTTTAAGGCTCTGCTGTAGCAGTTGCAGGGCAAGTCAGCAGTGATCTTCCCACTAGCTGGCAGGCAGAAGAGTCCATGTGATTCCAGCTGAACTCAAGCCCCCTCTCTTCACAGCAAGCCCCAAATCCATTGGGTTTGGATTTCCTTGGTTCCTGCTGATTTCAGAGGGGTGGGGTTGTGCCCAGTTTCAGTGTGTTCAGAAATCTGGTGGTTTGGTGCAATGTCATCACGCGGTGGCCACACCAGACTGTGACTACACAGCATCAAGGGGCTGCAACACAGCTATGTCACAACGACCATTTGTGAGGCAACAAGCGTGCTTGTAAGAGCAAGTGTTTCCACCCAGGGCTGCCAGCCAGCCCTGTGCAGCTGTGTAAGCCAACACTGCATTGCACTGTATTTCAAATGTAGGCCTTGCATCTCAGTGAATCTGGATGAAACAGCTTCATCTACTTTTTCCACAAAAAAGGGCACCTTGGCCAACAGGAAGGGGGGGTTTTGAATTGAAGCAGTTTCAGGGTTTGTTCAATGAAACAGGGAAGGTGTAGGGTTTCATGCACCAAGGATTTTGCTTGTAACCTATGGGATGGGAGGAGAAAGGTGGGTAAGGCTAGGGAGGTAGGGGGAGAAGATAAAGATCTATTTGGAAATTTCAACAGAAGCCAAATTCACAAGTGTGAAAAACATGTACAGACTGTGAAATCTGGTCTTTTGTATACTTTTACCCTGTACTACAGATTTCTTGGGGGAGACCAGAGTTTCTCAAACTGGGAGCCCTGACCCAAAATGGGATTGCAGGGAGGACGGGGGGGGGGGGGGGGCTAGATTATTGCAGTATTGCCACCCTTTCTTCTGTGTTGCCTTCAGAGGTGGGTGGCCAGAGAATGGCAGCTGCTAGCCAGGTACCCAGCTCCAAAGGCAGCGCCCTGCCACCAGCAGTGCAGAAATAAGGTTAGCAATACCATGCCATGCCACCCTTACTTCTGTGCTGCTCTTGGCAGCAGCCGGCACTCTCTGGCCGCCCAGCTCTGAAGGCAGGGCCACCATCATCAGCAGTGCAAAAGTAAGAGTGGCAATGCCATGACCCCCCCCCACACACACACACTACAATAAACTTGCAACCCCCCCTGCAACCCTCTTTTGGGTCAGGACCCCTACAGTTACACCACCATGAAATTTCTAATTTAAATATCGGAACTCATGAAAGTAACTATTTTTAAAATCCTTTGACTGTGAAATTGACCAGAATGGACTATGATGGCCTTAGGCATCAGCTCTCTCACTCTCCTTTGCTCAGCCAGCCTTCTTCATTTCCTACTCTGCCAAGATCAGGTCTCCAGGAAATCAGAGCGAGGTGGGGAGAGCGAGAGTAGGGTGTGCTAATTGCCAGCATCTGCTCAGCAGACCACAGTCTCAGCTCCAGGGAGGTCTAGGGCACTGGCTGATGCCAGTAGCAATGTGCGAACACTCTGCAGTGTCAGGCCACTCTAGGGCAGGCCTAGATCTTGCAGGGGGTCTTGTTCTACCACTGCCCCCTCCCCCATGTACTCCGGCATGTGGATGCAGAGTGAAGGATCAGCTAGAGCCTGGAATACAACATGCCTGAGAGCCAGGCAAATTTCCTCCACGGGGCAGCCAATGCATTTCAGTCCTCAAGGCTAGCAGCTCCTGCAGATCCTCTCTTGGTCCCTGTTCAGCTCTGCCAAAGCACCTCGGGAATGACTCACAGCCCACCCCCGGACTTCTCTTCAGCACAGACTGCCGGTCCTGCCAGTTTGCATCATGATTTTTGCTGTGTGTAAAGAAGGATCACTGAGCCACCCCAGACTCAGTCACTTGTTACCTACAGTGGGATTTAAACCCAGGTCTCCCATGGCAAAAGGTTTTTCAGTGTTTCTAGCAAATGGGGAGAAGTGGTGACCTTCCTAGTGTTCTCTGGGAATTTTCCAGCCTTGATTTCCCATCTCACAGCTCTTACCAGCAGTGTTAGTGGTGAATGGACCCAAAGCCACCAACCTCCATACAAGATGGTTTTTCTTTGTAGCTTGGTGTTGAATGAACACCCCTTCCCTTTTTCAATGGGCACATGCATTTCCTCTCCACGACCTGGTTCCAGCAGGACTGGATCTGCAGTACCAAGACACCGCAAGGAGCTTCCAACTCGGTTGTGCAGATCCATTGTGGTTTGGATTACTCAGCAAGACAGCCCCACGTCCGGCTGCTAAGCCCAGCCAACCCACCCAACAGGCTCAGGTTCCAGTCTACCCCCAATGCAGTTCCCTGTCAAAGTGCAACATGAAGGATACCAGAGCTGTCATGCTCCCGGCTACAGCAGCCTGGACATCAGAAGTAGGGACAGATAACAGCAGTGTTTAAATAATATATTGGGTAAATATTTGGCCAGCTGTACTCAACAGCTAGGTGAAGGAGACACTGCTGCCTGCTCCTGTACACGTGCTGGATAGAATGGAGGCTGTGTCTAGAGGGAGTGGGGTCCATCACCCCACCACACCATGCTGCCAAAAGGCCAGAGGCAAGTCTGATGTTGAATAAACTTGTTCTGAGATCTAGCAGCTCCCCATCAGACCAGACACAGCTTCATTCACTCACCAGCTAGCCAGATATTCAGTTACAAGCATTACATAACAACATTGAGATCAGTTCTCCAGGCCAGGCCACTTAGCAAGTGAGAGCTGATTAATCCTTTCCTGCAGCACTGGTGAATTCGGTCCCATTTTCTCCACTGACACCTGACCTCCAGCTCCCTTTCTGTGCCTCCTGCCCCCTTCCCTCAGATTGGGGAGTTAGGCCCCTGCTCCTCTTTCAAGAGGCCAGTAGTACTCCACCTTTGAAAGCAGACCATGATTGGCTCTGTCTGGAATCCCCCAGAATGGGTGTGATGCTATTAGTTAGGCGTGTTGCCATCTCAGCATGGGAAGGTTTGCATTAGTTTTAGCTTGGAGGGCTGTTAACTTTCCAGCTGCTAAACTGTTATTTTTGGTAAGTATCCTTTGAACTGAAGAACAGTTTTCCTTCTCCAGGCTGCTCCCAGCTAATTAGTCCCATCTCTAAGACAGGCGTTTATTTAACTAGTAACTCCAGAAACAGGAACCTGTGGTTTTGGTAACTCATCTGGCAGCCGGCTGGAAACCCTATCCTCTCTCTGCTCCAGTGATTCCTACTCCTTCGCTCTCCTGGTCTAGAAAGGCAGCAGTTTCCACAGGCCCCTCAGATAATCCACACGGCACTTAGCTCTGTCTACATCGCACAAGTGACAATGCACGAGCCACTTCCTCCACTCAGCGTTCTACCCAAGTGCCACAGGAGCTAGCCATAGAAATAGGAGTCAGAGCCTTCTCATGCCAGGCACTGAAACCAATATGGGTTCTTCCCCTAGGGCAGGAAAGAGTCTCCATTGCAGATGGACGGAGAAGCCACCACTTTCTCCCACAAAATGGGATTATGTGCACACCACTCGCCTGCACTGCCCCAACACAGAGAATTAGGGAGAAAAGGGCTGCAGCTCCAGAATCCATCTCAACACAGAGAGCATACAAGGATGAGAGAGGGGTACAAGAATGTAACATTACAACATGTGAGAGGTTAACCAATATCAGTTGTGGGACAACCAAGATCAAGGTCAGCAGACATGATTCAAGAGACCAACTTGCTGGCTTATTTGCATCTATATTATAGATAGAAGACTTAGAGCAGACAGGAGAACTACATCTTTTTGGTTTCACTCAAATGTAATTTCTCCTCAAAACCAGAGATGAGTCAAGGGGCCAATTGGTGCAGACTTTAGAGTAGTCAAACTCCAGGTCTAAAGTCTGCCCACATTTAGACCTGATTCTCTCCCCTCACCCCAATCTCTAGTCAGTGTTTTCCTGTCTTCCCTTCCCCAGTGGGACAGACTTACCTCTCAGCATCATTGCCTCAGTTTCCCCTTACACCAGCTAGTGACCTGCAGTCTCCTGGGTGGTTTGGGGTTCAACCCTCCACAACAAATCTCAAACACTTCCTTCCCCTCCCAGAGGGCCAGCTCCGGGCACTTAAGTAGGTGCTTGGGGCAGCATGTCTGGCTCTTCAGTGGCAGCTCCCTCTGGGAGGAAAGGACCTGCTGCCAAATTGCCACCAAAGTGCCACCAATTGCAGCTTTTTTTTTTTTTTCCTGCTGCTTGGGGCAGCAAAAACACTGGAGTCAGCCCTGCCTCCCAGGGAAAACAAAAGGTTCAACAAGGTTTCACCTCAAGGACACTGGGAACACCCATCTGAGCCTTCTAAATAAAGTGCAGGTGTTATCTGAGGCCTCAGCCAGTGAACAGGGCTCTTCTTTCTCACTTCACTCCTCCTTGCAGTCTGTCAACACCCTGTCCCAAGCCCCTTTTCATCAACTCTACCTCACTGTTTTCCAACCTAACCATCATAGACCCTTGCCCCACATCTTACCCTGAATGCACTCCAACTGAGCATGACTTGCCTTTTATACAGCCCCGCACACACCTGACCTCAGTCACCTGACCCCAGGCTACAATTCCCAGCATCCCTTTGGACTATATTTCCCAGCATTCCATCACTTTAAAGGGCCACACCCCAATACTATTTGGGCTAGCGTGTGTCCACCACCCTTTGCTTTTCAAAGGGCTCAGCACACTCTGGTATGCCTAGCAGTGCTGATGGGTCAGGGATTTGTGTGCCATCAGCTGCTCTAACTGGCCTGTTCCTCCAGGCCCCAGATTAATGCCATGGTATCACCACCCAGCACTGGTGACATCACTGTCACAACCCTGGTGAAGTCAACTGGTGGGTTGTGACATCATGGAATAAATGAGGCAGGAAGAGGGGCAGCTTCTGTGCACAAACATCCTGGGGACCAGCTGGCAGGGCGCTAGGAATGCCAGGGAAGGGACAGGGCTGTTCGCTGGGGTTTAGCAAACTAGGAGAGCCAGTGAAGTCCCCAACAGGGCAGCTGCAGTTCTCCAAGTCTGAGGTCACCCAGTCTCTGAAGAACTCTTCCCCAGCCCACCTCTCAAACCACCCCCACTGGATGCAGAGGGAGCAAAGCCTGTCCCACCCACTCCACATGGGCTAGAGCGACATCACAGCAGCAGCATCCTCAGGCGACTGACACTCCAGGGCATGCAACTACTCCACCCTGCACAGAAACAGGGGAGGACAGGACCTTTGGCTGGGGGTTAGCTGGACTGTCCATCCATAGCACTGCTGTGACCCTCCAGGAAGGGTCTGCTAGTGATGTGGGGGGAGGGGCAAAGATCACTCCCATTGAAGGCCATTCCTCTTCCCCTACATGGGGGTCTGAGCATGGGTCTCAGAAACATAGGAATGGGGGTGGGGGGAATCTCCCTCTACCTCCTGGTTACCATCACATGGAGAGGCTGCTGTTCCTGCCCCAAGGAAAGGGGACATCTCATTCTCCTTATGAGAGGGAGCTGTCGTCTCCTGCCAGGACTGAAGAGACCCTCCCCAAACCTCCTACATCAGTGCCTTCAGAGTCAGGTACTCGTGCCCCGGCCCTGATTTCCCCACCCTGTACTGCCGATGCCCACTGCCTGCTCCTTCTCCATCTCCCACTACTCCCTTCTCCCATTGGCCTTCCTCATGGCTTAATCTCAGCCCCCTCTCTCCCCGCCTCATGTGACCTCATTCGTGCCCACAGCTACCACCTCCATGGTGCTGGCTCCTCTCCCCTCCCCTCCCCTCGCCATATCTCCAGCGTCTCCAGCTGACTGTTCCCCTACCACCTGAAATGCACAACAGCAAATCCTGACCTCCCCTTCACTACTCAAGCCCTCTCCACTCCACTCCATCCTCATTGACAGCCTCACTCAGTGATCCAAGATGGCAACCTCTGTGTCTAACCTGACTCCTAACTGGCACTAGGAAATTGCTCCTTGTGGGCCTGCCAGTCCACTTTCCTCAGCCATTGGCTTCTATCCAGGGGCACAGTCTGGGGGCCCAGCAAAGACTCCCTGTCCTGGGAGAAGGGAAGGGAAGTTCAGACTTGGCACACTACACTTCTCATCTCACCTGACTGCAATTTCAGCTGTGCCCTGCAAACGACTCCACCGGCTGCTGTGTGTGTTGAGTGGAGTGGATCACAGATACCAGGGCAACAGGGCCAGGGGCTGCTCTGGGACATCTGCATGCACACGTAATGGGGGACTAGTAAAGTACTTTTCTCCCCAGGATTGGGCCCACACACTGCCTTGCTTTGCTCAGATATGTGCCCTACTGTGACCCAGGCTTTTTGCTAGCAGGATTTGCTCTTGCTAATGCCTGGGCCATGGCTCATCTTTGTACAGGTGCCTATGGACACATACAAACAGACTGCTAAGAAACAAATTGCCCAGGAATTTGGAAGGGTTAGCAACTCCCATGCTTCAGAGACCACTCTCATCTCGGAGAGGGTCAGGAAGGAGATTTCCCATCCCAACCAGCTAATCCATAACTGCCCACTTCAGGGTATCTTTCTTCTTCCTCTGAAATGGATGGGGTTGGCCCCCTGGCCTGTTCCAGTCAGGCAACTTCTCCATCTTACTGCCTGGACTGTCTTTCCTTGCTAACTTGGTGCCTCTTTAAAAAAGTCTCACCCAGCCAATCGGGCAGCAGAAACAATACTGCAGAACTTGGCTGACCAATCACAGAGCAAGGAGTTTGCGAACAACCCAGAGCTGGATCATTGTTCCCCAAACCCTTTTAAATAACCTGGCTGCTTCGGGGTGGGGAGGGCAAATCCTGGCTGCATGAATGGCAATGGCAAAACTCACACTAACTTCCCTGGGGCAAGCCTTCCTCCTGTGACGTGCTTCAGGGAGAACAATGGGCCATTATCTAGAGCAGCGAAAGCCAGCTAGGAAGAGTCTCCTCATTCTGTAGTGCAGAGACAGTCCCAGTGCTGGATGCATCCAGTGCCTCACAAGCAGTGAAGCAGCTGAGCTATTTCCACCCCCGCTACAGCTCTTCCCCGGATGGCCCTGTCGTGTGTGTGTTCGGATCAGTCACTCAGCAGGTGCAATTAGATCCAGCTGAACTTTAGAACAAAGCAGCCTGTAAAGTGCAAAAATCCCCTGGCTCATTGTAAGACACTTCCCTTGGGCCATAAGAACCTTGTCTCCCACAGGCTGAAGGGGAATATACAGCTGAGTCTGGGGGGCTGATAGCACATACAAGCAGCAAAGCCAGCAGCCAGGAGTGGGGCCAGAGCTATGTGTGCCCCTCACATCTGGAACAGTGGCGCTTACTGACGAGTAACTGTGCAACAAGACACATCAGGACCCAAGGCCCCACCTTGGAATGAGTCAGCAAAGCTCATCGCACCTCTGTCACCCAGCTTGGGGAGCGGGTGGGGGGGAGGATTTCTAGATACATGGCGCCACCTAGTGCATGGTCATGCCTCACACCACAAGTGCCCCAAAAGCCGGTTCAGCTGTTGTGTGTGGGGTTTGACCTATAAATCCCTGACTGGTTTGAGCCTGGGTAGCTGAGAGATGCCTCTCTCCAGGTGCCAGCCCTGGGTCAGCTCCCTTTGGAGAAAGCACCTGCGCTAATAGCTTCCAGAGGGAGACAGCTGGTGGCAGGGAATATTCCCAGAAGGAGCCTTGACCCTGAACCACCTTCCCCTTGGTCTAGCGGGGGGAGATTTTGCTGAGCTTTAGGACACACTCCAGATTAGCCATGATCCTGGGCTTTGGATGAGGGCTGGGGAGTGCCTGGATGAGGGCGAGTGGGTTGGGGAAGGCATGGTACACAAGCCCCTTAGTTTCATATTCTGGCATGAGCAGCTATGGAGTGATGGGATGGGCAGCTGGCGAGGCAGCAGCCTTGCTCCTCATATGAACTTAGCTTGGTGTGTAAGTGTGTGAGATGGCAGGAGGGCACCACCCAAGGAAACACCTGCCAAAGGCCATGGTTATGCTACAGCCACACAGCATAATGGAGTTGCTATCTGTGTCGACAGAAGGAGGTTTTGCCATCCACACAATTAATAGCAGTAGTAGCTAGAGCAACGGAAGAATTTGTCTGGCGACCTAGCAGCGGCTACGCTGGACGTTGGGTTGGGCTAACTGTGATGCACATGGGCAGGAAATTTTTCACCTCCCTGAACCACGTAGCCAAGTTGAGCTAATTTTTAGATGTAGACCAGGCCAAAGCGTGGCCCACATAAATGTCATCATTAGGCTATCACTGCGAAAGCAAAGGTTACCAAGAGGATAAGGCCTGAGTGCTACCTAGTGGTGCTTCTGGGTCATCAAAGGCATTTGATTCCAATCCAGCATGTTGGAGGAATTGTGTGCCCCATGCTAGAGTCCGGAAATGCTCTACAGTTGCACGGAACAGCAGGATGCTACTAGACAAGTACTGGCATGACCAGTTAGAAGGGAACTGGGTGCAGACATCAGCAGGAGCACTGTCATTCAGGCTGCATGAGGCAGCTTTCGATTTGGAGGGCAGCAGCCACTGGCAGATGAGTGCAGTGCTGACACAATCACCTGTCCTCTGGAAGAGATCGGCCAGGCCAGAGACTCCTTGGATCAAGCTTCTCTTTCCTTTGGGGAAAACTAAGGCCCCTCTGACTTAACTCTAATTAGTGGCCACCACGTACTCAGAAGGTGAGCTGGGCGCAGGAGCAGGAGCAAGTCATGCCACGTGCTTGCTCCCACTTCCCACACCACACCTGGCTGAGGTGAGCTAGCTGAGCCCCATGGGGATTCGTACCACAGGTAAGGTGCTGGTTCACATCCACACAGTGGGGGGAGGGGGAGCTCCAAGAGAGGCAGCGTGGCCTAGTGGGTAGGACAGTAGATTAGGACTCAGTCGATCTGGACTCTGACGCTGACCTGTCATGTGAACTTAACTCCCCCTCTCTGGGCTTCTGGTTTGCTCTGCCACTCTCATTTCTTTGGAGAGCAAGAGCTTTAGGGCAGTGCCCATCGCTCACTATGAGTCTGTACAGCTCCTAGCACAATGGGGCCTGTGCTTGGCTGGAGCCTCTAAGTATGGCTGCTGTGTTCTGTTCCCCTCACGTCTAGCCCGCTGGCTTTCTCCTACCCATGGCCCTGATGGCCAAGTGCTGCTTTGACTTTCCAGCCCAGTGTGCCAGGGTGATTCGCCCATGTCTCACCGGCCAGCTGCAGTTCACAGCCTGGCTGCAGAGGCTGGAATCTGCTGACAAACTTGCCCAGCTGGTCTGTGGCTGCGCCACTCCCCTGCCTCGCCAGCTTCCCCGGAGCCAGTGAGGCCTTTCACTAACAGCTCGTCAGTTGCCGTGGGATTGGTTGTTGCTTACCAGGCTAACAATTCACCTACCGCCACCAGTCCCTTCATCTCATTCCCAGGTGCTCACCCGCTCTCCTTGGCCTGGCACTAGTCAGGGCAAGGTCTCCATGAAATGAGTGCTGGGTGCTCCAGCCTGCGGTGAGCTGAGGCTGGGTCCATTCGCGAGAGCCAGGCAAGTGTCATTATTTGCTTGCCCTTTTTGCCCCTACCCTCCATCCCTCTGCCCCACTGATGCAGGATACAGAAAGGGGTCTGGCAGGGGCAGGGCCTGGCAACACTTCCACCGTGATGTTGGGGCAGGGGCTACAGCTCGGATCCTCTAACCATGCCGACTTCCCTGCACTAACTACGCCAGCATCACTGCCCCCGTCCTTGCCTGCCTAGTCCTGGCTTTGTACCTCTTCCTTGCTGTCCCCTGTGCCTGGCATGGCATCTCAGCCCACCAGGCACCTACTCTCTGCATCGACCCACCTCCAAAGCTGTAGGGAGGAGATGGAAAAGGAGCCTTGGTTACAGGCAGCTCGAGTGTCACGTTTCCTCTGCCAGCCAGAAGGACTATCCTCGTTTGGCACGCTAAGCGTGGCATTTTCCAAAAGGCAGGCAGACCCCGCAAGAGGCTGCTGCCAGCATGAGGCTCTCTAGATGCCCAAGGTACTCAGCTCCCAAGGAGAGTTCAGACCCAGCAGGCAGAAAACGTCCTCTTCTCCCTGCCTCTTACACAGCATTGCCAGCTGCTCAAATTCTGCAGCCATGACTTAGGCCAGGTGGCTGGTGCTGTAGGAGTGAATCCAGCTCTCCCCACAGCCCTCCCTGTTTTGGCTCCGCAGCCCTCATGCACCCTGCAGGCCATGGGCTCTGGCTCTGCTGCTCCCAGAGGCACAGGGGGCAGAGCTGTTAGACACAACGGAGCACTCCACCTGCTCAGAGACGCTCCTGCAGGGAAGGGTCTGGCACTCCTTTCCAATCCCCTACGCTGTCCCTATTTCAGGGACTCCACACTCCAGGCCAAAGGGACAGTGGCTCAGCACCAGCTGGTGGCACAACGCCACCGCCACTGTCAGCCCATGGGCTGAGCTGGCTAATGGGGCCGTGTAGGCCAAAGCTCCAGGAACAACAATAAAGCCCCTACACACAAAGATACAGGAGAAGCAGCACTCTGCAAATGGTTGCTCTTGCAGGATTCATTCTGGAGCTTTAGTCCAGGGGGAGCCTGCCAAGTTCAGGGGTTGTCAGCCTGAAATACAAACTGATCCAGCAGCTTGGGGCTAGTGCTGTGTTAGTGCCCTAAGCTGCACTGCTGCCCTCTACAGGACACAGACACCCAGACAAGGTTTAGACACTTTGTATGACAAGTGTAAAAGCTCTGGAGCTGGTAATGCCACATCATTTCTCCTCTAGCTCAAGCTCGGCTTGGGGGTCCAAAGCTGAGAGGTCTAGTCTTGCTGCCCACAAGCTGCTCAGGTAATGACTTGGTGTGCTCAGGCCCCCACTTCCACCTAGCCAAATCCCCAAATTTAAGTGTCTCATGTTCTCTCCCTCCAGCTGTATTTAGGCACCTAAATAACCTGCTTGCTGCACTGCCCCAGGGATTTAGCTGCCTAACTTGAGGCTCATGCATCTCAGGAAGTGTTAGCAAAGGGTCTGGTACTTGTCAGAATGGCACATCCAGTAACACTCAGAGCATTTCATGCTGAAGCTCCAGGACACAAAGGGGTCAGGAAGAAATCCTTAGCCTTGGGTAGAGCACTGAAGAGCTGGAGCCTCCAAGTCACCCAGCACGGAGCAGTGGAAAAGACGTGATCTCAGGATGGGACAGTTCAGGGCAGTGGGGGAAGACACTGACCCAATGACGTCCCCAGTTGTAGCAATTCTTATGGTGCAACAAGGCATGAAGTTGACCCCAGAGCAACCATTTGGGAGGCTGATGTAATGGGGAAAGAGCGCATTGGGGATGGATTTCAAGATCAGACAGACAGATGGGGAGAGGCCAGCCCAGGAGTTACCACACCCTTGGCTGTTCTTTCCAATCAAACAGCTTTAATTAGTCACACACCAACAGCTGGCAGCTTTGGCACAAGGTCAGTAAAGAACTGGACCTGATCCCGCAGCTCAAACAACTGGAGTTAAGGCTGGGGTGGGGGAGCTCGGGTGGGCACCCCCCACCCCACAGATGAGGAACAACCTGTGCAGGCCCACCACTTTCCCCAGACCCCACAAAGGAGCTGCTCAGCGTCAGCCCACCGTAACCACTGGGCAGTCGACTGGCTGCCTGCTCCTTGGAATCTGTCCCATCCCCCAACAGGATGTCAACCTCCCTATGCCCAGTCATCCACCAGGCAGAGGCCTGGCCTGGTGCATCAGGGTTTCTCTTGCTCCATGACTGGCTCACAGAGGGGCAACAGGGTGCTGCAGGTAGGTGGGCAATGGCAGCACATTGTCCCTAAGCATCAATCCCCTGCTGGTAGCCACCAGCCCCCGACCGCAGCAAGCTCCTGCCTGGGTGATGAGGCCAGGGCTGCCCAGAGCGGGGGGCCCGTGGGACAATTTGTCCCAGGCCCTGGGCCCCACAGGGGCCCTGCAAGCCCTGGCCGAGTGGTGGGCCGGATCTTTGGCGGCATTTCAGTGGCAGGGCCCTTCAGTGCTACCAAAGACACGGAGCAACTGAAGGGCCCCCCACTGCCGAAATGCCCTACGAGCCCTGGCCTGGCGGCGGTCCAGGTCTTTGGCAGCAGGGGGCGCTTCAGTGCTGCCGAAGACGCGGAGCGACTGAAGGGCCCCCTGCCGCCAAAATGCCGCCAGAAACCTGGACTGCCGCTGGGTGAGTACAAGCGCCACAGCTCCCCTGTTTTGCCCCAGGCCCCCTGAATCCTCTGGGGAGCCCTGAATGGGGCTGCAGCCAGAGAGCTGGAGCTGGGGAATGGGGATCTGGAACAAGTCCCCACTGAGGCTTTCTGATGTGCTAGAAGACACTTCTCCATTCCCCAAGATGGGGCCAGTCCTCCGGCCTGGGACTCCAGGGTGCCACACACAGCAACCCAGCCAGGCACTGTGCTCTGATTTGCATTCATCAATGCAGTGTGATTCATTAAGACAGCAATTAAACCCTCCTTGCTGGGCAGTGACAGTCTGGGGCACTCAGGAGGAAGTGCCATCCCAGCTGCTTTCCTGCCCCAGGGAATGAAAATTCATAGCATGGTCACACAGACAGGGGACTTGGGCACCCCTTCCCCCCATGGCCCTGCTGCTAGCCCCAGTATGGCTGGGAAATACCGATCCCTGTTGAGACAGACCTGCCACTGCCAGCTCAGAGTTGATTCCTGCCTGGAGCTTTTGCAGCAATTGGCTTTAGCCCCAACCCCTCTTTGCTGGGCAGTGACAGTCTGGGGCACTCGGGAGGAGGTGCCATCCCAGCTGCTTTCCTGCTACCCCCCCACACCCAGTGGTTTAATGAGAGTAGGCAGTAGGTACAAAGCATTGCCCAGCCAAGGCTCTGAGAGCAGCATGCCAGGAGCTCGGGGGGAGGGTATGATCACCTGGGGAATGGAGGCACACGGAGTTCAGCTGACTCACCCAAGGTCACACAGGGAGTCTGGGCTAGATTCAGAAGTGGAACCCAGGTCTCCCGAACCCCAGTCCAGTGCTTTATCCACTAGGTCACCCTGCTTTCAATGTCTACACTCACCCACAGCTACACCTGCTTCCAGATCCTCGCCCTGCCTGGGGCAAGTGGTGATGCTTAGCCCCAGGAGCAGGGAGAGCCACTAGGCAGCCAGGGAGAGCCAAGGGGGCCCAAGGGAGGCGCAGGATGCCCAGGGAGTGCCCCATGGCCCTGGCCCATCCCTGGAGGCGGCTCTGCAGAGATCTGGGGCTGGGAGCAGCAGGGAGAGGGGCTCTGGAGCCTTGGAGGGGTTGGGATGAACAGAGCAACCCTCCCCCCACCCCGCATAGACCCAGGACCCAGGCTTACCGCTGTTGGGAAGGGAGGGCTTGCACTGCTGCTGCAATGTGATGAGGGGGTAAATTCCTGGCGGTGGCATGGGGCACTCAAGATGTATTCTCCACCCCCAGTGCAAGCAATGGGAGAAAGCCTGGCATGTCGTGCCCCCAGGTGCAGCCTCCCCCTTAGCTTGCAGAGCCATGGGCTGGAAGCTGGACACCAGGTGTAATTCCACAGGGCCCCTTGAATGGGCTCAGGGGACCTGGAGCACAGGCAGAGACACAAGCTGCCTCTTCCCTCAGACACAACCAATGCCTGCCCCTCTAGGCTGGCACAGAAGGGTGATTCTGCACATGGCGCTGCCACCGAGGAACCCTGGAGTCCTGCCCACCCCCAAGAAGCTGCTTCTTACCCCAGCCCCTGGATGTCCAATGCCCCCTGCCCCCATGAATTTTCACTCCCCATCTCTCGCTCTGGTATCCCCCACCCCTCACTGTGCCCCTCAGCCCTCTGCTGGCAGAGGGGGGACGCTGGCCAAGGAGGTGAGGAGGCAGGCGTAGATCTCGATGCCCCGCAGGAAAACCCGCTCGTTGAGGTACTCGTTGTGGTCGTGCAGCAGTACCGGAGTGTGGTTCATGGGGGAGAAGCCGAGGGCCGGGTGACCAGCCTGCAAAGCAGTTAAAGGCAAAGTCACTGCCACCACACAGAGCCTAGCGGCCGCATCAAACTACATGGGGTCCAAGGAGGGGGGAACCAGTGGGGGGTGGAGCTGGACCGAGCCACCTGCAAACAGATCGCACTGTGTTTTCCCCACCCCCCACTGACTTTCAACCCTGTGTGGTGCCCCCTCCTGGCCAGCCCCAGCATTACTGCATTCCCACCCTTCACCGTCCCTGGCCCTTGTCCCATGCTGGCCTGAACTGCCGTGGACCGTGCCAGAGCCTGCAGTGGGAGGTCTGGCTCATTCCAGCACGGGCGGCTGTCATGCAGCAGGGCAGAGGTGGACAGCAATCTTCTCTTTTACCAGGCTGGCACCACCCAGACCCCGCATTCTCACAGCTGAGAAAGCAGCTTCCCCTCAACCATCCCTGGGCTCCTTCCCGGCCTCACTGCCTCAATACCTCCACCCCCATATATCTGAGATCGTCCTAGCTGAAGCCCCCAAAGACGCTGTTTCCTTAAGAAGAAACAATGTTTGTAGTGGGCCGGGCACAAGGCACTACTGTAATACAGTTAACCAATGGGAAGGATAATAATACAGCACATTTACAGAGCAGCGCTAGCCGGAGACTCTCAAAGCACTTCCTGACAGCAGGTCAGTTCCCATTTTACAGGTGGGAAAACTGAGGCACCTGGGCGTAACCTGCTCTAGGAATTGGTGGCACGGGCAGGAATAGAACCCAGAAGTCCTGACTCTCAGGCCAAAGCCATCCCCACTAGATAACAGAGCAGAGTCAGACATCAATTAAATTAAGACAGAGAGCAAGAGCAAGAGCAAGAAAAAGGGAGGGGGAAGAGGCCGGAGGAGGGGATGGAAAAACCAGGGAGACCCAGCCAGAACCTGCAGGACGGGCAGTGGGCAGGGAAGGAGGCAGACCAGGGGGATGCGCCAGCACTCACTGCTCGGATAAAGCGGCTGTCAGTTGCGGCTGGAAAGATCTCGAGCTTCAATGTCATGTGCCTGCCAACAGAGACAGAGCCCAGGTGAGCCATGCCCCCAGTGCGGCTATTCTCTCCCCTGCCACGTGGAGCCAGGGCCTGGTGGGGAGGCAGGGACGGAGGGCACCCCCATGTGGCAGAGCTGGGGAGGGCCATGTTTAGCTTGTCCCTGCAGCCCAGGCCTGGCTGAGAGGCATCCGCTTTTGCAGAGCTTCCAAGCCCTTAGGTGAGCCCAGCCTGCCGGCACTGTGCCAGCAGCGTGGCTGGGGGGATAGCCATTTGTCACAGAACCATAGAATATCAGGGTTGGAAGGGACCTCGGGAGGTCATCTAGTCCAACCCCCTGCTCAAAGCAGGACCAACCCCAACTAAATGATCCCAGCCAGGGCTTTGTCAAGCCTGACCTTAAAAACCTCTAAGGAAGGAGATTCCCATCACCTCCCTAGGTAACTCATTCCAGCGCTTCACCACCCTCCTAGTGAAATAGTGTTTCCTAATATCCAACCTAGACCCCTTAAACTGCAGCTTGAGACCATTGCTTCTTCTGTCATCTACCACCACTGAGAACAGCTGAGCTCCATCCTCTTTGGAACCCCCCTTCAGGTAGTTGAAGGCTGCTATCAAATCCCCCTTCACTCTTCTCTTCTGCAGACTAAATAACTCCAGTTCCCTCAGCCTCTCCTCATAAGTCATGTACCCCAGACCCCCAATGATTTTCGTTGCCCTCTGCTGGACTCTCCAATTTGTCCACATCCTTTCTGTAGTGGGGGGCCCAAAACTGGATGCAATACTCCAGGTGTGGCCTCATCAGAGCTGAATAGAGAGGAATGATCACATCTCTTGATCTGCTGGCAATGCCCCTACTATACAGCCCAATATCCCACTGGCTTTCTTGGCAACAAGGGCACACTGCTGACTCCTATCTAGCTTCTCATCCAATCTAATCCCCAGGTCCTTTTCTGCATGAGAGTCGTACTCACATGTCTCTGCAGGCCCCACTAAACGCCTTCCACCATGGGTCGGACTCCTCGGTGAAGGTCACTGTCTGATCCATGTATTTCTACACCAAAGGAAAGAGGGGAGAGGGTTAAATCTTCCTCAGGCTGGGATGTGGAGGGGGGAGGCTGGGGTGGCAGCAGAGCAAGGGGGGTGGGAAGCCGAGAGGCTTGGGGGCAGCGTGGGGCAGGAAGGTGAGGGTCCAGCTGGGACGGGCTGCACAGGAAGGGCATGGAGGTGCCCAGCCAAGTTATACACACCCAAGTAGATTTCAAGGGGAGGCTCCGGGCCCAGTTCCTCAGTTCCCTGCCGTACCTGGTAAAACTTATAGGTGACACCCTCTCCAGCTGCCCGGCACCAGACTGTCAGCTGCTCCTCAAATGCCTGCAGGAGAGGGGGCAAACCAACGGGGCATGAGCAAGTGGGGGGGTCCTCTCTCAGGTCCATGCCATCAGCCCTTGTTCTGCCTCTCTGATGCCTCCCAGAATCCTTTGTGTCACTGGGACATTATGTTAGCAGTGAGTCAGCATCAGCTCTATACTTCTGGCGGACACTGCTGGGGTGATGGCTTGCAGATCAAGATCTTCCCCCAAACTGGGGGAATGTGCACCCCACCCCCTCCCTGGGGGAACGGGACCCCTGCCAGAATGGGCACTGTACCTGCAAGTTGACAGTGGGCGGGATGCGGATGTCGAAGGCGGCAGACAGCTCCGAGGGTACCACATTGAAGGAGACGCCCCCGCTCAGCATGGTCATGTTGATGGAGGTGACATCACCCAGGGTGAGGTGCTCGTCACATTTCAATCTGCGGGGGGGGGGGGGGCGTCACACCCAGCGTCTGTGATCTGTGTCTGTTGGAGCCTTTCACCCCCAACCACTCCCCTGGGAAAGAACTCTGCACTCTGACCAAGGGGAGGGCAGAGCTAGGTCCAGAGATTTGCCTCGCCTGGGGCCATCAATGTGACATCCATGTGCACTGACACACGGTGCGAGGACACACACGGGTCGCTGGGACAGCCACGCTCTCTGCCAAGTGGAACCAGGCCCTGGATCCTGCCCTCACAACAACGCTCCTTGTGTCCTCTGCCCGGATCTCAAAGCACCCTACTGAGATCAGTGAATTAACCCTCACGCCCCACCCACTCTAGGAGGCAAGTCAGGATAATCACAACCATTTCCCAGATGGGAAAACTGAGGCACAGCACAGAGCAGTAATATGACCTGTCCCAGGACACAGAGGGAGACTGTGGCAGAGCAGAGGACAGAACCCAGGAGTCTTGAGTCCCAGGCCCATTTGTCTATCCCTAACCCATCCTCTGGAGCTAGGATGTCCACCTTCTCCCTGGGGACCAAACGAGCCACAGGTTTCATGCAGCACTGCCTCTTACCTCTGCTTCTCACTCTCTCTGAACTGCAGGAGGGAGGTGATCACTCTGTTCTGTGGTGGGAACAGGGGGTGTCAGTGTCCTGACCGGCGTATTATAGCTACATCTCGGCTCCCCCAGGTACCTGCACCCTCAGGGCAAGCAGCTCTGCCCTTCACCCAGGGCTTCCCAGAAACAAACCAACCAACTCCCATACAGGAGCCACAAGGGATGCTCTGACTGGGAGAGGCTGGGGCTGACGTAGCCAGGAGCTCCCCCACACAGCCAAGGCTCCTGCCCCACTTCCCATAGCGCCCCCTGCTGGCAGAGGCTGGGCTTGGAATGGCAGGAATCTCCCCTGCACCCGGGAACTCTGCACTATTCCTTGCTGGAGAGAAGCTGACGGTCTCTCCCTTGGTGCAAGAGGACTGCAACTCACTCTCTGTCACGCTCACTTGCCCTTCCTGCTGAGAGGGCAGGTGGATGAAGCCAGGGTGGGTGACACCGCAAGCCCCTCACCCCCCAGAAGAGGGCGACCTCTCTTACCAACTTCTCAGCAGCTGTGTTCTCAATGAACTGGGATCCATGGCCTGGGTTCCCCTCGCATTTGACTTTAATCCCTGCAAGTGCCGACGAGAGGGGGAGATGTATTAAGAGGGGGGAGGGAGAGAGAGAGAGTGTGGGTGAGCCTGGCACCCAGACACCACAATGATGGGTATGTTAGAAACGCACAGATAGACAGACACAAAACGAGGGGACATGTCCTGAACCCTACTCACACCAGACGCACTTCTCCCCGTAGAACACAGTGAAGGCGTCTGTCGGGTTGGCCAGGCCTGGGGAAGGGACAGAGAAGACAGGTCGCTGTGGTGGAGTGGAAGCCAAGCAGCCACTGCCAGCTGCTGCCTTGGCAATGCAATAGGGGAGCCGCTGGCTGCCATTTAAGGCCTGGGGAGAATCTCCAGATCCCCAGCCCTGCCCCAATCAGGCGCCATGAGTGCAGATGGCTCAGCCGCTCAACGTCCCTCACCCATGAGACAAGGTACCTGCCAAGACAGGGTGCGAGGCTGGGCCCTGGGCTGAGGGAATGTGCCTACAAAGGACCCTCCTTTATCCCCACCACCAACCCTTCATGCGTCTCAGCCTATCTACCACCTAATGGCCAGGGGGCCAAGCTCATCTCTGCAGAGGGGCCAGCAGAAAGGGCACAGCTCAGTCCCTCCCTGCCTGCCCTCCCCTTGCACAGAGCCCTCTCACTGGCTCGTCCGCCATCACACCCGGGGAGCCGCACCTTCATCCAGGGTGAAGCCAACGTTGAGAGCCTGAAACTCGGGGCGCTTCACAAACAGCTCCATGCCCTTGACGCCCCCGATCTCTTCGTCTGTGCTCAGGGGAAGGACACAGAGTTAGTGGCCACCAAGCTCTGCTGGGCACCATGGCTGAGCCCAGCCCTCCCTTTCACCCCAGCTAGTGGCACAGCCAGAGCACCCCATGGCAGATCAAGACCCGCGGCAGCTTCTGGCCAGTCCAACTCCCACAGCAGTCAGCTTGCGATCGATGCAAGGCAGGGGAAAGCAGCTGTTTTCCCCAACACTGGCATTTCCAGCTGTCTGCCAGCTCATGGGAACTACTCAGCTAGCTCATGGTCAGAGTTTAGAAAGCAGGGATGGGGGTAATGCTGATGCAGTGGGAGGAAAGGCCACCATCAGTGCTTTCCCAAATGCAGCAGGCATTGGTGGGACTGAACTGGGGTCTGCAATCTCTCCAACCTACCCCATGTAACAGCTCCCTGCTCTTCTCCACCTCCTTCCCCAGAGTTCTCACGCTGCCTTGCCAGAGCTCCCCATGACAGCCTAGAGACTGGCACAGAGTCACCTACTCCAGCCTGCCTTAAATGCAAGAAAGTTTGCGGAGCAGGGCTGAACGACAAGTGAGGAGGACACATCAGGGCCTGGATCTGGCCAGTGCTTTCCAGGTCAGGAGCTCAACGTGCTTTACTCCCACTCATGAACATGCTCAAGGCTTGATGTGCTTGGTTTCTCCGGGTGTTTCACTCCCAGGAACGCGCTGGTCAGGGGAGTCCCAAAGCTAAGGAAAAAGCAGGGCAGCTCCATCTCTAGCCCCACCTTCCTACCCCTTCCAGCCAAATTCTAGCAACCAGCTGGCCATGGAGAGTGGCCAGTCACTTACCGGGCACAAATGTCATGTGAACTGTTCGGGGGAAGCGCTTCCCCTCGGCCTTCAGCCTCCGGATGGCCTCGATGTACCTGAACAGGGAGAGACTGGTTAGGAAGCTGGTACCTGTGAGAACCTTGAGCTCAGGCAGTGCTCCAGGCTAGGCGTAAGATGCATGGAGAGAGCTGTACCCTTAGACTGCAGCCGGCACTAGCACCCCTTGGTTTTCCCGCACCTGATCTCAGCCAAAGATTAAGGGGCCTAGTGTGGAGCAGGTAACATATTGGGTGTCCAGGAATGGGGGGCAGGTGTCACGGGGCTTTGGCCACCCCGGCCAGCCAATGCAGGGAGCAGAACCCCCCAGCCCTGTGCTAGTTATACGTCCAGGCAGATACAAGCTAGGGCAATATATAAATAACTAGACCTCGATGGTAAGAGGCATCTGCTGAGCTTTCAGGATCTCCAGTGTTTACTTCATCACACAGCTGTTGGCAGGGATTCCCATACTGGCCCAGCCTACCTAGCCCAGTCATCTGTTTCCAGCTGCGTCCAGCGGCTGCACAGCCGGGGCAAGGCACCCAGCATGGGACAATTGCAGAACACCTGCCCACTGATCTCAGGGGAGTTTCTCCAGATTTATGCCAGTGTAACCAAGATCAGGATCCGGCCCAAGGGTTCATAGTGAGCATGAGTCAAGAGGGATGGAGCTGTGTGCAGAAGGGGATGTTCAGCTCAGTTTGATTGCCCCAGAGAGGCAATGGTGAACTAAGACAAGACAGAGAATGGAGGAGGCCAGCTACACTCACTGGATGGAGACACACTTCATATCCTGGGCCCCGCGGGCGTAGATGTTACCCTGAGAGTCCTTAAAGGCTTCAAAAGGGTCGTGGGTCCAGTGCTCCTGCAGAGAAGAAAGCAGCACGGAGTCTCATAGCAGGATTCCCCATGGGGAGCGGGCGCTGCCGGAGGGCATGAGCACAGTCTGGCTGGCTCGCAGTATGGTGCCCTGACTTTTCCATGGAGGAGAGGAGCAGGACAGGAAGCTGATCTCCCTGCACTTGATCCCCATTCCCATAAAAGAAAGGGACAGCACCTTGTTTGGGAGATGGAGAGAGGTCTGGTTTGGAGGGATGAAGCAGCACACAGGGCTGATGTGGTAGGTGGCACCTCAGCCATTAGGAGGTAGATGGCGTGGGAGGGGGCAAAAGGGATGGGAGTGTGATTTAATGCCAGCCTGACAGTGCTGGAGACCAAAGGGAAAAACAGGCACAGTATGGAGAAGTCTGCCCTGCAGCTGCCCAATGCACTGCTGCCAACACGCCTCTGTCCAGATCTGAAGGGACAGGAAAGCAGTAACGGACAAGACCAACCCCCACACATGCAACCATGTTAACAGGAAACACCCTGGGCAATTTCAACAAAAAAGCAGGGCCTCCTACAGTGCGGCTTCTCAGGGCAAATTGGACTCCAACACACTCATTACAAAGAGCAGGTGCACGTCTAATCGAGTACAGTGAGAACTTAATGCAGCCCATAGGAAAACAGGACTGCATAGTAAGTAAACCCCAGAATAACAAAAGGTAGCAACTGAAGTTTGTGGTGGTGGATGGTGAGCTTGTCTGGCTGTATTCTCCTGGAGAATACAGCCAGACAAGCCAGGGATCTGATCAAGGGGCCTGCATCAGAACTTTATAGCCACAGTGCAAGAAGCAAACAAGGAAGTCCCATGCAGAATGGAGACAATCTTAAAAGAATAAGGTGACAGGCTCTGAAGGCAGCACTATCCCAGTAGGTGTCTTTTTCCATCGCAGCAGAGAGGCCAAGGGCTAAATGGGGCCTTGGACCAAACCAGCCTCTCAGCTTGAAAATTAGCACACAGTGTCGGTGAGGGAAGGGGCAGCCCCAAATGGAAGTGGAAGGCGTTTTCCCTGGGCAGACCCCACCGCCTGCAACAGCAACCCTGACAAAGGCTCGCAGTTCCCCACGTTTTCCTGTAGGTGACGCTGTGTTTGCATTAACAAAGGGTGCAGATGGCATTGACAGCCGCAGGTCCTCAGCAGAGATGGCCCAGGTTTCCCTCCAGCAGTGCCCTTGGGCATCCTCCTGAGCTGCTGAGAAACACTTCCACTTCTCCTCTGGGCAAATAACCGCCCCCTGCCCACCCATGGGCAGCAGCCAAATCCCAGCTGTGAGCCCCCCCGCACAGCCTCTCACCTCAAAAACCGGCACCACATCCGTGTGCGAGTTCAGCAGGATGGAGCGGAGCTGCGGGTCTGTGCCCTGCCAGGTCATGATGGTGACAACCCGGCCTGGGAACACCTGCGAAGCAAAAGGGAGTCTGTTACAGCGGAAGGGCATGCTCCACCCTCTGTGGGTCGGGGAAGCTGGGCAGACAGAAGGAGCTGACGGAGCAGCCCCTGGGTGGGGAGGATGAGGATGGGCAGCGGGGTTCGCACACATGTTGTTGCAAAGGGAGGGGTTGTTTCACCTGGGAGGGAGCAGATTTCAAAGGACCAGAGACTCCTCTCACTTCTAGGAGGGCAGGAAGGAGCGTCTCACAGACAGGGCACTGGACTGGGAACCAAGAGACCTGGGCTCAATTCCCAGCTCTGCCACAGACTCCCGGAGCTACCTTGGTCAAGTCACTGCATCTCCCCAGTGCCTCAGTTCCCCATCTGTGCTATTAGGATTACAACTCCCTGCCTCAGAGGGGTGCTGCAAGAAATAAATCCATCAGTAACTGCGAGGCACTCGGACAGAGATGGGGCCCTCCGAGCTTGAGAGATCCCAGGCAGAACGCAAACTCCTCCCATAAGGATGCCTCAGCTATGGAGGGCTCCAAAGCCATATCCAAATGGTGCAACAGGGAGCTTGAAGACCTGGAAGGGGATTCTGAGAACAGAGGGGAGTCACTCGATTAATGGCTGATAAACAGGCACCCAATCAAAAGGACACACTTCTTCCCACGGGGCAGGGTCAGTGTGTGGGACTCATAGCTGTGGAGGTCAGGGAGGCAAACCCTCACCCTGAGCACGGACGCCAAAAGCTGAAGATAAGCTGAACCCCAAAGGGTGACCCAAAAGCAAGGAGCTCCTGAGTTCTTGGTCCACTAGGAACTGCACCAAGACCCCCCATTTCATTTCACTGAAGAGTCACCAGACAGCAACACCCTGGATGGCTGTGCCTGGAATGAGAAGTGCTAGAGAAGGGCAGTGTGTTACCACAGGAGCCGGTGAACGAGCAGGGAACGCTCCGTACCCCCGGAACCATCCAATCCCCCAAGCAAGGAGCCTTTAACATTGATCCTCCCCACCCCAAGGGCCACCCCAGAGGACACTAGACACAACTGATGAGGGTTATGGAATCTCGGTAAAAAAAATCCAACAGCAAATGCCAGTGGCAGGAGTCCTTGAAAGAATACGGGCTCAGCAATCACTAATACTATTGAAATCCAGGCACGCTCTGCATCTCCCAATGACTCAGGAGATCCAGCCAACACGCACACAACTGAGATCCTGTCTTCAGGGAACTTCCCCCCATTTTTCCTAACTCAAGTTTCTGCCAGTCGGGATTCATGCGCCCATGAGCTGGGACAAGTCGCAGGGAAAGTTGTGTCACCCCACGCCTCCTCGGAGGAATGTGACCTTGCTAAGTCCCATTCTAATTACAGCACATACAGCCGGGATGGATCGACTCAAAAATAGACCAAGAACCTGTAATAGCAGATTAACGGGCTGGCCAAGTCTGCAGGGGATTACTGACCGCACGGGATTTGTACACCAATGGCAAACAACTACTCGCATCGTCACATTTCGCAGGGTCTCTCCTGCTATGAATGGGGGGAAGCAAACAAACAGCACCCTGGCCCATCCTGGACTCCCAGTGCAAGGATCATGAGAAAGGGTCCGAGAGGGTAGCCTCTTCTTGCCCAGAACTCCCCCTAGAGCCAGCGAGAGTGCCATGCATGCCAATGCAGCACAGTGAATCTCTGGAGTAGGGGCCAGAGGGCGTGCTGGCGAGAGGACTCACAGGTCTAATTATTAATATTGATACTGTTTTACATCTATACTGGCCAGTGCAGGTTGGGATGAAGCAGATGGAGTGCACCACGGAGCAGATAAAGGGCCAACTGCTGGTCTCACCAGTGGAATATGGAGCAACTCCATCTCCAGACCTGCACTGCGGTAACTGAGGTCAGACTCTGCCCCGGTGTATCTAGGCCGGATCTATGCTTCGCTCTACCCAGCAAGGCTGAGGTTTAGCTCCTAGTGGTGACCAGTGGCGTAGCCAGGTAGAGGGAATAGGGGGAACAATAAAAAAAAAAAGGCGCCACCCGCTGCAGCACTTTTACTCACCAACCGGATGCTCCGGGTCTTCGACGACAGGCCCTTCACTCGCTCCAGATGTCTTTGGTGGCACTGAAGGTCCTGCCACTGAAGACCCGGAGCAAGTGAAGGTCCCGCCGCTGAAATGCCACCAAAGCCCTGGAGCGAGTGAAGGTCCTGCAGCCAAAAACCCGGAGTGCTGCCAGGTGTGTAAAATAAAAGCCCCGGAGCGGGTGGCGCCTTTTTTTTTTAAATTGCTCCCCCAGGTGAGTAAAAAGGTGCCAAGAAATTGACACAGCGCCACTTGTGCTCAGTGGGGGAGCAGCCGCTCCCCCACAACTACTCTACTGATGGTGACCCATGTATTCACTCCACGCTGGAGGACACTAATGACCAGGGTGACTCTTCCATGGGTGCAGGTGGGATGGATTCCAGTGTGACATGCTCAAGTTGCTCTAGCCACTTTTATGGGGATTGATTGCTAATGAAAGACCCGCATTTGCAGACCGAGTCCTCCGGTTACCCAAAGAATGAGTCTGGCACAAGCAGTGCAGGCCAGCTCCACACTGCTGCCAATGGCCTTCAGCCCAGAACTGGAAGGACCGCCAAGGACAAGGGACATCCACCCTGGCAGTGCCCACAGGGGTACCAAGGAGTGCTCATTGCAAGGCTGAATTTGGTGATGAGGACACATCCACTGAGAACTTGGCTGAGACCCACCAATTCTTTTTAGATGGGAACTGCTGAACGATTTTCTCAGTCATTCCCTGGTTTACTGGGAGGATCCCAGGCTATAGCACTGACAATGCCTCTTTAGCATTGGAAAAGAATAAGGTGAGCAACCCAGACCTCTCTGGCAGGAAGACGGCTCCGCAGTGAATGGGAAGCGTTACATTTCTAAGTCATGCAGCAAAGCAGACATAAAAGCGCTTGGTGAGGCAAATGAGCCCAGACACATTGTAAAGGGGAGTGTCTCTGAGGTGGGACTTGGTGTGCTACCTGGCAGTGCTGGCGGAACACCGTGACTGGAGCTGTGCTGTACAGAGGATACCTACCGGGGGGCACCCCAGACACCCCCTGGTGGTTTCAGGTTGGACAGATCGGGAATGAATTTCACTGTGGGGGCAGAGGAGTGAGTGGGTTCACTTTTCCTACCTCCACTTTCTGACACCCCAGGCCAAGCTCAGCTGCAATCCGCTCCAGGAACCGCACGGCCACATCTGAGAGAGGGAGAAAGCAGGAAAGTTACAGACATTCAGCTGGAATCCCCTTGCTGTTTCCTTGCACCTGTTGCATCTCTCCCATCCAGGAATCCCCATGCTGCACTAGGAAAGGGCTGTCTCCACATTCTAGCCCCTCCCATCTCCAGAGGCCCCTTGCCACAAAGGGGAACCCTTTGGAGCAGCAATGCTGCAAGAATATCAGTAGCGCAGACTGCACAAAGGTCATCATGCTCAGGCTCCATCCTGGTGAATAATGTGGCACGCAGTCTATGCGGTTGATAGGCAAGTGCCAGGTCTATACAGCCGAGCACACAACTCCCAGCACAGCGCTGTCAGTAACAGAACACGACTGCAGCATTAAGCCCCAAGAATGGATGTATTAGCAGGCCTACCATCAACAATCTACTCATACTCAGCCTCTGCCACGGCTCAGAGATCTGCCACGGAATATGGCAAGGCTCAGTTTTCTGCTCTGACCACACCTAGCACAACAAGTTCCTGATCTCTGGCTGGGCCTCAGGTGGTGCTGCACTGCAGTACAATCATAATCTGCCACTTTAAAGAGACGTTGAACATAGTTAATAGACTTATCCCCCCAGGTTCTCAGGATTTTGTCAGGCCCCTAATCCCTGCCGCTTCTCCCCTCGCCCCATACGCCCCCTCGGCAAAGGTAAAAATCCACCTCCCCAGGAGGCGACAGGGAAGTCAACAGAAGTATTCTTCTGTGGACCTAGCACTGTGGATTTTTCACACCCCTGTGTGGCATAGTTAAGCCGACCTGATTTTCTAGCGCAGGTCAGGCCCGTGTCTTCACTAGATCCTCAGTACAACAAGGGGAGGGGCCCTCCATCACTGTAGTTCCTCTGCCTCCCCGAGGCACGGCAGCTAAGTCAACATCAGAATTCTCCCATCCACCCAGCACTCTCTACACTGTGGTTTAGGTTGGCTTTACTGTCGCTCACGGGTGTGGATTTTTCACACCCATGAGCAAGAGAGCTGGGTTGACCCAACTTTTTAGTGTTGACATGGCCTATGGTTCAGTACCTTTGAGGATCTGGGTATTAAGCCCTTCTGTCCTTACTCAGGGAAAACGCCCACTGAGTCAATGGGCCTTTTGCATCAGTAATGACTGCAGGATTTGTCCCCTAATTAAGAGCTATTTAATATTCCCAACTGAGTGTGTGTGTATTGGAGATGCGGGGCAGTTAATTACAAGTGAATTGAAAATAGCCAGAAAGAGGCTGATTTGGACTGGTGGAAGGAGCTGCCAGGATGAGCCATTTTATGTCCTCTCGGTAAAGAAATTGAACTGTGAACCCTACATCAGCTCCCAGTTTGGCTTTATGACTAAGAGTGATCCAATAGCCACTGAAGTCAATGGGAGTCTTTCCATCTGTTTAAGAACATAAGAATGGCTATACCAGGTCAGACCAAAGGTCCATCTAGCCCAGTATCCTGTCTTCTGACAGTGGTCAGTGCCAGGTGCCCCAGAGGGAATGACCAGAACAGGTAAACATCAAGTGATCCATCCTCTGTCACTCATTCCCAGTTTCTGGCAGAGGCTCTAGACACCATTCCTGCCCATCCTGGCTAATGACCATTGATGGACCTAGCCTCCATGTGAATATATCTAGTTCTTTTTTGAACCCTGTTATAGTCTTGGCCTTACAAACATCCTCTGGCAAAGAGTTCCACAGCTTAACTCTGAGTCGTGTGATGAGATACTTCCTTTTGTTTGTTTCAAACCCGCTGCCTCTTAATTTTATTTGTGACCCCTAACTCTTGTGTTATGAGAAGGGGTAAATAATCCTTCAATGAGCTTTGGATCACACCCTTGGAAGACATCTCCTCTGACACACCCATGCACAATCTCACACACACACACTCAGTTACTAACCCACAACATGCTGGTTTAATGAGAACTATATTTCACTCAATATGAAACTAAAGCTCCCAGTTCATCCAGTATGAGTAGTAATACAGCACCAGCTAAAATAGCTTCGCCTGGCTTTGGCTAGCCAGCTCCAACAGGGAGAAACCACACTATAAAGAAATCATCTGTCTTAACTCCGTTGGCTCGCAGACTGGGCAGATGCTGTTGCTGGACCCAAGATTCAAATCCCTCTGCTCTGCGATTGATTAACGTTCAGAACAATGGGGAGATATGGCCCCACGTGGAAGACAGCTTCAAAATGTGGACTTTGCACAGTAGCTGAGTCCAAAGAGCAGCCAAGTGCCTCTTAGGTAGACAGACCAGTGTGAGTTAGTAGGGGTGGAGGGTCTGATCTGGCCGCATTTTTCATCCACTTTGCCCAGGCATGAAAGACAAGGTGTGACGCAGTAGATCAGGGGTCGGCTACCTTTCAGAAGTGCTGTGCCGAGTCTTCATTTATTCACTCTAATTTAAGGTTCCACATGCCAGTAACACATTTTAACATTTTTAGAAGATCTCTTTCTATAAGTCTATGATATATAACTGAACTATTGTATGTAAAGTAAATAAGGTTTTTAAAATGTTTAAGAAGCTTCATTTAAAATTAAATTAAAATGCAGAGCCCCCTGGATCGGTGGCCAGGACCCAGGCAGTGTGAGTGCCACTGAAAATCAGCTCATGTGCCGCCTTCGGCACCCGCGTCATAGGTTGCCTACCCCTGCAGTAGAGAATCAGTCTAAGCATCATCCCAACCGTGGGTGAGACACGTGGTGCAGCAGCTCCTGCAAGAAGGTTCCCAAATCCCAGGGGCAGAAGGCGCTGTTCAAGGAAGGCTGTTCCACAGCCTGGAATTTCAGTCCCCATCTCACATTACCAGGGAGTTTCTCATTCTAGAGGCCACCATGAGCTGAGAAGCCTCTTGGCTGGGCTGCACGATCACTAACAAGTCTCACTAGGACTCTTTCCGCCTCAGGGGAGCCACTCATTTGCCAAGATTCAGGGAACTTTCTGCCAGCGTCAGAGAGATTAGCATACCATTTCATTGTGAATTGCCCCACCCACTCCCCCCCCTTCCCCAATGCTCCATCCACTCCATTTCAACTGCTGTCCTCTTTTTAAGGTTGAATATCTGGGCGGTATTTTTGGTTCTTTGGTGAAGCGGGTTTTCGCCCCCTCCCTCAACACTCAATAATTTTCAGCATTCACGTGCCGTCAGCAATGCAGGTCTCAGGCTCTGCACCAGGCAGACCCAGCACAGGCAGCAGCAATGTTATCCAGCTTCCCTCACACTGCACTGAGCATGGACCTCAGCCCTGAGCTGGTGGAACAGGACGCTTCAGCCCCCGTGGCCCAACTCCATCTTTGGCCAGTTGTGAGGAGGCCAAGCAGAGCATATTGTGGGGGTGGTTTGGGTGACATGGGCTCCTCTGGACTCACACCCACCAACTCGCTTCCACCCACGAGCAGGTGTCTTTGCAGGGAGGGGATGGTTTTAAGAACTAAGTGGTTCTACCAGATGATAGCGGATTCCTCGGCAGACAATACAGGAAGGCACCCTTGTCCCATCTTCTCCAGGAGAGCGTCTGGGAACAAGAGCCCAGCGATGCGCCAGAAGGGTGCTGAGAGCTTTGTGCCCAGCATGTGAGTCAAGAACGTTGCCACTGGCTGTCGCAGCAGTGAGCCAGTTGCCTGGCCATCTCCCTTGCCAGCTGGCGGCGTAACCCTCCCCCAGTGCTCATGCTGCCTCAGCAGCTTGCTCTGGTAATAGAAAGGGAACCAGCCTCCTTACCATAGTTGGGCTCGGGCTGGACCGTCTTGAGCCTCAGGTACTCTCGGAAGAGTGTGACTGAAGGATGCTCCCCGGGATCCTGGCCTCTGACCTTCTCCCCTGTCCTTTCAGGGCCTCCGTCAGGCAACATGATGTCCATCTATTGGGGTATCAGGGCCCAGTGAGGAAGAAGAGAGGATGCATCAGGGAAAGGGATAAAATCGCCATCCTGCACAGCTGTGAATAGACTTTGTCATCAAATGTACCGGCCAAATCTCCCGCTGGCATGACTCCACCATCTCCAATGAAGCAGCTGTATGCAGCAGGGCTGAATCTAGACCTGTATATGTAAGGGGAACGTTGGCTTAGGCTTTCAAAGCTTCCCCAATCAGGATTCGTTCCAAAGCCACAGCTCCACATCCACACCAAGGCACGTTCCTCCCAAAGCTCTGCCTGATGTCAGTGGCTTAACTTGCTAGACACGGTGCCACCAAAAGGGGGAAGCAGCCAGAATCCCCATCCAGAATCGTTCCTCATGACAGCAAGTACCCTGGGAGCTTTGGAAGGCAGCATTGTGCCACAGTGCCCAGGAGGAGCTGCCATGGGATCTGTGGCAGGAGGCAGTTAGCGCTAGGGACCAGAGGATGCTAGAGCTGCTTGTGGGACTGGCAAGGGTGTCCGCCCAGAACGGAGTGGTCCGTCACTCCACAGCCCAATGACCCAGACTTTAAGGCCAGAAGGGAACCTCACCCACTCACCCCTGTAACAGACCCTTAACCTCTGGGTGAGTTACTGACATCCTCAAATCATGATTTAAAGACTTCAAGTGACAGAGAATCCACCATTCACAGTAGCTTATACACGCCAGTGACCTAAGCCCCATGCTGCAGAGGAAGGCGGCTAAGTTAAAAGCTTTGGACACCATGCGATCCCCTCCAGACCCCCCACATGCCAACATGGGGGAGAGTGGGTGCCCATCCCCATTCTCACAGGTCTGTCCCATGTCCTGCAAGCCTCCTAGGGCCAGTGGATCTTTATTCTGACCATGCATTATGTCATCCCCCCGTGTGCCAACACAACAGGAAGACAGGGCAGCTCTCAACGCCACAGCATAAAACTTTGACCTGTAGTCAGGTGGCAACCCTAGTAGAGGGGGATGAGAAAAATGGGATGGCAGATTGCAAGGGAACATGTTCTGAACCTACTACAACAGGGGTGGGCAAACTTTTTTGGCCCGAGGGCCATATCTGGGAATAGAAACTGTATGGCAGGCCATGAATGCTCACAAAATTGGGGGTTGGGGTGCAGAAGGGGGTGAGCGCTCCAGCTCGGGCTGCAGGCCCTGGGGTAGGGCTGGGGATGAGAGGTTAGGGGTGCAGGAGAGTGCTTTGGGGCTGGGACCAAGGGATTTGAGGGCAGGAGGGGGGATCAGGGATGGGGCAGGGGGTTGGGATGCGGGAGGGAGTCAAGGGTGCAGGCTCCAGGCAGGCACTTACCTCAAGCAGCTCCCAGAAGCAGCAGCATGTCTCCCATCCAGCTCCAATGTGGAGGCACAGCTAGGCAGCTCTGCATGCTGCCCCATCCGCAGACGCTGTCCCTGCAACTCCCACTGGCCACAGTTCCCGGCCAATGTGAGCTGCGGGGGGGGGCGGGGGGCACTTGGAGTGGGGCAGTGTGCAGAGACCCCTGGCTGCCCTTACACACAGGAGCCAGAGGGGGAACATGCTGGAGTCCCCGAGCAGAACAAGCCCCAGACCCCGCTCCCCGGTGGAAACTCGAGAGCCGGATTAAAACATCTTGAGGGCTGGATGCAGCCCCCAGGCCATAGTTTGCCACCCCTGTACTACACGGACTGGGAGTCAGGACTCCTGGGTTCTACTCACAGCTGTCCCACTGTGACACTATGGCAATCCACTTAGTCTCTCTGTGCCTCAGTATCCCCTTCTGCAGATGAGAATAAAGGGCAGAAGTAGGCTGCCGGGGTTAGCAGAGGTGAAAGGGAGCTAAACAAGGAGGTCTGGGGTATGGCAGTGCTGGGAGGTTGTAGTGGGGTGTCCGGGTGAGTGGGAATGAGGGAGGGGGTGGAAGCAGGCATGTGTATGAGGCAGGGGCTGGGGGAAGTGGGGGGGTGAAGAGGTATGGATGTTAGGGGTCCGTGGGGGTAAGGGTAAGTGTGGGAATGAGGGCAGTATAGACTGGCTAGGAGTAAGAGGAGTGGGTAGGATGGGGGTAGGAGGGTGTCTAGATTGGGGGGTTAGGGGAGGGTGGGGAGTTGGGGTAATTGCAGTTCTCGGGGGTGCATGGGAGTAGGAGCGTGTATGGGGTGAGAGATGGGAGGTAGGCGCATGCATGGATTGGGGAAGTGGGGGGAAGTGCAGGTCTCTAAGGCTGGGGGGGCCATTAGGGGTCGGGGTATGTGGGGTGCGCAGGGTTGGGAAGCAGGAGCACGCTGGGAGCAGGAGTAAGTGCAGGTCTCAGGAGATCGGGGCCCGTCGGGCAGGAGTTTGGGGACTGCCCGGCTTGAGGAGTCCGGGGCGCTCGAGGGCGGGGGGCAGAGCAGTGCCAGGCCCCCTACGCGGCCCCTGGGTGCCCCCGGCTCCAGCTCGGCTGCCCAGCCCCAAGTAAACATGCGGGGAACAGGGGAGGCTGCCCCGTGCGCTCCCCGCCCCGGCCGGCCGCCGCCTGGGCCCTACCTCTGCGCTGCCCCCCAGCTCCGGCCGCCGCCGCCTGCTCCGCCCCGGCTCTGCGCTCCTTGGTACTGGGGCTGGGCGCAGCCTGAGTCCGCCCGGCCAATCCCGCCGCAGCCCCAGCCCCTCCCCGCGCTAGGACAGTCGGCAGGCAGCTGCCTCTCGCCGGGGGCAGCAGAGAGGGGGGTAGGTCCGCCCCCTTCCCCCACTCCCCCGGGTCCCGGCAAAGCTTGGGGCTGGACCCCTGCGCACGCAGCCGTGGGGCACCTGCAGGATCGGGCCCTTGCACCCCAAACCCTGCCCCCCAGGCTGCTCAGCAGTTAGGCTGCAGCTTTTTCCTTCCACTCCAAAGTCCAAGGCGACTGCACAGCTGAGGGCCCCAGTTCCATCAGTGCTGCAAGGCAGAGCCATTCTCGCTTTGCTCTCACCCAGTACCCAGCCACTGGAACCAGTCTGCGAGGAGACTCGCACCATTGATAGGCTTGCTGCCGAGGTATTAGCTTGCGTTATTTCCAGTCCCGCAGGTAGCGCTGCGCCATGCACAGGCCAGGAGCCCCTTGTGCCAGTGCTGTACAAACAGAAGAAGAAGAAGGTCCTTGCCCCACCATTTACAGCCTAACCCCATCTCTTCTCCACACACTCTGTTCTATGCTATAGGCAGACCAAAACACCACGTTTGTCATACGGGCCCATACACCGGAGCCTTCTCCCTGAACCCACACTGAGCTTCTGTGGGGCCAATAAAAAAAGCCCTGGTTCCAGCCTGCCGCTGGTTTTGCAAGCCCAAACCCAGCCACCTCTGTCCTCCCTCCCCCATTTACCATTTTCCCCCCAGAGCCTTTTTTTGCAGTCACCCCGAAACTTTTCTGCTCAAACATCTGGGCAAAAATAAATCCAAGCTGACAAATCCCACTTCAGCCTTGCTCAGCTTTAAGGCAGGCTTTAGTTTCTGGAAACCAAAGCCTAATTTATTAAAAAAAAAATTTTCTATAATGAAAAACAAGGGGAAATAAATGACATTTGAATTGCTCTTCCACTTGACTGAGGTGCAGTGGGCCCTGCACATAGACACATGATAACAACAATCAGCACATGAAGCCTTAAACAGATTATGCAAGCCAAACCAGGCCCCAGTGCTGCAACAAGATGTCTCACCAGAGACCCCTGCACTTCTTGTGGGCCTCCATTGATTTCAACAGGGCTCCCAGGCAGCTGCAAGATTCCCTCTATGCACATCCAGTTGTAGGCCTGGGGCCTAAAATCTTACAAAGTTAGAGTCTCATTTTTAGTGTGGCACAGCTAGCCTAAAAATACTCTTACAAGATGTCTTACCTCTGTGAACATCTTTGATTACTGCCAAATGAAAAGATTTTTCAAATCCAATTTTTCTTTCACCATGTAAGAACCTTTAGTTGTTCCCCACAGAACTCTGTCAGTTTAACTATTTGTTAGTTTCGCTCTAGTTTCACTTTCAGATTCTTCTGGCCTCCTACACTGTTGTAATCTCTGGTGGAAGGATTACACAATATTGCCAACCCAAAACATTCAAAAAGCATGAGTCTAGCAGAACACCCATGTGATTGGTTGAAAAAAATAAATCTTATTTTTAAAACAACACATTTGGGTGTTTTGTTTTGTTTTTTGTCTGATGGTGTTTTGAGCTTTCAGGGTGCGCTCAGGTCACATTTGCAAGCTTTTGCCCATAACCAGGAAGGCTAGAACCCCCATCCACGTTTTTTTTTTTAAATGAAAGCTGAGATGCTCAGATAATCCAGGACCTGGGACTTTAAATAAAAGCACAAGAGGTGTCAATGATTTTTTTCACCTAAATCAAATTTTGACAGAAAAGAATTCATGAATGCTTGTCCGTTAACGTGAGGCTTTGTCAGACCTTTTAAAAATAATTATTATGCAATGTCAGGCCTAATCCAGATGGAATATTGGGCCAGGTCCTGCAAACGCTCCCATGGGAGTAAAGTTATTCGCACACTTAAGAGTTTGCAGGATTGGGGCTTAGGTCCTTTTAAGGAACCGAAACCAAACCTCACACTCAGCACAATCCTCATTGCAACAAAAAGCTGCATCATCTATTTAATGCATAAGCTTCTCACCCGAGAAACACTCCAAGACTTGATTCCATAAGACATTTAAAATCTCATTCATCAACTTTTTACAGATCTTGCTACTTTCCCCTGCTCATGAACTTCACACAGCAAAGGAGGTTGGGCACACTAAGAACAGCTGAATTACTGAGAAAAGCAAATTGTGCATTTGTAAATCAAGGCAAAACTGTCCCATGTGGCCCCACTTTCCATGCCTACATCCCTGCCTACACTAGGAAATGACCCATGGCTGACAACATGGTACAAGTGGTAGAGCTGTACCCTCAGGAATGGGTGATGAAACAGTTTAGCTCCACCTACCTTAGCTGCTGAATAGTTTTCATCCCCAGTTGAGAATGCACCAGGCAGCAGGGTGGGGAATCCATGGTTAACACTTTCCTAGCATAGCTAGAGCCAAACCCCACAGTACTTGGTGTGACATTTTATGCAAATTATGTAATGAGTGAATGTGCATCTAACCAGGTATGTCTGCTAACGGTCAAGACAATCTGCCCCAAAGCAGTGGCAGGAGTAGGATGTGGAGTTACACAAAACTTGACAGCTGTGCTTGGGTAGATGGGAACAGTTTCCAATGCTTGTGATTTTAGTGCAAGTCTCGTGGTATTTGGTGTCTTTCTTAAGGCCTCAGCTCCTGGAGTCATGTGATAAGGTTTTTCATAGAGTCCAAGGCCAGTCATCTGATCTGACCACCTGTCTGACACAGGGCACAGACCTTCCCCCGAATAATTCTGGATTGAACTGGACCCTATTTTTTTGGAAAAACCTCCAGTCTCGATCTAAAAATGGCCAGGCTTTTGTGTTGCAGTTAGGTTGTTTGCTGCACAGATTGGGACAGTAACATTACTGAGACCCAGAAGGGATGACACATGGGAGTATATTGTTGTCATCTGGACCTATGTCTTCATCCTTTAGGGCTTTGAGCTGAAGGGGGCTGGTTTGGTTGAAACACCACAATTTAGGGGGAGGTAATTGACCCATTTCTATTCTGCAGACATTATTGATGCAGTCCCTGTGCTTGGAATAGCTGTTGGTTGAATTGCAGAAGTCAAGTCTCTCTTGGGATTTTATCCTAATTCTTGTAACTAGCTAGTAACGCTGTGCCCCAGTAGAGTGACCAGATATCCCAATTTTATAGGGACAGTCCCGCTTTTTGGGTCTTGTTCTTATATAGGCTCCTATTACCCCCAACCTGTCCCAATTTTTCATGCTTGCTGTCTGGTCACCCTAGCCTCCAGACTTTGCTCCTGTATCGTAGAATGGGTTGAATAAGACGACAGCTAGTTTGAGCAGAGGGCGGTAGATATGCAGTGGTTTTTTAAAGGCACAGCTGATCTCATAATGCTTTTCCAGCCAGCCTAATGCTCCCTCCCATGTATTATGAGACCCTAGGTACATATGATTTGGAGCATGTTCACTTTTAGGTTCTCCAACATAAACCGTTAGTTTGCTTTGGTTATCTGGCAGCTTTCTCTGAAATCTGACTTTTCGAGGTAGGGTTCACATAGCGCAGTAAACTTTTAGCAGGGCTAAGTCCTGTCCCAGCTGATGGTTCAACCAGCTCATCACTAGCCAGCATTTGATCCAGGCATGTTCAGAGAAGGGAGTGCTCCTACAGAGGTGGTAGCTCACTGATGGACAGGTTGTGGCTGAGATCAATTCCCGGTCTGATTCCCCATTCTTTCTGGTTTGCAAGTCAGTGAGACTTAATAAGGTCCTACGGTTTCTCCATTGTGTAGCACTCCTGGATGCCGGATGTATAGACTAATGGCAATTTTACTCCAAGTACAGGCTCTTCTCATCCTTCTTCCCCCTCAATTCTTTTATTCCCTGATGGTGTCTTGTCATTAACCAAACGTGGGAGCTCATCAGAACACGGACTGGTTTGTTATTACAGGACTGGACGGTACCCACCTCAATCTGCACAAATCATCAGTAATCATCCCAGAAGAGGCTGATAACACAGATACCCACAGGGCATTTGCTGAGCTCAGGAGAGCATCTTTCCTGTTGTGCTGGGGTAAAACCCATCTGGCTTGGAGGGCTGGTAAAATAACTTGAGCAGGGCTTCCTGGCTGCAGTCAGTGCTGTGCTGCAGCACATAGTACCAGTGCCCCAGGGCTCTGGTGTCTGAGCCAAGTTGAGGAAGGTTTCCCTGGAGTCTCTCTATTGTTATAGGGGGCAGGCCCTAGGTCGGTCAGGTTGAATGGTCCAGTTATTAGTGGTGGGACACAGGGAACACACAGGAGGCAGGTCCCCAGTAGCTGGTGCTGAGTGAGAGTCTTGGGACTGCTCCGAGACAGAGTGAGGATACGTAATCTCACTAACTTCCCATGGGCTGCAGAAACGAGGGACCCCGATAGGTTCTAGTTTCCTTCTCCCTGTGGCCGGGCATTACCTGGCCTTAGTACCAGCAAGAGCCACAGTCCCTTCCCGAGGGAAGACTGGTCATATGCTCACCTCACCCTGCATCCCACAAAATGCAGCCAGTGCCCAGGCCCTGTAAGGCACAACACCCCCCAGTGAATGACCCAGCTGGATCACTCCCACCCGAGGGTGATGATCAAGAGAAAATTTAACCAGCTGCAGGGGAAAGGGACGATCAAACCCTGAACTTTGCACAGCCCAGGGCCCCGTGGCTGCCCTAGTTACTTACGGACTTATTGCTCAAAATAATCTTCAAAGGGCTAGTTGAGAAGAGATGGGACCAGAAACTCTCCCCATCCCTCACACACAGGAGTAGGTAAGAGCTAGGTCCTGCCATTCCAGCTCTGGTCCCTCTCTTCTGATTCCTTTCCTCTTCCAGGGTCACTTCCTGCCCTCCTGCAAACCCAGGGCAGAGAACTGGGATGGGGTGGGGGTAGGGAAGGGGGATTCTTGCTGGTTCTGAATTGCTCAGAATGAACCTGTAGCACCCTAGACAGAGGATACCGTTCCCCTGACCCTTCCACGGCCCCTTCCAGCTGAGAAATTCAAAGGGACAAACCTCCCAACTGCTCTCTGGGACATGTCAATATCATCACTGCTCAGTGAGGAGGGAGAAACAGTAACAGGAAACTTGGAAATGGCAGAGATGCTTAATGACTTCTTTGTTTCGGTCTTCACTGAGAAGTCTGAAGGAATGTCTAACATAGTGAATGCTTATGGGAAGGGGGTAGGTTTAGAAGATAAAATAAAAAAAGAGCAAGTTAAAAATCACTTAGAAAAGTCAGATTCTGCAAAGTCACCAGGGCCTTGATGAATGCATCTAAATACTCAAGAGCTAAAAGAGAGGTATCTGAGCCCTAGCTATTATCTTTGGAATCACGAGAGACAGGATTGATTCCAGAAGCTGGAAAAGGGCAATATAGTGCCAATCTATAAAAGGGAAATAAAACAACCCAGGAAACTACAGACCAGTTTAGTTTAACTTCTGTGCCAGGAAGATAATGGAGCAAGTAATAAAGAAATCATCTGCAAACCACTTGGAAGGTGGTAGGTGATAGGAATAGCCAGCATGGACTTGTAAAGAACAAATCGTGTCAAACCAATCTGATAACTTTCTTGATAGGATAACAAGTCTTGTGGATAAGGGAAAGCGGTGGATGTGTGTACACTAGACTTTAGTAAGGCATTTGATACAGTCTTGCATGTATTTTATCGAAAACTAGGCAAATACAATTTAGATGGGCTACTATAAGAGTGCTATACTGGCTTGAAACCGTAACTCAGAGAGTAGTTATTAATGGCTCCAATCACTGCTGTAAAGGTATAACAAGTGGGTTTCACAGGGGTCTGTTTGGGACCGCTCTGTCAAATCTTCATCACGACTTAGATGTTGGGATAGGAAGTACGCTTATTAGTTGCAGATGATACAAACGGGAGGGGATTGCAACTGCTTTGGGGGACAGGGTCATATCCAAATGATCTGGACAAATGGGAGAAATGGTCTGGTAAACCGGATGTAGTTTATAAAGATAAATGCAAAGTGCTCCACTTAGGAAGGAACATCAGTTTCACACATACAGAATGAGAGAGACTGTCCAGGAAAGGTACGCAGAGAGGATCTAGGGTTATAGTGGACCACAAGCTAAATATGAGATCAACAGTGTGATGCTGTTGCAAAAAAGCAAACTTGACTGGAGTATTAACAGATGTGTTGTGAGCAGACACGAGAAGTCATTCTTCCGCTTTACTCTGTGCTGGTTAGGCCTCAATTGAGTATTGTGTCCAGTTCTGGGCACCGCATTTCAAGAAAGATGTGAGAAAAGCAAAAGAATGATTAAGGTTGGAGACATGACCTATGAAGGAAGGCTGAAAGAAACTGGGTTTGTTTAGTTTGGAAGAGAGACTGAGAGGGGACATGATAGCAGTTTTCCGGTATCTAAAAGTGTCATCAGGAGGAGGAGAAAGTTATTCACCTTAGCCTCTAATGATAGACAGAGCAATGGGCTTAAACTGCTAAGAGGAGTTTAAGTTGGACATTAGGAGAAAGTTCCTAACTGTCAGGGTGGTTAACACTGGAAATTAAATTGCCTAGGGAGGTTGTGGAATGTCCATCTCTGGAGATATTTAAGAGTAGGTTAGATAAATGTCTATCAGGGATGGTCTAGACAGTATTTGATCCTGCCATGAGGGCAGGGGACTGGACTCGATGACCTCTCGAGGTCCCTTCCAGTCCTAGTCTATGAATCAGCCAGATTGTACAGACAGGGAAACTGAGGCACACAGCTGCAGCAGCACCCACACTTTCCAAATACAGGTACATAAATGGCAATGGCCTGCTAGCCCTCAGCACTAGTGACTGCATTAGAGTGGGGGCAGCACCTTGGAAAAATCAGGCCATTCCTACATTCTTGCCTTTATCTACCTTTAAGTGCCTCATCTGAGGCACAACAGTCGAAACACGGGAGCCAGCGTGACTTGGCTGAGGTAACGCAGCACATCAGTGAGAGAGGCAGGAAAAGAACCCAGGCGTCCTGACTCCAGGCCTCATGCTTAAACTAAGCCAGAGAGCTGAGGAAGGACTAAGCAACCCCAAGAGAGAAGGACCTATACAGCCTTTGTTGCCCATCATAGCGTAGGAGGGCAGGCTACTGCTGGGGGTCAGTTTGTGAGGATGTAATGGGCCTCCCCATCCCAGAGCACTCCCTTGTGACACAGCCGGGACTCACCTTACTGCAGCGTCCTCTTGTGGTATTGTCCTTTGTCTTGCTCTGTAGGGCACCTGTCCCTCCAGCCCAATTCCTCTGGATTCATGCCCCTTCTGGGGCATCAGTGTCCTCCACAATGCCCATTGGCAGCATTAAACACCGGTAATGAAATGACAGTCTGCACCCTTCAGCTGGGGGTTTACTGCAGCCTCCACCTCATCACCTACGTCAGTCAGTCAAACACGAAACAGCTCACCCCCCACCTGGGGGTTTAGGAGCTCACTCCTGCTTCCGGCTGTCCTCTGTCTTTTGGCCAGGATTCCAGCCCACAGGCCTTCAAACTCCTCTCAGAAGAGGACACCAGGCCTCCATACCCATGGTCTCTCCTTAACCCCCAATAGGGCTCCTACCTGGTCCACCTTGTTCCCTCTCTGCCCCAGAGGACCTGCAGAGGTTTTCCCTTCTCTCCTGAGCTAGCTAGCTCACTCATCCCCTTTATGAGAATCCACTCAGTTTATATAATTCCTTTCCTTCCCACTCAGCCATGCCCTCTCCCAGTGCATCTCATGAGCTCACTTCAGCTCTCCAGCTGTTCATTCAACACCTCCTTTTCTGATCCCCACTTCCCTGATCAGCCCCAGCCCAGGCCAGTTAGCCCAGGCAGAGAGTGTCCCCACCCCCCTGCAATACTTGTCTTTAGCTCCTCTTTTCTGTGTTCCCTGCAGCAGCCCAGAGGGGCTAGGCCAAACCGAAAGTCCCACCCGGGGGCACTTTTGCTTCAGTGGAGAGGCCCATCTGAGCAGTCCAAGCACAGGACTGGCAGACAGGAGATCCTGAGTTCTGATCCTTGATCTGACACCCTCTCCGCTCTTGAGCAAGTCATATCACAGCCTGCCTCAGTTTCCCCATCAATAAGGGTTAATACTCTTCCCTCCCCCGGCAGTACGGTGAAGTCAGTGGGGACTGGGTGTACAGAGCTTTGTGGGTGGGAAGCATTACGGGCAGCTTACTATACATTGTAACTGTTTAGACAACTCCTCACCCCCACAGTGACCCCAACCTGGAAGGCAGCACAGATCATCAGTGTGGTCTCACTGTAGCTGCCAGTCCAACAGGAACACTTGGGGAATGCAGAACACCCCAAGCTGCAATGTGCCACTGCCAAGATCCACCCCAGACTGATTTACACCTCGCTGCCTGGAAATCCGCCATCACGGCCCATGTCCTGCTGAATTTAACTGCGCTCTGACTGCTGGGCCGCCCCACCCCTGCACAGCCTTGCTGAGCAGTTGCCAGACACCAAGCTGAGCGTGCAATGTGGGGGAGTATTTATACGGTGCATTTTGGGGGAATATCTGGATTGAAGGCCACCACTTTCATTGCTGCACCGCGACCCCGCCTGGCTGATCCAGGGACAGGGCAAAGGGAGTCTCCCTCAGTACCAACCTAAGAAAACTGGCTGTGCACCTGTACACTTGGGAGAGGATCAGGGATCCTAGTAGATGAGCAAGCACTTCCCTTCAGAACTACTGCTCCCACTTTGCTGGGGACCGTGGGGCAGGAACTTACTCTACAGCGCTTCCTCTCATGGCTAGTTAGAGCCACCCTGAAGGGTTCCAGGCAGGATTCATCTCGGAAGACATGGTATAAGACTTAACCAGATTCACCTCTTGAAATGCAGCCTGGTGTGGGGCAGAACATAGCACACACAGGGGATGAATCAGTGTGATTAACTCCCCACAGGAGGCTCAGTTCACCAGGTAACAACTTGTCCTTTCCATTCAACAGGGAGGGGAAGCAGTAAAGTCAGCTCCGGCGGACGGGAAATGATTTCTTAGCCGGCTCTTTGGAGAATCTGCAGAGAGGCTAATTCCTGAAGTGGCAGAGTTGCAACATTAGCAGAACCGGACAGAATGTAGGGGGCAGGACACGGCACCACAGGGTGGCTTGGCAATGAGACTGGAATCATTCTAGTTCAGAAATACCAGGTGGCAATTAGCCCCTCACCACTAAAGTCTGAGCTGCGGTGACAGACACCAGCTGGGGGGCTGACCCAGGGCTTGCTGTGGTAGCAGTCCCAGAGCTAGATGGGCTGTGTTTGTTCAGGGAAGTTCTACAAGTTCTGGAGCAGTAACACTCAACTGAGACCACAAGCCCCTGAAAGCAGAGAAGAGGGGGACCTGCAATCATGGACTAGGGAGCAATTCCATGGTTAGAGCCAGCAGAGATACTTTGGGCCATGGAGTTTGCGAGTGCAGACAGCAAGTGCACTGCTGCCATTGGTCCCCCACTGCTAGTAGGGATCCCCCTGAAGGATCAGGGCCTATTGGACTAGGCACTGCATGGACAAGACAGTCCCTGTCCCAGAGAGCCAAGCTCCCACTGCCCTACCCAGCAGCAACAGCTCCATTGCCCGTGAAGCTGCACGCAGGGCAGCTCTCTGCTCATCTACTGTAGGAGGGGCTCAAGCAGCCAGTGCCCCCTTGGCTGCTCTGGAACCTGTCCTAGAGGTGAGGCAGGGGACAGGCGGAGCTGAGAGCACCCGAGGCAACTCTGCGCGGTAGTTAGGAGCCAGCATCCTCCCTTGAAGCTCCAGCTCCTGGTGCAGGAGTTACCCCCTGCCTGTGGGGGGTGGGCCAACACAGACAGCCTGGCATGGCCTCACCAGAGACAGATGCCCAGCGAGTACCGTACAAATGGTTTATTGGCCTCATAACAGACTCCTCCACAGAGACCCCTCCCCTGGGCCTGGTCAGAGTAGCTTACCCACCCAGGAGTTAAATCAATCACCCCCCGGTAACATGCCAAACAGCCCTTGCTTCAACGGCAAAGGGCTCATTTAATGCCCCCTACAAACAACAACCAGACACAACCGCTAACCCATCGGAGCCATTGGTGGGGACCAAGTCCCGCTGCACCCCAGCCCCTGCCAAGCGAGAGGCTCAGCTACTCTACAGTAACACTCTTTGGAACAAGCCCCACAAGGTCACCTGGCCTGTGTCCCATCCCTCGGGCAAACACATCAGCCCATCATTCAGCAGCAATGGTCCGGGGCCCGAGCAAGGGCTCCTTGCAGAGAGGCAAGGCAGGGGGACGAGAAAGCAACAAAGATGAGGATTGTGCAACAGGAGAGCACAACCAGAAGCTGGCAGGGGGCTGGTTACCTCCCAACACACACGGCAGAATCATGCCCCTAAGCAGGCACAATCCCGGCATCTGGCACATCCCCCTGCAGAGGCTGACGACATCGAACAAAGTCCCTTGCCAAGCCCCTGGCTCCCACACCCACTCCAGCCCGACTCGCCGTGGGATCAGACAGCCAGGAGGGTGGCAGCGGTGAGAACTCCCCACCCCCAGACAAGTCCCACAGCCCTTAACGACAAGGTCAGAAAGTCAGCGTCCCAGCCACACAGCCAAGGCTCAGCGCAGCCAGGCTCCAGCCCCAGGAGGGTCCATGTTCACTGCAGCTCGCCCAGGAAGGCTAGCAGCGCCTCATGGAACTCGTGAGGCTTCTCCAGGTAGCAGGCGTGGCCAGCATCAGGCAGTGCCACCACCTTGTGCTTTGGGAGCTGCTGCAGGCTCTGCAGGGACTGAGAGCCCAGGCCGGTGTCACGCTCACCATAGATGATCAGAGTTGGCGTCTGCAGAGAGATGGGGAGAACTTCAGCCGTCACACCTTCGCCACCCCCCAGCAGCGGGAGACGGGCTACAGACCCCCACCCCCCTGCACTGCCCCGAGAGTACGGAATGAGGGACTCAAGTTACCTGGAGAGGACTGTAGTCCTGAGACAGGGCAGACATGTCCAGGCAGAGTGCAACCCAGGGCCCACTGGGAGCCTGGGGCCCAAACGCTCAAGCCAGAGCCTCGGGGAGCCTGGGGCCATGTCCCCCAGTCCCAGAGAGCATGGGGCTGCCCCTCCCCACACAGCACCCCGGGAAGCGAGGCCCACAGCCTCCTCCCTCCACATACACACACAGCCCCCTAGCCCTAGCAAAGCCTGTAGCTGAGCAGGGGAGCTGTACTGCAGCCAGCTGGGCCAACAAGCCATTGCTGCAGTGACTGGAGAAGCTCAGGGCTGCACTTACAAAGCTGTACAAGTTCCTCTGTGAGTCAGGCCCTGATTACCCTCCCCACCCCCTTTCCTTCCCACCAACCAGCTGAGAAGCAACTGCTCTAGGGACCAGCTCTGTCTCCTGCCCCAGAGCCAGATGCTTCCCCTTCCCTGCCGTACCTGGACCTGCTGGTACTGCTGGGACGTGTAGTCCTGGGTCCCCACAGGCGCGATGGGCACAAAGCCCTTCAGCTGCGCCCCGTGCACCAGGACGAAGGGGATGGAATAGCGGCCACTCATGGACGGGCTGATCAGAACGGGCCTCTGGATCCCCAGCTCCTTCAACACATGCTGCAGGAAGGCGACACGGCCCTGCTCTGTGGAGATGGCATCGGAAGGCGGGGAGTTGCCGTAGCCTGCGGAGGAGGAGGGGTTAGCGTGCCCCAAAGGCCCAGGTGAAGGTGTCTGCAGGGGGAGCCAGAGCCCATAGCAGTAGGAAGGTTTCACTATCCTAAAACTTTCCCCCGCCCCCCACCCCAGCAAGGAGCCAGTGCAATAGAGATTTCTTGTGGGACATGCACGTTAATTAGCAGACGTGCTGGGTTTGGATGCCAGCAGGACTCACATATGCTAGTCTTGCCACATCTCCAGGGCAAAGTGGAACAGTGTCACAAAACCAAAATCCCTGCCGAAGCCCCAGCCTTCTGCCCAGTGCATACGGGCAGCACCCCAGGAGAGGAACAGAGCCAGGGGCGCAAGCATGGACTAGGTAGTGATCACCACCAGACATGCAACTCCCTGGAACTGACCACTTAAAGAGGTACTGTCACTTTGGCACATGCTAGCTGGCTGGTGGGCAGAGGGAGACGGGGGCTATGGCTGCAGGCAGAAATTAACTTGAATACATGGCTGGCATATTCCTACCAGGCAGGTCGATAGCAATGGAGCGATATCCTTCTTCTGAGAGCAGGGTCAGCGTCCCCAGGTCCTCCCAGGTCTTGGAAGTGAAAGCCTGGCCATGCAGAAAAATGACCTCCAGCCTGCAGAACACATGACAGCAGATAGAGGGGCACCCACCAGGAGGGAAATGAGACCCACCCTGCTGTGGCTGGGGCAGAGGAGGCTGTTTCTGTGCCAGTTTACCAGGAGCAGAGCTTGGGGCTGTTAGGATGACAGATGCTATGTTTTGTTTGTCATCATTATCTACCTAGATCCATGGTGATCTCTGGATCAGCTGCTCCACATTCAGATTTGGCTGATCCCTGCTGAACATATAGGGGAGTCACTTCCCCCAACAGAGTAGTGCAGCAACCTTTGGGGTGGAACGCAGCAGCTGTTTCAGAGCTCACCAAACTGTGTAGACAGGAAATGCACAAACACCACCCCTGCGGTTTCAATTGGACGGTCATTTAAGAGTAGTCAAGATTTGGGATGGGCACAATGGACTTACAGAGAGTAATACCAGCTGCTGAATCACCCGCCCCAGGTTTTCCTTGGAAGTCTCCCACTCCTGTACCAGGTGAGCCAGACCTTGCTCATCCTAGGAGCTCAGATAAGAGCACAGAGTCCGGAATAGCTGATCCAGGATATAGACTGCTTAGGGTGACCCACGGTGCTGACTCCAGAACCAGCTCTGGTAGTCAGAAGACAGAACAAGAAGTAATGGTCTCAAGTTGCAGTGGGAGAGGTTTAGGTTGGATATTAGGAAAAACCTTTTCACTAGGAGGGTGGTGAAGCACTGGAATGGGTTACCTAGAGAGGTGGTGGAATCTTAAAAACCTCTAAGGAAAGAGGTCAGGCTTGACAAAGCCCTGGCTGGGATGATTTAGTTGGGGTTGATCCTGCTTTGAGCAGGGGGTTGGACTAGATGTTTTCCTGAAGTCTCTTCCAACCCTGATATTCGATAATTCTAAGACTAACCCACCTTTTGGGACTGGGAGTCCCAGCTCTCTGGAGCAGGAAGCCTTCTCTGAATAAGATGGACGGGCTCCCTGCAATGGTCCCCGTTAGGACGGTGACGTTGACATCTCGCTGGCCCTTCTCCTCAGCCCTTGCCTGGGCCTTGTGGCTGCCTGCCCTGGACGTGAACCTCTCATGCTGGATGGCAGGGAGCAACAGGTAGAGGACAAAAGTGACAAGAACCCCAAGGACCAGCAGCCCCAGTCTGGTGCGGATCAGAGCCATCGTCAGCCGTTCTGAAAGGGGCAGAGAGAGAAGGTGAACAGCCGAGCACCGGCTCCGTGCTGTGGCTCAGACAGCACAATGCACAGCAAGGCCCAGCCATGGGAGAGAAAACAAGGAACGGCTCAACAATGACCAGGAGGAGAGGGATGGATACATGCAGACTAAGGTGGCACCATTATCCCCCAGGGCCACATCCCAATCAGGAATGCATCCTTCCCCACCCAAATACCAGGCACCATGAGGGTGGTGGATTCTGGCCTCCAGCTTTTTGGGGGGGATTCTGGAGCCCAAGGTGGATTCTGGCCTCCAGCTTTTTGGGGGGGATGATAGGGCTTCCTTTATTCCTGAAGTCTCATGCATGGTCATAGGCCAGAAGAGACATTTGGGGGAACGTGGCAGAGCTCAGTCAGACTGGTGCTACGGTCACTAAGACAAGACACTTCAGGCCCAGGGTCAGAGGCCAATTCAGGCTGGGTCCTACCCTGTCTAGGGCTCAGGGAAGCAGCTGGCGTTGGTCTCTGCCTCACTCACTCCTAGTCACCATCCTGGTCATGCCTGAATGGAGGCAGGCTGGTCTGGAGCCGTGACCCCAGCACATGCACCATGTTACGTAGCGACAACTGCCCTCACTGTACCTCTCCCCTGCCCCAAATCACTTACCCCTGGGACCCAGCTAGTAGTGGTGGGTCACTGCGCAGAGGAAAAGTTTAATAGACAGGTGCCCCTTGCAGAAACAGATCCACCCTGGCCCACCTGGCACTGGCGGACTCCTCCACGCAGTGGTTTTCACAGCCTGCTCACTCCCCAGTCTGTGGTTTCTATGCCGCTCCACCCCAACGCAGGCCCCAACACTGATCTCCCACACACTCCCCCTGCCTCCCCTTTACTGTCCCTGTGGTCTTTTCCCCATCTGCAGCCTCCTGCTGCCCCCACAACTGCCCCCCGCCCCACCCATCACTCCCAACTGCCCAGAACCTTTCCAGCTCAATGTTCCGTCCCACCCCCCAACATACCTGCATGGCATGCAACGGCCCTGAGAAAACGTGGGTCAAATCCCAAGAGATGAGTGGCAGACCCCTTCCAGATCCCCCAGCATGGTAGCACCTAAAGGCCCCCCAACTGGCCCTTCTCCCCCCGCAGTTATGGCTATTGCAGGCACCTGGCTGGTACTATAAGGAGCTGCTCCCAGATGCATGTTCTACTATTCAGGAAACTTCACACTCATGTCACCTGGCACATCTTCAGGGGCAGCCTGTTCTCCTACAGCAGGAGTTGGCAACTTTTCAGAAGTGCTGTGCCGAGTCTTCATGTATTCACTCTAATTTAAGGTTTTGCATGCCAGTAATACATGTTAATGTTTTAGAAGGTCTCTTTCTATAAGTCTATAATATATAACTAAACTATTGTTGTATGTAAAGTAAATAAAATTTTTAAAATGTTTAAAATTAAATTAAAATGCAGAGCCCCCCGAACCGGTGGCCAGGACTTGGGCAGCGTTGAGTCCCTCTGAAAATCAGCTCGTGTGCTGCCTTCGGCACACGTGCCATAGGTTGCCTACCCCTGGCTTACATGCATGGCGTTCTCCTCCTTACAGGGGGCTTAGTGCCAGGGCATCAGACAGATGGCCCTAGACAGCAGCGTCCCTTAACCCACAACACAGGTGCTGCAGCAGTGAAAGCAGCAGGGGGAGGGATAGCTCAGTGGTTTGAGCATTGGCCTGCTAAACCCAGAGTTGTGGGTTCAATCCTTGAGGGGGCCATTTGGGGAACTGGGGTAAAAATCTGAGGATTGGTCCTGCTTTGAGCAGGGGGTTGGACTAGATGACCTCCTGAGGTCCCTTCCAACCCTGATATTCTATGAAAGCTTCCCCCTTCCCAGCCTATGATGTGAAGGACCCAGTTATAAGGAAGGAAGCAGAGGTCAGTCTCCATGGGGGCCAGTTATCCACAAACCTACCTGCTAGGAACCACCAACCCATCGGGGGTTTAAGCAGGTACCCTGGAGACTTCGCAGCCCATTATTCAATCTCCTGCACTATCCAGCCCCTTCTACAGAAAGGTTTTAAACCTGAACCCCTGGGCTGCAGCACATCACAAGACAGAGAACAGCCACCGCTAGCAGATTAACAGAATGCTGGGCTGGGATGCCCTCCCTGCACAGTCATTACACCTCCACTGGCACACAGGGCAATGCACTTCACTGCCCCCCAGCGTAGAGGGGCCCCAAACACCACCCTAAGGAGTTCAGTGCTGTCTGGAGTCCTTGGCAGGCCCTGCACTGGGGGAAATTCTCCCGCACACATCATAGAGGGGATGGAAGGGCCCATACAGAGTTGGCTCTGCAGGAGGCTCACAAGCGAAGACACGCTTGCAAGGAGAAACAACTCCCTACTTGCTGCTTGGGAGATGCTTTCTGTAATTAATTTGGCAGGCATGAGAAGAATGCCACAGGTGATTGCTCTAGGTCAGAGGGGCCACCTGCTGTACTCTCTTGTTCCCAGACAGCACTGAGGGACCCAGCATTCTCCAGGTGCCCCAATTATTCCCTGTGTCCTGTGGGCAGTCTCAGGGATGAGATTTTCAAAGGCCTGTCCAGACAGCAAGCCACGCAAGCTGCACGGGAGCCCTGAGGCTGGGCACGTACTCTGTGCTATTTGCTTTCAAGGGCTGTTGACGTTTGGCAAGCAGCATTTCAAAGAAGCCCAAACACACAGAGGGAATGAGACCTTTGAATGAGGACAGGTTCTCCCCACAGGCACTAGCCTGTATGGCAGATCACCTGACTCAAGCTGAAAGCTGTCCTGTCAAGATGCAAGTAACTGACAGTGATGGTAACTGACATGCATCTGATCCAGGAGGGCCCCAATGCACTTCACAAGTGACACTGGAAGCTCACTTCCTCCACCACTGACATGCAGCCACTTCTGGGGTGAAACATAATAGCTGCTTGATGATGCACAGTAACACTCATTTATTATCAGTACTATGGTTGGGCCAAGGGCCTCCACCTATGGATGAGGCCCCCACATGCTAGGAGTTGTACGAATACAGAACAAAGCAACAGTCCTTGCTTCCAAGAGCTGAAATCTAAGCACACAAATACAGAGGAGGAAGAACACTGTAGCAGGAGAACCAAAGGCAGGGGAGGCTTTAGGCAGGGAGAAAGCAGCTGTCTTGGACACACCATACCTCAATCATCTGAGGCTCCCAATTACCTGAGGGGCTCATCCACATGACAGACAGAGCAAACACAACTCCCCCTTATTGAGCATGCCTCTAAGGAACTCAGCACTCAGTGCTGAACTGTTTTGCTAGAAGTGCCCCAGGATCTTTACTGCCCACCAGCAGGAAGGCCCTGGGCCTTCCACTTTAGGCTCAGCCTTACTCTCTGCACCCACTACCGACTACCTTGTCTGATCTCATCCAGCAGGCGGGCTGCAGACGCACAGTCCCTGAAGACATAGGTTTGTCCCCAGCACAAGACCTTTAGTTTGGCAGGGTACAGGAAGTAGGTCTGAGCCCCCTCCTTCCCAAATTCTTGCTTGAGCACCACAAGGCACTGCTGCTGGGCGTGCGTGGCAGGGCTGAGGTCAGGGAAGGAGACCTTGGGGCCTTGGAATTTGGTTGCTCAGCAGGCCTGTGCTGCCCACAGCCGCTCTCGAGACCAGAAATCAGAGAGGGGTCATTAGCACAGTGCCAGTGTTAGCCACCCGGGCACCGTCATCTGCTTCCCTCGTGGGAAGCAGATATGTACTTTCTATACGCATAGGAGCCTCCTTCATATTTAAGCCCAGGTAAGCCAGCACCAGGTTTTCCAAGAAAGGGATCAGGTCTGTGTCTTTCACAGTGGCCGGAACCCCAATGACTCTGACGTTCCGGGCCCACACCCTGTTCTCCAGCCTGGTGCTCTGTCTCCAGGCTGCCCAGGGCCAGCTCTCTCATCAGAGCTGCTTGCTTCACCATGCAGCTTGGTTGGTCACAACCTTGGGCTTCCACCCAGCCGGCCATCTCCTCCAGGCATTTCACCAGCTTATGCAGCTCCTCTGAGAGGGAAGCCAAGGCTTCACCCAGGGTGGCCTGCTCTGAGATGACCTGGTCCAGCCACTCTGGCATGGCATTTCGCTGCAGAGAGACGCGTGCCATGCTTGCCTTCACGAACAGAGAGACGATCTGTCACCTGTTCCCTTCTGGACATCTTTGAACCAGCGTAGAGTCTGTCCCACAAAACCTCACCCCACCTGGGCGCATCAGGGCAGGTGACAGGGTCACCCTTGCGCGATGAAGCAGGAGTTCCGCTGGGAGAAGGTTGGGGCTGCCAGACCCACCTCTGCCCGTGTCCTGGGACACACCCTTGTTTATCAGCTTCCTCTCCCCACTCTCCGCCTCCAGTTGCGCCACGGGCGCTCCAGAGTAGCCGGCCCGCACGGCTAGAGCCCCTCCCCGCAGTATCGCAGTGCAGCGGAGCGACTCCGGGCCTGTGCACCCCTGTACCGCACGGGCCACCTGGGCGCGCCCCGACCGGCTCCCCCTGCACCGGGGCCCTCTCCCGCCCCCGGCCCGGCCTGCCTGTGCCCCCAGCGCCCGCAGAGGGGGGCCAGCCCTGGTTACCAGCACGCCTAGGCCAGCGCGCCTGAGCCTGCCCCAGGCGCGCCGGATCCCAGCGCAGGCGGGGCCAGCTGGCCAGGCGGATCCAGCGCCCCAGTCCCCAGGGACCGCCCGCACTTACCTCCTTGCTGCGCAGCGCCCGACAGCCGCCGCCTCCGCCCGGGCTGGTGTGGGAATGAAGCGCCCCCCCACCCTCCGCTGCCAGCCCGAATCGAGCCCCACAGTCCCACCTAGCGGGGGAAGGCGAGAACACGCAGCTGCGGACAAACGGCTCCGCGCTCTTCCCCAGAGCCGGACGGTCCCTAGCCCAGCTGCTGCAACCACCACTCTGTGCCTTTGGGGAGCCTCTGAGCGGGCGGACTGGGACAGGGCTGAGCCGGGGGAATCACACTCCCCAGCCGCCTTTGGACTTCTGGGGGGTGCCCTTTTATTACTCCTCCCGGTCCCAGTCCGGGCACTCCCCAAAGGCAGGTGATGGGGGTGGTTTGGAGGGTGAGGCTGTACAGGCCCTCCAGGGATTTTTGAGCCTGGTCTCTAAGAGTTTCATCCTCCTCTGGAGTTTCAGAATGGGTGGGGAGGTTTGGGGGTATCCCTAGTCCTGCCCCACCTCTCTGGCCCTCCCTTCAACCTGTCCCTGGTTTTATCCCTAGGGCTTTTTTCTCCCTCCCTTGTTTGTGATTCTTTGCAACCCTTTACCCCACAGATCTTCCCCACAGCCAATCCCACACACCCTTGGAAAATCTGCCCTGCACTCCCCTACTCTGTTTTAGGAGCACTCTACCTAAAACCTGCAGGCCCTGCCCCAATGGGGCCGTGCCCTTAGCTGTTCCCAAATGCTACTGTACAGCAAACAACAAATCTCACAAAGCAGGAATGGAAATCTGCAGAGGGGGAACTGAGGCATGGATTAACTAGCACTCAGGGTAACAAAATCAGGTTTAGAACTCAAGGCTCCCTCATATTCATCATGCTGCACCTTAACCCACCTTGTCAGTTACTACCACACATTCCAGGTACACTCCACTCACCCTCCAGCCCTGCTATTGTATTGCTTCCTCCCTTTGGCTGCTCTCCACTCCCTCCTTTCCTCCAGAGAGGGGCTCATAGTGCACAGCTGTAATAGACACCCCACCCCCACTCCAGAATTCAAACAGCTGTTCACATCAATGAAACAATTACCACCAAGTCTGCTACATTTCTCCACTGGGCTGCCAGACCAAGCCCCCAGCACCCTTCAGCAGCTCTCCCTCGGTAAACAGGCCTCAGAGCAAAAACCTGGGAGTGGTGGGAGGAGAATCCAGCTGTAGAGGGGCCCATCTTGTGTCAACTTCCTGACTCAGCTCATTTGAAATAAGGGCTATGAAGCAAAATACCCAGCTCTGCCTGTGCTGAGCAGAAATACTTGATGTGGTGCTGGCAACCACTGCAAACTGGGAAAGGACCTGACAACTTTTGCATATATTTATTTACCTAGCAAGACAACTTCACTGCAAACTATAATTACTCTAAAGCCACCATCCCCAGCCTCCTTCTGTTCTTCACACTCCCAGATACCATGGGAGACTCTTAGGCCCTGCCATGCTGGGATGCAAACCACCCTAGGTGCAACTGTGCCAGTACTGCCAGGGTTCAGATGACAGGGCAGAGGGGGTACAACCTTCATTTTGCACATTTCACTCTTTTGCTCCTCAGTTCCCCGTGACCCGATGCAAACTCTGCCACCCCCATCTCTGTGAGACACGTTAAAATGAAACAGGCAGCATGGAGTAAACTGATCTCTTCCTCCACCTGCAATATCCAATCCAAACCTCGCTGCAAACAGAGTCCAGCTCTCATGGCTCAGCACCCCAGCTGAATTTCACACAGCAGTGTCCTGTTCCCATTCCCAAGAGCATCAGAGTTGCAGTGAGCTGCTACCACTGAGATGAGTTGCACAGGGATACTGCTGGACATGCAGGAGTAGCAAAGAATGCCCAGCAGCCTTGGAGCACCTATGGCTACCCATTCCAGAAGTAACATGGGAGGCCCTGATACATGACACATGGAATAGCCATGGCTAGCCATGCAGAAGTGGTGTGGGAGGTTCTGGTACATGGTGGACACCAGTGGCTAACCACATAGAAGTGGCACAAGAGAACCACATATGTGGAAGTGCAGGCTGGGGGACACCAACTTGGATTCCTTCCTGCTCCCTGTACCAGGAAAAAAAAAATACTGGACAATACTGGAACAGTTGCAGAGATCCTAGAGCTATGTCTCCCCTGTTTCTCTCCACAGCTGAATTATTTGCCTCTGCAAAGCCGGTGGCAAAACAACAACTAACTGGCTAGGTATAATTTCTGTGTATGTCAGCACAGCACACAGCTGGCCAGCAGTCCCTGAAGAGGGCACCCCGTGAGACCGTTTCTTTCCATTGCACTTGCTCATTATAACTTTTCAGAACCCCGCTATGGGAATAATATTTTCCTACCATGGCTGCAACTTTGAGGGAGGATGTGGAGAGAAAATGAAAGCTGGCACTCTCCCGAAACAACAGGAGAGTAGGAGCTGGGGCTTGAAAATAACACAGCAGTGTATTGTGAGATTCACAGTAAAATCACAGGAGTAGGCAACACTAAGAGTCACCCTCCCCATGCAAAGCTGGAAACACTTACTCCTCCCTCTGCAAGCAGCCAATCTACTGACCACTCAGGAGTCACATAAAGAAAACTTCCTCTATAATTAACATGCAACACTATCTTCCATTCCTATTCCATTCTCTTGTCTTCCTAGGCCCTGCCTGTCGTGGGGATGTAGTAGCCTACAGGGCTGCAAGCCCCAGTGCAGATGGGAAGCGGGGGCCGGGCTAGCACGGGAGGGCTGATGCCAGGTCATTGCACTGGTGTATTTCCTCGCTGCTCCCCCCGCCCCGTCTGCTGCCCTTCTCTCCTGGACGGGCGCTGCTAGCCACTAGGGGTCAGTGCGCCCATGGGCCAGCGCTCGCACTCTTGCCATGCCTGTCTCCGCCCCTGGGTCGCGTCACGACTCGCGCCCTGGCTCCCTGTCCTACCTTCGACCCCGGGAAGCGCAGCGCAGCGCAGCGCAGCGGAGGCTTTTGGGGAGACGCCCCTCTGCTCTCGGCAGGTATCGGCCCCCGCGCGCTGCTGGGGAAGGGCTTGGGGCGGCCGCTTTGCCAGGGTCCCTGGAGACCTGGACACTGCAGCTGTGTCAGGACCTGGGAGCTCTGAGCGCCGGGGCCATCAGCCCAGCACTGTGGCTCCGACAGAGGCCAGAACCAGCTGCTTCGAACCCCGCCCTCTGCGGCCAAAACCTGCAGCGTGAGCCACGGGGCCCTCTGGAGCCCCAACCCCTACAGCGTTAGCCATGCCCCCCCCCGGGGCCAAGCACCCTACAGCGTTAGCCACAGGGCCTCCCGCCCTCTAGGGCCAAACACCCTGCAGCGTGAGCCACGGGGCCCCCCGCCCTCCGGGGCCCCAAACCCTGCAGCATTAGCCACGCCCCCCCCACCGTCTGGGGCCAAACACCCTGCAGCGTCAGCCACGGGGCCCCCCGCCCTCTGGGGCCAAACACCCTGCAGTGTTAGCCATGGGACACCCTGCTCTCTGGGGCTGTTTCTTCCTGAATCTGCCCACTGAGCAGGTCATGCCCTGGCTCAAGAGGGTTCTGTAAAACTCTCTCTCTATTGGAACAGTGCGTGACCTAACTGTAATCATACGTGTGTGATCCTCTGTGAAACCCTGCTGGGCTCCTGGCCTCAGTGAGATCCTTGAGCAGTGAGTTCCACCAGTGAACAGTGCACTACCTTCTAAGTATTGCCATCAATCATCTGTGACTATTCTAACTTGTCAATTTGAGGAAAGCCACACTGCTTGCAGTGTTGTGGAAGGGTGAACAGGGCACTCACTCACTTTCATTAGCCCACTGGTACTTGGTCAGATAAATCATCTTCTCTCTCAAAAAATGTGCCCGATCTGACTCAGACACGCCCAGTCTGTTCCTGGGTCACTACTGGCCTGGCCCCCTGCTACTTGCTATCCCGTTCCCCTGTGATCCCCTATTCATCCCCCCATCCGAAAACAAGGATTCCTAGTGTACCACACACACCCCATACCTGATGAGGCCAACCCAGTGAATGGACAGCAACCCCTAGTGTTATACTGTCCAGCCACTAGCATTGAGGTGAGACACTGAAGAGCAAAGTAAATAGGGTCCTTTGTGTTTAGATCAGAGACTGTGCCCAGAGTCCATTCTGGGGGGGCACGGGGCTCAGCCCAGGTTTCCCTCTCTTTCAGGACTGCTGGAAAGCATAAGCAGGGAGGCCATGGCCACCCCACAGGTGACTGTGGGCACCACCACAGTGGATGGGCAAACCCTGTTCTACCGGCAGGCCAATCCGGCCCAGCAGGCCCCCAAGCTGTCTGTCCTGCTGCTCCATGGCATTCGCTTTTCATCTGAGACCTGGCTCAACCTGCAGACACTGTCTAAGCTGGCCGATGCTGGCTACCGCGCTGTGGCCATTGATCTGCCAGGTACAGCTGCTCAGCCATGGGTGGGACTGGGTGGCAGAACAGCCCTTGGGTGGCATAAGGTCCTTGGGCAAGGCACGTCCCATCGTAGGAGCACGAATGCTGTGCATGGCTCTAGCACCTTCCTCTGAGAGCCTTCACAAGCATTCTCTACACCCCATAACTCCCTGTGGTACGGGACCAGATGGGGAAACTGAGGCACGGAGAGGTTTCATGCCTGACCTATACACATACCAGGAGTTGAGGAATGACCCTGTTGTGACACTGGGGGCCAGACTGTCACCATCTCCCTGCCCCCTTCTATACTCTCTTTGTCTGACCAGGGACCAGGGCTGATGGGAGGGGCAGGAAGTGGAGAATCTGTCCCCTCCCCCCAGTCTGTAACTGGGGTGAAGTAGGGTGAAATGGGAAGGGATAGGGCCCTAGTGAACGTGATGCACCAGAACTGCAGATTTGTCACGAGGGGCCTGCCAGCAACATCTGTAACACAGAGGGGTTTTGTCTCACGTGGTCCAGGGTTCGGCCATTCCAAGGAGGCAACAGCTCCGGCCCCTGTTGGGCAGCCTGCCCCGGGGGGTTTCCTAAAGGCTGTCTGTGAGGCCCTGGAATTGGGCCGGGTGGTTGTGATCAGCCCGTCCCTCAGCGGGATGTATTCGCTCCCGTTCCTCTTCCAGCACAGCCAGCTGGTTCAGGCCTACGTGCCGGTGGCGCCCATCTGCACCGAGAAGTTCCCCGCCACGCAGTACGCCAGCATAAAGGTACAGCACCTGGGCTGGCAGGGATGGGGCAAGTCTCCTTCATTGGGGACCTGGTGTCCGGGCGGGGGCAGAGAACACTAGGCTGGGGGATGGGGTGGAAGAGCTACAGCACTGGGCAAACACCGGGAAGTGGGTGAAGGGAACCTAGCTTGCAGGTGTGTGCAGAGCCGGCCTGCAGCAGCGAGGGAACTGGAGAATCCGAGTCCACGTCCCCACTGAAGGGAACGTCCAGCAGTAGTGCTCAAGCTCCATCAGGGCAAAGCACTCCGTGTGCCACATGGGGGCCTCTTCCCAGTCAGGGTCAGAGACGGGCACCTGGAGCCTGGCCTTACGACTCGAGGCCTAGGTGCTGGCCCGCACAGTTACGCTGGGCCACATCCATTCCTGGCGTAACCCCCCACTCACACAGTGGCGTAACACCCTTGTGACCTGGACCCCTCTGCGAGCTGGCAGAGCCGTGGGAGAAACTGCATTTCCCAGGCCCCCTACACCACCTCCCCCACCCCGTGCTCACTGATCCCTCTCGTTTGCCCTTGTTCTAATGCTCCAGCCCCCACCAGTTTCCAACTGTCCTCTCCCCCCATAATTATTCTTTTTAAATCAACCGTCTGGAGAAAATATTCCTTCTTTCTCCCCCAGTGTGGAACTTGTATCCCCTCCTCCTAAAATAACCCTGCTGTGAGGGCCAGCCTCAGCCCTGCACCAGTGATCTGGGGGTAGGCTCTGAATTCTGCAGGGTTAAAAAAGGGAGCCTGAGCCCACTGGCAATGGGTCACTCCTAGCTCCCCCTTGGGAAACCCAGTCCTTGCATGCAGCCCTGGGAAGTGCAGGGCTGGGAAGGACATTTTTATGCACAGAGAAGGAGTTTTAGCTGCTGGTTTTCAGTGTATTAGTTTGAATGTTTCTGTTCTCTTGGGCTCTGTGCAGTGGGACCAGATCCTAAGCAGCATCCAAGCAGGCAGAGGGGAGTCAGTGACAATGCCATCTTTACGCCTCCACTCTTTCTTCATCTTGGGCTAGCCAGCATGTGGGCCAGTGTACAGCCTCTCAGGGCAGTTCTGGCACTCGGGATTGAGCACTGGAACCCTCCTTTTCATCCCATTCTCTGAGAGCCAGGCTGGTGGGAGAGCTATCACGGCAACCCTGTATGACTGGAGGATTCCCTGACCCTGTGGGAATTCCCTGGGTCCCATAGCCTGTGGTTATGGCCTGTTTGTACCAGCTGACAGTCTGGGTCCTGGGCATGAGGGTGAAGGAATGCAACAAATAGTCCCAAGAAAATGTGTCCTGTTCCTCCAGATCTAAAATATCCAGGGCACATCCAGGTCACGTGACCCTCGCCCAGGCTCCAAGCCTTTGGACCTTTGCCCATCCCTGCTTTTAGCCTTCAGTTCTATCCCCCTCCAACACACACCTGGGTTTTTGGCTTCATGGTTTGCCATTTTTGCCATCTCAGCCTACTCAAGACTGCAGCCCCCTAAGGCTCCATTCCCCCATCCCCAATGCTGGTCTGAATCCTGGGGGTCAGCAGATGCCCTGATTTCAGTGAGAGTTAAGCACCCAACTATCTTTGAGGAGCTGGGCCCTAGAAAGGGATCATTCCCAACTACTCCATTTGAGGGGAGATTCCCATACCACCGGTGGGCACAAAGTAGTGCCCAGAACCAGTGATGCTCCCAGGCAGGGATACACTCTCCCAGAGCTGCCAGGCCCTAGCTTCCCTCTTGTGCCACTGGCGTAAGTGATCAAAGTGGGCAGTGCGCCTGTACCTGCTGTCTGAACTCTTGTGCCTTGTGTCCCCTCCCTCTAGACCCCCACGCTGATTGTGTATGGGGACCAGGACACCCAGCTGGGGGAGATGAGCCTGAACAACCTCAAGAACCTGCCCAATCACAAGGTGCTGCTGCTGAAAGGAGCAGGACATGCCTGTTACCTGGACAAGCCGGAGGAGTGGCACCTGGGCCTGCTGGACTTCCTGAAGAGCCTGGAGTGACGAGTGGCCTCTCTTTTGCCCCAGCCCTTCGGTGCGCAGTCTGTCAGGCACGCGGCTGGCTCTTTGCTGCACACCTCCTGGGGAGGATCTGGGGACCACAGCTTCTCTCTTCCACTAGAGCGGGTACTTAATCGATGGCTTCTTGCCAATCTCGGACAATCACAGCACACTGGGGGGTCTGCAAAGGGCGGCCACACAGCCAGAGGTGCCTTCCTGGCAGCCAGGTGCTTGCTCCTTTTCCTCCTTTTTAAAATGATTAGATTTGAAAGGTCTGTAGACGCTGATTGGCTACTAGAATGGGGTGAGATGGGGGTATTGAGGGCAGGTTCCCCAGCTGCATATTCTAGTGCAAGCCCGTCCTGCCAGTCCTAGCTCCACAGCTCTGCCAATGCTCCTGCCCTGCAGCCTCCCTATGACTCCAGCCCTGCCCCCACCCTGCTCTGCCAGTGCCCCCAGTCCTGCCCTGCAGCGCCTCTGCCCCCACCCCACTCTGCAGTGCCAGTGCCCCTGCTCCTGCCCTGCAGCCTCCCTGCTACTCCAGCCCTGCCCCCACCCAGCTCTGCCAATGCTCCTGCTCCTGCCCTGCAGCCTCCCTGCTACTCCAGCCCTGCCCCCACCCAGCTCTGCAGTGCCAGTGCCCCCAATCCTGCCCTGCAGCCTCCCTGCTACTTCAGCCCTGCCCCCACCCAGCTCTGCCAGTGCCCCCGCTTCTGCCCTGCAGCCTCCCTGCAATTCCAGGCCAACCAACCCAGTTCTGCACACCTCAGTCCTGACCTGCAGCGCCCCCAGCTACTTCAGCCCTATCCTAGCCCCACTGATGTGCCTTAATCCTGCTGTGAGCCTCACTGGCGCACACACTGACACCCACCCCCAGCACTGCTTGGCTTGGGAGGAGCGACCCAGCCCCTGAGAGCCGCACAGAGGCCAAACTTACTGCTAGCCTGGGATCATTCAGGGAGCTTCCTCCCAAAACCCCAAACTCTGGGGCGGTAGCACCTAATCCTTCACGAGCAAATAAAACTCAGATCTGGGCCTCTGTCTCCATGCGGCTTTCATCCCTTGTGCCAGTCCCCACCTCCTCCTTCCCACATGGCGCTGACACCTGGCCTGGTGGCCCCCCCTGCGAGGAAGCCCATGGTCACGGCAGTTAGGAACAGGGTTGTACATGGAGAGGACTCAAATTCCAGCAAGAGCAGGCAGAGGGATCGGGGTCTGCAGCGTGCTGGAGCAGAACAGTCTTTGGGGTCAGCTGCTGGAAAGGTGCAGGGCAATGTGATCTGTCCAGAGGCAGCGTGTCACAAGGTTAGAGTAAGAGACTGGAGGTCAGGACTCCTGGGTTCTATTCCCAGCCCTGGGAAAGAGCCTTGTCTAGGGAGCAGACCAGGAGCCTGGGTTCGATTTCCAAGCTCTAGGAAGGAAGCGTGTCTAGTGGCTGTAGCCAAAGGCTGGGATTCAGAGCCAAAGCAAAGCCCAGTTTCTACAATGGCCAGAGCCTTGGATAGGACGGCAATTCCCTCTCCGGCACTGGTTCTCTACCTGAGGTCCCGGGCCCACTGGCGAGCCACAGAGCCTTTCTTGGTAGAATTAAACAGAGATGAGAGGGTCCCCGAAAAGCAGTCTCTCCTGTGAAGAAGTCCACAGAATAATGGAGCAAGAGGAGCACTGCTCCATGGGATAAACAGACACAGCCCTCGGGAAGCATGATCCAGGGCCAGGCGTGGCAAGGTCCCAGGCCATACGGTAACAGAGCCATGCACAGGCTCCCTGATTAGCACCACACGCCAGTCTTTCACCGACTCCCCCTGCCCCTTTCCAGAGCCAGGTGGCTGCAGCATGTGACCACCAGCAGCAACAGTGGCCTCAGATACACATCCCTTTGCATCAGCCCTGCTCCTACAGGACCTGCTCTCCGACGATGGAGCTGGTTGATCTAGTTCACCCTGGCTCAAGAGGAAAATGGCAAGTGACCCCCCCCATCCAGGAATAACAATGCAAATAGCTTCTTTTAAATGTTATGGGATTACAGAGTGAGGGGCTGAGCTGAACAGATGGGGCACAGGCTAAAGCCGCCACCCACATGGCTGCTCCAGAGCCACCTGGCGTGGTTCCTTAGCACTCAGCCCAGCCAGACAGAGGAGGGCTCTGATGCTTGGCTTGCACTCTGAATGGCTGAGGAGGAGGCTAGATAATGCTGAGCTTGAGCCTCTTAGGCCCTGCACGGATATTCTCCCAGCTCAGCCAAGCCAGCCGCTGCTCAGTCCATGGGCGTCCATCATGACCACGTGGCCACCAAGCCCTGGGATGGAGGCGGTGGGGGAGGGGCCACGAGCTTTGAGAGTCTCAGGTCTTAAAGCACCATGGCTCTAAAGCACATCCAGCCCTGGGAGAGCACTGGCTGTGCCCTGGCCCCAAGAGGCAGGAGCTGGGAGGCCCCCATCAGCTTCTGGAGGAGGTTGTCCACAGCGTTCTTGCTGGCCAAGGACTGAATGGGCCATGGAGATTAAATGCCTTTTCCCACCACTAGAGGGTGCTCTCAAGAACAAGGGCAAAGTGGGGCTACTCCTGCACTGGAGTTGCTATCAGACTGCCCATCCAGCACCTTTGGCCCACGTGACTGTCCCCATCACTATCAGAGAAGAGCAGCTGCTCCTCCAGACAGCGTGGTTCCCAGAGCTACCGTGTAGGCGGTCAGGGCAAGCCCGGCTGGAAGAGCCAGGCACCTCCAACGCTCAGCAAGTAATACTTCTAGTATCCCAGCAGTGCCCAGCAACCCCAACCAGGGATCAGGCCTGGCGGGTGCTGCACAGACGAGCTCCCATGTAGAGCTGAGCAAAGATGGACTTGGGAGTTTGTTGGGGGGTAACCCTCCATTAAGGGTCCAAGCCCAACCTCCCATTCCATTCTGAGCCTTTTAAAATGATTTTGGATTTTTTTAAAATAAAGGCAAGGCAGAGAAAGGTGCTACCCCTTTAAAGCTGCACAGAGGGGAGCGGGTGAGACAGGCACAGGGCTGGCAGACTTGGTTACAGCCCAGGTGTGAGTTGGCCTGAGCTGTGGCCTCTTCTGCCCAGGATGAACTTGGCGCATGTCTCGTCTCTCTGCCCAGCACCTGTGGCTGTGGTGTCATGAGGCACCTGCATCCAGCCTTGCAAGCAGCAATCCTATCGCCATGGTCTTGGCCTTGCTGTCTCCAGCACTGCCAGGAGAGCTGGGCCTGCAGATCCCAGGGGTTAAAATCCCTCTGGAGCCAGTTCCTGGGGGTGGCCCAGATCTGCTGGCTGATACAGAGAAGGATAGGCCTGTGCCCCCACAACCTCCTTTCAGAACACCCCCGCCCCAGTGCAGAAGCAGGGAGGACTCCTTGCACCCCCAGTGCTCTGTGTAGCCCAGAGCGGTGGCATGTGCTGGTGCATTTAGATTCAGACGGGGGCCTGGCACAGACAGCTCTGGCCCTCCCCACGTGGGAGCTGGCAGGGGCATGGCTACCCCTTTGGAGCTGTTGTTGCTCCTGTGTATTGCATTTACATTCTGCTCTCCGTGTTGTTGTGAGCCCTGTCCCTTGTGGTCCAGCATCCGACAGCCACTCCAATTACCAGGGGAGCATTTCTAGTCTCTCCTCCCAGGAGTGTCGTGTTCCCGGCGCAGCGCGTCCTGCGAGCTTGCAGCAAGGATGGAGAGCTTCGTCCAACACTGCATGTTCTCCATGCCCTGCCTTCCTCTTCCATTACTCAACTCCAGCCTTCCCCTCCCCACAGATTCTAGACTCTGCATCGTTCCTCTGCGTACTCGACTCCAGCGTTCCCCTCCTTGCAGGTTCTAGACTCTGCATCGTCCCTGTGCGTACTCGACTCCAGACTTCCCCTCCCTGCAGGTTCTAAACTCCCCACCCATCCCTCCCTCCTCGTCCTCTGCTCCCTGCCCAGGCCTTCCTCCACATCTGTGGCTCCCAGCAGGTGGCATGTGTTCCCCACAGTGCATTGATGCTAGAGCGCGGCACAGAGCCTCGCTTGCATCGCAAGGCCTAGTCCTTGGAGCATGAGCTCTTTGGGGCCTGGACTCATACGGATACAGCACCTAGCACAATGGGGCCCATGCAGGCTTAATAGGCTTCTAGCATACAAATAACAATACCAAGGTTGTCCCAAAGCAGAGACACACTGGCCTGTCACAGCATTTATTAGTCCGCTAGCCCCCCACATCCCTCACTGCCCCACAGCCACAGCCCCACTGTGTGCAGTGCTAGGGTCCGCATGGCCAACCGGCTCCGGAACGGAAGCTGCATGCTGGGATATGACAGCGCAGCTGGAGGGCGCGTGCCACAAGCACTACACGATAGGGTACCCTGATCCCTTGACATATTCTGCTCTGAGATGTGTGCCTGCAGCCAAGATGCCAGCTGGTCATGGGCAGGGTCAGAGAGCATCCCTCACGCAAGTCTGCCTGGTCTGTGCCAGGCTAATTCTCCTTGCAGCACAGCCTGGAAAACAGTCCAGTGGGCAGCTCGTGACAGCCAGTGCTATGGCAAATCACTGTTAGGGAAGGAAACTGGCACCTGTGCAATGAGGCATCTAAGACACAGCTGGGCCACCAGGGAATGGTGCGAGCGGCACAGAGGCTGGGATGAGCGACTGCAAGACACTTAATAGCCGCCCCTCTGGAGCCACCAATTGCACAGGTGACTTCCAAACTCCAGAGAGGCTCCAGGCATCCTCAACACTATAGAAGACAAGGCGGCGCTAGGAGATCACGGTGCCAAGGGCACGCTGCTCACCCCCAGGGGCACTCAAAAGACACAGGTGGGGAGAAAAGCAGCCGGACATTGCAGAGCAAGCAACAGCAAACAGGTGTGTGGCTAAGCTGGCAGAGACATGCCCACATTGCAACAACTCCAACCCCCACACATGATGTGAAGGGACAGAGACAAGCAGCGATCAGGAAAGGTCTCCAAATAGAGGGATGGAGCGGACAGACCAGGAGAAGCCTTGGGCAGCCTCTGTCCTAGTCACATCCCAGGGAGGGGGTAGCCGTAGGCAGGAGCTCTCTCGCCAATCCACTCCAAAAGTGCAGTGGCACCATAACAGGCCTGCCTTCCTCCTGGGGCATCACTGGAAGCCCTGCCAAGGGCAATGGGGAGGGACAGCTCAGTGGTTTGAGCATTGGCCTGCTAAACCCAGGGTTGTGAGTTCAGCCCTCGAGGGGGCCATTTAGGGATCTGGGGCAAAAATCAGTACTTGGTCCTGCTAGTGAAGGCAGAGGACTAGACTCAATGACCTTTCAAGGTCCCTTCCAGTTCTAGGAGATAGGTATCTATCTTCAATTATTATTAGGAGTGTCAAATTGAGCAGTGAGATTAAAAAGTGGGGGCAACAAAAGACAAGGCATTGGAGGAGCTGCATGAGGGCAAATGCAAAGGCAGCCTGTCAAACTAACGGTGGCCAGAGTCAACGTGGCAGGTGGGCCCCAAGCACAGTTCAGACAGGGACCCTGTTGCAGAGCCAAGGCTAGCACAGCAGGGCTCCATGCCCCCTGCTAACAGCAAGACGGTGGGCACAGTGTGGAGGCAGTCACTAACGTGGTTAAATCCTTGCCCTATTAGAGTCAACAGCAGTTTTGCCATTGAAGTAAGTGGGGCCAACTCACCCCATTTTCTTCCTGCGCAGGGCACTTGCCAAACTGCATTTGAAACACAAACCCTGCAAAAACCAGCCACCAGCAATCAAATTATGGAGCCAACTCTACACGACAGCAGGGATCACATCTGGTCAGAACCCAGCACATCCAGCTGAGTATTACCAGTACCCGTGCAAACCACAGGGAGATCACTTTCCAAATCACTCCACCCAAGTATAGGGCAGCCCATTGCCTCTCATCATTCCTTTGCCCAATGACAGAAACCCAATGGGCCAGATCCTCAACTGATGTGAATCCATGGGGCCTTCAGCAGTAACGGTGCCCATGTCGGAGCCCTGTGTCATCCTGGTCCTGGCCCTTCTTCCGCACCATCCTCTTCACTGGAGGGTGACAACTCATCGCTGCCCACCATTAGCTGAGCATTGGAGGCAGAGACACTGCAGCATCCGTGCTCCTTGAGCCCCAGCCCGGGGGAAGATGGTGGTGGTCCCCTGCTATAATGCAGGGAGTGAGAGCCCATCTTCAAAGCCCTGTGCTGTCTCCATCCAAGCCAGGGCTCGTCTGAGCCTCATTACATCATTGTTCTGCCTCAGGCTGGGAAGACCAAATGGTGAGGCTATGTAGCTGGGTAGGGCCCAACCACCATCTCTGGCAGAGGCTGAAATACAATCGCATTGAAATGAAACATGGCAGAGAGCCACATTAAAATTCAAAAGCAAGAGCCAATAGCAGCGCCTAAAAATCTGGGAAATACTGGGCCACTGGGACATTACCCCTAGCCTGGCCCTTCACACGGAAAACTCAACCAAAGCCACGACTGCCACCTCTCTGCAAGAAGCACCCATTTTGTGAGGACTGCATCCAAGGACACGCTGCCTGCCATGACCCAGCAGATTGGGGGCACACATGCAGGACCATCCCACCATGGCAGGACCATACACATTGGAAAGGCAACACCTGGACAGGTTGAAAATCTCCAGCTGAACCACGCAGGAACTCCTACAAGCCCTGCCCGATCCCTAGCCCTGCTGCACCAGTGAGTGGATTAGTGGAAGAAATAGGGCCTATTTTGCGACTTCACTGTGTCTCCTGTATTGCCAGTAAGCTAATGCGACAGCCAGGAAACCAGAAACGTTCAGCGGAGCCATGCGGCAGCCTGGGAGCAGCTGCTGTCTGGAAGGCACAACGGGATCAGCTCTCAGGGAGACGTGTCTGCACCAGCTACTAAGTGGTCATGCCACATGACAGCCAGGCTCTGATGGGCTGATATTTAGGCTCCTAACTCGCTTTGCGGCAATGAAAGTTAGGAGCCTAAATACCTTTGTGGATATGGGCCTGGGGCAGGGGGGTGCTGCAGAGCCATACGGTTACAGTGGTGGGTCACATCTCATGACAGGCTCATGTCATCTTGGGGCCCTTTCCAGTCTGCACTGCAAGCCTTCAAGAGCTACAGCAATGCCATCTCCTATTGTCACGAGGTGTCTAGTGTGAAGGGGGAGGCTCCGGGATCTGAGCTGCACCGGGGCATCAAAGCCCTCTTCCTTTGCAAGCAATGGGTGGCCAGAGAATTGCCACGCACCCCCGTAGGACCTCTCCCCCCCAAGCCCCATGAACACTGCTTTGATTCTATGGACCACTGGATCCACTCCATGCCTTGGCGACCTATCCAGCACAGCCTGGTGAACAGCCACTGGGTCCCGTCACACATGCCAGATCTGGCCGGTAGCAGCCTGCATGGAACCTCCAGAACAGAGATACAGTGCCCCCTAGGCCTGTGCAGTGCAGGATGCGATCCAGCCCCTCTCCTACTCAAGACCCTCATCCCTAGAATTCCCCTCCACCTGGGTTAGCAACAGCAAGCACCCGAGGGTTGATGGTTGGGTGGCACACTAGTCACCTGCTCTGTGACAGGCAGTGAGGAGGGGAGAGCGCGATGGGAAGGGACGAGCCCGCCCTGTGCCAGGGACCCCGTGCCTGTCCCGCTGGCGGTGTCCTTGACGCTGGGCCGGCCGCACTGGCCGCTTGGTTACCAGGAAAGAATGCAATTACAAAGGGTGAGCATATGCCAGCGGAGGGGGCCCGGTGGGGGTGGGGGATGGAATGTCCCTGTCCTTGGCAGATGGCCTTACCCAGTATGCATTGTTCCTTTTAGTGTCTCCTTTATCCGCTGTAATTGGATCCTAGAGGGAGGGATGGAGGCTGGGCAGGATCGGGGGCGGGGGGAATATTCCCGAGCCTTTGGCCTGTGCCTCGCCTGTCAAGCATTTCATTGTTCTTGGCTGATGTCACTCCCAGTTGTTACCAGCGCCTCTCCGGGTGACAATGTGGGACTAAGAGCTGCAGCCAGCCCGGGGACCAACAGAAAAGGTAAGCGAATGGGGGAGATCTGTAACTCTGGGGGGGCCGGCACGGCAGAGAGGGAGCCCCAGTGGTGGCACCGCAGCAGAGGCAGGGTGCACAGTGTAACTGATTGAGATAGCGAGGGAGCTATATAGTCTGCCTGGGGTGGGGGTGAAACAGTGACTGGGCAATGGAACTGGGAGTGAGGGGAGGATATGCCAGCCCCAACACCTGCTCTGTGGGGTGAACATGAGGTGACTTTGCTGTGCATGCCCCATAGCTCACTAAGTGGGACACAATGTTCCAGCCCTGTCCCAGGCTGCTCTGTGACGCGAGGCTCAAGGGGAGAAAGAGCTAAAGTTTTCCTCCTCTCGGAGCCATGTGTTTTCCTGGCAAGGAGCTCCAAAGCCACCTCTGGGGGCTGGGAGCTGCTCCCCAAAACCAATCAGAAGGGTCTGATGATGCCTCCAAGTTACCTCCCCGCCCTGTCTTAGTTGGAGCCGAGAGGTCCCAGAGGCCAGGAAGCATATAAGGTGCCAGAGGGCCAGTCCCCGGTCCAAGTGGCAGGTACCCAGCACCCAGGGGCACTTGTAGAAGACTCACATTCCGGGAAGCGACAGGGTCTCCAGAGGACCTTTGTCTCTCAGCACAAATTTGTTCCCATCACCAGGGGCTGCACAGGGCTCAGCAAGGGGATTATTTTAGTGTCCAAGCAAGGAAGGGGCTGGCTGCAGCCAAACACAGCACTTCAGGCATTCGGAAAGCTCCCCACTCACACAGCTCTGCCAGTGCTCCTCAGTCCTGACCCACTACCCGTGCTACTCCTTTCCCAGCACTTCACTCCAGCTCAGCGGGGCCCATGCTCCACTCCGCTGCTCAGACCTGCACCCAGCTCCTGCTAGTGGGCCACAGATCCGGCCCTGCAATCTCATGCCAGCTCTGGGTCCGCTCTACCCAGTTCAGCTGGTGCCTCTCAGTCCTGTCTTGGCCTCACCATCCAGTGGCCCTAAATCTGACCTCACTGCATCTCTTGTTCCTCTGGGCCTGAGCCCCCCACAGCTCTGCCAGTGCCCCTCATTCCTATTTCCTGCCACCCGCTGGTGCCCCTGAGCTGAGATCACCACTGTATTGAATCAATGAGGACAGAGACCCAGGGGAGTCAGCGATGAGGCTGTCCAATTCATTCCACTGGTGACCCAGCCCTGGCCTCCTGTGGAGAAGCCTGCACACGCCACCTGCCGCCTCACAGCTCCAGATTGCTTTCATTCTTCCAACTCTGCTCTGTCCTTTGTTCCCATTAGCCACCCAAATGCCATGCACCACCAGGCATTGCTGGGCACCTTGCTCACACAGACCAAAGCACTACTCACATGACATAAAAATAATAATATTGTGCATAGCACTGCGCACTGTGCCAGGCAGCCTTAGGTGCCATATCTGGCAGGGCTCTCCTACCCACAGCTGTGCCCCCCAAAAATTCCCACCTATATAAAACTCCCTCTGGATAAGCCACAGAGCCATATTATGGTGCATCTCCATAGAAGTCAATGGGGCGAATGTAGCCCATGTGTCCCTTTGGCTGGCACAAAGGGAGGGTGTAGAGACAGAGAGTAGCCCTTGAGCCCCTCCATTTCCCACATGAGATTTCCTGTTGAGCAAGATGAGCCACCGCTAGATCAGCCTGCTTAGATTGGTTTCCCCAGCTGTGCACGAGAAGGGTTAATAAGGACCACCAAAGGTTGATGCCACATTCTTTGGGGGGGGAGCTGTATCTTGGGAACCCCATGCTCAAAGGCCCTCAAATTTGGACCACTGACCCTACTCCACATCTCCATGAGGCACATTGATTTTCAAGACAATCTGAGTCAGCATGAGGATTTTAGGAAACTAAGAAAAAAATCAGCTGGTAAACAGTAAGCGAGTCTTAACCTTAAGTAGTGGTGCTACCACTCCACTCTCATATTATCAGCCAAAGGAGTGTGTAAGGGGAGGGGTCCCAGAGATGGTGGAGACAGAATGTCACTGCCATCAGCTAAGCTTTGCATGAGACAGGTGCATCCCAAGCCGTGACTTCATCCTTTCCCTGCAATGGACATGACAAACTGGGGAAATCTCTGGCAGGTTTCACGCCACTTCCCACATTTCTGCTCTATATGAGTCTTCCAGGACCAGACCTCCCCTCCACAGCTATAATCCAGATCCTGCAGAGAACTCCCTACCTCTTAACCTCAAGACAAGAACTTTCCAAGGGGCACCTCCCACCATGTGACATCTTCCCAGGAAACTCCCCATCAGCTCCAATGGGATGCTCCATGGCCATTCCCCTCTCTCAGCACCAGTGGAACATTCCTCCCCATCCCCTTTCCAGGTGTGGGGGACACTCTCAAGACCCCCTCCCCACCTCACCAAAGGACTCTCCTTCCCAGCAGACTCTCTCAGCCCTGAGCTGCCCAAGGGTTTCTAATTCCCCTCTGGCCACAATCATTTGCCCCTTTGTCCTTTGAAAGCCTCACATCCTCCAGCCTGCCTCGTTCAAGTCAGAAGGGAAGCAGGGACCAGCCTTCAGAGTATCTGTAAAATGATCCTGCAAATGACCCTCCTACTCCTCACCAGGCTAGGAACACATGGGGAATTGTTCTCTGCCCCAGGACGAGAGCACCCTCCTTGCTGTGAAAGCTGGGGGCGGCTAAAGAGGAACCTACCCACACGCACAAACTTTCATTGCAGCTGGGGAGCTCTGTGTTACCCTTTGTGTGCTGGAGAATGTTGGGGCTCAGAGAGGGTTAGGGGCACAGAGACTTGGTGTTCTGTATACCCTGCACAGCCATCAAGGATTTCCCCGATCGGCATTTCCTGGTGGCAACTGTGAGATTAGAACTCAGATCCTCAGGACAAAATGCACACACAGAAAGCCCCTGTGCCCAGATGGCCAGTGACTGGTCTGATTTCTCTATGCTGACTATTAGGACACCAATTATCCCAGTTCAATTTAGGAGTGCACAAAACGTAAGGATTAAAACCCAATGATCTACTGATCTGAGCATAGGACAGGGGGCCAGTGGCTCCTGAGTTCTAATCTTGGTTCTGCCACTGTTGCCTTGGGCCTGCAATGTTGTCTATCAGTGCCTCAGTTTCCCCATCTAATGTAGGGACAATAGTGACCTATCCTTGGGGAAGCCATGAGGATTGTAAAGCACTTTGCAGGGAAAGGCGGCTCGTTGTCATCCCTGCTACCCCAGACTGATGTGCTTGGAGCGGTGGGTCATTACACCTGGTCCTGCCTGGGCTGCCAGGGCCCTAGGTGGAAGGGGAGAGGTTGACTCAAGAGAGGCAGAACGGACATCCAATCAAACGACAGAATGCCACAAGATCCGGTGTATGCCTAGCACATAGCGCACGCTAAGCGCACACAGAGAGCTGTTTCTCCAACTTGCCTCTGGGCTCCTCCTCCTCCTAACAGGAAGAATGTGCTGGGCTCAGCTGACTCCCACTGGATCTAATGGCAACCTGCTGGCAATCGTTAGCAAACTAGGCTGGTGCCCTTTGCAGTGGCTCTGTGGTGTGCTGGGAAGGGCAGGACAGAGTTGGGGGGAGTCAAAGGATATTTTAGAGATACTGGGACCGTCAAGCCAGGTCACCCCTGTTTTGCTACAGTGCCCCCCAGGTCCTAACCCTTTAGTGAAGGGGTGAGGCGGAAGTGAGAGAGGGCTGGATCTCTCACAAAGGCTTCCTTTCTCCACAGTGTAGATTAGACATTGCCGTTTGGTACGCAGGAGCAAAGACAAACAGCAAACAAAGGCAGATGTGAGCGGATAGTCTAGCACAGAAAACAAGCTGAACAAGACGTGGGTGAGGGAATGTAAAATCTCTCAGCCCTGCCTGTGCCATAAAGAAGCCAGGAGGGGCATGCTCCCCTCCTGCTGCCTAACCGAGCTGCCCTTATGGAAAAGACAAGGGCCATATTTCAGACACAGGGGCCCAAGCACCGTGGCTTCCATGCAATAACGTCCTGACAGCTGACCCACATGGCAGGAATAGTCACGCTGTGTTCACCCTCGAGCTCCGGGCACTTTCCAAACCTCATGAGGTTAACTCTCCTAAGGTCTACACTACAGACTTACATCGGTCTAACTAAGTTGCTGAGGGTTGTGAACAATCCACCCCCCAAGCGACACACAGTTATAAGAACATTACCCCAGGAGCAGCCTCTCCTGCCACCATAGCTACTGCCTCTTGGGGAGGTGGATTAATTACACCAATGGGAGATGTGCTCCCAAAGCATCACAGCTGTAGCACTGTACATGAAAACAAGCCCTGAGGGAGGGGAGCAGCACTGTCTAAGGTGCCCCTCTGGCTCTTGTTACCATAACACAGGAACACCTAACAGCCTCTAACATATTCATACTCAGCAGGGCAGGGAAGTACTATCACCCCCATTTCACAGATGGGGAAACTGAGGCACTGAGCAGCTATGTGACTTGCCTAAGGTGTCACAAAGCAGGGAATTGAACCCAGGTTTCCTTAGTCACAGGCTAGCACCTAACCACTAGGCCATCCATAACACTTGTATTACAGATGGGGACACTGAGGCACAGAGCCTTGTCCTTAGCTGCACAGCACATCAGTAGCAAATCCAGTCACCTGACCCCTCCGTCCACCCTTTCTTCCTTGCCACAGGAGCAGGGGGATAAGGCCAGAGATGCTTTTCTCCTGGGCAGCCAATCGTCCTGTCACTCGACCCGATCATCTTGGTCAATATGCCACGTCTGTGGGGGACCCAAACTGATTGTCTTGGCAGGCCTGGAGCTGGCACAGCTCTCTGCAGACAGCCACAGCCCCTGCCCTAGAAATACCCCAGAGCTCAGGATTAGGCAGGAAGGATGTTAAAAATAAAACATTTCTCAATGCCCCTGGGTGCAGTAGGCTTGGAACCCTGTGTCCAGCCCACCCCTCCTGCTTCAGGTCTAGCCATCTGCTGCTGTCAGCAGACCCCCAACTCCAGCTCACTGGGGGAGCTGAGGGGCTCCCCGGCCTGAGAGCTGTAGGGAGTCGGAGCTGCCTTAGAGGCTCATCGCATCATTAGCGGATCCACTCTGTTCCTGTCCCTCAGCAGCAGAGCCAGTTCCCCAGGGCTTTGGGGTATGCGAGCAGAGGTCTGCCTCTCTCTCCAGCTGGCTCATACAAGCCCCAAGGGAAGCTGCTGGCCCCCGGCTGTCCTGCTGACAGTAAGCTGGGCACTTTGATCAGGGCTCCAAGCTTCATGGGCCAGGCACAGAGAGTTGCCCTGCCAATGGATCAGGCAGGAACAAGAGGCGTGGGCTGCTGATCCTTTTCATCCCATGACCTACTCTCTCATGACATCTGCTCCTGACCCAGGGTGCCAGTTGCACCCACTGTCTGCAGCGGCAAACACCAATTCCCCATCCCTGGGGAGCTGGGCACCCAACAGAACAGGGGGACTACCTCTCCCCTCCCAGCTAGGAGGCAGGAATGACTCTGCAAAACCCAGTGCTGCAGACAAAACCAAGGGTTGCCCACTGGCTTACTTTAGCCAGCCTAAAGCAGATCAAGCGAGGAGGGAGGGATCACCTCTGTAGGGATGCTTACATGCAGGGGTTTACCCAGATCATCCGCTCTGCAGAGAGGCAAGAACTCCCACAGAGCCTATGGACAGGAGCCATGAGAGGGGTGGGGGTCTCCCAGCAGGGACCGCCCCTTGGGATCAGACGATGTATCTCACCACTGGTTTCCTGATGGGCTTCTGAGAAGAGTGCATGCAAAGTTGCTCCCTGGGGGGCACCTGCCCAGCTGCAGAGCTAGGATTTAGCTTCCATATCTAGAGGAGATGGGGGACATCTGGCCAGGGCTTTCCTGGACTATTGCAAGTTGGGAGGGGGAGGCAGGTGGGGTGTGGCCAGGGCAGCCCCATATGCTGCTGGCTTCTGCAGGGGCTGCCATTGCTGATCCTCCTTTGGTCCCACTGCACCAGTGTTTTATCTTGTGCCTATATTTCGCCTACCCCTTACATGGCCCAGCAGACCCCTATCATGTTGTTTCAGCCCCACAGATATCTCCTGGACCATGGAAAACCCACGTTCCTTTACGAACACTAGCCTGTGAGTGCATGGTCAGTGCCTGTGCACAGGGGAACTCAGCAGCCAGCCCATGCCTGCAGCACTGCCACACCCGCTCAGCAGTGCCTGTGGGGTGTACGCTTACGCTGGCATCCATTGCCTTCCTGTGCACAGCTGGCACTGAACTATGGGACATGCAGCTGCTCCTACCCCCTAACCCCCACCCCCCCCATGCACACACTTCCTGCAGGTCCTCAGGTCTCCTAGGCTCCCACTGACCTGTCCTAACCCTGGTTGGCTCTACGGGGTGGAATGGCTGTAGACACAATTCAGGAAAGCAAGATGACCTCACTCTCTTCAGCAGCCATGCCAACCAACCCTGGACTGCCTGGGGCTCTGTAATGGGGGAGCTGTTCAGAACCGCTAGGCGCTGGCAGGCATGCATTATGGGGGCTTGGCTCTCGGTTGCTGTATGTCAGCCTCGCCCCATCGAAGTTGGTGCAGCTCCAATGAGAATCCGGCCCCTGGAGTGCTGCCCAGGAAGGGAGCTGAAGGAGAGCCCCCGTTAGCACTCCACATGATCACTGCTGCATGCAAGAGGCCTGTCCCTTCTCCCAGCCTGCGTTATCCTCCTCCACAACCAAGCCTGGCATGCCAGCTCGAGCTGGAGTCCAAATAAGCCCCCCACCCGCTGAGACCCTTTGATGGGATAGTTGCCGCCTGGGACAACTGGTCGAGATCAGAGGAGCGGCTTGACCACGTCTGCATTTACACAGCTGTTGCCTTCTTGCTGGGTAAACCAGCATTTTGTGCCTGCTTTTCTTTAGGATTCACAGAAGGGAATCCAGGGGCTTAACTATTTTGACCCTGGATATTAAGCCACCCAAAGGCCTCTCCCCCCCCGCCCCCCCCAGTACAGCTGTGTCAGGACGGTTCAGAGCAGCAGGACCGAAGTGGGGGCTGGATCAAGCACCCCAGCTTGCATGTGGGTTTGCATTCCATGGATGCTTCCCCTGAACTTGGTGAGGACATCTCAGATTATTGGCAGTGGTGGTGCTGAGCACTGGGGAAGGGGTGGGGGGCCCGGTAAAGATTGCACAGAGAGCAATGCGGGCTTACACGTGGGTGCGGGGGACAAACATGCACACGGAAGCCCAGGGATGGGCCCTTGAAGAAAAGCCGACCTCTTGGAGAATCAGTTCCCCAGAAGGGAGACCAGAACAGGAGGGTAAGCTGGCTACAGGGACAGATCTGTCATATACAAAAGCAAAGCAAAATATAGCAGGCCAGAGACTAGGGGCCCTCTGACCCACAATCAGTGGCCAGCATGGGAGAAAAAGTGGGCGGTGCTCTAACTGCCCCACCCACAAGTCCAAGTCCCATCTGTAAAACCAAGAGTCATGAACCTCAATCTTGCCCATAAGATAAAACCCAGGACTGGCACTAGGGTTTCTGGCGCCCTAGGCACCGGGCCATTTCACCGCCCCGCGGTATGCCTGCGGCAGGTCCACCGGAGCTGCGGCTCCCTGACCCTGGGGGGGGGAGTGCCCTGGGCTGCTGGGTCGCGGCGGCGGCTCCCTGAGGCCGGGAGGGGCGCCACTGGGCTGCGGCGGTGGTGCGCACTGGCACTCCCTCAGGGCGCCGCTGGACGGCGGGGCGGTGGCGCGCCACCCACCGGGGGAGCACACCTTGGCTGTCCGGCCGCACGCGCGGCACGCTGCTGTGCTGACCAGCGCTCCAGCTCTCTCCAGCAGCAGCCGCTGCAACCATTTAAAAAATTTGGGGGGGGGGCACTTTTTGGCGCCCCCAAATCTTGGCGCCCTAGGCAACTGTCTAGTTGGCCTAAATGGTTGCACCGGCCCTGATAAAACCCAAGACACCCCCACACTCTCAGCCCCATCCACTCACCCAAACCTCACTATTACAAACCACGTCTACAATTCCAAACCCCACCCACAAGCCAGAACCCTGCTCAGAATCCCACACCCTACCAGTCCCAAAACATGCCCATACTCCCAAACCCCACCTACAATCTAGCACCAGATGCTTCTGGCCCAATGATCAATAGGAACAGTTCATAGTATACATGTTGTCATAATAGTTCCCGGCTAACTTCTCACTGGGACGGGCAGCACAGAACTTGGGTGCAAGGCTGGCTGGCTGCAAACAGCCTCAGGTCACATTTGGGAAGCCCCGGCCAGTACAGTCCATCTGAACCTGGATATGCAAACATCTCCCTAAGGAAAAGGCAAGATTAGCTGGCTTCCTTTAACAAGGCCAGGGCTGTGTGTTGCTCAGCTGTATTTATTACAGACATTTCAATAGCACCCATCACCTTACTGTCTGGGCACTTTAAACATTTAACTTTTTAAATGACAAACAACATTTCCCAAATATAAGGAGCAAAGTCCCACGTTGATCTTGCAACTTTTATCAGGCAGCAACTTTGCCATCAGCCTGAATGCAAGGGGTGTGGGCGGGAGCTGGTGCTAACAGAAACCTAGGCATGGTTCCAGCACTCACTGGACACAGGGAGCTGGATTAGGGCCAGGTCCTAGGTATCTAGGCCTGGCACTCTGGGAGAGCCCAGAACAGCGAGAAACCCAGGGCCTGTTCAGGGAGAGGTGGAAGGGGAAGATCAAAGAGCCTGAGAAGGAAAAGAAAGAAGAATCCATTTGAACAGGGGCAGGGAGCAAGAGCTCAGAGCCCTGGGAGCATGCGGCCAAGGAGAAGGGGAATGTGGGAGGGGGAACTGATGTGTTCTGAGAAGCCCACAGCTATGATGGATCCAGCCCTATTTGGTTTTTAACCACCCCGTCTCTGCCACTGTGCTGCCCTCATCCAGTAACATGCCACTGACATCAGCGCAGCAGACATCCAGCAGCACAGCTGGTGAGTGCTGCCTGTCTATGCCAGAAATGTAGGTGGGTGCCACCCCGACGCTCCTCACCCATGGGGAGTAACACCTGCAGACCACTGGGGAGCACTCCAGCATGGCATTCCCCCAGCACATACCCAGAGCACTGAGCTGCACCACACACCACTGCCTCTGGGACGCATCTCGCATAGCTGGACTAGTTAACAACCAAGTAAATAAGGACAAATAAATCAGTGGCTTTTCCATTGGCCTGCTAAGTGACCCTGGTCACCTCGCTGCCCTGTGCCTCAGTTTCTCCATCTGTAAAATGGGCATAATGATACTGACCCCCCCACCTTGGTGAAGCACTTGGAGATCTACTCATGGAAAGAGCTGTATAAGAGTGAGGCATCATCATCAGGGGAGGGCCAGAACTAGGCACCTTCACACAGATGGCAATGTCCCCGAGATAAAAAGTATGATGTACTGTGGGCCAGGGCCCAAGTGTGTTAGCTGGTCATTGAGCCCTGGGAAAGGCCAATCCTTGTCATGTTTGTTACCTTGCTGCTCTGAAGAGTAGAGATGGCCGAGCACAGGGAGGGCAAGGGTTAGGGGTGGGTTGGTAGGACATGGGGCAGTCACCCAGGTTCTAGTGAAGGTACCAGTGCAGAGGCTAAAGGGCAGATTGTGCCTCCCCCTATTCAGGGACTTCATGGGGACCCTGGTATGAGCTAGGGCAGCCCTCAGGGTTGTGCCTCTGGATCAATGGGGCTTTGCAGAGCATAGGACGGCTGGGGTGCTGGTCTAACCTTTACTACCCTTTCCTCTCCTGGCCTGTCCCTTGCCTCTGCTCTGTGCACATCTTGTGCCAAGGCTGTTGCAGAAGAGACGGAGAACTGGCACAGCCAGCTGTGCACCGGGTGGAGGAGTGTCCCACGCTGGCGATACTCTTTAGGGAGCTGGCACAAGGAGCTGTGTGGCAGCTCACAGCATCTAAAGTAAATCTGCACTCAGGCCCTCCAGCTGCAACAGACTCTGCTTCCGAAAAATCTGCCAGCCCCAGACTCAGCCCATATCCACCAGAACCTTTGGCCAAGACTCCAGTCCCATCTGGATTGCTCTCCATCACACTCTGGCACACCAGCCTCGTCCCTGCGCATGCACATCTAGCAACCCAGAGCACATGACAGGCTGTACCTGCATGCCCAGCTGGATACATATTCATCTCGCTGGGACATGGGGCTGGACGGGAGTTAGAGGTAGTGGTGTGTGCATGGGGTAGTTTGCGGAATGGAGCTGATGAGGCAATTTGATCCATAACTATTACAGTCCCCTTCTTCCCGCACCTCAGCTTCCTCCCTGTGGGTGCACAGACCAGAGTGCTGTCATTTCACACAATATGACTCACTTAAACCTCAGGGCTATTGTAAACCCTGCCCAGGAGGTGTGAATAGTTCCCAGTCAACTTCAGAGAGACAGCCGAGCAGTTTCTTAGGGCAGGTCTACACTACAAAGGTACAGCAGAGGCCCTAAGCCAATGGGAGAGAGCTCTTCTGTTCCATCAGCTTAATAACTCCACCTCTGCAAGACGCAGTAGCTATGGCAGTGGGAGACGCTCTCCTGCTGACATGGGGGTTAAGGTCAGTATTAATGCATTGCCCAGGGGTGTGGATTTTTCACTCTCCTGAGCACCGGAGTAAGTACGCAGTGTAGAGTAAGTACGCAGGCCTTAGAGAAAGTACGCAGGCCTTAGAGAGACAATGGGGGGTGAGGGAATCTCTTTTATTGGACGCATTTCTGTTAATGAAAGAGACATTTCGAGATACTCAGAGCTCTTCTTCAGGCTGGAGCTCTGTGTCTGTGCGCCATAGCTGCACAGAGCTCTGTGTAAGCTCAAAAGCTCGTCTCTCTCTCATCAACAGCAGCTGGTCCAATAAAAGACATTACCTCACCCACCTCGCCTCTCTGATATCCTGGGACAACAGGCTGCAAACATACAATTTCTTAGTAAACAAACATTCCATGGACGCTGAAACGAGACAACAGTGTCAGTTATTGCCCAATACTAAGAATGACTTTTGAATTCAAGTTGTTAGGCAGTAAATCTGATGGTGTTTCTCATACATTTTGATGCTGTTACATATACTCATAACAGCTACACTTCTCTACATCAGTACACGCACACATCCATTCCCTCTGAGCAGCTCTAGGAGATGAGTCTTTACAGAGTAACCATCCTACATAGTGTGCGTGTCAGCTGGACTTGTCCGAGCCCGGGGAGAATAGCAGTATCTCAGCCCTTTCAAACACTTCAGAACCCTGCCAGCAGACAGACAAGCTGAGGATCTCCACAGCTAGCCCAGGTCCAGCTCACATGCTAATAGCCGATTGCTCCTTACTTGCTGGTGAATCAGAAACCTCCTGTCATCAGTATCCAAAGTGGTACCGGATTGGGATCAGCGTACAAAATAGCCAGTCCCTGGATCTCCATAAGGCATCCACACTATCTGCACCCCATAAGCCCAGCCAGGTGAGGTAAGAATGTAGAAACTCACCACTCCCTCAGATCTGCCCCATTATCTATTGAACAGAGACAGACTCCCTGCTTCTAACAGTTAGCTGATAGCTACATGAAGTTCCACAGACTCCGTGGCCTCTCTAGGTGAGAGATGCTTCCCCATAGCTCTCCCTCCAGGTCCATAAAACACTACCTCATAGAGCAAACCTTATCTTAATGGAGAACTTCCCTAGTAGGAGAAGCCAGAATAGAACTCACCCGAATCCTACGTGTTACAAGGACTAGAACCTGCCAGCAAGCACCTCCTCATCAGGGTTGCCTTTAACTCAGGGATGGGCAATGTACAGCCCGGGGGCCACATCCAGCCCTTCAGACATTTCAATCCAGCCCTTGAGGTCTCACTGGTGAGCAAGGTCCAGGGCTTGCCCAGCTCCAGCACTCCAGCTAGGGAGCAGGGTTGGGGGCTTGCCCTGCTCTGCACGTGCTGTGGTGCCGCACGGCTCCCGGAAGCAGTGGCATGTCCCCCCCTCCGGCTCCTACACATAGGGGCAGCCAGGGGTCTCCTCGCACTGCCCCCACCCCAAAAAACAGCTCCACAGCTCTGCAACCAATATGAGTGGGGGGGGGTGCAGATGGGGCAGCGCGCAGAGCCACCTGGCCACACCTCTGCTTAGGAGCCAGAGATGGGACATTGCCGCTGCTTCCGGGAGCTGCTTGAAGTAAGCGCTGCTCAGAGCCTGCACCCCAACCCCCTGCCCAGCCCTGATCCCTCTCCCGCCCTCCAAGTCCCTTGGACCCAGCCTGGAGCACCCTCTGTACTCCGAATCATTCATCCCCAGCCCCACCCCAGAGCCCGCACCCCCTACCAGAGCCCTCATCCATCCCCGCACTCCAACTCCCTGCCCCAGCTTGGAGTCCTCTGCCGCAGCCTGAACTCCTCATTTTTGGCCCTACCCCAGAGCCCGCACCCCCAGCCGAAGCCCTCCCCCCTTCCACACCCCAACCCCATGAGCATTCATGGCCCACCATACAATTTCCATACCCAGCTGTGACCCTTGAGCCAAAAAGTTTGCCCACCCCTTCTTTAACTCCTTATTTATACCTATCCCCCATCCCCACTGTGCTCTGATTGGCTGAGCTCTCAGCAGGGACTGAGTGTGGCCAGTCAGGTGGCTTGCCCACAATGAAAACTTCCTCTACAGCTTCAGAAACAGCTGCTGAACATGTTCGGTAATGACCATGCTCTATTTCAGGGTGTTTCTAGGCCCCCGGTGCTGAGTTGCCCTGCTCAGATGGACAGATAGAGATGCCAGCTGCAATCCACATCCTTTCCCCATGGCTCCTTTCCTGTGCCTTAGGCCAAACAAAGTCAACTGCTGCAGTGTAAGGCAGGCGGGTTCCACTTGCTGATATGATGCCGGGCTGAGTGTGGAAGTGAGCTAGCGTGTGCACGACTGGGTCGCTTGGGCCCAGTAGTCAGAAGTACGGAACTGCTCCAGCTTCCATCAGGGGGAGGGTTTGGTGTTCAGCACTTCTGGAAATCAAGGCCCGTGTTATTATGGTGCCTATGGCTAGAAGGCATGTGACTGGTGGATGTCTTAGCTGGCAAGTCCCTGGATTTGTGGTTGTGGTGGAGACACTCGCTTTAACTGGGAGTAAACAGAGTATTTTGTTGAGGGGAACGCCCACCTGTATGCTCTCCCAGGTCCTGGGTATGCAGCAGCTTTCTGATTGGCAATCCCAGACCCTGGAGCTGGGCTGGCAGCAAGGGATGGAAAAATGTCCTGGCTCTGCACAAACTGAAGTTTTTAAACAACAGCCGCTGTGCTCAGACACACAGAGTGCAAAGTGCAGTCGGCGGGAAATCAATGTGTGTCCAGTGTTTAAGGGACACACTGGCACTTGAGCATTGGTGGCACAAAAACAACTGTCAGCTGTTGTGTCCCAGCCTCCGGGAGCCTGTCATTAATACACTCAGGCAGATGGGGAAGGTACAGAGCTAGCAGTTTTACTGAACACATCCAGCTTTGCCTGAGGTCTGCTTGGGAGTAACCAGACACCCCTGTCATGTCCTCTAAGCACTGGCTTGGATTGCGCAAGGACTGTCTTTATTTTGGGCATTTCACTGGTTGGTCACAGCTACAAAAGGGATCAGCCCAGAGCTTTATCTAATATGCTCATTTCGTAAGGCAACTTTTAGACACTTTGTAGTCCCCCCATGCTGCATGTGGAGTCATTCACTGCCCTGCACAGCGCTCCCCATTCTGTGCTGCGCTGGCGGTGGCCCAGATAAAAGGGGGAAGGGGAAAGTGGCTGTGTAGCTCCTAGATTCTGGGGCTAGCCAGCATAGGGTAGAGCAGCCTCATAGAATATCAGGGTTGGAAGGGACCTCAGGAGGTCATTTAGTCCAACCCCCTGCTCAAAGCAGGAGCAATCCCCAGATAGATTTTTGCCCCAGATCCCTAAATGGCCCCCTCAAGAACTGAACTCACAACCCTGGGTTTAGGAGGCCAATGCCCAAACCACTGAGCTATAAAGTAAAGTCTCCAGGAGCGTGAGAGGGGATGTCATCTCTGTAACATGCAGTGTCAACTCTGTCTTCCAAAGTGGCACTGGCAATCAGGCAGGCTCCTCAGACATTAGAGCTACAGAGTATAGGATGCAAAACCATAAGAGATACACAGCATGTGCCACAATCACCCAAACATTGCAGCTCTGATGGTGTTAAATCCTGCTTCCCTCCACCAGACCCTGCATAAAACAGGCTTTGCACATTGGGAGCGAGGGGATGGAATTCTGCTCCTTAAGCCAACAGCAGGGCAAGGAGCACATGTACGTGTATATGTGTTTCACATATATAGGATTTGGGGCCAGCAGATCCTCCTTTATAGCCAGCATCACACCCCCTCTCTTGCACACCAGCTCCCATAATGCACCTCCGAGCAGCGTCTCTCCTTAGCGTGGAGGGTGGGCTGGGAGGCCTCCCCACACAGCAGAGCTGTGATTGTTCCCTGGTGTTTCAGACTTTTCCCTACTGCACAGTGTGGGCAAGAGCTGGCCTGATAGGTTTGGTGAAAGCTTTAGCAGCAGCCAGTAAGTTCCCCTGTAGATGACTCACGATCCCAGCGCTGGCATTAATAGTGCTCCTTGTTTCCGTGTTCTCTCTTAAACCCTTTATTAGCAAACCTCTGAGCTGATCAGCCTGTTCGTTTGGTGTCCCCACCACCCTCTGGCCATGCAGATCCTCAGTCACTGCTTCCCCAAAGCTGCCAGTGTTCTCTTGCCATCCACTATCTCGGATGCTTTCCTGGGGACTCCCACAGGCCAGCCCCACTGTTTGCTGGGTCAAGGCAAAATCAGCGCTAGGACCATGTATGTCACCATGCTGACAGCACTGACGAGCTGGATGGCTCCAGGGCGTGTTGCCAGATTCCCAGGCAGGCTCACAAGGCCAAAATAAATCAGGACAGCAGAGGCGACAGGGATCTGCACCCCGGGAAGCTAAGAGAGGGGTTACAGATGGACTGGAGCTGGCACAGAGGGAGCAAACAACCTGCAGTGAAGCAAGGATAACTCTGAGGGTGGTGAACCACAGCCTTGCTGAGAGAAGGCTTCTGCCCACCGCAAGGGAAGCTGAACCCAGCCATAATGTAGCTGGGGGCCTTTGGCTTAGTCAGCTCATAATTCAGGGGATTGCCCTTTCCCATCCACCCATCCATTCTCCCCCGCCTTCCTCACCTAAGTGATGGCACTCGGATCCCCTACATCTCTGACATACCCACACACAAACCCTCTCCCCTGGACTGGAGAATCCTCCCACCACCAGCACAGTGCATGGCATGGACGGTGCTCAAAGGCTGGGGGCAGTAACACGCAGAGAAAGATGCAGGGAGCCACCTGGGAATGTTTGCTGCCTGGGTAGGGGATACAGCTGGAGGAGTCGGAATGAATGTCCCAGCAGACGAATAGGAGACGACAGGTATCAGTAGATTGCACAGTCCAGTGCTCCATCCCGTCTGGTATCCTGACTCCATCGGAGGCCAATAGCTGATGCTTCAGAGGAAGGTGACCAGAACGCCATACTCCGTCTCTCCTCCTCAGCAGTAGCATTTCTCCTGGCAGTCCCAATGTGCTAATCCACCCGCTGATTGTCCGTGGGGGTGGATGGGGAATCCAGCCAGGCCCCTGCAATAGGCCATCAGCTCATGCCCTTGAAGAGGAGGCTGGATTCCCCTTCCGTACTTCCCTTCGCCATCATAGCTACCTACAGCTGCTGGCGCTGTGCAGAACGTGAGCCAGCCCCTGCTTATCTGCCAAAGGGGCAACGCTCCCACCTGGGACCCTGCGTGTTCTAGGGCCCAGGGTTCTGGTACATTGGTTCCCCAGTGCAGACAGAACCAAGCAGACCTAGGGAGAGACCCAGACTCAATCCCCCTGACTGATGCAGGCCCCATTGTCCATTTCAGCCATGCTCCACTCAGCACAGGAGGGAAGGGAAGAGGCAGAGAAGGCTTTAAGACACCATCCCAGATCCTTGACCCAGCCCCCCGTGCAAGTCAGAGCAGCAGGAAGATTTCCTGGTTTTAAATTGATTGTCTCAGGGCTGCTCTAACTTACACTTGGCTGCAACAGCCTGTGCCACTCCTCTGCTCCTGGCTACTTCCCTGATCCCCAGATCAGCTGCCTTTGCTGTCCCTTTATGCCCCCAGGACTGCATCAGGGGACAGCACTGGGGAAACAGATGGGGAGGGGGTGCAGAGAGTGAGGGGGCAGCCTACAAACCAGATTCCAGAACCAAACTTTGCGGCTGCCTGAGTCTCCCACCTCTGCGTAGGCTGGACTAAAACCCAAGTTCCAAACACTCCCAGATGCCAGATGCCCAGGACTCCCACTCATTCTCGCTAATGTGATATTGGCACAACTTTTGTCAGCAGTGTCTCCTCATGGCAGCCCCCTCGAACTCACCCCCTTCCCCAGCTTGCCAGCCCGCCTCCCCCTGGACTCATGCCAGCCCCTTTGCTCGGCTAACCCCTGAGGTTCTGGTCTCTTCCCCAGCACTGAATGAATGTCGTGCTGGGGACAGGTCTGGACTGCGAGGCCTGGAGACCAAAGTCCTCTAGCCACAGAGCAGGTTCAGGACAGGCCTTGGCCACATGCTGGCTCTGCCCCTTTCTCAGCCTCCAATGGGTGGAACGCACAGTCCACACCAAGTGCTCAGCTTAACCTATTGAAAGCCCTGATAAGAACATTTCAGCACAATATTGCACTGGCTTAATCAAGCATAACGCCGAAGTGAAGGAGACTGAGCAGGAGCCTAATGCCCAGTCCTGGGCACAGGGAGTCTGCTTCTGTCAGCGTTCGCCCTATGCCAGCTCTTGCGTCGCTCCAACCCCACTTTATACCTTGTCTCGTGACATCACCCAGGGGCAGATTATTAAACAACCTCAGCTCTAAACAGTCTAGTCTAGCGTTTCATTCATGCCAACCTAAAAGCTTTTTAACTGATGCATTTTTACTTCTCCTGCTAACATTCTTAATTGGTACCTCCTTAGTGAGCTTTTTTAGCCACTATCATCTTCCCTAGTCTTTCTCACCGGGGAGATCTGCACCTGGCTCGTAAATCACACATTTGTCTGGGTTGCTTTGCCCTGTTAGCTACACAGCCCAAGAATCCGCTGTAGATCCTGCGCAGACCAACTTTCTGATTTTTACAGCCTATACAATTGTTTTAGCAATGTTTGAAAAGCCACCAGCAGAGAGCAGGAAAAGTCCCTTTGACATTTTCTTATAACACAACTAAATATACAACGGCTGCCTCTCTACTGTTCTTTAATATACATTAGCTAACACAGTTTGTTACACAGCTGTTTGCACCCATCTGGGATCAGAGCATAGGCTCAGCCCCATGTGTAACATGACGCGCTCCTCACTGGCTCATCAAGCAGCAGGGATCCAACCTGAGACCGGCTGGTTCAAAATGCAGCAGCCTCTAAAAGACACACCTGGATAAGCCCCAACTGCTGAGGCCTCCTCAGCCTCTATCTGTGGCTCAGTCATCATGAGATGGAGACAGAGTGCCATGTGGAGTGGATGTGGCCCATCGAACCCTTGGCCTTTTTGGGCCCCATAATGCCAGCTGTACCCATTGCTTTTGAGAGCTGGATGTTTGTTGCCTAGGATCAGGGCCAATGCCACCATCTCAGCACACGCCAGCCACCGGATGGTAGCAATTGTTGGCCATCCCACTGCTGTGATGCAGGCTCTGTTCAGTATTTCAGTCCTGGTCATTATTATAAACCACTTACCCAGGGTCATTCCCTTGCACAGGCACATAGAGAGCGAGAAAGGCTCTGCCACGAGCAATCTCAGATGTTCCAGAGACAGGGCAACAACTCAGTGAAGGGAGGGTGTGGGAAATTCTTAGGGAGGAGGGGATCCCCATAGAAAGGATCCCTAAAAGAAGGGGGTTAAGGGGGAAGGTTGGAGGAGGAGGTTGTGCCTTTAAGGGCTGAGTTTCCCAGACAGGATCTGAATAGGGCAATCATTGAACACTGCAGAGACAAGGTGCTGGGCAGACAAGCAGAGGAGTCGCCTCAACCCATCTGCCATCCCGGCTAGATCTTGCCAAATGCCCAGTGCCCTGGCTCAGTCATGCAGCCTCTAACGCTCAGGGTCATGGGTGGGTTCAGTGCTAAGTGCAGCCCAGCTGCCATATTTACTTGTATGCCCTGCCCATGCGTCTATCTCATGGCTCTGCAGGGAGCTCTGGGGTGAAGCCACAGCCTGCCCAGACAGCCTGGGCTTTGCTGCAATACTGACTGTGAGCCTCCCGCAGAGCAGGGTTCCGATGGTACTGTGGGTAAGCAAGCTGCCAAGGCCCACACAAGGGCTTGCTGAACCCACTGATGTTCCTCTCTCTGCAGATTTAGCTGCTTGGGTCCCTACTAGACCTTGGGTGCTGGTTTACCCAGAAGCCAGTTCATGCATTCCTATACTATGGCGTCGCCAGACAGGATGAGTGGCTCAGATACCGGCCTGGAGGAGCCAGAGCTCAACATTACTCTCACCCTCCGGATGCTCATGAACGGGAAGGTAAATGTGCCCCTCTGGCTGGGATTCCCTCTGGGCTCTCCTGGGAAAACAACATTAGGAGTTCTACCCTGGAGCAGAGGGCTCCTTCAGGCTGGGATCCCTGGGGCTGGCCCAGAGCAGCAGCATGGGTGACTGGGATCTGCACTGGGCTCAGACAGACAGCTGGTGTTGAATTTGCAGGGCTTATGTTTCATTTTGCTTTCCCAAAACTAATCCCATTTAACAACAATCAAAGCCTGACCCTGGGACGTCTGTGCTCCAGCAGAGGTCCATTTTAGAGCAGAACCATGAAACATTCATCGGAATGTCAGTCCAAGATTACGTTTTGTAGCAAAACTGCAGAAACGTCTAGTTTCAGTTCAAGAAAGGATTCATTTTATCGGGCTTTGGAGAAAAGCAGTTGCCCAGAGAAAGAAGCAAGGATTTGCTGGGAAGTTTTGAGAGGGGAGATTACTATTTTTGCACATGGCTGTGTAACATGGAGCCATTACAAGTGCACCAAAATCTGAGCTTCAACCACCATCTACCTACCTAAATGATGCAGACAGACAGAGAGCTAGATAGATAGTTTTAAAGAAAAAAAAAACTAGCTGAGTTTAACTTCAAGGGACACTGGCAACTTGTTTTTTTAGATTACTTTTTTTTAAAGTTAATGTTTCCAATAGCATGTCATGAATTTTCTGTTTTCAATCTATTTTTAAAACACATGAGAGTTTTCTGTTCCCCTGATGATGCTTGTGGGGATCTTCTGAGAGAACCACAAAATCCATCCTTCCTTTCTTTGCCTTTCCACGCGGGACACGTCCTCTTAAGGGATTGCTGTAGCACGGGCCTCTGAACTCGCCCAAAGAAGTACATGCGATTGAGATCATTGTACTAGGGCAGGAGTTCTCACACCACGTTTTTCGGTGGCCACAGAGTTCAGCCACCAACTCTTGCTGGTAGCCCCACTGATACTTTTTCCTAAAATACTTCATTAACTTTAGGAAAAACATATAAATATGCACATCTACATGTCCAAACCATTGTCATTTATTTATGTAAGGGTTTTTTGTTTGTTTGTTTGTTTGTTTTTGGCAGTCTTAATAGTAAAAATAGTGCTGTGAAAAGTGATATTTGTATGTTGATTAATATGACTTAGTTTTCACAGCATACTTAGTAGCCAGCTGGGAGGCTGTGATAAGTGATATTAACCAACATACAAGTATCACTTATCACAGCCTCCCAGCTAGCTAGTAAGTCTGCTCGGAAAAGTGATACTTGCATGTTGGTTAATATCCCTTTTCTCGGCACACCCTCACTGCCCAGGAGGCTGTGGTGGCCACATGAAAAGCCCGTGGTGGCCGCATTTGAGAAACACTGTAGAGCCTAGGACAAAGCCCAGGTGAGCATCAGCCCAGCAGTGAAATACTCTGCAGCCAAGTGTCAACAAATGCACGCTGGGAACCAGCTGAAAACAAGAGACGGGCATTTTGCCCTGGTGCTAATGTCTCCCAGTGACCTGCAGGTTTGCTTGCAGCAATGCCTGCCAATGGCAGTGAGAGTCAAGGGTGTCCCTACACCTGCAGTTCCAGAACAAGCCATACTGCCACCCCGGGGCACGCCTAGTCCCTAGGGTGGATTGGGTGGGTCCCCTGTGTGCTCAGAAATCTCCTAACTGGGCTGCTCTTCTCTCTTTGTGTTTCCACAGGAGGTTGGTAGCATCATCGGCAAGGTAAGAGGCAGGTGTTCCCCACAGCCAGGACGTTTCTTCAGGGTCTCGCGGAAGCTGTGGGAGTCTAACCACCCTCCCTGTTCTTATTCCCACAGAAAGGCGAGACTGTTAAGAGGATACGGGAACAAGTAAGTGGTGGGGGATGGCACAGCCTCTTGCACTCCTGGGCTCTCTCACGGGGCCAGGCTACGTCCTGTGCAACTGACCAAAGCTGCCTCTGGCTCATGAGTACACTTCAAACCTCCCTCCTCCTCCTCCTATAACCCCCACCTCACATCAGCCCTGCAGCCCCAAACATCTGGCGAGTCCAATGGTGCCCATGCCCAGGCTTAATCAACTGCAGAAGTGGCTGGAAGATGCCTTCCCCTCCACATACACACGGCACACACTCCCAGAGGTGAGCCTGCTCCCTAGCAAGAGAGCACTCAGCCCCAGGCGACTCAGGGAAAGCGAAGGGGCGGAGCCTCAAATGTATGGTTAATGATGGTACCACCAGGTGGTGCCATTATACATAGCCTTCCAGGTTCTCTTCCTTCACATGCAGCAAATTTTGACTCTTAGGGAGATGTGCTGGTTTTGAAAGGTTTTGTGCAAAGGCAGCTTGGGAGAGAGGACACTGCATGAGTGGCAGATGAGTATGTGCTCTGCCTTGGGCTCTGACTGGAGTCAGTTCTCAAGGCAGAGTTGCTCCCTGGAACCAGACACGAGTGTTGGGATAAAATTCTTGGAAGCAGAGATTTACCTGCATGCTGTTTGACCATCCCATTTCAGGACTGGTGTAAATAAAGCAAGTTACACTTAGCGTATACCCAGACTCCACATCACTGAATTCTCCACTGCCAACCTGCAAGGCCCCAGATCTCTGCTACCGCTCAGCAGCACAAGGGCGTCACTGATGTCAGAACAGGACACTGGTGTCAGATGAAGGAGCAAGAATATATTGCACCTTGCCAAGTTAGGGAAATAAAAATAAAGGAACTAAGAGGAAGAGCAAATAGCCACAGTCTTAGCAACAAATAACAAGAAATGTATGAAATATATTAGAAGCAGAAAGCTTGCAAAAAACCCTCAGTGGGTTGCTGGACCACCACGGGCAAAGGGAGCAATTAAGGATGATCAGAAGATTGCAGAGAAACTAAATGATTTCTTTGCATCACTCTTCATCGCAAAGAATGCTGAGGAAATACCTTCCATGGGCCTACTCATCTCTATCAGCGACTGAGGTGTCTAAAGAATCGATGCTGGAACAGATGGATACATCAAAGAGCAGCAAGTCACCTGGCCCAGATGGCAGATACCCAAGAGTTCTGATGTGATTTAAGAATGAAGTTGCTGAGCCGCTAGCAAATATATGCAAGTTTTCATTAAAATCTATTATACCAGAGATACAGCTGGGATTCTGGGAATCAGAGCAGGGAGCTTTGCTTTGGTTCCAGATAAATTAACTGAAATGTGAAACAGAAATATAATTTAAAGCACCTCCATGATCATTCTATGGTGAGTGTAACCAAAGACACCCCTTTAATCTACTGGTATTGTTTGAGCAGGTCATGTGACTAAAGGAGAACCGGTTGATATAGTTTACTTGGACTTTCAAACGGCCTTTGACAAAGGTCTTCACAAGAGGCTATTAAGGAAACAAACAGGGCTTTGTGTGAGAGGTAAACCATTGTCATGGATCAGAACTTGACAGAGAACAGAGTAAGAATAATTAGCCAGCATTCATCTTGACACGACATTAACAGCAGGGGGCCCCATGGTTCTTCACTAGGAGCTGTGTGGCTTATTACATTTTTCAATGATCTGGAAAGGGGGGGTGAGCAAAGTTTGCAGAAGAAACCAAATTATTTAGACTATGACTGGAAGAGAGTGAGGAATTTGAGACCTAACCATGCAAGGGAATGAAGGCAACGCAATTGCCAATACTCAATTTCACTGCAAATGCAAAGTAGTGTAAATTGGAGGGATTAATCCGAAATAGCCATTAATTATGATGAATTAATGATTATTATTGTGACAACACCTAGGAGCTCCAGCGCCAGGTATGCCTCATGGATGGGGACCTCATTGTGCCAAGTGCTGTACAAACACAGATCAAAAAGATGCTTGCAGTCCAAACACATGTGGACGGCTTCTAAATAAACTGTCAGGAAAAAGACCTGGACAGCTCAGTGAAAACATCCACTCAATGTGCAACAGGGGGCCTAAGGAACAGGCTGAAGTAGAATATGGAACTTATTGTACAACTCAAAGGAAAGCCCTTAACTGGAACTGTGTTCAGTCTGTGTCACCCCATCTCAACCAGGATGCAGCAGAAATAGAGGGTGGGCAGAGACGGAAATGATTAGCGACTTGGCCAGATAGCCCTAGGAAGAGTTCTTACCCTGCTGTCTGGTTTGCTTTCTCAGAGCAGCGCCCGGATCACCATCTCTGAGGGATCTTGTCCTGAGCGGATCACCACCATCACAGGATCCACAGATGCTGTCTTCAGAGCCGTCTCCATGATCGCCTTCAAACTTGAGGAGGTATGGTACCCACCCCCTGCCACCCCGCCTGTATTCATCCTGCACCGCATCAGCCTGCTGAGAATGAAGGGCCAAGGAGGGGGGTGATTTGGAGGGTCCCCCAAGAGTACAACAGAACATGCGAACCCTTTTAAACAAATCCATGGCTCCTCCTCAACCCTGAGCATCTCTGCTCTCCCGAGGGGTCAGATTCTGGTCCCTTGGGGATCTGTTACTCAGGCTGATTGTATGGGGACTGTTCCATACAGAATTGATCTTTACAGAGCCAACCATTCGCCTGGGCTTGTATTTACATAGCACCAACTAGGGTGACCAGATGTCCCGATTTTATAGGGACAGTCCTGATACTTGAAGCTTTTTCTTGTATAGGCTCCTATTACCCCCCATTCTCTGTCCCAATTTTTCACACTTGCTATCTGGTCACCCTAGCTCCAACCTGAACACTGAAGATAGTCTCTGTGGAGCAGCAGGACCTCATTGCTCTGAGAGGGGGAACAGGGACACCCTCGCTCTGCGCTGACCCTGACCCTCAACAGACTCCACTGAGATGACCATGCCATGGCCTTTGGCCCCAGGATGGTGATATTCATTCCATTCCAATGCTGTACCTCTCCCATTTCAGGACCTGGGGACAGGAGCCGCCAACGGAGGAGCTGTGTCCAAACCGCCATTGACACTGCGGCTGGTCATCCCGGCCAGCCAGTGCGGTTCTCTCATTGGCAAAGCTGGTGCCAAAATCAAGGAGATCCGGGAGGTAAGGGCTGAGGGCACTTTACAGAACCTGTTTGCTTCTCCCCAGTGAGGCTGGTTCTTTACTTTCTGCACGTCTCTTCCCTGGAGGGATGGAGCCAGGCCGGTCAGTTTCGCTTCCTGTTTCTCATGCCACAGTGTCCAGCTGCTGTGTTTGGGTTCCTAGTTTGGTGCACAACAGAGTCTGTGAAACGATCCCCGAGCCCCTTCCTTTAAAGAAAAGCTTGAATGTCCATCCTAGACACTCTGTGTAACCTGCTGGGCAATTCGGGTGACAGCTCCCGCCCACTGTGACCAAGCCACAGAGGATGTAAGTTTGTTCCAGGCCCAGCTAGGGAACCAGGGCTCTACCACTCACTGTAGTCGCTCACGCTTTTAGGGTACGTTCACACTGGTGCTGGAGGTTTCAGCCTGGATCTGGGGGAGGAATAGCTCAGTGGTTTGAGCATTGGCCTGCTAAACCCAGAATTGTGAGCTCAATCCTTGAGGAGGCCATTTAGAGAACTGGGGTAAAAATCTGTCTTGGGGGTGGACTAGATGACCTCCTGAGGTCCATTCCAACTCTGATATTCTATTCTTGCTCACACGGGTGAGCCTGCTCAAGGCAGCAATTGCCCCTCCAGCTCTCTTGTAGACTTACCCTCAGCTCTTGCTTCAATTCCCAGCTGTCACGCTAGCTACTGGCTCTTAAAAAATCTGAAGCAGACCCATTTGTGGAGAAGCCCCATGAACTCTCCAGTCCTTGGACTGAGGTAGATGTGCCTGTGATGCAGCTGGCTCCAATCACAGGACAGGGGCAGGGAAAGCACTGCCCCGCCCTGATGGGGGTGCTGCTGCAGGAGACAGCATTACCCTGACACCGCCTCAGCCCCAAAAACCCTCTTGCTAAGTACTCTGGTTGAGCTGTTAGAGCCAGCGTTGCTGGTCAGTTGGGGCAAGCATGGGAATGCCCGAGCAGGGGCAGGTTATGCCAGTGCAAAGAGGTTGGATGCAGCAAGCTCAGCGGTGATAACGCCTTCGGTGGCCATGCAAAAGGTGTAGCCTGCACTGGCCACGTGGCTGCCTTCCTGATTCCAGTGCATGGGTGTGCAGAGTGGGGGGAGCCAGCGTGGGGTAGTACCAGCACTAGCTGCCCTTCCCACATTGTTCCAGGGAATGTGGGCAGCTGCTTAGCGCGCACACAGCCATTGCCAAGGGGGCCTCTCTCCTTGCAGAGCACGGGAGCACAGGTCCAGGTGGCAGGAGACCTGCTGCCCAATTCCACGGAGCGGGCGGTCACAGTCTTGGGCGTGCCAGACGCCATCATCCAGTGTGTGCGGCAGATCTGCGCTGTCATCCTGGAGGTACCCGCGTTGGGCTCGGGGGGACTAGACACACGGACTTGGCCCTCTGCCCCTATGCTGGAGAGCGGGAGGCAGGCTCGAAGGGGCTGGTTTCCTGGCAGCCTCCTACCCTATGCTTCATGGCTGGAGCCGTTGCTGAGTTTGCCCTCTGGGAGGATGTCATGGTAGTTGCTGTGCAATATCTTAGCTTTGCGACCTCCCAGCAATCCACCCCCCACTGCATCCACGTCTACCGTCTGCCAGGGCAAGACTGGGTCAGAGCCAAGACATTCTGGGGTGGTTTTAATGCCCTGCCAGCCGAGGCTGAAGGCGATGCAACAGCCCAGCCCCCGCTGGAAGTGTCCCTTGAAAGGCTGGTCACCCTGCTTTGTAGCCTCTCTCCCCAGTTACCACCCTGATGCCATGAGATGATGTGGCCCTAGCTGCCACTGAACACAAGGCCATGGGCACACACCACACTGCACCAATGCACGAGCCAGCCAGCCTCTCGCCTTCCACCGACTTAAGTGCCACGGGCTGTTTCCCAGCCCAAGGGCGGGGCCCCCACAGCGGGCAAGGCTACAGCATGTAACCAGCTGTCAGGCTGGGCATGGGGTCGGGAAAGGGGGTTAGTCTCCCTGGAAGAACCTGCTGATTTCTCCTCTGCTTTCCCCTCCTCAGTCGCCGCCAAAAGGGGCCACCATTCCCTACCATCCCTGCCTCTCCCTGGGGACGGCTCTCCTCTCGGCCAGCCAGGTAAGGGGGCAGCTGGAAGGGAGAGAGGGAGAGAACTTCCCAAGCAAAAACACTCAGGATTCCCTCAGTTCTGCACCAAGGAGATTCCCCGACACCCGGGCAACCGCCTTCCTCTCTTCCTGTTTATTATTAAGGAGGCGCCACATCACCTGAAGCTCTGCCCTTCTCAGACATCTCTCCTTGTGAGCCCTCTGCAGTGTTAGTTACCAGGGCTCCCGCTCTCACCAGCCTTTAAATGGGGCGGGGGCTGGCTAGCAAGGAACGCCCCAGTTTGGGGGCTGGAGGAGGGGGAATGTTCTCATACCCCACTGTTCGCGGCCACAGAACAACCCCTGGTGCTCCAGTCCTGGCCGGCTGCCTCGCTGATGTTCCAACGCTTTCCTTCGTCCCCAGGGCTTTTCCATGCAGGGCCAGTACAGCGGGGGGCCTCAAGCCGAGGTGAGTCCGGCTTTGCCTCCTCGGCAGAGGGGGCTCACTCTCAGTTCCACTGTGCCAAGAGATCCTGTCTCCTCCCATATGCCCTTGAACTGAGCTGCGGCATTGTCCCATTGCATGGCAGCAGAGCTGGCGGCAAGAGCCAGCTTTCGCAAGGGCCTGCTGAATGTGGATGCACCACACCCTTGTCAGGGAGGAAATATAACCTGGGAGATGCAAGCCTCCCCACTCCCCACCCCGCTCCTGGCCATCATGCACCAAATGCAGCCCTGGTGTGCTGGTCCCAATTACCCCAGGGGCAAATCTGGCCCTTTGTGTGTCCCACCATCTCTCCCATCACCTTGTCTTCCCAGCACAGCTCTCTCATCTCTGGGGCATGTTTCCATGTTGAGTCTCCATGCCTGGTCCTCCCTCATCACTTCCTTCCCCAGGTCGGGCGGACGCAGCAGACACAGCACAGGAGCCCCTCACTCCTGGAGCCACCCTACAGGGAGATGTCCGTGTCCTCCTCTCCCTGCAGCCAACTCCACCTGCCATGAGCCAAGGGCCTGCTGCTTCTGCTGCCAGCTGTGCTAGGCCCATCCACCACTGGGCGCACGTCTCCATAGGCCTGCAGCTTACGGCCAGCCCACATAGGCATGGCAGAGTTGCCTGGTGGACCCTCGTGCAGCTCTGAACATGAAGTGGGCTGTGTCCACGGTCACAGACAGGGCTGGTGGCTGCTGTTACTATGAAAAGCCCCTTTTATGGAGGGTTCTGCTGTCCCACCCACCCATTGTGGTTCCAACTGGCTGGCAGCCAAAGGGCTGGATGGTGGGTGACCCGAGTACTCTTTAGACGTAGCTCTTGTATTTATTTTCCTAATTTCTTCCCTGGGAGCAGGTGACAAAATTGCAGCAACTCTCTGGGCATCCTGTTGCCTTCACCTCTCTGGGCCAGGCACCCTCCCTGGTCCCAGGTAAGAAAACCAGCCCCGCCCCACCCTGTCCCCCCCAGCAGGTGATCTGCTCATGGAGGGCGCACACATCATCAAAATCCTCTGTGGGCAAGCAGGGGCATCCGCTCTGCCCACCCCTGCGGGCGGAATTGATGAACACAGGCTATGCCAGGCCCAGACAAGGAGAGGGGCCCAATTCTACAGAACCAAATAGACGTCATGAAACAAAGTCTGTTTGTCAAAGCCCCACACGTGCAGTGGCTCCACCCCTCCCAGCATGGGGAGATCTGGGACCATGTCTCCGGAGGATGGTGGGGGTTGGGTGTGCTAGGAGAGGGTCCATGGCTGCTGCCCTCATCTGACCACAGCTTGCTGCTCCCAAGACAGCTGGAGGGAAGAGGGGGCCAGCCAGCAGCCCAGAGCCCTGCAGGGAAACCCTCCAACTCCACTAGATTCTCCCTAACACCTCCAATCCTTGGTGCTCGGGTGGCCGGCACCCTCCAGGCAGGGTGCGGCAGGGATGGGTGTCTGGGATGTTTGGCCAGCCCCGCCCCCAACCAGCTGGGTATGGACAAGCCCCAGGAAAAGATATTCCCTGTGCGTGGAGCTCAGTGGACTTTAGCAGGAGCAGAGCTCAGAGGGGAGGGAGGCAGGGGAATCACTAGCAGAGCCCCAGAAATGTTGCCTTTTCTCTCCCTTTCCGACCAGGCCTGGACGCCAGCCCCCAGAGCAGCTCGCAGGAGTTCCTGGTGCCCAATGACGTAAGTGGCCGTTGCTCTCTTGCGAGAGCCTCCTCCCATTCCCACCGGTGCTATGCCTGCCCTGGAGCCTCAGCAGGGAGCCTTTACTGCACGGCAAAGTGCAGAGGGGAACGGCCCCAACCCACCCCACCTCCCAAAAATCCCCCTCCCTGAACATCAGGAGCTTGGGGACCAGACTCTGCTGCTGGGGGAGCAGTGTCCCATGTTCAGTGCTAGATTCTGGGTTTGGGGGAGACCTTACCTCCTCCTCTCATTAGGTCCATGCCTGCGGGGCCTCACTGGGCACTGCCCTGCGATGGGGAGGGGCAGGCACAGCTGCTGGGCAGGTGGGAGTGGGTGGAGTGCTAAGAAAGCAACTCCCCCTACTCCTGAAACACTCTGAACAACGTGGCCGAGCAGAGCAACTCCTGTGTCATGCTATCGAAGGGCACTCCAGCTCCTTCTCCTGGTGCCGCTCTGTCCAGCACTGCTGCTTCCACCCCAGCCCCCTGCAACTTAACCCCTCTCTGCTCCTCCCCAGCTGATTGGCTGCATCATTGGCCGCCAGGGCAGCAAGATCAGCGAGATCCGGCAGATGTCCGGCGCGCACATCAAAATTGGGAACCAGAGCGAGGGCTCCAGCGAGCGCCATGTGACCATCACGGGGACCCCAGTCAGTATCACTCTTGCCCAGTACCTCATCACAGCCTGGTAAGGGCCAGCACGCACACTGGGGGATGGGGCAGGGGAAGGAGCAGCCCATACTCTGGTCTGCAGGGCAGCAGAAGCAAATTTCTGTGTCACTCCTTCTCCTTAAGCTGGGATCTCAGTGAGACTGGGGGGCGGGGAGCGGTCACCTCTTCCACAATCTATGCAGTGTCCCAACACTCTGCCTTCTTATACGATGGGCATCTTCCAGTCAGACTGGCAAGGGTGTTTGTCACATGCACAAAGACTGGAGTGTCAAAGACCAATGCACCCTGAGCCTTAGGGACCAGCAGTTCTTTCATCCCAACCTTTCTCCAGCCCATCTTAGAGCGGGATGAAAAATGGGTCCCCTCCCCCTCATTGACTCAGAAATGTGCAGCGGTGTCTCAAGGGAGCTGTAGTTCACATGCCTCATGGTCCTGTTTGCCTCTCTAGGCCAGGCTTCCTGGCCAGACTACGTCTCCCATGATGCACCACAGCCTCCCTGGTAGGTATTTTCATGGAAAATTTCTAACCAGCCCCAGTTCTTGCCACCTTTCAGAAGAGATGTGGGATCTTCCAAGCGTCAGGGCTCAGTTTCACATCTGGCCAAATCACAACATGGGCATTCCCTTCTGCCTCTCAAACACTTCCCCTGCAGAGCCAGCTGCAGAAACTGCTCTGCACTCCCACTCCTAGGCATGGAGTGTTGCATAGCACTGCTTGTGCAGCAGCTGCCTTTCAGAGAAGGAGAGGGATCCCGCTAGACCTGCTCGGATCAGGTATAAACACTGGTGCCCTGCCTACGCTTATACATCTGGCGTCTGCATTGGTAAGATCTCACAAAAAGCCTCTGGTGCAGATACAGCCCTGTAATGCAAACTGCGCTGAGAGCCTTCAGGACAGAAGGGCTTATGGCCTCATCTCCACACAAGCTTGCACTGGTTTCTTTAAACCAGTTTAGTTAAGCTTGTGAAAACCCCTCTGTGGATGCTCTTAGTTTGGCTTAAAAGCAGTTTATTTTGGTTTAGTTTAAATCAGTTTCTAATCAGCTTAAACTAAACTGCATTAAGAGCATCTGCACAAATTTTGGCACTAGTTTAACTAACTCAGTTTAAAATCCCTAAATCAATCTGGCAAACTCCACATGTAGGTGTGTGTGTTTGTAACCCACTATTACATAGCATGGTTCTCTGTCGCTCTCTAGTGGCTAACCGGTGTATACGAGTTTATGAGTCAGCCACAGCCTCTGAAGGATCAGGGACCTGGTTTTTCAGGTTGGCAGAAGCCCTTCGTTTAGCCAGAGGTGAAGGGTTCAATCCCCACTGCAGGGGATTGGTGTTGCATGTATGAGGATATTACCGCACCCAGCCTTCTAGCCCTACTCTATGTGCATCTCACTGCCTCTCTCCCTCCTTGTTCCTCCAGTTTAGAGACAGCCAAATCTACCTCCCAGATGCCCCCCATCTCCAGCCCCGTTGACCTCAGCATGACCTTCTCCCAGTCCCTCAATCCATCGCCGGGCCCCACGCTGACAGCGGTAGCCACACCTCCTCCCACCTTGCTGGGCGGCCCTTATGCCATCTCCCTGTCCAACTTCATCGGCCTCAAGCCCGTCCCCTTCCTGACGCTGCCCCCTTCCTCGGCTGCGGGGCACAACGGCAGCCTCGCCACCTACACGACCAAGATCTCCACAGCCAACGGCGCCAAGAAAACAGAGCGGCAGAAGTTCTCCCCATACTGAGGCTGGTGGGTGGGAGGGTGGCAGGCCAGAGAGGAAGGGGGAGACCACAGGATGCCACCCCCCAGTTTGTGGGACACCAACAGCGCCACTCCAAGGCAGGCACCTGAGCCAGCGCCACCCCATACTGGGGCATCCCAAGCCATATGTGGGGATGGATGGAGAGGTAGGGAACGTGGAGGAGGGCAGCCTGGAGCCCAGCTGTCCCTGGTGCGTCTTCTCTGGACAATGGGGTGGGGGCTGTCTCAGCCTTGCACCCCCTCCGTCTCCCACTTCTCCACTCCTGGAGAGGCTGGCTCTGTCCCCGTTAGCTTTAGTGCTGTAATTTTTAGGGGAAGTTCCCATCCCCCCCAGCCCTTGGAGTTGGAGGGCACTCTCACCTGACAGCGCAGTGCGGGCCACGCTCACCCTGGGCGGGCGGGCGACAGGGCGAGGCTAGAGGCCAGTTTGAGCATAGCTTGAGGCCCATGCCGTGCTGCTGCTGGATGGCTGGGGGCTGCTGGGAAGGACAGAACTGGAATCAGTCACACTCTGCCCAGGAGTCGGCGCTTTTATGATCTCCAAGTACCTAGACTTGCACCAAGCTGGAAACTCAGACTCGAGCTCTGGCCTCCCCTCCACACACAGAGCCCTGCTGGGAACCAGGCAACAGGCTGGGTCAGATTTAGAGGGCTACCCTCCAGCAGAAAAGTACCTGGCCTGAAGGGAATTCAAGGCAAATGCTCAGAATATCACAGCGCCTGCTCCTCTTCTCTGCCGGGACAGGGGAGACTCCCCCACAGGTTCCTGTGACTCTGGGCAGGGGCATGGTCGGGTATATATTGGGCTAGCCTTGTGGCTTATCAGCTGCTACAGTAACTACAGCTCTGGGAAACTGATAGTGGCTAATCAGGAATGCTCCTGGCCTATCCCTGGGGCAGAACCCCAGCTCTGGCAGCTAATGCATGGGCTCATTTGTTCCAAGGACTCATTGGCTGTTGGAGTCAGTCGTGACTGGATGGAGACACCAGTCAAAGCTTCTTATGTTTTGCCCCTTCCCGCATTGGTTCCATGGAGTAACTCCTGGCTCTGCTTTCTCCTTGGAGGAAGCTCCCAGGTTCTGCCCTCCCAAGGATCCATTACCAGGGCTCTTCCCCAGACCGCACAAAGTCACGTGATGGATGGATGGATGACACCCACAGTCTCCTCCTTGATGGGAAGTTGCACCCTTGGAGGTGCATCCAGTGCCTTCCTCATGGGTGGAGCATGGGGTTGGGAGAGGGAAACCAGACTAACAGCCCTAAATAAAGTCCTTCCCCTCCCCCAGTTATCCTAACAGATCAGACCAGGGGAGAGAGAGCGAGCCAGGCCTTTCTCGCTCAATTGCTTTCCTGCTAGGGGGATCAGAGGAGGCAGGGCAGGACTGTTTCATTCTTAGACGTACTCCGCGGTGGAGCAGGTGCATCATGAAGCATCCAGCTGGGCTGTGTGCGTTGAAACAGCAGAGAGACTGGTGACTCCGAACAAGGGATTACAAGGTGCTAACAAACTGACTGAGTCTGGAGTGAGAGCATAGGGTCAAGTAACTGCGCAGCGAGACTGTTCCTTAGCAATCAGCTGTGTTCATCTGGCACTGAACATGCGCTGTCCTGGGTGTCTGAGACCCTGGTTCCCACTTTAGAAACACCATGATCCAAACAGCCTGTAGCCCCACTGCCAAATCCTGGTGATCAACAGCAGAGAGCAAAGGAGTCTACGGCCCTGATCCCAGCCGGGGTACATTAGTATCCCTCCACTGAAGTAAAACACTCACTGAGGACAGGGCCGTCCTTAGGATTTATGGTGCCCTACGCGGGATTATTAAACTGGTGCCCCTGTGCCTGTCTTGCTCTTAGCAACACGAACATAAGCTTACAGTATTGGAAAACTTGCCACATGCATGTTACTAAAACCAGTTTAACTTAATTAAGCACACTGTAATGCTGATGAATTAGCACCAAAAGAAAAAATTCTGATTTGACAGAATGATGCAAATAATATAATTTTTAAAATTTTTCAACATTTTATTGGAAATTTATATGAAGAGGTATTGAAACAAGGATTAGTTTTTAATTAAAAGCAATCTTTCTGGCTTTTTTGGCTGCAAAATCAGTAATAATGTCATCGTATGGCAAAGACAAAGTGATGTCTTGTTTGATTGCAAGAATAGCAAGACCAGTCAAATGTTCCTGACTCATTGTAGAGTGGAGATATGTTTTAATGAGCTTTAGTTTTGAGAAACTCCGTTCTCCTGATGCTACTGTTACAGGAATTGTCAATAGAATATGAGTGGCAAGTTTGCTGGTATGAATAAACTGTACAATGTCCATCACCAAATTTGCATGTGGCAACAACTCAATTCTTCGTACAGTTCAAGTCCATTTAAATCAAAATGATCACCATGCTTCAGGAGGCTCTCTAGGTCAGGGGTCCCCAACGTTGTGCCTGCAGGCGCCATGGAGCCCACAGGGGCCTCTCAGTGCACTCAAGTACTGGCCGGAGGACGAGCATCTGCCAAAATGGCCGCCGAAATTCAGCGGCATTTCGGCGCCGGCGCCTCTGGATGACATTGCTTGCCGCCGAATTTCGGCAGCATTTTGGTGGATGCTCATCTGTCACCACGGTCCTTCGTCTGGCGCCCGCCAGACGAAAAAAGTTGGGGACCACTGCTCTAGGTTCTTGCACTTTGTCATTAGTTGCTCTTGTTTTCCTATTTCGTTGAATTTAGTCCCGCTCAGCCCGTTGCCAGCTGAGAGAATGGAACCCCAGGCCGACAGTGGGTTTAATGGCTCAGCCAGGGTCTCAGCCGCTGGCCTTCTCAGCCTGCTGCCAGCCTGGGGTTCCTTGGGGGTCTCCAGTCCAGCAGTGGGTGCTGAGTGGGGCTGGCAGCCGGGACCCCGAGTGGTAATGGGGCAGCAGCCAGAACTCCAGGGCAGCGGTGGGCTGAGCCGCTCAGCCCGCCGCTGCGTGTCATCAAAAATCAGCTTGCGTGCCGCCTTTGGCACATGTGCCGTAGGTTGCCAACCCCTGCTCTATACACTAGTAAGGAGATGAGCATATTACAGTTGTTGGAGGGCTCTATTTAGCAGTAACGGGGCTATAGGAAAGTCAGTCAACATTTTTTGTTTCTCTGATGAAAAATGGCCCACTCCCTTCCCCATACCAAACTTGTCACAAATAATTGTCAACAACTTAATTTTCTGTTTTTAGCTAAGATATTGATTTTTATATATTATATATAGAAATTGAATTCAAGATTGTTAGCAAGCATTTTTGGCAAACAAATTTCCTCATGACAATCAAAAATGGTAACACAGTACTGCTTTCATGCTTGGCTCAACCCCCCAGCCTGCTGTTCAACAGCTGCAGTAGAAGAAGAGATAGGTGTAAACCTGCAGGACCCCAAAATCCACCTCTTGGGGTGCAAAGTGGCAACAGCAGCAGCAAACCCTCAGGTCCGGTCACACGCCAATGGGCACCACCGCCAGCCCAACGGACCATGGTGAAGTTAGCACAGCATCTGATCTCAGGGACGGGGCACCCGTGGAGCCACAGCAGCTCATCCTGCCCTGTGCAGCTCCCCCCGGATGAGATGGATCACTGCCAGTCCAGGGGAGAGATGCGCTCCCCAGCTAGGGTGACCAGATCCAGATGTCCGGATTTTGTAGGGCCAGTCCCGATATATGGGGCTTTGTCTTATATATGCACCAAATACCCCCACCTAGGGTAACCAGACAGCAAGTGTGAAAAATCAGGATGGGAGGTAGGGGGGAATAGGAGTCTATATAAGAAAAAGACCCCAAAATTATAAAAGTGGGACATCTGCTCACCCTACCCTAAACCCCTGTCCTGATTTTTCGCACATGCTATCTGGCTATCCCTAGCCCAGCCCTGTGTGACCATTCCAATCCTGGCTGCCTGCAAGGAAGTGAGTTACTTTCACTGTCATTCCTCAGCAGGTAAGCAGCCAACCTTCCCCCTCTCCCCCAGCACCTCATCCAACCCAGCCATTACAGCCCTCATGCCAGGGGAAAGAGTCACACTCACAGGTGAATTCCTTCCCCCACCCCTTCCCAGAGACTTCCCAGCAGCCAATCCCCTCCCTCAGACTGTGCTGCATTTGGCTCTCTCTAGGACCCAGCAGCCCTGCTCTTACATTCTCCACTGCTTCCCATCTGTCCGGGCTCCTGGCAGAGTGGTGCCCCCAGACCTAGTGGTGCCCTAGGCGGCTGCCTGTTCTGCCTATGGCTAAGGACGGCCCTGACTGAGGATCTGGCCTGGCATCTCCTGAAGTTCTGCCTCCACAACAAAGGAATCACCCCCTATCCCTGCCTCTCCCAACAGAGATCTCACCAACTGTGCAATGAGCTTCTCCAGCCCATCCTCCACTTGATAGAACATCTCTCCCAGCAGCCCCCTCAAAAAGCTTCCCCTGCCTGCCTAGCCCAGCTGTCTTGGAAAATGCTGTACATAGAATTCTCTATTTTTTCCTTCTTTGTAACTTATCAGCAGTTTAATAAAGAGACAAGCCTTGCAAACTCAGGACTCTGGTGGGGTTTAGTGGGCTCCTTCGGATCCAAAGTGAAAGGTCCGCTATCCATTCAGACCTAGCAAAAGGGAATGGTTTGGTGACTCTCCAGTGAGAGACCTCGCAGGCTAAAGGATGACTCACATGAACAGCTCCAGGGAAAGGCTGGCATGGGGCAGGGCAAAGTCCTCAATGGGAAATGTATCCTGCCTGCATTAAAGTGCTGACTGGAGACTGATGCAAAGATAACAGTTCAATTATCACCATGCTGTGCGCGCACCTGTTACTCTCCGTCCCCTCACAATGCAGTGAGCAGCTCCAAGGTGGCCGTCGCACCATTTGGAAAGGTTTCCATCCAGCCACAAAGGGTTTCTCCCAAGCAGGCCACAGCAGAATTGGCAACTCTCACACTTATTGGCATTTTTCTTAAAGATCCAGCTCCTGGAGTCCTTCACTTCTGGGAGACTATCTCATCACCTTTAAAAATTAAAGTAAGCATTTGGCTTTTCTGATAATGGAGAAAAGCTTGTGACCTTGACCCAGAAAGGGACTAGAAAGAATTCAAACTTTATGAAAAATATTCATGATTTTTAAGCCAATCCCACATTTGCTCATTTGTTTTTTGTTTGTTGAGGGCTGGCTCATGATTGTTTGTAATGCTTGGGCTTGCCAATGCTGGTACAGGACCAGTTCAACGCAGAACTAAAGCCCTCTGAGAATTGTAGTGCAGAAGGATGATGGGAGCTGGAGGTGTGAATGGGTAGCACCCCATCTTGGCCTGAGGTCCCCTTGCTGGCAGCCTGCCTCAGTTTCCCTTGTCTTCAGCTTAGACTATCACAGCTCCTCTTATTTGGGTCAGCACCATCTCTACTCAGAGCTGAATTTACTACCATTACATATCAGTCCCAAAATAAAGTTCTCAACTCTACCCCAAGTCCATCTTCCCAGTCTGTCCCACTGTGGCCTCCCAGGTAAATTTCCCTGCTTAGAGCCTTTTCTCTAAAGACACAGGATTCCTGGCTGTAACCTGACCCTTCCTTTCAACTGTCCCCTGCCTTTTCAGGTGCCTCTACTTGTTTCTCCCTGTATATCCCCCTCTCTGCAGGGTCCTGTTGCTCTTTATAGACTCAGCTCCTCCTTACCCAGCTGGTTCTTCTGATGAGCTCTCGCCCCATCCCTGATGTGACAGGCAGGTCTAACAGTGTTGGGGTGACCAGCTGCAGGCTTCCCACCCTTAAAGGGACAGGCCACCCCATTACAGGCTCCTTCAGCCTTTCTTAGGATGAGGTTCTGTGGGCTACTTACGCATGGATGAGCAGGAATGGGCTTACTGAGAGAAGAGGAGTAGCAGCAAGCCCACTCAAGGGGCTGACTGGGAGTCTGAGGGAGCAATCCCAGCCGGCGAGACACACTGGACTCATTGCAAAGCCCAGGCCAAGGCAGGATGCTGGCCTGGGCAGTGCAGACTCACAGCTCTGTCCCTTTGCCCATTCAGTCTGTCAGCGTCCAGAAGTTTAGACCCCTCAGCCCATGTGTCAAATCAAAGACGAGATTCCCCTGATCAGAATGGCCTGGAAAGCCCCTCCAGAGACCCAATCAGCTGGCATCCCCTTGAGATCCTTCTCTGTAGGGTATGAGCTGGAATCCCCTGGCAGAATATTGGCAGGACTCCCCACATCCCCCATGGAGTCTTGACTGTGATGCCCCAAGGCTCCCTTCAAGGGCACCCTATCAGCAGTGCATTTGAAGCCAATCCCTTTAAACCTGCCAGATAAAGAGCTTTCTAGGGCAATCAGACCCACACTACTGCAGCTGCCTTAATTAATTAAATAGCAAGAAAATTATGCAAAGGGAAGGGGAGGAGAGAGTAACACAACGGAGGTTGTGAAGCCCCATGGGACCGGTTTCCAAAGGAACCCAGCTTGCCAAGCCAGCTGCTCACTGTTCTAGACTGGAGTGGGCCTCGACCCCCCAGCTGTGGGGACAGGGGAACTTGATGAGAGTGGAGTGGCTGCCAACCTGGGTAAAAAGGCTGCTGGAGTGGCACATCCGCCCCTGCTGCCTTGGATAGCAGTCGGGCAGGCTGCATTGTTCTGCCCATAATTACCATTCAAAAGGACAGGACCCCCATGGCGTGCGACGCCCCCGCTCTCTGGGGGGAAACCGAGGCCCTGCTCCTCAGAGAGATCTAGGCCCCAATCTAACTCCCACGTGGATTTAGGCCCTAGATCCCCATTGAAATCAATGGGAGTTCAGTGCCTAAATAGCTCTGAGGATCTATGCCCAGCTTCCCAGAGCCCATAGGGAGCTGGAGCGGTTTGGGGGTGGTCCTGCTCAGCTTCCTTTTTTCCTGGAGCAGCTGCTATTGCTCAGGGGTAGGGAGGGGATGGTGTTTCAGTTTAACCCCTTCTCTGCTGGTGGCATCATCTGTGTGAGGCTTTTGTGCGCGGGGAGGCATTATGCCCCCCCGCCCCTCCCCACACTGCACACTTACTGCCCCAACCCTCTTGGGAACGGGGGTCTCTTCTCAGTCACCATCTGTGATTGCCTGGGCTCAGCCTCCCTGGGTGGTGGGGGCTGGGTGCACAGTTGGGCGCTGGGACTGTGCAGATGCCTGTGTGTGATGGGGGTGGGAGGGGGCGAGTGAGCCAGCAGATAAGAGGGAGAACGCAGCTGCCTTATCAGGAGCATGTGCAGCACGCTAGGGGGGTGTGCCTGGCTCCTGGCCTGCCCGCCAGGCAGCCCCATGTTTGAGGAGTGCAGCCAGGGAAACGGCTCTGCTTCCTGCCTGGGGCACCTAGTTACAACAGGGCTTGGGGTGGGATCTGACTGCCAGCATGCAAAGCAACTTGCTTCCCCCTTCCCAGGGCCAGCTCCAGGCCCCAGTGCGCCAAGCTTGTGCTAGGGGCGGCATGCTGCGGGGAGCGCTCTGCTGGTTGCCGGGAGGGCGGCAGGCAGCTCTGGTGGACCTCCCGCAGGTCCACCGGAGCCGCGGGACCAGCGAGCGGCAGAGCGCTCCCCGCGGTGTGCCGCCGTGCTTGGGGCGGTGAAATGGCTAGAGTCGGCCCTGCCCGTTCCAGAACTGGTGGCAGGGCTGGGGCAGGTTAGGGCAGGGGATTGTGTGTGGGGGGAACCCCAGGAGCCTCAGATGAAGGGAGAAGTCCTTCGTCCTCGGGGGGGGGGAAGGGGCCTCAATCACTGCAGTGCAACTCCCTCCAGGCCTTCTCCCCACTGGGCCGGGTGTGCTCTAGGCTTCTTCTGGGCCAAGCCACAGCAGCTAGGAGTCTGCTAGGGCCCTGCCACTCATGCTTTTGGCTCTGGACGGCCCCAGTTCACTCCCCAGCACAGTTGCCCTTGTGCACCCCCTCACTGAGCAGTTCCAACCCACGCCAGATTTCAGAAGCCACGGTCGTTTGCACAGGCGCTCCCCCCATTCCAGCACGCAACATTATCACGCTGTGCAGGGCACACCTCCTGCTCTGAAGGAAGCAACCCCAGCGGGAGCTGGAACCAGGATAAAGGCCACAACCAGAGGGAGAGAATGGTGGTTACAAGAACCAGGCGGCTCGTCAGCTCTCTCTTATTAAAGAAACTCACCGAAAATGCTCCTTGCATCAAACCTGGACACTGACCACTGGTGGCAGGGAGCCAGAATGCAGCCTTGTATTCACACTGTCCACACCACTGGAATAATCTTTGTACAAAATATGCCGTGTGAGGCATCATTTGAAAATGAATAACTTGCTGGTCAGTGATATCATGGTGAAATGTACGTAGCGACATTACATGTAAAGTCACAAACGTACCCTGAAATCATGTGTTTGCTAAACAAGCCTGTTTCTCAAAGACAAAGGACAAAGCTGACACCTCTAGCCAGGTGGCCATCACATAGCCTTTCCTTGGCAAGGAAGGGGGGCAGGAACAAACAGAGCTTGTGGAACTCCTTACCTGAGGAGGTTGTGAAGGCTGGGACTATAACAATGTTTAAAAGGGAACTGGATAAATTCATGGTGGCTAAGTCCATAAATGGCTATTAGCCAGGAAGGGTAAAGAATGGAGTCCCCAGCCTCTGTTCATCAGAGGGTGGAGAAGGATGGCAGGAGAGAGATCACTTGATCATTGCCTGTTAGGTTCACTCCCTCTGGGGCACCTGGCATTGGCCACTGTCGGTAGACAGATACTGGGCTAGATGGACCTTTCTCTGACCCGGTACGGCCGTTCTTATGTTATGTTCTAGCCGCATCTTAGCAAACAGCATGAACTTGCTTTCCCCATGAGCTGCCTTGTCTCTGTCCTCACAGCACGTATGAACTTTATCTAAGGGTAACTCTTGGGAAAATGCAACAGAGTCCTGTGGCACCTTACCTACTAACAGACGCATTGGAGCATGCAGCTGACGAAGTGGGTATTCACCCACGAAAGCTTATGCTCCAATACGTCTGTTAGTCTATAAGGTGCCACAGGACTCTTTGCCGCTTTTTAAAGATCCAGACTAACACAGCTACCCTGACAATTCTTGGGAAAATGAATTTCAAAGGGGGACTGAAGTGTAACAGTGAAGGACAAAATCACCCCAGGTTCTCTTTCCCTAGGCAGTTCTCTTTGCCACCTAAGAAGACAAAAAAAAGAGCCTATGGACTTTGGAAGCAGAGCCTGGCCTGAGTGCTTGGTTCAGAAAACATGTGGCAAGGGACTTCATCTTGAACTGAGTCCAGTTTGTCAAGCTGAGAGAGCGTTTGAGCTTTATTTGTCTTGTGACCGTTTCTGGCTTTAAAGCCTCCTTACTTGTACTCACATAAAATCTCTCTCTTTGCAGTTAATAAACTGGTTTTATTCTTTAATTAAAACTAATCCCACATTGTAAAGCATTTGGGTAACTCTGCTGAAGGCAGCAGACTGTTGTATGTTGATCCCCTTAGAGAGGCTATGGACTGTCCAGGAGAGGGCAGAACACATGCTTTGGGGTGGAGGGTGGGGAATCTGGGACTGGGAGCATGCGGAGGTCACCCTGCAGTGGTAACTAAGGCTGCAGGAAGCCAGATAGGTTTTGGAAGCCATTCTCTGTTAGAGGCTGAAAGCAGATCCCATATAAATGCCATAGCAGCTGTGGCTGTGAAGCTGAGAAGGGTCCCGATGTAGGGCTACCTCCTGGAGCATGTGGAAACTTCTCTTTCCTGCCATGGTAGCCATGCAGACTGTGTTTAGTAAATATCCTGTCTGCTGGTAATTAGCCAGAGACTGCAGGGCCCTCCAGCTCCCTGAGCAATTACACTAAGTGGGCCAGCCACCGATCTCTGCTACACTGGTGTAAACTCAGAGTAAGGCAGGGGAGTTACTATGGTTATACACACTGCCAGGGTAACGGAGTGGATGCTGAATGAAACCTGCCCATCCAACCTTAATTTGGCCCCCTGGGCGTGTACTGTCTGACAGGCTTTAATGACACAAGTCTGTACTGTTTTTCCCCAGAACACTGCCTCATTCGGTGCACAGGATGGATCCATTCTGAGGATGAATCAGGGTAGCGTACGGCAGCCAGCCACTAGCATTTCAGCTGCGTTTGTTGCAGAAGGTGTGCCGTGAATGAAGCAAAGCATGGGCAGCGCATGAACTGCCAATTAGGAGAGGCTAGCCCTTCCCTCCCCCACCAGAGGCCCCCCACCCGGAGCCGCCCCTCCCCAGAGTGCCGGGTGGGTGACTGGCCCCAGCCACCCCGAGTCCCCAGCTGCAGGCTGTCCTGCCCTAGCCCAGGCCATGGGGGAAGAGTGGGAAGCAGGAGGAGGCCGGGGGGAAAAGCATGAGAAGCTGTGATGCATGCAGGTACAGGGCGATGAACACCCGTAGCAGTGCTGCCTGCCCAGTCGGGCTTTCAGGCTAGCCATTGCCTCAGCTCTTCCTCGCTCAAATTGGGTTTCCTGAACTCCCAGCCTGGCTTGGTTGCTGCAGGGACCTGGGCCTCCAGCTCAGTCATAAAGAAAAAGTCCACCCCTTCCAGCATATAGATAAAACGTTTCCCACACCCCCTGGAAAGCTGAGCCCAGTCCCTGCTACTTGAGATCTCTCCTCAGCCCCTCCTGGGCTCCTTTGTCTTTTCAGCAAGAAGGCTTCGGGCGTGGAGCCTCCCTTTTCCCAGCTTGCTCTTGCTTTCTCCGGGTTTCACTGCACCCCAGAAGGCCTGATTTAGCCAATGACCTACCTGTCCTGGGACTTTGTTCATTTTTTTCCACCTGGGGAGGCAAGCCGTGTGTTTCACTAGTGGGGCTGGGCTCCTCTCCCCTTAAGAGGCCAGGGACCGGCGACAGCGCCCTAGGAAAGCCATGTGCCTATTAATCATTCGGTGTCCAGCGCAGGGTCTGAACAGCACGCCACAAATACGGCCTGAGGGCTGCACATTCAACAAGGATCAAACAAAACTGCAAAGGGCAGCTCACTCAGCGAGCACCAGCCATGCTGGGCAGTGACTGAGGCAGTGGAATTCGGAGCATGTGCACATACAATTGAGGATGGTAGCATCACACGTACACACAAGGGAGCTGCATTCAGGTTGCACGGCCAAGCTTCATTCTGGCATGTCACTTCTGAGTGCTTGACTCTGCAACCTCAGCGCTCTTCTCACATATTCTTAGCGTGTGACTGTTTATAGTACACCAGCGGCAAGTGGCCAGGACCCTCTCATGCTGGCCACTCTACAAACATATAACAAGGAGAGCGGGAGGTAGTTCTTTGTCTTGGGCTATGTTGTATGGAAAGGGTTTAAATCCACATGCATGGTAATGAAACCCTACCTGTAGAGGTGTTCTGCACAGTCATCAGCCTTACAGCGGCCAGGCCAATGGGCCCAAGACATGCTGGGTAGAACTGCAACACTTCACGGGGGACAAATCTGGTTGGGAAAGGGTCCGCTGGAAACGGACATTGTCAGATCACTGGAAGAAAGAAGCAGGAATTGGCAGAAACTGAGCAGGTCGTTCACTGATTGTCAGCAATAGTACATGGGCCCCAGGGAAATGTGCATCTTGTGTAAAGGCTTCTCTCTCTCCACACCAGTAGCTGAAGGGTGGGGGGCTACACACTGCCCAGACACTGTTGGGCTGAGGCATGAGTGGGATTTCCCCCAAGTGAGAAGACAGAGCTGCTTTCCCACAATGATCCAGCTGAGGGACCCTTGCACTGTGACCCTGGGCTTGGTGTTAGCGTGGGGATGCTTTCTGTTGTGCTTGTCTAGGAAAGCGTGCACCTGGCCTGCCTTCACGTTTTCCCATGTTGTACCAAGAAACACCAGCTGTGCTGTCACTAAATGGAAGGGGAAGAAGGAGCTGGCTGGAGCGCTTGGAGAGAGCACAGGGGGCTGCCAAAGGAAAGTGAAGATAACTTTTGCTCGTCTGTACTAGGTCAAAGGCATGGAAAGACTGCTGGCTTCTTTCAGCCCAGTGCCACAGACTGGCTGGTGTGATCACAGAAAGGGCTGAATCACGCAGGGGGATGAGTCATCGCTCGACTTTGTTGTCAGGGTAAGAGAAATAATAATAAAGGGACTCTGTAAACATAGGTAGGCTGGGATTGCCAAAGGGGCATTAGCCACCCACTCCCCTAGAATTCCCTCCCACCGGCCCTAGCGGTTTGGAGCTTTTCCCCCATCCATAAGCAAATTGGCTCCATTCGCAAGGTTTTATTTTAACCCCCATTCCTGGCAGTTCAGGCTGCTCCCTGGAAATCAAAGCCTTGTCCTTCCTGCCTGGTTTGGTACATCTCGTTACTCAGAAAGCTCCTGGAACGAGAGCTTCGCTGGCAACTGCCTGAGGGACGCACAAGGCAGATCAGCCTCCCTCTCCCGCTCGGGGCTTTGTGTCAGTAAACACAGTGGCTATGACTCAACGCAGCTGTGCAGTGCCACGGGGCCAGTTTAACAGGCGCTTTGCTGATCAGATCTAACTGAAGCCTCCTGCTGGGTCGGAGTTGGGGGGGAAGACAGCCCCCTCCCCCCACTGGGGGGTGTCTGAGATGCTGTGAGATGTCTGAGATGCTCTGGGAAAGGTGGGACCTGACAGGCTTGATGGTGCAAAGGCCTCAGCCTCGGTAAGAGGAGGGCAGTGCTACTTACCAACTTCATGGGAGGCTCATTCATCCATGTTCTTTAAGAACTTTGCAATCCGTAGGCCTTATCCACACTGAAAGCTGGCAGTGGTTTAGCTAAAGCCAGTTAAACTGGTGCACCCCACCCCCCACCCCGTGGATGCTTTTAAATGGGTTTGGTTGGGGGGAGGGGCTTCTGTCAATGTATCTGTCATAAACATACAGCTAAGGGTAGCATAAAATCCCTCTTTACCCTGTAAAGGGTTAATTCCTCTTTTACCTGTAAAGGGTTAGGTTAAGAAGCTCAGACAACTTGGTTGGCACCTGACCAAAAGGACCAATAAGGGGAGAAGGTACTTTCAAATCTGTGGGGGGAAGTTTTTGTTTGTTTCGTTCTCTGGGAGTCAGCAAAGGAACCAGGGCAGGGCAAATACATCTGTCTACGCGATATCTGGACTAAGCATCTAGTATTGCAGAAATAGTAAGTAATAGCATAGAAATGCATTAGATTGTCTTTTGTTTTAGCTTGTGAATTTTCTCTTTGATAAGAGGGAGATTTATGCCTGTTTTTGTAACTTTAAAGTTTTGCCTAGAGGGGAAATCCTCTGTGTTTGGAAACTTTTTGTTACTCTGTAAAGTTATCTTCCATCCTGATTTTACAGAGGTGATTCTTTTATCTTTTTTTTTAAATAAAACTTCTGTTACGAACCTGATTGTTTTTCAGTGTCCTAAAGACCCAGGAGGGTTGATCTGTGCTCACTTTGTAACCAATTGGTTAGGATATTATTCTCAAGCCTCCCCAGGAAAGGGGGTGTAGCGGCTTGGAGGGATATTTTGGGGAAGGCAGGGCTCCATGTGGCCCTCCGTGAATGTTTATTTAAATCATTTGGTGGTGGCAGCGATCAAGGACAAGGTGGAACTTGTGCCTTGGAGAAGTTTTAACCTAAACTGGTAAAAATAAGTGTAGGGGGTCTTTCATGTGGGTCCCCACATCTGTACCCCAGAGTTCAGAGTGGGGAAGGAACCCTGACAGTATCGTTGTGATCTGGAAGCACTTTACAATGCCTTTGCACTCATAACGCGGGGGAACCAGACCTAGAACATCTGATAACTAAGCAAGGGGTAACTGACACCAACACGCCATAATGGGCATTTCCCAGCTTTTTTTCCTAGAGTCTCCCATTTCCAAGCCAGACAAAGCTGTAAAAATAATCACATAACTGAGTCTGGGCCTTATGTTAGAGCCTCCTGGTGAGTCATTTCTTCCATCAATTCCCCATGTCTAGTCACTCGAAGACATTCTCCCAACCAAGTACTCGCCACAGGTTTGCATTGAGACTTTTAAAGGAAGAGGCACCTTCCCCTACTTTGCTGGAGGAGAGGAAAAGGGGACTCACTCTGCCTCTTCTTCAAAACAAACAAAGCTTCTGAGCCTGGCGCTTCCTTTGCCTCTATTAATAGACAGTTGTTAAAATACATCTGTTGAAAAGACATTAGTGGTCAATTAAAAAATAATTACAAATGCCTCTGGAGGCCAGCCGGGGAGGAGAAAATATCCAGTCAAGAATGCTTAGGCCCAGAGCCTCAAAAGGTATTTAGGCTCCTAAATCCCATTGGTTTCAACCGAAGTTAAGAGCCTAAATAGCTTTGGGGATCTGGCACTTCACATTTACTGCTGGCTGTCTCTGCAGAGAAACACGTGAAGGGTATTCTTAAGTGCACCATCCCCACCTGAAACAGGGAGCTCAATGAACTGCTTGTGTGTAACATGGTTGAAATCAGGGGACTCATGGTATCACTGCCATTGTTATCACCACCTGCTATTGTTTCTATAGCAGCTGAAGTGTGCTAGGTCCTTTGCCGTCCCTGAAATCAGCTGTGTTGGTCCACGGATTAATTTGGCCCGCATGCCCTGCAATAACTCCTCGCTCTCTTCATCTCTCCCTGCCAACCTGCATTTGTCACAGCCAGCCACTGAAGGAGCTGCCTTCGCTTTGGATTAGGCTGTCTGGCACTGCAGGAGCCTTAAGGCAGGTCGGCACCTACCACCCGCTGCTGTCACTTGGCTCCTGCCACAGCTTTGCGTGTCAGTTTCACCTGCCTTCCCCGAGGTCAATAGCTCAGGGAGTAATCGCTGCAGAGCAAAGCTCTGCTCCCGCAGAACAAGGGGCTGCTATCTAAATACCTCAGTGGGTCAATAAACCCTGCAGTCTAGTTTCCTTATCAATAGCCTGTTCTCTGATCCCATGAGCTGGCATAAGGGTGAGTCCAGAGAAGTAACCCAAACCCTTTTTTAAAAGGACCTGATCATGAGTGACTCCCCGCCCGGCCCTCACAGTTAGGGCAATTTACTGCTGCTCAGTCAGCCCTCACTCCTGGAATGGCTGAGCCTTACACCAGAAAGAGGCAGTGTTACCTAGTGGTCTGAGCAAAGGATGCAGAAACAGAAGGGGCCTGAGGTCCTCCTACTTCCATCCCCCACAACTGAGGCACTGATGCACTAGGTGACCTCTGGCATGTCATTTGAGCTCCCTGGACCTCCATCGAAATGTCTATTAATTTAGAAGACTAGGCAAAAGCAGAACCTCCCCAACAGCTCAGATGCTGGAGCTTGGTGCTTGTGACATGTCAGTGTCAGGGAAAATGCTGGGAGAGAAAGAAAAATTAGCTCCAGTGAGCACCTTTGTCCATTTCCAGCTCCCTGCCTTCTTGCTTTCTCCCTCTTTGGCTCTCACCCATGAAACCAGGCTGGCCCAATATTGTAAAGCCACAGAAATAGCCTTTCACTGGATTTACTCTGGCTGAAAGCAAGTTCTTCCAAAGCCATAACCCTGACCCTCCCGCCAGGTCTAAAAAGGGTTGGTCAGTCCTTCGGATCAGCTGAAACCCTGCTTCAAGCCTTCTCCTAGCAGAGGTCAGGATCTGGAGAGCAGGGAAATGAAGTTGACCCCAGCCCCCTGTGCTTTCTCAGTTGGTTTCTTCTGGGATTTGGCCTGGAATTCTGAAGCCCATCATGGTCTGGTCCAAAGTGTTCCTGGGGCTAGAGTTGACGAAACTGGATCGGGTCTCCAGTGTGCAGCTGGTCCTCTGCAGGAACTGAAGGAAGTTCTCCTGTATGGAACCCTCTGGGCTGGAGAGACACAGCTCCTGGCTCAAGGGTTTGTTGAGGCAGCTCCGCCCCAGCCTAGACAGCTCTTCCCGTATCTGGCGGTTCAGTAACCCATAGAAAAAAGGGTTGATAGCAAAGGAAGAGTAGGCAAGCCAGGTGACGACCGTCTCCCCGTGGCCCCTGCCCGGGCTGACTGAGTTAATGGAGCAGTATAAATGGAAGGAGAAGAATGGCAACCAGCAGCACAAGAATTGACCCACAATGAGGACCACAGTCATGGCAGCTTTTCCCCCTCCAAACATCCTCTCTGGGGACAGCCTGGGAGGCAGGTTTCTGGTAGTAATGATAGTGACTTGGCTGTTAATAGACTCCGATCGCTGCCGCGGGGCAGCGGTCCAAGAGGGGACGGGCACATGCTGCAAGGAGGCAATCCGGGCCACTTTGTAGATGCTGCAGTAGACAGCAAAGATGACCAAGGTAGGCAGAAAGAAGCAGAGGGTGCTGAAGACAATAACAAAGACCTTCTTGTGGGCCCCAGGGCTCCAGGACACAGTGCACTTACTGGCACTCGTGGCCCCGTTGTCTTGAGGCCACCCCACCAATGCCAAAACTGTGACCAGGATCGACTTAATCCAGATGAAGACCACCACTGTGACTGCCAGCCCAATGGTCATCTTGACCTCGTACCGCATGGGGTGAACGATGTAGTAATATCTCTCCACGCTGATGACCGAGATGGTGAGGATGGAGGCGCTGATGAAGCAGATGTTCAAGAAGATTAAGGTCTGGCACTCTGCGATGCTGTAGATCACCCTGTTGAAGCAAGAGGAGCTGGAAATGATCCCCAGTGGCATCAGGAAGATGGCGGACAACAGATCCACTAGGCAGAGGTGGCAGACAAAGATGAACTTCCTCAGCAGAGGGGTCTTGAGGATGACCACCATCACCGCCACATTGGCAACCAAGGCTACAAGGTTCAGCAGGACCATGAAGAAAAGGCCAACGGCCTCCTGGAATTGGGACACCTCTGGTAGAGAGGAAGTGTCTAGCCCCTGAGTAGCGTTAAGCCCAGTTCTGTTTGCCATTGTGCCTCTGGGATACTCTGAGAGCTCCAGCACCTGGGAAGCAGGAACAAATTTCCAGTGTCTCCTAGCAGGAAATGTCACCACCTCCATCTTCTTCTCGGGTGGATCTTCTTCCCTGTGGGGAGAAGGGAGGAGAGCAAAATTGAGAAGTGTCACAAGTGAGCAATGAGAATGTCTTGCAAGTGACTGTAACCCTGAACGACCCTGAGGATGACACTAGCACCTCACCTTTCTGCTCGTGCGGGGTTCCAAGGTTAGGTGCAACTTGGCAACTCCTGTTCTTCAAGCCAACAGAGACAGGCAAGATGCTAGAGGTGACATGCTAGAGGGTGAGGCTTGGGGAGGAATTGCAAGCCAAGCTAGGAGAGCCTTGTCAGTGCCACAACAGCCCTCTCTTCCACTGCCCCAGTGCAGGGCTCCAAGCTGGTTGTCTACTAGCAAGGAGGGCAGAGAGGATGTCTGGCTGCCAGAAACCAGCAGCCACTAGCAGGAGCAGATAGTCCTGTCCAGGTATGGGTAACCCCCACCCCAGCGAGTGCCTCAGTCCGGAGCTGGAGGGAGTTTGAGAACAAAGCAGGCTCCATCCCTGCCCATGGCTTCTCCACTGAGATTGCCATTGAGGGGGCAAATTGTGCCTGTTGCTTTGTGCTGTGGATACCTGTCCATTAAGAACTGTCCTGGAACCAGCTGCTTCTCCTACACAGATGGCCAGGAAGTCATAACACGGGGCCATAGCCTATTGTGTTCAGGAGACGACCATGTTGGGTTCTTCGCCACCCACCGCACAACATTTGAGTCACATACTGAGTATTGTATCACCGCTAGGGCCTAATTAAACATTGCTTCAGGCTCCTCATCAGTAAACACTCAACCTGGATTGGAACAGGGACCTCAACTAGAAGCCCCAATTCCCAGAGACATTTCTCTGGTTTTCCATTGGAAGTGAAAGGAGGCAAATAAGAGGGATAAGATAAATATCTATAAAATAATGACTGGAATGGAGAAGGAAGATCAGGAGAGTCTGTCCTCTCTGCCTCATGACACAAGAACCAGGCGACATTCATTGAAACTGAAAAGTGGGAAATTCAAAACCAATCAATAGACCAATCAATCTTTTCCACATAGCATGCAATTAGCCAGTGGAACTCATTGCCACAGGAAGTCATGGGGGCTTCACTAATATAGCAATACTAAAAAAGGGATTGGACAGTTACATGGATAACGAGATCCAGAGTTATCAAATATGAGAACACACATTCTGCACAGTTATTGAACCTCAGACTTCAGGGCTTAAGCCAGTCTCTAAATACACTGGCTGAGGTGGTTTCCTGCACCTTCCTCTAGTAGAGACAGGACACTGAGCTAGATGGCTTGGAACCCCATCTGACAATTGCAATGCTCCTATGGTGGTGAATTCAGGGCATGGCTCTCCCCACAGCCTCGTTCCGGCTTTAATGCTGCTGTATTTGGTAGTTTCTTCCCACACCCAATTTTGATTTCTTCTAACAACCCCAAGCTTGTGGTGACTGGCCAGTGCCGAATGGGATGGCTCTGTTTCCAGGGCAGCTAGACGTTTAGGCCCATGACTCCTCGGGCTTTGGATGGAGTTGGCACCACGAGCACCGGGTAGGGGACAACTGGGGGAAATCCATGGGCTGCTCCTTCTACCCCAGGGGGCACAGATGGTTCCAAACTGGATAGGCCGGGTCATGACCTTGGCCTTGCACTCTGTCCCCCTCCACCAGTTGTGTGCAGCAGGCCGCTGGGAAGCCCTGGCTCCTCCCTGAGCTCCCTGGGCCCGATTGGCCATCTAGTGCTGGGGGAGCCGGCCCTTTGTGCAAAGCAAAGAACCCCTCTTTCACTGTGTGGGGGGGACTGGAGCAAAGGCAGCTAGGCCTCCTCCCCCCGGGCAAACTCAGTGCTAGGGGAGCTTTTGCACTGACAGCCCTGCTGAGCGACCTCCCCTTGTTTACCCACACTAGCCCAGCCCAGGGAGTGGCAGCCCCTGGCGCCTCACTTCCCGCAGCACCCTGTTGGTAGGGACAGTGCCACAGTGCCTGCTGAAGCACTTGTCTGTGGGGCCCATTCTCTGCTGGCAAACTCTCCACCAGCATGAGCCTGGGGGCAGATCAAGCCCCTGTTGTCCGGATGTTGCCCATCTGAATCCCACACCCACACTGAGTGTGTCTCTCCTGTGGGCTCTGGCAGCAAAGGCAGTGCCCAGCAGGGCCGGAGCCTAGCAAGGAATTTGGTGTGGGGGCTCCAGGGGGCTCCATGAAACTGCAGGACTGGAGGGCCATGGCAGGGCACTGAACACCAGGCTAAGGCAGCCTGGCCCTCTGGGAGACAGAGGCCCAGAAGGGCTGTACAAACGCATGCAAATCCAGCCCCAGGAGAGGCGAGTAAATCAGTGATTCAGGGAGCTTCCCCTTGGGCTGGTGATGGAGTTTCTGCCTTTAAGCACAGAGTCTCCTTCACCCATTGGCCCTCGTTAACCATTGCTAACCCAGAGCTCATTTGGGAGCAGCTCGTGGCTGGCCTTCAAAGCCAGCTGTTTGGCTTGGGCCCGGCCAGGCATGTGGCAGGTTCTGGTTCTGGACTGGAGCAGCACGATGCTTAGGAGCTGCTGCCAATCCTCTGGTCACAGCTCAGAACTGACTTGCTAGGAGCATTCTCCAGCAGCTCCCCTAGGCTGGACAGCAGGACCCTCCCACCATGAGCCCTGCAGAGAGAATACAGAATGGGGGTGACCACAGCCAAAGCCCAGGCCATTCAAAATCCACCCCCCTGCTCTATAACAGCATGCTCAGCATTTCAGATCCCTTTCTCTCTGCTCTCCTTCAATGCCCCCCTAGAACACTCCTGGGCACTACCTAGTCTGGTGGACAGGGAACCTGCCTGGGCCTCAGGAGATCTATTCCCAGCAATGCCACTGATTGGGGGCTGGACTTGAGCTCTCAAGGTGCCCTCCAGCCCTACATTGCTATGGTTGTAAGTCACTCTGTGACTCAGTTTCCCCATCAGTAACATGGGGAGTATGAGCCTTTACCGTCCTTACAAAGGGCTTTGAGATCTCTGGATGAAAAGCACCAGAGGAGAGCACTGAGCTTCCCCTCACAAAACACTGGTGCAAGAGCAGTCTGTCTCACTGCAAAGGGCCTAGTCTACACTGGAAAGGGTTTGCGGGTATAGCTACATGGCTCCAGCTACAGCACCGAGCCCTCCCAGCAGAGATGCAGCTTTCCACAAGAGTGCTCAGACCACTTCTCCGGATGAAATAGCCTAATCTGGCCAAAGCAATTATTTTGCTGCTATAACTGTGTCTACACTAGGGCTCTCGCCAGTATAGACATGTCTAAAATATCCCTCCAACCAACATAGGTAGTTTCACATCTCGCCCTGGCCTAAGGCAAAGCCCATGTCTGTGCCAGGTCAGTGGCTCCCTTTCCAAATCCCAGTGGTAAATGCACCTCGTTTGCCTCCAGATCTCTCCACCACCCCCTCCACTAATCTGCTCCTAATCCCAGAACACATTTGGGACACAAATTACACGAAACAGTCTACAAAGAAGGGCCAGATCCCTTGATCAGGGGGCGCCAAGGGTCTGGCAAGATCGGGCCCCAGCCTGCCATTGTCATTTAATAAGAGAATGAATCCCCTCCCCGCCTTCTCCTGGCAGGAGGTGGGTAACTCACCAGACTTGAATGCACCTGGAGACTCTTGGGAGGCTGGCATCCAGGCTGGCTTCTCCCGCTGGCCAGTGGGGTCCTCATCTTGGCTCTATCAGGTAAGCAACTTTTACCCCTCTGATCCGATACACGCTGTGATGGCTTCAGCTCTCTCCCTGCCCCTGGGATCAGGGTGAGCTTCACTGTCCCATGCTACAGCACACCCCACTCCTGGTGGGGACATGAATGATCAAAGACCTCCTGAAGCAAGTCGGTCAGTGTCTCATCTTCATGTGCCCGCTTGGCTTATGGCATCAGAGTCCCTCTGGCTCCCCGTGCCAGTGTCTGTGTGTGGGGGGGGGTCCACTGTCCCAGCCCCTGAAGCTGGGATGATGGAAGGCCTCACAGCATCCTCTGGGGAAGGAGGGTGCACATCTGTCTGGCAGCGGTCCCCTCTCTCCCCCCTCTGGATGGGTTCCGGGAGGCTACTGCTGCCGCGTTGTGCTGTGGATGGCACAGGCTGTCACATCTGGTCTTTGCCTGGCCTTTTAAAGCACTGTCATTCATACAGAGAATTCTACTGGGTCCTAAGCAGCCTCAGCTTTCAGCCCCACACCTGGGCCTGGGCTGCCCCCTCATTGAACTGCCAGGATGGGAGGCAAAGCAAAGGCCTCACCTCTGGGGCGCCACCCCTGCAGGGGAGAGGATCAGGGCAGCCCTTGCACACAGCCAGGCCATGCATCACCTAAAGCAGCCAAATACCCGGGGAGGGAGGGGGGCAAGGTGGACAGGGGCTGGTGCCTGTGGCTGTGGGGATGGAGGCTTAGGAAGGGATGAGGAACTGGGCTCAGGCTGCAGCCAGTACAATCCTGCTGTCCCCCAGCTTGGAGCACTCTGCCCAGACTCCTCTTTCTAGCTGTAGGGGGCACTATGTTATTTTAAGAGTTCCCGGCATCCAAGCAGGTCTCCTCTATTCCCAGCCTGGGCAGAGGGTCCCAGGTGTCTGGCTAGGGAGCCCTCTCTCTACTCTAGCTAGGCAGGGCCTAGCAGCCCAGGGGTTCCCTGCTCCCTGAGCCCATCAGGGCATGTGGCCCAGGACCCCTGCCATCCAGAGACGCCCTCCCCGGTCAGATCATAGGACAAGCTGTGCCACTGAGGGTACCAGCCCGGGGAGACCGATCCAGGCAGTGGAAACTTGCTAATCTGTCTGTCCTGTCCCGCTAGAGGATCGGGGTACACACAACATGCAGATCAGGAGCAAGGTTTTCCTACATGGCCAGTGATTTTAGGGGCCTGGCTTGAGATGCTATCAAGGGGCCTGACTGTAAGTGCTGAGCACCCACCTTCTGAAAATCATGCCCTCTTCAGGTGTCTCCAAGTGGGCCCCCAAAACCAGAGGTGCCCAGAATCACAGGTCACTTCAGACAGGGAGAAAGATGCCAATGACTGTTAACGGGTCGTGGGAAAAGGAGAAGAGTGACTAGTGGCTAGAGCAGCAGGACTGGGGTGGTGGGAGGTCGAGCCTCAGCTCTGCCACTGATCTATAACGACCTTGAGCAAGTCACTTCCCACTCTTCTAACACAGCAATTTGGGTTTGCAGAACCCATGGCCAGAACGGCTGAAGGCCAAAGGGGGAGAAGGTGGCTGTGAAAACTGAAGCCTCACTCATGGAGGGGGGGCTTCAGCTGGAGACATTTTGCCTGCCCCATCTTAACCATTCTTATTCCTATTCCCTCAGCCAAGCCAAATGCTTCCTGGGACCCAACCTCTTTGTGGAGGCGTGCCCAAGAGGCAAGGGCTCCTCACCCAGCCACCCCCCTGTGGCAGCACCCACAAAATATACTAGTTTAGTGCCTGTCATTATGTCTTCCCCCAATGGCTGGGCCCAGCAAATGCAACAACCAGCCACACAGACAATTACTACTCCAGCTAGAGCGGGAGAAGCTTGTGCTTTAGATGAAGGTCCCAGGTTCAGTCCTCGTTCATAGCAGTGGCAAGAGGAGACAGCTGCTGTCCAGAACAGAGATTGCAGTTTCCATGAAGGGGGTTGGGGGAAGCTGCAAGAAGCCTGGGATCAGCTGAATAACCAGGCCAGATCCTCAGTTACTGCAGATTGCTGGAGCTCCATGCCCTGACTTCAGACTTCATCCTTTTCCACCAGCAGATCTAGCCCAGTTACGTCTAAGGCCACGTCTATACGACGCGCCATTTCGGCGCGTTAAAATCGAAAGCTCTGGGTTCGATATATCGCGTCTCGTCTAGACGGGGATATATCGAACCCAGAGCGCGCTTACATCGATTCCGGAACTCCACCAAAACAAACGGAGTTCCGGATTCGACTTTGCGAGCCGCGCACATCGATTCGGCGCGGTGAAGACGGGTGAGTAACTCGATTTTAGATATTCGATTTCAGCTACGCTATTCCCGTAGCTGAAATTGCGTATCTAAAATCGAATTTCACGCGTCGTGTAGATGGGGCCTAAGTAAAAATGACTTCCAGAGCTATCTGGAAGGATCAGCCCTTCTCTACAGGGCAGAGGCTTTAATGGTTGGAACAAGACCTGTTCCTCCTCCCCCATGACTCAGGGCCCATGATGGAAGAAAAGGCACATTTAGCTCCACACCGGTGGGAGCCAGGGAGAGGTTCCTTATTCACGCGTTTCAGAGTAGCAGGCGTGTTAGTCTGTATCTGCAAAAAGAACAGGAGTACCTGTGGCACCTTAGAGACTAACACATTTATTTCAGCATAAGCTTTCGTGGGCTACAGCCCACTTTTTCGGATGCCTAGAATGGAACAGACAGACTGAGATATTTATACATACAGAGAACATGGAAAGGTGGAAGTACATAACAACTGTAAGAGGCCAATCAATTGAGATGAGCTATCAGCAGCAGGAGAAAAAAAAAATCTTTGAAGTGATAATCGAGATGACCCACAGAAGGTGTGAGGAGAACTTAACATGGGGAAATAGAGTCACGAGTTTACATTGCAGCCATTAGCTTGTTCACAAGATTTTTTTTCAAGGGAACCCATTATTCTCAGGGAGTTTTACCTCTGGATTTTATGGCCCTGGAGGAGCTGGAGGCCAAGATTGGATTGGTTGGCCAGCCGAACAAGTTGGCGGGTGGTGCCGCTGACTAGATTTTTGCTCCCATTGTCAAGTGCTATCACGCTATTGAGGGAACAAAGTGACTGATGGCAGCAGGCCCAAGAAACCACTTGTAGCAAAAGAACAGCCAGCAGCCTTATACGCCACACTGATATTGACGAAAGGGTATGGGGGAGGGGCAGTCCTTATATCTGAATTAGGGCCAAGGCCGGTGTAACCACTAGGCGAACTAGGCGGCTGTCTGCGGTGCCAAGATTTGGGGGCGCCAAAAAGCGGTGCCCAGAAATTTTTTTAGACTATTGCTTAGGGGCCTATAGCCATCCTTTGAGCCACGTGGCAGAGCCGGGAAACAGCAGCAGCAATGCGGCCTCTCCTACCCCATGGTGGCCTACGCTCTCCGCCTGTCCCTGCTGCCGCGGAGGCTGCTGCCACCCTGGGCTCGGGCTGCCCGGCTCCCTGAGTGGCTCCCGGTTCCTGCTGCTCTCGGCCAGCAGGTGCGGGGCCCCAGCCGAGCCCAGACCTTTGTGTCTCCTCCGCAGCAGCGCCCCCCACCTGCGTCCTCCCGGATGGCGGCAGCAGCTGGGGAACCTGAGAGGAGGAGTGGCTCCCAGACAAGCAAGGGAGACTCTGAGGTGAAGAGGCTGCTGGCCCTGGCATGGCCCGAGCACTGGAGACTGACAGGTACGTGCCCCTACCCCTTCCCGTGCCCCATCCTGGCACCGCCTCCCCACCAGCCCAGTGTTACCTGCCCCACCAATCTCAGTGCCCTGCCCCATACTGTCAGCCACCCCAAGTTCACTGTAATACCAGCACCCCTTGGCAAGGGGCCCCCTGATCTTCACAAACAGCTGTCACAAGGCTGGTAACTTGTCAAAAGTGAGAATCTTTGTGAGATGTGTGCATGGGTAATATTGAAAGAATAATGTATTTACCTTAAAAGCCTGCTTTATAGACTTGGAATAGAAATTAGTCACCAGGTGATAATGGCCCTTTGGGGCAAGGGGGATTTGTCACCCTGCCTAACCTGGCTGGTGATGCAATGCAAGGCTCAATTGTTTAGCTTTGCACAATAGTAAGACTTTGAATGGGACATCATCAGAGGCAATGGCAAACAACCGAAACGCCTTAAAGGTAAAAAAGAAACATTACAACAGCCGTTACCCGTTCTGACAGGCTGTTTATAATGCTAAGTTTACTAGTTTTCGGAGGTTGTCGAGGGTGGTGGGGGTGGTGCGGCGCAAGGTGGAAGTTTCACGTGGGGCACAAAATATCCTTGCACCAGCCCTGATTAGGGCCCAGATGCAATTAGCATTATGATCTCGTTCCACTGCTCCAAAGGGACTTGCTCTCATTAAAGAATTACAGGGTCAATAGGGAAAGGGTCAGAACTGAGGGGCACTGGCAGAGCAGAGTGGGGGTGGAGCTGGCTTCCAACAGCATGGTTAGCATCGACGTCCTGAGCACAAAAACTGGACTGTGCGTGGATCGGACAGTGGGGACCTGCCCCTTTGGCTGCTGCTATGGGAAACAGTACATAGACACAGCCTTGCGGCCACAGGTGTGCTTGTGCAGACACAATGCAGCAGGAATGCACTATGCAAACATCATGGCAGGCCCCTCACGCCTACACTTTGCTGGGGCAGGGAAGAGCCTCTGGTATCTCCCCAGCTCTGCTTTCCCCAGAAGCCACCCAGCCCTGGAGAGCCAGAGGGACAGGCCATGAGAGGATGCGAGAGCAGCTCCAAGCAGGCCAGGGGAGGCACTGGAGAAGTGTGTGAGGTACAGATGCCCCAGGCTCTCTTTGCAGAGCTCCCTGGAACACAACTCCTCATGCTGGAACACTCCCTCCAGCCACGGCAGCTGCTGGAGGCTGGCAAGGCCATCAGAGCCTGGGTGAAATCCTGGCTCTTCCAGCTCAAGGGGAGGTTTGTCATTGACTTCAAGGGGCCCAGATTTCATCCTGGGGCTCCTCAGTGCTCTTGGGTGCTCAGATACCCACAATGGCAAATCCCCCATGCTGAGCCCCGCCCTGGCAGCTTCAGCCCTGACCCTGACCTTCAGGCATCTGCGAGCCCGAGGCTGGGCTACTGCAGCTGGTTAGACCTGGGATAGATACAACCCCAAAGTGCAGCAGCCTGACTGCATAGCCCCACCACCCTGCTCTGCAACAGCCTGTGCCCTGTAGTTCGAAGCCCTTGATTGGCCTGGCCCTGGCTGGCTGAGACAGGCCTTAGCCTCCAGGAGCTGCCAGGCCAGCCACCTCCCAGGGGAAGCTCATCAGTGCAGATGGAGCTTTCCTGGGGGCTGGCCCTAGACTCAGAACTCAACACACAGCTCAGACAGTGGCCATGCCAGCACTGCAGAGTTAACCTGGGTCAGCTACGCCCTCTCGAGTTAGGCTGGCTCAAGCAAGAGCAGCCATGTCCAGAGCGATTGCGAGTGGGGCTAACATGAGCCAAAGCCCATCCCACCGGAGTTCTGGGTTCATGGGTGTGGATGGCACTCGCTGTGGAACAACCCTCAAGGGACAACTTGAGTTACCTGTGGCAAAGATAAGCCCGTGGCTTCCCCTCAGTCAGATCTTCCCACAGATGCCCAGTCCAAGCCAATCCAGCTCCTTCCCCACCAGGCCAGCAAGGAAGAGCGAGATAGATCGTTATTGTTCTCTCGCCTAGCAATTACTGCCTCGGTGCAGGATACTATGGTGATGGCAGCCATATAAGTAGCCAGATTAGATAAGGGAATATGTCTCTTTAGTTTACTTTGCGCAAATTAACCGCTCGGACCTGGACTTGGAGATTTGCGATGAGCGTATCAGCCCCGCCCCACTTCCCTGCTCTTGTTTCTGGCCCCCCAATTCCTCCTCCTGTTCCTCTCGACACTCACTGATCCCATGTCCCATTGCCCCCCTCATACTTCTCCCAGCACCAGTGTTTCTAACAGCCCCCCCCGGCCTCCTCCCTGTTCCTGTCTTTCCATCTGTGGGATAGACCAGAGAACAACCTTCCCCTAGCCTGGTCTGGCAGGTGCCTGGGAAGCTGCACAGGGATCCTGATCTGCAGCTGCTTCCAGCCCTGATCTCCTCACCCACAGCCACCACAGCATGTCTCCTGGCTAGGGCACCCCCATCCCTACAGGCCAGCCCACATCTCCTGAGGCCACTGTGCAGGGTGAGCGGATCTCCCTAGGGGGGGATCTGTGACAGGCCCCGTTTCCTAGGCCTCTCAAAAAGGGGAGGGGTGTCCCTTGATCCCAGACAAGAGCTCCGGGAGCAAGAGCAAGCCAAAGCGATGTGCCCGTGACAGCCCCTGGATCCGACCCTCGCTGAGTTCTCCAGCGCCAGAGTGACACATGGGGGAAAGCTGATTGCAATCCGCACACACTTTTATTTACACTAACAGAAGGCCTCGGAGAGCCCTGCTGCTCGCAGACTCCAGCACTTGAGAGTCCCCCCTGGAGCCCCAACAGAGGCTGCTGGGAGTTTTACTGGCTATGGCAGCTGCGTCCCAGCCCCCTCCTCCGGGCAGCATGGCTCAGGGACTCTGAGTGCAGGAGCCACACATTTCATGGCATGTCACGGAGCATCACTCCTAGGCGCGTGGGACCCAGGGATCCTGAGCCAGCAGGCAACAGAGGCGCTCCTGCAGCCAGCTCACTGAGCACTGTCACCTCACCCTGCCGCAGGTCGCACCCCGGGGCATTGTCACCATCAGCACAGCTGGCCACGGTCTCCTGGAGCTGGAGGGGTGCTGGGCCTGCGGGAAAGCACCTCAGAGTCGGAGCTGGAGCAGGTAGCGGATCTGGCACTGGCTCTCCTGGTAGATCAGGTACTCGCTCTGGCTGAAGAAGGAGTCCTGGTACTTGGCCATACGGATGGGCTTCCCCTGTGGCACCAGCACCTTCCTGCCCTCGACTATCAGCTCTCGGTCACAAGCAGGGTCTGGGGAGGGTGGGACAAGGAAGGGGTTAGCGCATGGGACTGGGCCAGGAACTGCCAGCACCAGGCTGTGTGAGACCCCCACTTATCCCATCTCCAAACCTCCACTCTCCACCATCCCCCCAGCTCCAGCTCCAAATCCCCGTCATCTCTGTCATGCCCCATCATTGCCAGCACCTCCAGCCTGCTCCCATTCTGAATCCCCACCCCTTCCACCTCCCCACAGGCGGGTGGCAGCCCCCAGTGGGGAGGGCAGATCGGGGAGCGCACTCACCTGGCTCAGTCTGACCACAGGCGATCACACTGTCATACCCCGGGGGGGCCTTGCGCAATGACGAGTCGTCCTGGGTGATCCGATACTCCTTGCCTAGGGCCACCTCGTTGAGGAACATGATCCCGACCCCCTGGGAGGTGCAGCTCACTGGAGAGGGAAGACCGATATGTGCTGCTGAAGCTGGCTGCAAGGCCCATTTCCATGCCTGGCCTGGCCACCAAGCTGGCACAGCCTGCCCTGTAGAACTCTCAGAGCTGGCAGCAGCACACTGCCCTGGGTGGTTCTGCTCCTTTGCCCCGCCCTGACTGTGGGCGCGGACAGCACTCACTGCACCCCCAGTGCTTCCAATCACCCCTCTGCTGTGGCCTATTAAAGCCGCCTGGAAAGCCAGGGAGCCCTGCTCCCCCAAGCCAGGAGCTCTCCTCTGCCAAGAGGAGGGGGAAACTGCTCTCCTTGCTTCACTCTCCCTTAGTCTAACCTCTCGCTCACACCTGTCTGTGCCGTCCCACCACCCAGGTGTGTCAGACTCAGCCCTGCCGCACCTGGCCCTGCCAGCAGGGCCGCACCATCCAGGAGGCGCAGACTTGGGGCAGGATAGGAAAAGGGGGCCCTGAGAATGTAATGCCATGTGCTTCCCACTGTCCCCAGACAGATACTCGCCTTGCGGAGGCTGCCAGCATCTCCCCTTGCCCGGAGGGGATATGAGAGGGGTGGGGGTAGCTGGGAGAGCTCCCCAGACTGGGCTGCTGTGGGCCTTACCATATCCCATCGACTTGCCGTTCTCGGAGGCAAAGTAAAGCCCCTTGCCCACACGCCCGCCGGAGTGCGGCATGATGCGCAGGCCGCTCTTGAGGATGGCGGCGACGACGGCCACGTTGGTGCCATGCCACAGCAGGCGCCGGTTCTCCAGGTTGTCGTGAGCCTTGAAGCGCTCGCTCTGCGGAGCCAGACAGGGCAGTCCTCAGCTCCAGACAGAGCAGGGCCTCAATGTCTGCAAATGCTGTGCACCCCCAGCCAACACCGCCCATAACCTCACTGATGCAGAAGGAATCTCAGCGCTGGGGGAAGGGGCTGGATCCACAGCCCTGCAGCCAACAGGACTGATGCGGGCAGCAGGGAGAGCAGTATCCGCTTCCCCCACTGCTGTCCTGGGGGAGGCAGCTGAGAGGCCCGAGGGCAGCTGAAACTCCAAGCCTCTGTAGCCTTCGGCCTCTGCCCAGGCTGCCAGAGGCCCCCTTCGCCCGTTGCCAGCACCAGTTCCGAGCCGCTGGCATCAGCCACGCTGACAGCCCTGGGCAAGGCCGGACTCCCTCTGCTGCACCCATGAGAGCCGGCTGACGAGACCTGCCCTGAGCACAGTTAAATGGTCAACGCCGAACCGAGGCAGAGCAGCTGGAAGCTGCTGGGGCTGAGCCCGTGTTGCAATTGCTGCACAGCCAGGGCACCGCTGGCTCTTGGGGCCTGATATGGAGCCAGGCGCCACATCCAGCAGCTGTTTGTGCCCAGGGGGAGCTGCGGGTGCCCAACTCTCCCCCACCTGGCCAACGAGCAAGGGCCCATGGACACATGAACCCGCGAGCGGTAGGACACTAGTGCTCTCACCTCTCCCTCCCTCTTCACCTTCCAGATATTCAGGATATTGACCTTCCGGTGGCTCATCCTAGTCTTCTCTACGTAGGTCTGGATCACCTGTGGGGGAGACCAGAGTGATCGGGGGGCACCTGGGGCAAGACCGGGCAACAGCAGTCCTCTGCTCACCTCCCCCATCCCTCCTGCCCTGGCTACCACAGAGGTCCACACTGGGGCCTCTGGGCTTGGGACCCATCCCACAGGAGGTTTCTCTGCTTGGTGCTGGAGAAGCCTCTGGCATGATGACACCTGAAAACATTCACTCCCTCCACGCCCAGAACCGCCCCTGTTCCCAACATCTCCAGCAGCTCCAGCTCAGACCCATCCGTTCGTCAGGCCTGGGCTCCACCCCCGGCCCTGTCAGCTCCATTAGTGGAACCCCTCAATGGCCTGGAGGGACTAACCCCTGGGGAGAGAGGCCAATTCACCTACACCAGGCTCCTCCCTGGCTCTCACCCCAGCTTGGAGAGCCCACGCAGTGCTGAGATAGCCTGGGGGTTGGGAGGGAGGGGCACTCACATCCCTCCTGGTGGACGCTGGAGGAAGCAGCTTCCTTTCCATACCAGACAAGTGCCATGCAGGAGGCGGGGTTGGCACTGTATAGACCAAGATGGAAGTACCGACGGAAGGACCCATGTCCCCAGGCAAGTGACAGCCCACAACCCCTTCTCACACTGGGCTAGTGACCCCCACATCGCTCCCCTGCCCAAGCTGCTGCCTCCACCAGGACACTTGGCGTGCACCAGCCCCTCCAGACCTGGTAATCCTCCAACGCCGGGTCCACCAGGGTGAGCTCACACTTCAGAAGCTCATAGTCCTTGTCCAGTGGGTGAGGCACTTCCTCCACCTTCACCTCCTCCTCCTCTTTCTTCTGCGCCTGCAGGCTCTGGGCCAGTTCAATGTCTGCCAGCACCTACCAAGGCAGAGAGACGGGCTGATGGGAAGGGTGGGCCACTTTAACCCCTTAGTAGCCCTGGAAGCTCTTTGCCCATCCTGTTCAGAGACAGCATGGCCAAGGGTGGGCATGACCCCAGTTGAGGTTTGTATGTCCTGCTGTCCTTCGCAGCATGGCCTCAGCCTGCCCGGAGACTCCCCAAGGGGGTCTGGTTTTACACCCCTGAGGAAGGAGAGGCCCTTTCGCTCGCAGAGCTCATGGGAGTTTGGATGCACATGGCCCACACATTATTCAGTGGGCCACCCTGCTGGGGCAGTGGTGGGCAGCGCCATGCCCCCTAACCCGCTGGGCTCCCAAGCGAGCACCAGACATGCCAACAAGAAGATGCCGCAGACTCCGGGTGGCTATTTCTCTGTGCAGGGCTGGGCTTCTTCTCCCTCTCACAGGGCACTCTGGCCCAGTTCTAGAACCAAGGAAGCAAATGGCACAGTACCACCCCACCTCACCACCACGGCAACAGCAGGGGTGATGGTGGTGGCTTCCCCAAGTGCTGTCCTGGAGCACAGACTTCTTCCCCCAGCCAGGAGGAGATGCTGCGCTGATGGCCCTAGGGAAATCCAGCCGGCCTCAGCCCAGGGCCACGGGGAGGGAGAACATTCCCATCTGGGAGACCGGGCAGGCAGCAGGAAAGCTGTGAGGAAGGGAGGCCTGGCCCTGGCACTGGGGGGTCCCGCCCTGACCAGCAGGAGAATCCAGCACAGTGCAGACCCAGCCCAATTGCCGCAGGTAGGACCCTTACCAGCAGCATGTCCTTCTTGGCCTGGACGATCTCCTGCGTGTTGATGGGAGGGGGCCTGGCGCGGCCGAAGCTGTGGGGGATGATGGTGTAGAAGCGGGACGACAGCTCCTCCAGCTGCCTGCAGGACAGCGGCTGCTCCTGCAGAGCCGTCTCAATGGCCTCCAGGGCCTCGAAGCCCTTGGCGATCTGCTGCTTGCTCAGCTTCCCCAGAGGCATCTTCTTCACGTCTGGGGCAGACAGACAGGCATGGAGAGGGAAGACAAGCAATGGATGGCTCAGGTGGCTGCCAGCAGGGGCACCTGCATCCCCCCCAGACCTAAGCGTGACCCCTTCCCCTCGGGGGCCCCAGGGCAATCCCTCACAGAGACCCTGAGCTCATACAAGCCTCTCCCCCATCCCCCAGGGCAGTGCTTTCTCTGCATGCCTGCAGCAGACCTCTGCCTCACACCCAGCCCCAGCCGTGGGTCATCATCACAGGCACCCTCCTCCGGACAACGAGGAGTGAGCAGGATGTCAGTTCGATTCCCTTCTACCCTAACCTGCAGCACCCCTTTATTCCAGCTGGGGCTCCCCACACAGCTCTGCCAATGCCTCTCAGTCCTGATCTGCAGCCGCCCTGCCAATGTCCCTGCATCCTGCCCTGCAGCCCCCCTGCTATTCCAGCCCTGAGCCCCCATAGCCCTGCCAATGCCCTCCAGCCTGACCTGCAGCCCCTGCTATTCCAGCCCTGAGCCTCCCACAGCTCTGCCAGTGCCCTTCAGCCTGACCTGCAGCCCCTGCTATTCCAGACCTGGGACTGCTCCTGAGCAGAACCATCCACCTATCACACAGCTTTGCGACACAGTTCTAGGTGCTGGGAGCACCAAACTCACTTCCATCATTGCCCCAGGTATCCAGCTCCAAAGTGTGGAACAGATTGATCACAGGGAACAACTCAGCCAGTCACCCTGTGATCTAGACCAGTGGTCTCCAAAGTGGGGAGTGCACAAGAGGATCCTTCGGGGTGTGCGGCAGGAGGAGCAGCGCCGCTTCGGCAGTTCGGATGGCTTTTTTTTTTTTTTTTGCTCTGGCAGTCCGAGCGGGGGAGTTTTTTGTTTTTTTTTTGGCTTGGGGCAGCACAGCAGGGGGTGCATTCTCAAAAATTTTTTACCGATAGGGGCGCGCAATCAAAAAAGTTTGGAGACCACTGATCTAGAGCAGCATTTTTCAAAGTTTGTTAGGTCACGGCACGTAAGGCACTGAGTCACTCTGGTCAGCACTGCCGACTGGGACGTTAAAAGTCCCATTGGCAGTGCTGCTCAGCTAAGGCAGGCTAGTGCCTACCTGTTCTGACACCACACTGCACCCCAGAAGTAGCCAGCAGGGGGTCTGAGTTCTAGGCAGGGGGATCACGGGGTTTTCAATTTTTTCAAACTTTTTTCTGGCGACTCAGTTGAAGAAAATTGCCCGCAACGCAACAGAGCTGGGGATGAGGGGTTTGGGAGGGGACTCTGGGCTGGGGCAGGGAGTTGCGGTGTGGGAGGGGGTCAGGGCTCTGGGATGGGGCTGAGGATGAGGGGCTTGAGGTGCAGGAAGGGACTCTGAGTTGTGGGGGCTCAGGGCTGGGGCAGGGGATTGGGGTATGCAGCTCCCGGTCAGCGGCGCAGTGAGGGTGCTAACGCAGGCTTCCTGCCTGTCCTGGCACCACGGATTGCGCTGCACCCCAGAAGCAGTCAGCAGTAGGTCCAGCTCCTAAGCAACTCCATGTGGCTCTCACCCACAGGCACTGTCCCCCACTCCTGAGAGCCCCCATTGGCTGGTTCCCAGCCTAGCCTACCTTAGCCGGGCAGCACTGCCAACAGGGCTTTTAACAGTCCGGTCAGCAGTGCTGACCAGAGCCATCGCGACCCAGTGCTTTACGTTCCGCAACCCAGTACTGGGTCATGATCCGCAGTTTGAAACCCACGGCCCTAGAGCAGCGTGGCCTGGCCCCTCTGACCAAGCCCTGGAGACAGCTAACAGAAACACTCAGCAGGGCTGCTGGGCCCCCAGCCAGGAGCCCCAGGCTGCAGTGGGGCCGATGGTGCAGGGGTGTGGGCTGCCTCCCCCCCGCATCCTCCAAGGGCCCTGCTCCCCACTGTACCGATATTCATGGTCTGCATGGCCTCTTTGAACATGTCATTGCTGAAGATGAGTGAGACCAACTCCTGGGTGGCCTTGTCCAGGCTGCAAGGCAGCGTCCTCTGCTTGGAGCGCTTCCCTCCATCCACGCTGTCCACCTGGGGGAGGGGAGAGGAAAGTGCCAGCTCAGACAGGCAGAGGGGCTCCCTCCCCCATAGGACATTCCCACCCACCACCAGGCCTGCTGCAGGGAAAAAGCTTCCCAGAGCGGACAGAGCCAGCAATGGATCCCCCCAGCCCTGCCCAGCCACCCCTCCCCATGGAAGTTTGTCTCCAGCGGGGAGCTGCCCTGGTGGGGGGTGAACTGGGGCCGTCATCTGAAGCAGAACATGTCACTTTGCCGCCTGTGGGCCAAACGCTGAGGCCCTTGCTCACTCTCATGGAGGCAAAGCTCCCACCAGCTCCCAGCATGCTCTCAGGCAGCAGCGGGATACATATCCAAGTCAGGACTTCAGGACGTGGCCCCTGCATTGCAACTGTGCAGCCAGGAGGGGGGTTGCCTTCCCTGCTCCCCCAAGTCTCCAAACGAGGCCGTGCCAGCCCCTCAGCCCCATGGCACATATCTCCCTAGCCACCTCGGGAAAGTTCCTGTTTCCCTGGCTCCACGTGGGGGCAGCCTCGCTTATCCCAGGGCGCCCCCGTCACTCACCTTCACTGTCACCTCCTGCTCCTCCTCAGCCCCATGCTGCACCTCGATCAGGGTGTACTTGCCAGGGTGGGCCACAAAGTTCTCTCGCTCAGCCCAGCTGTTCTTGGTCTTCTCCCGGAACTTCTTCTCAAAGTCCTTCTTGGCGGCTTCCAGGGAAGGGAAGGGGCTGAGCTTTGACTGACCCACCTCCCCCTAGGAAGGGAAGAAACCCGCAGCAGGGTCAGGCTTAGTGACCCACTCCTGTGCTCACTGCTCATCTTCCCCTTCAACTCAGGGCTCCAGCTGGCCTCTACAGTGCAGCTGCAGGCGCCTTCACACAGGTGCAGCCTGTGGAGACTACAGGCCCCAGCACGCAATTCTCCATTTGATAAAGGCAACAAGGCAGCACTGCATGCTGGGTAATCTCCACAGGCTGCATGTATCCCTCTGGGACCTGAATCCACTCAACTAAGCTTCCCAGCTAAGCCTGACTGACTCTTCTGCATGCCCAGTTTTGCCAAGCCACCCAAAATGTCACACTTGTATTCCAATCCCAGGGTAGGGTTCTTCTGGCTAGCCTGGGTAAGTGAGATGAGGGACATTACAGACAGAGGTGATTTTCCTGCCAAAATGCAATGCCCTCCGCTAGTTTTTTGCCCGGGGCAATGGATGGGAAGAAGTGTTTACTTAACAGTGGTTTCCCTCTGCTTTGCCAAGTGCCCATGGCCCCTGCAAGAATAGCCACAAAGAGGAAAGCGGCAGGCAAGAGAACCATGTTGGGAGCAGATGGCTCCTATCTGGACAGGGAGAGCAAGAGACTTGATTCCATAGGATAGTCTAACCTGGCCTACACCTAATACCAGCTAGTCTCCCGAAAAGCGGCAGGAAGTTGCCCTGTCTGTCACGTCATCACTACAGGCTACCGGAGTCTTGTTTGCCTGGAAGTTAAAGCTACACCAGCTGCACCCAGCACTGTGTAAAGCAAATTAGGGCAGGGACAGCCCTAGAGCTCCTGGGACCTTGTCAGTGAGGCACCGGGCTGGGCTGTCCCTCGCCTGGCTCAGGAGTTCGCGAGGCTCGGCCTCCTTGGGAGCATCTAGCAGAGATCTGAGTCACCAGGGCTCAGGGCACTGAGGCTAACAGCCCTGGTGCTAACACTGGCTTCGGCTGGGACTGTCTCCCCATGACCCTGACATCAGCAAGGGGAGTTTCTAGAACCTGAGGAAGTGGGTTGAGACTGACACCTAGTGATCAGGGAGGGAATCTCATGACAGCAGCCAATGTAAATTACTTGTTTACATGGCAATGTCCATCCCCCAATGGGCACTGCACGCACAGCGAGATAGCCCCTGCATAACTCACAGCTTGACAAGTCCCTCCTGGAGGGGGAGCCAGACACTCCCATCAGCACCTCTCGGGGGGGACATGCCCGGTGGCTTCAGCCTCCCTTTCCCTGGCCTGTCCGGAGGGAGAGGGAAGGGTGTGCTGTGCCCTCCCTGAGTCTCCCCAAGGAGACTTTTGTGGGGGTCTGCCACCTCCAGTACCCAAGGAGGTGGGGGCAGGGGAAAAGAAGAGCATGTGGGTCTGTGCAGCCACACAAATAAACAAATGCCAGCAAGTAAAGGATGTAATTTAAACACCCAGCTTCTGCACAGGAGGGTGGTGCAGGTGCCATGTCTAACCGCCCTGGATTTAGCTTACTGCCATGTTCCCTAGAATGGGCGTCCCTGGCTGGGCCTTTGCCTCATAGCAGCAGAGGTAGCTCCTGTAACAACACCCCCTCGTGGCTGGCAGAGGGAGATACTGGCCCAGCTGTGCCGGTGGCTGGCCTGGGTACAAGGTACTCACCACGCGACCCCAGCGGTTCCAGCAGCTGTAGCTGCCATTGTGAGCGATGAGCTGGATGATGTAGAACTTGTTGTTGTTGTTTCCGATGTTGGTCTGGTTCAACATGCAGTCGTAATCCTCATGGATCTACCCAACACACCACAGGGAAGCAGTGAACACGGATGTGCCCTCAAGCAGCGATGGCTACACGACTGCTCCAGGACAGCCTGTGCTGGGGTCAAACAGGGAGCGGCTCCCTTGGGCTGAGATCCCTGGGACTGTCCTGTGGAACAGCATTAGTAATGGGGTCTGCAGTGGGTCAGACAGGAAGGGGCTCCCTCAGGCCGGGATCTCTGGGACTGTCCTGTGGACCAGCGTTAGCTGATGGGGTCTGGTGGGGAGAAGTCTCTTTCAGCTCTGCGTAGGGCTGGAAGGCCAGAGTGCTTTACAGCTCCCAGGGACAGAGTCCTTGCAGCTCTGCCGCAACCCCCGAACTGCCTTTTCTCCGAGAGTTCAGGCAGTGGGCTCTCTGAGCACCAGCATTTAGCCTCAGGGCCGGGCAAATGGGGCCCATGCTCACGGCACAGTAGCCAGTGGGGCACCATAAAGGACTTGGGCTCCCACTAGCTGGCCACTGACCAACCGAGACTGGTCACTGGGGGCACGAGTTGGAGGGAGGAGGGACCTGGGCAGAGCAGGGGGGAGGGAGGGGAGACTTAAAGTGACAGTGCATTTGCTGTCTCTCAAACTTCCCTAACACACACACACATAGGTTCTCAAACCCACATACACTCTGTCTCTTACAGTCCCCCCAACACAGACTGTGTGTGTGTGTGTTAGTCTCACAATCCTGATACACACACACACAGGCTCTCTCTCTCACACACACACACACACTTGTATCGTTGTTGTTATTACTGCTTAGTACTTCCTGTCAAAATGCTTGCAGTGAGCCAGGTGTGGCTGCTCTGGCAAGATGCAGCCCCCACGTGACAGCGTAAAGCCTGCCTTGAGCCACAGGCCAAGCGCCAGGCACCACAAGCCACCACAGCAGCACAGACATAAGCGTAGCAATATACCATATGCCATACCACCCTTACTTCTGTGCTTCTGCTGACAGTGGCCTAGGAATCTGCTAGTTGTAGCAGTTTACTCAGTGTGACGCTATCTAATTAAAACATGACCATGTAGATCATTGCAACCACTGTTATATATTTGCAACAAATCTTGTACAAAATGTGGCATGTAAGATGTCTATGAAAAGGTTATGATTTGCTGAATATGATTATGCTAGGTGCATGCATGCATCATTTTTGTATTTGAAGTTTGAGTATTGGCTCTATAGCTGTATTTCAAATGTTTGTGCCTGGAGTAACAAGGTAGTTAGCCAGCACATCCTGAAGGGACTGGTCAAAGTAAGTGGCTCATCAAGGGGCACTTAACTCACAATGGACCATGGGAGACGCTCATCTACATTGAATGGACTTTCCTGTGGACATTCCATATGAAGTATTGGTAATGGCCTGGAGGTAATGTGGAGGGTGCCCAGGGAGCCGGTAGGAGCCAGGGGCAATAGTGGGAGGAGGAGGCACCAAAATATAAGTTCGCCCAAACCATTTTCACTAAAGCCAGTCCTGGGGCTGGGTGACATGCGAAGGTGTTTCCTCCCTCTCCAGGGGACCCTGCTGCCCTGCTGCCTGAGCCTCACTCATACCTGGGCATCGCTGCCATTGCTCAGCTGGCAGGCAGAGTCGATCTTGGCTTTCAGCTTCTCCTTGGGAGCGGTCTTCAGCGCCTCCACGGTGGAGCGGACGCTGTCCTTCTCCGACTCCTGCTTCACCTTCTTGTCCTGGATCTGGGCCTTGGCAGGCGCCTTGCGTTTGGGGGCCATTGCTCCCCTGCAACAATGGCCACCCTGCTGCAATAAGAATTAGGCCTCCGTCAGAGTCACTTACGTCCTGCAGAGGCAGGATGGAGGGCGAGGGGGGTTTTCTCCGCCACAGGCCAGCAGCCTGCTCAATTCCCAGGATTATCTCAAAGCTATATAAGGAGTGGGTGAACACCAAGAGCTCTTCAGGGATGACGGCTAGTCTTGTGCTTATGGCACCTGGAGACCTGGGTTCTGCTCCCAGCCTTGCCACTGACTTGGTGTGTGAGCTGGTGCAAGTCACTTCACGCTCCTTTACACCTCAGTTTCCTCACCCATAAAATGGGGATAATAATCATTCCCCAGCTTGAAGAGGGGGATGTGTGAGGCTTCACCTCACTAGTGCATTAAGTGCATGGAGATCCTTAGATGGAAGATACTTTGCAATAGTCTACAAAAGCTGCCATGGAAATGTCCCAAGCCCAGGCGCCCTCACGTTTCCCAGTGCTAGCACAGTTGGACTATACTGAGGCTTTCCCCAGCCCTTCCACTGGAGACCTCACAGGACAACTCCTCGTATCTGGTTAGCAAAACCTCCCTCCCATCCCCACCCTAGCCCACCAGCCCCATACATGCCAAGAAAGTGCAAGCCCCCCCAGCTGCTACTGTTCATTTTGAAGCACTCAGAAGTGTGATGAGCATACAAGGAACAAGCCAAGCCGCAGCCACTGTCCCAAAGAACTTACAGTCCAAGGCCCAGGGGCTGGGTCAGACGGGATGTGACTAGTGAGGACCATGCAGCACTGAAGTGGCTGAGGAAGGACGAGGATGATGAGTGGCAAAGGCACCCAAAGAGGAAGAAGGGGAAACCACTGACCCTCAGAGGATGTTTGGTTAGTCTGGGCTCAGTCCTTGGTCCACACACAGCAGTCTGTCTCTCCCAAACGCTGACACGAGAAAGAATAGGAATACTTGTTCGCAGATACAGGCTAACATGGCTACTACTCTGAAAACTGACAGGAGACAAGCTCAACGAATGAAATCCTGTCTAGTGCCCTGTGTCGATCAACAGATCCAGCTAATCCACTTGTAATCATCTGACAGTGGCTGCCGGCCCAGGGAGCGTGATGCCAGAGGGGCGGGGGTGGAGGGGGGAGTTTAGCCTGCTGAACTCTGGGTCAGGCTGGTGAATATGTTTCCAGCACTCTCCTGCAGAGCCTAAGGGTATGGCTACGCTTGAAATTTCAAAGTGCTGCCGCAGCAGCGCTTTGAAGTGTGACTGTGGTCAGAGCGCCAGCGCTAGGAGAGAGCTCTCCCAGGGCTGCACGTAAACCACATCCTCTACGGGTGTAGCTTGCAGCGCTGGGAGCCACACTCCCAGCGCTGTGGCACTGATTACACTGAGGCTTTACAGCGCTGTATCTTGCAGCGCTTAGAGGGGTGTTTCTTCACACCCCTGAGCGCGAAAGTTGCAGCGCTGTAAAGTGCCAGTGTAGCCACACCCTCAGTCCTGGACTGCATCCCAGGCATTGCTGTTCCTCTCCCGCCCCAAGGGGGCTATCCAACCAGAGTGAGAGGAATGGCAGCAAAAACCTGACTGTCACCAGGTCCCTGATTCGGCTGTATTTGTAGCATGGGTGGGTCTTTACTCCTTGGGAGAGAGGTGGTGATCAGGCTCTGACTCTTTGATGTGAGATCTCTGCTTAAGGGAAGGCCTTGTCTCTAAACTCTCTGTTTAAACACAGATCTGGCAAAGCCAGTTTCTAGCACTGTTCATCTGGCCATTGTGGGCAAATGGTCTGACATTCTGAACAATCGAACCAGGTCTTTCAGGCTCAGCACAGCCAAGGAGGAACCAGTTTTGCTGCATCCTTACTTAAATGTCCCCTTACCTTTGTTTGAGTGGAGCATGGTGATCTGAGGGCACAAGCTCACACTCCAGCTGAACCACACCCAGTCAAACCCAGACAGCTCCAGCCAAGCTGACATCAATGGGGATTTCATACTCAACCCCCTGGGTTAAACCTGCAGACTTCACTCAGCATCCAGCTGCGATGTGGCAAAAAGCAGCGTGATGGGATTATGCAGCAACACAACGCATGTTGTGTTAGGATGTACTGGCACAACAAGTGTGTCCTACACAACACGCAGCTGAAAGAAACAGCCCCTTGGTGGCTGGAAGAGCGTCCCCTTTGGGTGACCACGACATGCAGGTTTCCCTGGTGACTGGTTGCTGACTGAGGAATTTTTAAGGGGTAGAAGAAATGGTGTCACACGTGTCAGGTTTCTGCAGTACCCCGAGAGAGCTCAATGAACTAAGTCTGAGGCTCTCTGGGGCCCACTGTATTGCTAATACATTAACCATTCATTTGAGGGCCCAGATTGTACATAACTGCTCCGGGGGGAGGGGGAGACGAGAGACCTGGGGGTTCACAGAACTATAGCGAACAATGGGCCAGACAAGAACGGACTATGGAACAAAACGTGTGAAGTGGTTTTCATGGGGAAAAGCTACAGGGAGGTGAATGCAAATTCCCCACGTCCAGCTATACATAGAATATCAGGGTAGGAAGGGACCTCAGGAGGTCATCTAGTCCAACCCCCTGCTCAAAACAGGACCAATCACCCCAACTAAATCATCCCGACCAGGGCTTTGTCAAGCCTGACCTTAAAAACCTCTAAGGAAGGAGATTCCACCACCTCCCTAGGTAACCCATTCCAGTGCTTCACCACCCTCCTAGTGAAAAAGTTTTTCCTAATATCCAACCTAAACCTCCCCCACCGCAACTTGAGACCATTACTCCTTGTTCTGTCATCTGCTACCACTGAGAACAGTCTAGATCCATCCTCTTTGGAACCCCCTTTCAGGTAGTTGAAAGCAGCTATCAAATCCCCCCTCATTCTTCTCTTCTGCAGTTTAACAATCCCAGTTCCCTCAGCCTCTCCTCATAAATCATATGTTCCAGCCCCTAATAATTTTTGTTGCCCTCCGCTGGACTCTTTCCAATTTTTCCATATCCTTCTTATAGTGTGGAGCCCAAAACTGGACACAGTACTCCAGATGAGGCCTCACCAATGTCAAATAGAGGGAACGATCACGCCCCTTGATCTGCTTGCAGTGCCCCTACTTATACAGCCCAAAATGGCATTACCCTTCTTGGCAACAAGGGCACACTGTCAACTCATATCCAGTTTCCCATCCACTGTAACCCCTAGGTCCTTTTCTGCAGAACTGCTGCCTAACCACTCGGTCCCTACTCTATAGCAGTGCATGGGATTCTTCCGTCCTAAGTGCAGGACTCTGCATTTGTCCTTGTTGAACCTTATCAGGTTTTTTTTAGCCCAATCCTCTAATTTGTCTATGCCCTTCTGTATCCTATCTCTACTCTCTAGCCTATCTACCACTCCTCCCAGTTTAGGGTCATCTGCAAACTTGCTGAGGGTCATCAGATTTATTTTGGCCCAATCCTCTAATTTGTCTGGGTCCCTCTGTATCCTAGTCTTACCTCCCAGCATATCTACCACTCCTCCCAATTTAGTGGCATCTGCAAACTTGCTGAGGGTGCAGTCCACACCATCCTCCAGATCATTCATGAGGATATTGAACAAAACTGGCCCCAGGGCCGACCCTTGGGGCACTCCGCTTGATACCGGCTGCCAACTAGACATGGAACCATTGAGCACTACCTGTTGAGCCCGACAATCTAGCCAGCTTTCTATCCACCTTATAGTCTATTCATCCAGCCCAAACTTCTTTAACTTGGCGGCAACTATACTGTGGAAGACTATGTCAAAAGCTGTGCTAAAGTCAAGGTATGACACATCCACTGCTTTCCCCTCATCCACAGACCCAGTTATCTCCTCATAGAAGGCAATTAGGTTAGTCAGGCATGATGTGCCCTTGGTGAATCCATGCTGACTGTTCCTGATCACTTTCCTCTCCTCTAAGTGCTTCAGAATTGATTCCTTGAGGACCTGCTTCATGATTTTTCCAGGGACTGAGGTGAGGTTGACCGGCCTGTAGTTCCCCAGATCCTCCTTCTTCCCTTTTTTAAAGATAGGCACTATATTAGCCTTTTTCCAGTCATCCGGGACCTCTCCCAATCACCATGAGTTTTCAAAGATAACTGGTCTTTTGAAACTAAACCCGGAGGTGTGAGCCATTACCTGCTGATTACTTATTACTTGAGGCCAAGATCAAAGGCTCAAGCTGTATAAAGAAAGAGCCAGGACTATTCCTGATGGTTCTGAATCTGAGCTGGTTATGAACTCATAGCCACACTAAAAATCCAGCTGTGGAGTTTGAAGGACTGACATGTCCCAGGGCCAGAGGCTGGAATTGGGGTGACCTGTGGTAAGGCTTTTAGCATACGTGTAGGTTCTTTTAATGTTATTAATATATTTCTCTGTAATGCGTTCACCTTAAGAATAAATATGCTTGCTTAGAAAGAGCTGGGTGGTAACTGACAACTGCAGGCCGTTATGCTGTTCACGATCGCTGAGGAGAAAGCCAAGTGTCGACACTAGTCTGTTTAGGCAGTCTGGCTTGCACAGTGTAGGCAGGAAACTGAAGTCTTAAAAATCCCCACTCAGGAGGGAGAGAGATGTAGGTCTCTGTCCAAGAGACCTGACAGCTGAGAAGCCTCTGGTGGACCACAAAGGGGGAAATACTGGGGCAGTAGCCCTGAACAGGGACAAATGTTGTGCTCTAGTGTGCTTTTTAAGATGCCCAAAGAAAGCATAACATTTTTTCAAATTTCTTTGCTCCTCTATTTTTTACATTATATAGCAGGCTGCTCTAGCCTACTCTGGAAGACTCTGTGGACCACTGAAGAACTGAAATTATAACATCACAGACACCAAAAGAGTGAAATCTAATGAACTGGGAAGAGAAAGCATTTTTAGAGTTCACACTGTTTAAAACACTGGTATTTTATTTTAACTCTATTGAATTCAAACACCTACTATACACTTTGGAGAAAAGCTCTCTTGGTTAAAGATTGATCTTTCAGTCCACACAAGCAGCTGCCAAAGAGTCCTCCAGTAAAGCCAGAGAAGACTAGGCTTGCCATGCCTAATATTTCTAAGGCATGAAACTCCCAAACCTTCCAAGCCTCCTGTAAGCAGAAACCAGGGCGGGAGGGAGGACACAAATCTATATGCGGCAGGTCATCTTTAAAATGTAAAGTGAAGGGGTTTATGGGTAGATGATCTTTTTTGCCCCCCCATTCTGGGAAAGAGGCAGAAAAAGCAGCTCAAATACAACCTCTCCCTTGGGACCAAGAGAGAAATTTAATACACCCCGCCAAGTTGCAAGTACTGGTTGCACTTCTCCATTTAAGCTTTGTTTGCATACCCTGGCACAAAGAAACACAATGCCAGCAGCAGACCCCAAACCAAAGGGGAACCTGGGTTGGAAGAATCACCCGATTTATTCCAGGTGTCCACGTAACATAAGCCAAGAGCAGGATACAGAAAACAAGGACCAAACAGGAAGGAAATATAGCTGGGCAGAAGAATTCCAGGCAGAGATTGCACAGCTCAGTCTCTAGTGATAATATCCCTACTAATGGGCAATGAAGACTTGAACCTACATATTGCATGAATATGAGATTCATGGGACTCCAGAGAGACATGGCTGTACTGTATGGACTGTACAGCATCACCCATAGAGCAGAATGCCCCAAAATCTTGCCAGGCTCAGTGCAAGACCTATTTCTTTTGGGGAGGGGGGGGGCGGGGCATCACCTCCATAACTGTGGTGCCTGAGTAGGCAGTCAGCAGCCCTGCAGGGGCAAAGAGCAAACAAGCAACATAAACAAGGGAGGGGTGGAGAATGGGGCCTTTCCAGACATTTCTGTGCACACCGAAGCAATGGGAGCTTTGGAGAGGTGGAGATGGAGCAGGGAGAGCGCTAGAGTTACCCTGGGGTTTGTTGGTCCTGAGCTAGGCTTTCTTTGAGGAGGAGAAATTCGGCAGGCAGGGAAGGCCCAGCAACGCAGTTCCATTCCCAAAATTAAGCATGCTTCAGATCAATCTCAGCAGCCACGGCCTGAAGGCAGCAGATTGTGTGCCCTGCCCTTGAGGCCCCTCAGGGCTTTACCGGCAAGAGACAGACTCACAGGGCAGCTGCAGGCTCCACTCAGCTGCTTTTCAACTGCCCTCTGGCCTGCTGGGGAAACAGAGGTGCACTCACCTGCCTGGAGCTCCTTCGCAGACTGGGGGGGGAGCTTAGGGCTGCTCCTCACGGCTGGCCTCAGCGGAGAAATGCAAAGGCGACAAGTTTAGACAAGCCAGAGCTGGCACAGCCACCTGCTCTTTCCACTCTTCCTGCCATTCTCCTCCTCCCCGTGACCTCAGCCTTTCTACTGCAAAGCAACTCCCCTTGTGGGAGAGGAGCCAGCTTAGCCCAGGGGAAGGAAGAAGTGAGCTGGCAGCCCACGTTGCATTGTCAGTGCCAGGACTAATGCCTGCTCGCAGGTCGCCTGGCAAGCGCTCTGCGCTGTGTGGGCTCAGGGGAACTGGAGGGGAGTTGTTAGGGGAGAGAGACAGCAGTGAGAAACTCCCGCGCCTGCCTAGAAAGGAGGACCTGGGGATAGCTCTCAGCCAGGCCAACACATTCCAGCCTGGATGGGCTCAGACCTGTTCCTGTTGGAACAATATGGTCAGGACAAACCTCTCTTTCCCTGCAGAAATTCTGAGCTGGGTGCAGCTGCAGGGGTGAGAACCACCGAGCTAAACAGCAGCAGGGAAGGGGAGCAGTGAGGGCTAGTGGCTAGGGCACATGCTCAGTCCAGGAGGTAAATCCTCCAGTGGAGCTGTGGCAATTTACACCAGATGAAGATTTGCCCCCAGGGTTTATTTCCTAGCTGCCCCTCATTTTTTTTTAATTGACTCTGGGCAAGTAACACCAGCTGTGTCTCCCTGCCAAAACGGGATACCAGCACCCACCAGCTCCACACAGAGCAGTGACCCGTGTGGATGAACGGCATCACAGAAGGACACCATGACTTCCGCTGCCTGACATCTCAGTCCCCCAGTGAGGTAGGAACTTCAAGGCCCAACTGGGACCAGTTTAGATGCTACTGTTCCAAAGTCTGAACTCTGCTAGAATCTAGTAGCCTTTGGCCCAGACCCTGCAAGGTGCTGAGCACCCCACACCGCTCAACCCAACGGGAGCCATGACTGCTCAGCACCCCCTGGGGCAGACCTTGTCTGCTCACCCTCCCCGCTCTGCCCCACGGGTCTGCCAAACCCCCAAAGCAAGAGTCCAGATCTAAAGAGCACCCCCCAAGGCCACCACCCCACACAGGGACCCCAGCTTCAATGCTGCCACCTGCTACTGCACCAAGGGTCCCCCACACCACCACTCCACAATGACACAGATCACGACCCCCAGGGGCGGGCCCAGCCCCTCCCCTGAAACTAGCCCCAACGCTCCCCCCAGTCAGACCCAGGGCCCAAGTCCGCCCCCCAACCAGCCCCAGCGCCCAGCCCCTCTCCCCAGATCAGCCCCGAGGCTCCCGCCCCGAGCCCGGCCACCCCAGCGCGCCGTGCGTAGCAGGCTCCAGCGCCCCTCGTGGCACACTCACCCCACACAACCCCCACCTGAGAAGAGCGCACTGCGCATACGCAAAACGAGACCGGCTGCTGAAGCAGCCCCGTTTACAGGCAGCTCAGCTCACCAACAGGAGACGGGGGGAGGGGGGAGCTGAAGATTTGTCCAATAGGAGGGGGAGGCGGGGCACAATGAGGGAGGAAAGGGGCGTTTGCCCTGAAAGGAACGCGAGTACAGAGGGGAGGACCTGGGAGTGATTCCAACCAATGGAGAGGGAATCGTGGGCGTGGCCAGAGTGGCTCTGTCCAATGGGAGGGATCTAGGGGCGGAACCAGAGCGCCACGTGCAGCTGGCGCTGAGCCGCGTCCTGGGCCGGAGGCAGTAGCATGGCGGCGTCGGGAGCGAAGAAGCAGCAGCAGCAGCAGCGAGGAGCCGCGGCGGGGGGAGCCGGGCGCAGGAGGCGCAAGGTGGGGGCGGGAACAAGAACAAGGGCGCCCATTGGGGAGGAGATGGGGATGGGGATGGGGATGGGGATGGGGATGGGGGTCGCTTAGGGCAGGAAGTGAGCTGCTGGGGGAATCGGGGACTAGGGGGCCGGGCGGGCGGCGGGGGGCTGTCTGGGAGAAGCGGGGGACGGGCTGGTTAGGGGGAATGGGGCAGGGAGCTGGCTGAGGAAGCAGGTGTTTAATGGGCTGGTTAGGGGGAATGGGGCAGGGAGCTGGCTGAGGAAGCAGGGGATAAAAGGGCTGGACAGAGGGAATGGGGCAGGGTGCTGGGTGGAGAAATCAGGGGATGGAGGTCCTGGGTAGGGGAAATGGGGCAGGAGGCTGGGTTGGGGGATTGAGGGCTGGAGGAGTTGGGTAGGGGGAACGGGGTGGAAGGCTAGAGGGGTTGGTAGGAGCTAGGGGAACGGAGGTGGGTGGGGTGCAAAGGGGTTATGGGGAATGGGAGAGGAAGCAAGGATTTCCTAGGCTGGCTAAGGTAGTTGTCTATCACTTTTTCTCTGATTAGTGTGGGCTGGAGGTGACAACATTGTGGGGATCCTAGGGTGGTTGCAAGGAGTGGGTGCTCCCTGCCCATTGCCCCCCTCCTTCCCAGTTATGAGAGGGGAGACAGTGTGGGCTGGTGTATCGCCCCCCCCTCTTGTTGCTGTAGCCAGGATGTGCTGAAAGAGGGTTTTGTTCTTCAGGTTCCTGATGCAGAGGAGAAATCCTGGCAGAAAGCCGGCTCGAAGCTGGATGAGGAGATCTCCAGCGACTCCGATGCAGAGAGGTAATGCACTAGCGCGCGCCCCCCCCCCCCCCGCCCCGTGGGTGTTGCCCCAAAGGGTCCCTCCGATAACCACCTTGCAGAGCAGAACCCAGGAAACATCCCTACCCACGCACACCCCTCCTTCCACTCCAAGGTGCCCAAACACTGTAGGGGTGAGGGCCATAGAAATACAGAGAGAGAGATCCCTCCTCCAAGGGTTCAGTGGGGGGAAATGAACTCCCCCAGGAATTAAGGACCATCACCACAGGGTGTATTAAAAAAAATCCCAGACCACTCCACTGCATACATAGACTAGAATCTGTCTCCATGGTTCTACGCAGGCTGTTCCATCCTGTTCATTTGGCTGGCATCTTGCAGAACTATAGTTACAGTTGCACAAAACACTTCCTTCCAAGCCAGACTTTCACAGTCCCTCTCACTTAAAGTGGTGGGGGCCACTGTTTGAGAAATGTGGGGTCTAATACTAGGTGGTGGGGACCCTCTCCACTTCATGTTATTCCTTGGTTAATTACAAAGAACTTGTCCTTTTATACGCTTCTAATTGAAGTTGAGTGGTGCCTGTTTATGTACTTAAACTGCTGTGCATGAATGTGTCTCTGTACACAGACTTCAGTCCAAAAGTAGATTGTATTGACTGGATACTAGACTACAAATGGTCTATAAAGTGAAAGGTGTTAGGGTTGGAGGAAGAGACCCCCACTCTCCCTCTCTTCCCCTGTAGCCCTACATTTGGTGGGAAGCGGAAGAAGGACAATGAGGCAGATGAGATTGAAGAGACAGCACAGGAGAAGAAGCTGAGATTAGCCAAACTTTACCTGAAGCAGCTTCGACAGCAGGGTGAGTATTTGGCAGGCTGGGTGCATGTGGCTGGGCAGTGCAGGGGATGTTATTGAGGAGCGAGGACATTAGTAGCTGTACCTCAGCTCTGCTGCTCTTCCTTACTGATTTGCACGCAGGAATTGTGCCTCTTCCCTGTTATACTCAGGCTTCAGTGCTGTAATGACTGGTTGCTTTTGCTTGATGAAATTTACTATTAAGCACAGACCCAAAAGAAGAGGCAGTCTAAACTCCTTGGGGACAATCTAAATAGTTTAATGCATTTACTAGTATACAGAGAAGTATAAAATTAAAAGGGACAAAAATGCGGTGTCTCATACTCTGTTCCTGCTTGCTTACTTTCCTAAATGTGGCAATTCAGCATAGGTTTCCCAGTTGCTACACAAATCGAATCTACAGTTTGTCTTGACATGTAACAATTGATGTGTTGTCTGTGTTCCAAGTAACTTGAAAGAAAAGCTCTGAAATGCTTTCTTTGTCATCTGCATTGTTATGTCCTGAAGCTCGTTGTAAGTCATCTGCTATGTAAAATACTATCTTTCTTGGATAAAGTCTGCCACAGTTGCAGAATAAGCTGCTGGTCTCTGAGTGCGTCACCTGAGGTATCAGGCCTTGTCTAGCCTGGGACAGGATTCTGCAGTTCTCCTACTCTTAGGCCATGGCTACACTGGCGCTTTACAGCGCTGCAACTTTCTCGCTCAGGGATGTGAAAAAAACACCCCCCTGAGCACTGCAAGATACAGCGCTGTAAAGCCTCAGTGTAAACAGTGCCCCAGCGCTGGGAGCGCGGCTCTCAGCACTGCAAGCTAAACCCCATGAGGATGTGGAGTACATGCAGCGCTGGGACCGCACTCACACTTCAAAGTGCTGCCGCAGCAGCGCTTCGAAGTTTCGAGTGTAGCCATACCCTTAGACTGGGCTACTATATCCTGGGTATCAAGGCTGGTTATCCTGCAGGTGTGATTGAGTTTGGCACCTGCAGTTCTTCATTTTAGGAGTCTGATCAGCGGTAATGTAAGATAGTGGACTTATCGCTGGAGTTCCCCCTTGTGGATCGGTGTGGCATAGCATCTTTTTCCTCATCTAGTGCCCCTTGCTGACCGCTGGTCCAGCCCTGCAGCGGTCTCTTCTCATGACATGCCCCTCTGGTCAGGTCATGCTTTAGTCCCATGCATTTTGGGTAACAGTGTCGCAGGTCAGAGGTACCAGAACTCTTCCACCCTTCCCAGGGTTGATCCTCTGCAGGCTTTGCCCCCATCCCAGGTTCTGCAGGGCCTTTCCTCTCTTACAGAAGGCTGCCTCCCCAGGCTTTATCCCTGACGGTCTGGCTTCTCCCAGGCCACTGACCCTTAGGGCTTCCTTCCTAGAGCAGGGTTTCTCAAACGGGTCCGGCCAATCACGGCTCCCACTGGCTGCGGATTGCTGCTCTGAGCCAAATCCCTGAGCCTGTGCCGCTTCTAACAGTTCCCATTGGCCCAGAGTAGCGATCTGCAGCCAGTGGGAGCAGTGATTGGCTGGACCTGTGGATGGGGCAGGTAAACGCACCGGCCCGGCCTGCCTGGGGCTTTCCTACACAAGCGGCGACCCCTGTTTGAGAAACCCTGCCCTAGAGTCTCTCTCCTCCCTGCCAACTTACTGTGAGATGTTGGGCAAGGCCATCCCTTTTCTGCACATCCATTTCAATGCTTGTTAAAGTGGGGACAATACAGGAGCCATGGGCATGATGCAGTTCTAGCTTTCAGCTGCATTCACACTAAGCCCTGGCTCCATTTCCCATTGAACTGACAAAATCACCACCTAACCCAGCAGGGAACTGACCCAAAATAGGACTTTGCAATGGCAGGAACATTCTGAAACACTAGCAGCTTTAAGATTGCATTCCACATGACAGCAAGCCCATCATGTTTTCCCAAGATTTGTGTGGGGTGCCAAAGGATGCATAGACTATAAGCTTGGATCCTACAATGCCACACTTGTCATAAGAACCTCTATAAAATAGTGACCCAGTGAGGAAGCTTCAGGTGTGTCAGTCACACCTGCAGCACCCCCTATCCAGCTGTTTTAAAAATTTTCCCTAGAAAAAGATATAAAACGTTTATGCAGCCAGATGAAGTCCTGAAGTATGCTCAGGAACTGCTTATAGCATAGGCACAGTGATAAACTCTGCCTTAAAGCGGTAATGCAAGAGCTAGAATGCTTAAGTTTCCACATGTTGATACGGGGGATGCATGGTCAGCTTCCTGGTCAACAGCAACTGTAAATTAGAGTGTGCTCAATGATCTGGGGTCTAAGTCTGGAGCAGGAGATCTGACCAAGCAATCACTGGGGAGCAACACCTTGTATTTGCATAGTTAAAAGCCTGTGCTAACCTTCTAGTGTGTAGTTCTTTGAGGGCTCTCTGCTGCTTGCTCCTCCTCTTGGAGAATAAGCTTTGCTAATGCAGGAATGTTCATTGCTTCAGTCGTATGTCACCAGCCTTCTTGCTGTGCATGCGGAGCTCCATTCCTAATGTGCTGTCTCTGTGCTCGTCTCTTGGGCAGAGGCGGAAAAGGCAGAAGAGGAGGCCTTGGAAGAGGACTTGGTTGCTGGTCGACTGAAGGAAGATGTGGTGAGTAGGCTGCTTGGAGGAGAGAAGTTAATGGATTCAGGGGCTCCTTGCTTGCTGACATCTTCTCTTTTGAATTGCACCTGCTTCTTCCCTTCTGATGCTCCTGGGGATTTCCCCCCTCCTCCCCTGCCAATTCCTTTCAGCCTGCCCTTGAGGGCCTGTCTCATGGCTACAATCTCTGAGATGAGTGTCTGCTCACTCCCACACAAATGTGCATTTGACTTTTACCACAGCTTCCGTTAAGTGGCCAGAGTAAACCTAAGTCTCTGCCTTCCAAACATCCCCCAGCTGGGGAAAAGTGACTTGAATCTCTGCATGGAATCTCTCACACACTCACACACTCACTCACTCACACACACACAGTGTGTCTAGGCAGAGAGGTAAATGCACCTATGGGCCTCTTTGCATATTCCTGTTTAAACCATCAGCATTCTTAAGGTGCCCACCACCTAGGTTGCCCAACACATGTATTGGCTTACTGTTAATATAAGTATTGGGACGTTATGTTCACTGCCTCATGGCTAAGATCAAGTGTACTCTCTCCACAATTCTGTCCACCCTTGGCAAGTATCCCATAACACCCTGCATTTGCAGGAGTAAGCTTTGGCTTAGGAACATAGGAAAACGTTCAGGATCAGCACACAAGAGTGTTTTACCATAGCAAGAGGTAGGGAGTAAGTCTCTCAGGCTACTACTAGAATGTCCCAAAGAAAAAAGATAAGCCCATGTTCTACCATATTGCAAACTGCAGAGGTGCCTTCACAGGAGTGCGTGCTCTCAGAACAAAGAGGTAAGGGGGTACAGCATGGTACCAGAAAAACAACATAGAAAGCTGATTGGTTAAATCCAGTTTCAGGTGATGTACACAGCACTTCTTATAAATGGGTAGGATATAAAAAGATGGCTTTAGGCTGGTGACTTTGGAAGCACATCTTCAGTGTAAGATGAATTTAACACTTCATGAGAGATTCCTGGAGCCAGGTTTGATATGATACTGTTCTTCTTGTCCTATGCTTTTTATTGGCTTATAATATAATATACCTATCTCATAGAACTGGAAGGGACCCCTGAAAGGTCATTGAGTCCAGCCCCCTGCCTTCACTAGCAGGACAAAGTACTGATTTTGCCCCAGATCCCTAAGTGGCCCCCTCAAGAATTGAACTCACAACCCTGGGTTTAGCAGGCCAATGCTCAAACCACTGAGCTGTCCCTCCCCCCAGGGCAACAAGTCTGGGTGACGTTGGTGGTTTGGTTTTCTGGAATGTATTTCAGGCCGAACCAAAGCGTGGTGAAGCAGTTGACTGTGCAACTGAACAATTTTTTGTATCTAAATTGTCCTCAATCTACATCTTGTAAGGGCAGAATAGCCTCTATATGCAGGGACTGAGTGCCTAGGGCTTTACTGCTTGTGTCTAACTGCCTTGTACTTTCAACAGCTTGAACAGAAGGGAAAACTGCAGCGACTGATCGCCAAAGATGTAAGTTTACAAAGCTTCGAATGAATAGCTCTGCTTCAGAGTTGGGTAGGGGCAGGGAAAGGTCGCTGGCAGCCCGTTCTCCCTGAGAGGTGTGGGAGCATGTCAGGTGATCCCTTTCTGGAGTGGCTCAATCTCCCGGCTGTCAGATCGACTGTTCTCTCCCAGTGCAGGCGCCTTGGATGAGCTTGCTCCTAGTTCAGTTGAAAATAACAGCATTTGCATGTTAGGGCAAGGTGGCCCTGCCCTAACATGGGACTCTTGTGGATCCAGGTTTGTTCTGGAAATGTGGCCTAATGGGTAGAGCCCTGGACTGGATGGCAGGAGACCTGGGTTCAATTCCTTGCTCTGCCACACACTTCTTGAGTGACCTTGGGCAAGTCATGTGTCATGTTTGTGCCTCAGTTTCCTAACTGTAAAATGGGGATAATAGCATTGCCCTCACAGGGGTGTTGGTAGTGCTCTGTTATTGGTAATGGGGGTAGGGGGGGTATATAAGTATCTTAAATATTTGAAAATCTTGGCCTTCTAGAGTTGAGTGCTGACAGCTAGATCTTTGAGGTGCTGCGCTCCCACTGAAGTCAGCATGTATCCCATCACCAGGGATAAAATAGCTAACAACCCCATGCAAGTTCTGTGGCGCCAGAGCGCTTTGTTAATGAGGTGCTGTGTGTGAACAGTTGCAGCCTCCAGATACAGCAGCCATCCGAGTGCTGCGAGGTCACCAGCTGCCCATCACCTGTCTGGTCATCTCTCCAGATGACAAGTGCATCTTCTCAGCTGCCAAAGACTGCTCCATCATCAAATGTGAGTTTTTCCTAGGCTACCTCCCTTCTTAGTCCAGTGGCTTGCAGGTTTCAGCATTTCCAAAGACAGTTGTGAAGAGCATCTGTCATAAACAGATAGCTAAGGGTTAATGCTTCTTTTACCTGTAAAGGGTTAACGAAGGGAATCAAACACCTGACCAGAGGACCAATCAGGAAACCGCATTTTTCAAAGCTCAGGGAGGGAATGTTTGGGTGTGGGTCTTTTGTCTGGCTCTCGGCTATGAGAGGGATCTTTCTATCTTCAAGCTTCTAATCTTCTGTTTCCCAGTTGTAAGTTACAGGTCTAAGACAATATAGTTTTTATATTGTTTTTGTATTTACATTGTGTAGTTGCACGGAATGTTTAATTGTATTTCTTTTTTGAATAGGTTGTTTATTCATTTTTTCTTTTAGGCAATTGACCCTGTATTGTCAACCTGTTACAGGACTATGTGTTTTTTCTTTCTTTTAATAAGCTTTTTTTTTAAGACCTGTTTGAGTTTTCTCTGGGTAGGCTAAGGAACGAAGGAAGGAATTCTCTTTGTGTTAGATTTACGGAGGGTGAATCTGTGCGCCTCAGGGGAAGAGGGAGGGGGGGAGGTGAATTGTCCTCTCTGTCACTTTCTTGTTGGTGTTTCTCCCTCTGGAGTTCTATCTGTCTTCTGTGGGCTGCATCTTCTTCTTGTTGTTTTCTTGGTGGGCTGCATTCTTGGCTGCCTGTTATCTTTTGTAGGCTGCCAGTTTGATTTGTTTTCTTTTCTTTCAGCTCCATCCTCTTTTGTTTTATTTCTAGGTCTTGTAGTTTCTTTTCCATGTTCGCTTTTGGTCTGTGGTTTTGATTGTTCTTCCTTGGAAGTCATGGTTCCTGTTTCTTGTGTGGGGTTCCCTCTGGTGTTTATTGTCTGAACTGCGGGCTCTCTTGTGTCTCCTGGGTTTTTGCCTAGCAACAGTGCCCTTTTTAAGTTTTCCTAGCTAATCTTTGATATGTAAATTAAACAAAACAAAAGCCACTTTATTTACCTGGGTTGTGTTTTGCTGGGGTTACTTGACTCCCAATGGGAGTGCTATTGTTTAACAAAAGACCCTTTTGTCACCTAATGGCTCCTTGCTTAAAATGCAAGCCAAACTGAGCAAAACCTTAATGGTTCCTTGCTTAAAATGCAAGCTAACGGAGCAGGAGAGAAACAGAAAAAAAAAATTTCTCTCTGGCTCTTTAAAAACCAAACCCTTTTTCTCTCTGCTAAAGTCCCTAGCAGAGAAAAGAATTAATACTCCTACTGGCTTCTGGATTCTTACCTCCCCCGCTGCCACCATGTCGTAGCTTCCGTACTCGATAGAACCTTCAGCGTTCATAAAATTATGAGAAGCTAGCAATGAACACTCTAAGCTTAATCTCAGCTTAGGACCTGATAGCCTATGCCACCACGCCAAAAATTTCCGAGTGTTCTGCTGCACTGCTGTCTCACCAAACCTTCCCGGGGGGGACCCCCCACAAGAACATTCCCCAGATGGCCACCTGGGAGTCTTCACCACAAGGGACAATAACCCCCCACTCCCCTTTCTTCTCTTTACTTCTCCCCAGGTTTCCCACTCCTATGGGTTATCCTGGAAGATTACTTACTTAAAATCCTTGACTTTTAAAACAGAGGGCAATCACCCTTCCCACGACCCCCCTTTTCCCCTGAGCTGCACAGATTCAACTCCTCCCTAAAATCTTACACAAAGAGAATTTCCCTTCCCTTCGATTTCCTTAGCCTACCCAGAGAGAAAAAAAACTCCGAAACCAGTCTTAAAAGAAAATTTAATATTAAAAAAGAAAAAACACATTAAAATAGTAGCTCTGATCAGATTGACACAGGGGTCCAATTGCTTAAAAGAAAAAATGAATAAACAACCTTATTCAAAAAAGAAATACAATTTAAACATTCCAGCAACTACACACATGTAAATACAAAAACAATATAAAAACCTATATTGTCTTAGACCTGTACTTACAACTGGGAAACAGAAGATTAGAAGCTTGAAGATAGAAAGATCCCTCTCATAGCCGAGAGCCAGACAAAAGACCCACACCCAAACATTCCCTCCCTGAGCTTTGAAAAATGCGGTTTCCTGATTGGTCCTCTGGTCAAGTGTTTGATTCCCTTCGTTAACCCTTTACAGGTAAAAGAAACATTAACCCTTAGCTATCTGTTTATGACAGCATCCTCTCCCATAACCTGGCTGTGCTCCATCTCCCGGCAGGTGCCGTGCTCACACGTTAGAGCTATGCAAGGCAGGCTGTCAGAGCTTGTCAATTTCTAACTTTGCTTGTAGCCCCCTCTCCTGAAGGGAAGTCTCTTGCTTAGTTACAAGCTAGATTTTAGTGCTGGAGCAGCACTGACCCTGCAAGCAGGATCTAAATCTTGAGAAATGTCCACTAATTTGAGAGGGGAGGGGGTCCCGTCACTTCTTGAGTGCTTAGCTCCAAACACCTACACTCCTGTTTTCCAGAAGTGCTGTGCACACCCGGCTTCCACTGCCTTTGGGGGAGGGGAGGGAGGGAGAGAGAGAGAAATGGATGCTTAGATCTTCAGGGCCCAAAATAAGTTGACCTTCCTGAAAAAATGAGTCTGTCTTTAGCATTCACAGTGGGCTAGAAGGCACTGTTAAGTACAGCATCAGCTCTGCCCTCTGGCAGCTTGCTTTGGGGCTGGTGCAGGAACTCCATTCTACTGTTGTGATCCTCCCGCACCTTGCTCTGAGCAGATGTGGATAGTTGGTATCTCCTGCCTCATTACCAAGGAGTCCCTGTTAATGGAGTGAGACAGGTGAGCTGGGACCATCAGGTGTGCCTTGCACTCTCTACTTCCTAACCTTCTGGGGAGGCGCTTGCCCTGTCTCCATGGCCCTTGGCTTGCCAAGAGGACACGCTGGCCAAGGCAGCCCTGCAGAATGAGGCAGGAAGTGACCGATGTAGTCTGCTGCAGGGGATGTGGAGAGCGGGAAGAAGTTGCACGTGATCCCTGGAGGGAAGAAGGGGACAGAGGCCCAGCACGTCGGCCACACAGCGCATGTTCTCTCCATGGCCATCTCGTCAGATGGCAAATACCTGGTAAGGAGGAGCGGCTGGGCCCTGCCCTCTCCCCTGCTGGCTCACCCTTGTTCTCTAGTCACGCAGTGAGAGAAGGCTCTTGCCATTTGAGTTCTTGGCACTCGCTGGCAGCTTCCTGCTTCATTGCAAATGCTGAACCCCCTTTGATCCCCTACCCTGCTGCCCGCTCTCTGTCCCTGGCCCACCTTCAGAGTGGGTGGGCTGCTCTGACAGGTAGAGCTGGGCACTGCCGCCTTCCAGAAAGGATACAGGAGCTGCAAACAGCACGTCAGCTGTGAGTGCGTGGTACACCGCTTGTATGATGAAACCTTGTTGGGGAGCTTGCTCTGATAGAAGCAGGGCTGATGGCTGCTGTGCCACGATTGGGCCCATTCACCCGTCACTGACGGCACACACAATATCGCCGCTGCCTCTCTGGCCAGCTGCACGGCTAGATCTCACCAGCCTTGGGCTCCAGCATTGGCTGTGGTGCCGATGGGACATCCTGAGAGGAGGAGGAAGGGCAAAGGCTGTTTGCTCTGTATGCTCTCCAGGGGAAGACAGTGAGCTGGGAACAAAACCAAGGGGTGGCTGGTGGGGAATCCCACCTCCCATCTGGCTGAGACCTCTCCTGCCGGCCGGCTCTGCCCCCTGAGTCTCCCTGTGGGCCTCTGAAATGGCAGCAGAACATAATAGTGCAGCCATGCAGCCTGCTGTGATGATGCAGGCCCAGGAAAGCTTGTTAGGGGCTGCTGGTGAGAGTGTCCTCTGTCCCCTGCCAGGCCACAGGAGACAGGAACAAGCTGATCATGATCTGGGAGGCTGTCACATGCAAGCACCTGTATAAATTCACTGGCCATCGAGACGCTGTGACGGTGAGTGGCTGGAGGGGAGTAGCTCAGACACAACTAGGCGGCTCCGAGCACCCAATCCTTCCACGCTGACTTGGGAAACATATCAAGGCTCTGCCTAAAAGTCAGGGAGCCCTTTCTTCATGGGAATCCTCTTCCCCCTTTGCCGAGTGCCTTTCCTCTGAGGTGCTGAGCTCGGGAGGGGTGGGAAGTTTGGCTGCTTTCCCTAGAGTAGTCGCCTTGGAGAATGCAGTTTTGGACTGGCATTAAAGCCACTCTTCCGTATTTAGCACCGGTCTCTCCCCCCACACAGGGTTTGTCGTTCCAGAAGGGCACTCACCAGCTGTACAGCGCCTCACACGATCGCTCTGTCAAAGTCTGGAATGTGGCTGAGAACGCCTACGTGGAAACTCTGTGAGGACCCAGTTCTCTGTGCCCTGGGGCAGGAGAGCCAGGAAGCCTGAGCTGGGAGGATTATGTGGCTTTTGGGATGACCCTGGAGATGGAAGACTGGGATTCCTGGGCAGGGGGCTCCAGCAGACTTGGCCCAGCAATGCTTTTGGCCCCCAAGCTGTCCTGTGGTCACTGCTCAAGGCTACCCTGCCCTAACAAGCGGCCTATTCAGTTTGGTGGCACCCATGGTCAGGCTCACCTGATCAGGAGCCCTCCTATTGCATCAGCAGCTGTGATGTGGCTGCAGCTCAGAAATCTCCTGAGGGCCTGAGTCATTCTTCCTGAGTGTGGTTACCTGAGATAGATGTTGCCATGTCTTCTGCCAGCTGTGTCTGTTGAGAGGCCAAGTATTCTGTGGGCATAGAGGCCTGGTGGGCTGTAGCCACAAACTCCCCATCCAGGAGAACCAGTGATCAGCATTGGCCGTGCGGTGGTGGGAGATGGTGACCATCCAGGCTGAGAATGCAGAGCCTGGGTGGGAAGGGATGTAGAAGGTGCCAGGCTGGGCTCCCTGGGTTACTGAGACTGGGTCTCATCTTCTGCTCGGTTTGCCCCCGACTCCAGGTTTGGGCACCAGGATGCGATCACGGGGCTGGACAGTCTGAGCCGGGAGTGCTGCGTCACGTCAGGAGGGCGAGACGGCACCGTCCGGGTCTGGAAGATCCCTGAGGAGTCTCAGCTTGTGTTCTACGGGCACCAGTAGGTGTGGGCAGCAGCCCCTGCAGAGGGTGGGGAGGGCTGCAGGGCATCTGCTCCACTTAACCTGCTTCACCTTCCATGGCATCTCCTCTGCCAAAGCCATCTGGTGGCTGCCAGCAACTGCACTGCGATCCCTGGTCTGTTCTACCTCCCCTCCGCTCTGCAGCCCAGTGTCTTGTCAGATGCCTCCCAGCACCTGCCTCGTGCATGGTTATCGGCCACGCCTGTTAAGCTGGTGGTGGGACGTGCTACCTTGCCTAGTGCCTGCAGGAGTGATGCAGACATGCTGGGTGGAGGAGGCTGGCTATCGGCCATCCACAGCACTGCATAGTGCATGGGACCGCTCCTCACTGCAGCAGCTCCTGGAAGCAGCTCAAGCCAAGCTCCTATATCACAGTGGTGTGGCGTGGAACTAGGCCAGCGAGGCTGAACCACAGGGCAAGCAGCTCAGCCGGCAGGAGGACTCATTCAGAGCATTCATGCCAGATCCCAGTGGGGGAGCCGCCAAAAGGGGAAATGTGCCCTTCTGGGAGGTGACCTAGGGAATGCTCCACCTCCAGGGGGTGCCTGTTGCAGTGAGGGGCTGCCAGGGAGGCCTGTTCTGAAGCATGCTGAGTGCCACCAGCACAGTCTACTTTGAGGGGTGGTGTTGGAAGCCCGGTCTGCGCTCAGCTCAAGTTCTGGAGCTACCATTGCTTCTGGGGCTCTGGCACCCTGCAGGGTAACTTCCCAGGGGGCCCACAACCACAAATGGTTCTCCTCCTTCCCTCTGCCCATTTTAGGGGCTCCATTGACTGTGTCCAGCTGATCAACGAGGAGCACATGGTGTCCGGTGCGGATGACGGGTGAGTAACCCTGCTGGAGACATGCCAGGGGTGCTGCAGGCCTGGGCTCTGGCACATAGCCTCATCCGCTCCACGTCTCACAACAGGTCGGTCGCCCTTTGGGGTCTTTCGAAGAAGAAGCCGCTCACGACGGTGAGACAAGCGCACAGTAACCACGGCGCCCAGGGCCTGGAGCAGCCGTACTGGATCTCCTCGGTGGCCACCCTGCTGAACAGTGATGTTGTAGCCACAGGTGCCTCGCGCTGTGAGACCCTCGCTTTTGCTGTTGCTTTGGGACTGGGGCGGGGAGGAAGGATGCAGTACATTGCAGGCCCCCAGCAACTGGGCGATCTCAACTTCCTTCCCAGCTCTGGGCTTCCTCCCTGGCTCTTATCCTCCCTGCAGCTTGGGCCAGCACTCTGTACAGCTGGGACAATGCCTGTGTGATGGGCAGGGCCGGGTTACTGTTTGAAGTGCTCTGAGGGGCTCAGCTACAAAGGGCCCTGGACGGGTCATTCCTCAGGCTCCTAACTTCTCTCTTTTGGGAACCTGGCTCTGCTTTCCTGGCAGCCCCGGGGAATTTACCCACAACTGGCCCTATACTGCCCTCAGCTAGCCCAGGCCCTGCCACTCCTACAGCTCCTACCACTGGCATTCTCAGGCTTGCCACCCTGGCTTAGAAACTAGCTGAGGAGTGGGGAAGTCCTGCTTGGATGGGAAGGGAGTGGTTTGGGGCAGGCTAGGAGGGGGAGGTAGGGCTTGGTTTGAACTCGGATCCATGTCACATACAACAAGTGACTGGTGAGCTCGGAGCAAGAGGTGCAAATGCTGCTCCTGGGGTTCTGGCGACATTGGCTGGGCCTCTCCAGAGAGCTACGGCCTCATGACCAGTCTGTCCTGTGTGTCACTGGCAGGAGATCGCTGCATCACTCTCTTCTCTTGTCCTGACTCGCTCCCCCAGTGTGATGAGGATCCACCACCGCCTAACCCCAGGCAGGATGATGTTTTCCCCTAGAATACGCCAGCTTGCTGCTCCAATTGCCGAGCCAGCAGCTTCAGCTTCCTGTGGTCCCCATTGTGTTGGTGGGGTGGCAGGGACGGGGAGCTCACGGATGCCAGCAGGGCTTGGTGTGGTGGCAGGGCTGTGGGAGACCGCGCTAGCTTGGATCGGTGCAGATCGCGGGTAAGCATGGCCCGGGGGAGGTGCAGGGCCTGGCCACCCGAGGTCCTCACATTCTGCTCTGTGACCGCAGGCTCGCACAGCTCCAGCGTGCGGCTGTGGAAGTGTGGGGAGGGATTCCGAAGGCTGGAGCCGCTCTTCGACATCCCCCTGGTAAGAAAGGGGCACAGGCGTGCTGGCAGGAAGGCTCCCTCTCGGCAGGCGAGGCTCATGGGAGCGAATGCTTGGGGCTGAGCAGAGATGGGAATTTCCCTCTTCTGTCTAGCTGGGTTCCTCTTCCCCAAACGAGTCTGCTGTGCAGGTTGGGGTGAGGGGGTGCAGGTTTTGCTGGGGTCTGGATAAACCCAGAGGGGCTCCCTCCCATCTGGTGTGTGAAGCCAGTGAATTGCTCGGCCTGATTGAAGTTGCATTGCCCTAATGGGAGCCCTGCACTCAAGACATGCATCTGACGAAGTGGGTATTCGCCCACGAAAGCTCATGCTCCAAAACGTCTTAGTCTATAAGGTGCCACAGGACTCTTTGCTGCAGTCAAGTGTCCCGGCAGACTAATAGCTCTCAGGCCTGCAGTACTGGCCTCATGCCTCTCTCTCTTCCTCTCTCTCAGATCGGCTTTGTCAACAGCTTGAAGTTCTCGAATGCTGGGGATTTCCTGGTTGTTGGGGTTGGACAGGAACACAGGTACTGGCTTTGCTGCTAGCTACAGGCTACATGGGGTCTCCAGGGGCTCTGGCCCAAGGCCCCAGACGCTAATCCCAGCCCCTCTCCCAGCCCTTGGGGTCGTCCCTCTGCAGTGTGCAGTCTGGAGGAGCTGGTGATGGGGTGGAGCCTGTGCTGGGGGCTAAGAAAAATCCAACGTTTGGCATTAGACTTTAATTCAGCTAGGAATTCAGCTGGGAAGAAGGGTTTGTTAAATGCTGGGAAGGGGAAGCTTTCGGGGTGAAGCATGCGAGGAGTGGGCTGTCTAGGAGGGGAGGGCAGACTTTGGCGCTAACCCTCTTAAAAGCCCGGCTGGCACTGGTATGAAACTCCTCCTGCCATTGCTCCAGGGCAGCCTTACCAATGACTTGCTTTCTCCTGGGCGAAATGGAGACAAACCTTCCCCTTCTGTAGACCAGAGATGGTGCCTCTCAGATGCTGGGAGGCTGGATCTCTGCAAAGCACTCCAAGAGCCCCTGGCAGGCGCTAGAACAGCGTGAAGCACTGAGTGCGAGCACTGGGACCCTCTGAGGAGGGAGCTCGGCTTGGCCCCAGATGGCTTTCTTGCTGGAGAGTGGTAGAAACGAAAGCTCAGGGTGTCTCTCTTGTCCAGGTTGGGCCGCTGGTGGCGAATCAAAGAAGCCAAGAACAGCATCTGCATCATCCCACTTCAGAGGACGGCGGCTGGCAGCGCACAGCCAGCTGACGGCTCCTAACCCTGCTCCCCTCTTGCATGTGGTCGTGTTGCTGCTAGAGCTTTGTGAGACTCTCGAGTTAAAACTTTGTATTAAAAGTAAACGCCTGTGTAAAACCCTGCTGTCAGTGTTGGCCTGTCTACGGCTCGGATGCTTTGTCACAAGCAAAACCGGAGGCAAGGACGTCCTCTCTGTGACCAGTTGCAGGCTGGGCACAAGAGGAAAGGGAAGTGCAGCATATGAAATGAAAAGCCCAAGCCCCCTTTGCTCTGCAGCCAGAGCTGCATAGCAGGGGGGAGGATCTTCTACAAACATACTCCTGCCCCTGAAAGGCCAGTGACAGAACCTGCTCTGTGTGAGCTGCTGAGACCTGGCCTTTTGCGGGGGAGAGGGGAATGGACATGCAGACTAAGCAGCCTCAGTCTGACTTCCTCCTTTCCCAAGAACAGGCCAGAGCCACTCACTCAAATGGCCCATGACCTTCAAGGGCATGTTGCAAGGGGCAGCCCTGTCTCTGCCTGCCGAGATCCCATGAAGAATTCCTTTTCTCTTCCAGATGTTGGATTTGTGGCAGGGCTCAGGATTCTCTCTTCCCTTTCCTGCTTAGCCTCAGGGATCCAAACCTCAGTTCTGTGGGGGGTGGGCTGGTTGCGCAGCAGATCTGGAGAGACTCTACTGCCTGTATGCAAACAAGGAGACAGGCCTCTTATGCCCATGCTCTAGGAATGTAGCGTGCAATCACAGCATGAGCCCTCCCTCATTCTGATCAATCTGGGGGTGGGTTTGTTTTTGTTTTGCTCTCCCTTGGTCTCTGTTGCAGAGCTTTGGACTGCTGATGCAGATCTCTGTTGTACGTGCCATCCAGGGAGGTTTGGAAGCTACCATTCATGGCTGCTCATGTACTAAAGTTCAACTGTCACTCGTTTTGTCTCAAAACTTGAGGCATTTTTTAAATGCATCTGTGCTAACAGCAGCCACAGCCTCGGAGACTGAATTAAGTGCTGTCATGTCTGTTTCCACCTGGGATCTGTCTCCAAGAAGAGCAGCTCTAAACTCTGCATTTTGATCAAACTGCAGCGTGCAGTGGGGGTTAGGCTGTTCAGTACTAAGCTAGAAAAGCAGGACCATTATAAAACCACCTCCTGTAGTTAAGATTTTAATCTCACCTGTGACACTACGTGTTTTGTTCTTTTAAACAGAGCTGTTCCTTAAAGCCTTGCAGGCTACTGCCTAAAAGCAGTGACTGCCTGCATGCTGCTTTTACATGGACTTTCAGCTGCTGTTCTCATTATCTGAGAGCTGATGGCTGTGCTAGCTAGTTAGCTTGTGTGTGTGGGGTGGGGGCAACAGTTCTGCTCCTGGACCTTCAGGGATAAGTTCAGCTCAACTGCCTATGCCAGCTCGCTTCCTGGGCATCAGCTCGTATGACAGCTGTCTGCTCAGCTGCATTGACTCTACCTGGAGTGGTATTGTACCTGAGCTGGGCCTCCCTGTGTACTGTACCTGGGGGAATGATACCATTGCTAAAAGTAAAACAAGGCCTAGTGTCCCTCCCCACAGCCTGGGCCAGAGGATCATCGAGCACATCATGTGGTAGAGACTGAGGTCCTAGCATTTGCTCTGCTACAGGTCAGACACAACTTTGGCCTGAGGTCTTAGACTTTAAGGTCAGAAGGGACCATTATGATCATCCAGTCTGACCTCCTGCATAATGCAGGCCACAGAATCTCACCCACCCACTCCTGTAACAAACCCCTAACCTATGTCTGAGATACTGAAATCCTCAGATCATGGTTTAAAGACCTGCCTTAGCCAAACAGTGGCTTCAACTTGCCAGTGGAGCTAGCCCTGTCCCAGTGTGCTGTCTTTGTTACCCACTGCCCTGGCTGCTGCACACATGGAAGACAGCTGTATGCCTTGCATAGTGGGGCAGTGAGGAAAGCTCATTAGAGAGAGAGTTAACTGTCTCCAGTTTAACAGGCAGATGTACAGAGCCTGATGCGGAGTGCCAGCCCTCAGGGAACAAATGGAAGCGTTCAGTAGCTCAGTTCACTCCATCCTTGCAGCCGTAGGCCACAAGCAGATATTAGCATCTGTTTAGGGAAGGAAAACCTAAGGAGGAGGAGGGAAGTGATTTCCTTGAGCTACAGCTGCAGCCTCTGCTGTGAGGACTCAGCCCAGCCCTGAAAGGGCTGCATGCATCCTGGGTTGTAGCCATGAGCCAGGGCCCTGGTGAAGAGGAGGAAGGGGCTACTGGCAGATGCACTGTGGATGGTGTCCACCTCCCCCCCTCCCACTTCCCCTCCATCCCCAGCAGGGGAGCAAGCTAGGTAGCTTTGGCCTCCCCTGGGGTTGGCTTGGAAAAGTCACTGCTTTTAGCATGGGCATGGGCTCAGCAGCCTGTCGCTGCTGCCAGGGCAGTGCTGACTGGGGGGTGGGTTGCATCTCACTGCTGAGGGTTGCAAGCTGGGACCTGAAAGCTGCCTTTAAAGAGAGTGTAATCAAACTTGGTGAGACAGGGGCTTTGGCCTCCAGCCTGGAAGGGCACAGATGCGCCTCTACTAGGGGTAAGCAGAGTCCTGGTGGAAGCAATGGCACTCATCACTGTAGCACCTCCTGATGCCAGGGTAGGGCAGGGCTGGGCTCTGCCCCAGTATCCTCTTCTGAGCAGTACTATGGCCTTGGGATGCCCTGATTCTGTTACTACAGCCCCCCCCCCCCCCATCTGTGCCAACACCCAGATAGGGTGACAGATGTACATCTAGCAGTCCAGACATCCCAGCCTGCGATCCTGCCAGGCTGGTGTGGAGGCAGTTATACCTCCTCCTGGCCCAGGAACCTCTCCCCACCCTCTGCCCTGGGGCGCTGCCCAAGGTCCCTGTGTTAAGAGCTAGTGCTGTTCCTTTTAGCCATGCTGCTGCTTCCCTGCGTCCCTTCCAGCCCCAGGGACTTGCCCAGGAGTCTGTAGTAAAACAGCCTGACTTTCCTCGCTCTGCTGCTGGAACAGGAGCCCCTAGCTCTCCTCACCCTCTTTCCAGGGCCTAGAGCCCACTTGAGCCTGCCTTCCCCCAGCCAAGAAGGGCTGGCTCTCCAGGGAGTCTCTCCTGCCTGACTCTTCTCCAGCTTCAGTCACTAATTACAATTAATTTGTCTGCTTAGGAGGGTTGCTAGGCCCACCTCTTAAAGGGCCAGACAGGCTATAATACTTAGCTAAGGCATTGGGCTGTGTCAGCAGGAAGGGCATCAGTGCAAGTGGCTGGCTTTGCATGTATCTAGCCCATGGCTCATAGAGCTGGGAGGCAGGCACCTCCCACGCAGAAAGGCAGTTCTGACCTTCCAGGGGGCTGAAACTTCCCACGAGCACAGCTGGCCCTTGCTATTGGCAAGTGAGCTGCCCAAACACTTAGTGTGCTGCCATCCCCTTTACCAGCCTCCTACCCCCTCTGCATTAGCGGAGGGATGTGGGTGGTGGTAGCAGAGGGGAAGAGTTCATAATTAGCCCCTGCCCTGGTGCAGGATACTACTACCTCACGCTTTACACAGCTCAGTAGCATCATCTTTATTTCACAGCTGGGGAAAGTGAGGCCCAAGATCACCCAGCAGGCCAGGGACAGAGCTAGGACTAGAACCCAGGTCTCCCCAGAACCAGTCCAGAGACCTATTCAGTGGGCCACCTTTGCTTTTCTACTGTAGCAACTGCATCGTTTTCTCACCCCAACGCAAAAGCTTGGTGCTGCCTTGGTTTTTAAAGTGAAGGCCCAGGGACTCCTGCCTAGCTTCCCTAACCTGCCCCCTTCTAGCACCTCAGTGCACAGAGGATTGCCCTGACCTGCTGCTGCAACACTGTGCATGATTGTTTGTAGTACAGTGACACAGAGAGGTGGCAGCGGGGCTGGGAGCCCTGTTGGGCAGCCCATACACTGATGAGTCCACAGGATAAAGCGTGTCAGATCCCCCCAATGACAGAGGAACGGAGGCACAAAGTGATAACATGACTCGCCCATGGTGTGTCACACAATCTGGGGTACAGCAGGGCACTGACCCCACGTTGCCTGACTCACACAACCCTGCCACTCCATAATCCATCCCTGGAGCCCTGCAGTTCTGCCAAGAAGACACAGACACCCAGCTCTTGCTTTTTACTTCAGTGAGAGGCCCACATGGCACCGACGGGCGTCCATTAAAAAAAAAAAAGCACTTTATTTACATAAATTACAAAAAAAAACACAAACTGGTCACAAAAGATCTACGCTTAAAAACTTGCTTGGCTTGTAATACATGTGTCACAATGATAATAATCCTAGTCAAGGGCCAAAGAACACGCACATTTTTGTTAGCAGCCAGCTAATTATTATAATTTTCTCTCCAGCCAAAAGGCTCCTCCCGGTTAAATAGTTTATAAAAATTAAAAAAAAAAACACCACAAGATACAGAGCTATATTGCCCAGCCCAGCCTAGCCTGTCATTTGGTTTTCAGGATCTCTTTTGCATTGAGTGCCAGTGGCCACAGGTACAGCTGTCCCTGGGGTGAGGGGTGATTAGTGACTAGAAGCAGCGAAGCAGGATGCTGATTTTAGAGCTGATTGCTAGTGCCTGTCCTGAAGTCAGGAAGAGTGGTGGTGCTAACAGGCGTCCTGCTGGAGCAGTGGATAGTATGGTGAGAAGGGGGCATTGGCAGAAGGACAGGACATTGGCACCAGTGTCACGGCTGAGGACTGGGCACAGCTACGAACACTGGAATTCTAGCATTTAGCACCAACATCATGGGGCTACTGTGAAAATAGATGCTACCCACAGAAAACTCTTAAGAGAGATCAGCAGCACAGTTGCTTAAATAATAACTAATAGCTCACCTGGTTTAAATACTTCTATAGTTCTACAGTAAATACGGATTTTTCCATCAGTCAGTTGAAAAACACTGGTGCGACCTCTTTAGCACGACCCAGCCCACCAGGGCCTTGATACTGATAATGCCTAACAGGAAATGCTGTCTAATGATGTCATTTGAGACACAGGAAGAGCAGCTCAGCATCTGAAGGCATCTGAAAGGCAGATGATGCATTTCAATTAACCACTAACAAATTCTCATTAAGGCTCCAACTTGAAATCTAAGTGATTAACAAAACAAATAGTTACAAGTAATTTACCCATGGCCCTCCACAAACACTGGGGACTTTTGAAATCCCATTTTCCTCTTTCTAAACGTCTCTCTCTGGGGCTGTGAGAAAGACCCACACAAACAACAGGAAAATGACTATACATATGGGGTGGGGAGGGAAGGGACCTCTACACAAAGTGCTGTCAAGTATAAAAAGGAAACATACTGGGGGGAAAAAAAAAAACAAAAACCAGACACCAATTTTTGATTCTTTACCCTGAGCCTAGGGTAACCATAATGGGTAACATAATTCAGTGTGACGTGTACATTAGTGTATTCCTTTAAAGCAGGAGCGGCCAACCTGAGCCTGAGAAGGAGCCAGAATTTACATTGCCAAAGAGCCACAGTAATACATTAGCAGCTTCCCACCCCTCCCCCTGTGCCTTCCACCCACTGGCAGCCCTGCCAATCAGTGCCTCCTACTCCTTCCTCACACCTCCAGATCAGCTGTTTCCTGGCAAGCAGGAGGCTCTGGGGCAGGGCTGGTGCAACCATTTAGGCGACATAGGCGGTCCCCTAGGGTGCTAGGATTTCGGGGGGGGGGGCACCATTTTCTTTGGCAGCGACCGCGGCAGCTGGATCTTCGGCCACCCCAGTCATCACTGGCACTTAGGCAGAGGGAGCTGGGGCAGGGCCGCCTGCAGCAAGGAGGGCGGGGGCGGCACGCAGAGGAACTCCCGTCCCAGCTAACCCCTGCCCCGCCTCCTCCCCGAGCATGGTGTGGCTGCTTTACTTCTCCCGCCTCCCAGGCTTATGGGACCAATCAGATTAGGTGCCACAAGGCTGGGAGGCGGGAGAAGTGAAGCAGTGACGGAGTCCTCGGAGTGCTCGTGCATGGCTCAGGGGTGAGCTGAGGCGGGGGGTGGGAAGTTGCTGCGGGGGGGGGTGCCTCAGGGCGGGGCCGCGGGTGGGGGATGGCACAAGGTCGAAGTTTCGCCTAGGGCGCAAAACATCCTTGCACCGGCCATGCTCTGGGGTGAGGGGGAGGAGCGAGGGCACTGCAGGCTCAGGGGAGGGGGCTGGAAGGGGTGGAGTGGGGGTAGGGCCTGTGGCAGAGCCAGGGGTTGAACAGTGAGCACCCCCTGACACATTGGAAATTTGGGGCCTTTAGCTCCAGCCCTGGAGTTGGTGCCTATATAAGAAGCTGCATATTAACTTCTGAGGAGCCACATGTGGCTCCGGAGCCATATGTTGGCCACCCCTGCTTTAAAGGTTAAAATTGGGGGATTTTTTTGGTAGCATCCTGCATAGCCATGGATACCCATCAACCATTTTTGGAGATCGTGAATCAGATGTGGATATATATTTTGTATCTGCACTGGGCCCTAATGTTTTGGTTTTGATTCTTTATGACACATAAAGACAACCTGGAAGGATTTGTCCCTGCTTGTTTTTTCCACTTACAAATCTCAGGAATAGCTATATAAGAACGGCCACACTGGTTCAGACCAATGGGCCATCTAGCCCAGTGTCCTGTCTTCCGACAGGTGCGAGTGGGATATTAATGATGAGTAATCAGGATTATGATGATGTCCCTCCTTTTGCTGGAGAACTCCTTGCAGGACTGGAGAACCTGAATGGCAGCTTTCTCAGCCCTCAATTGAAAGGCCAGGGCATGCTGAACCTTTCACAAAGAGTCTTTTCCTTCCAGGGGTGTGTCAGGTGTTAGAATTAAGTGCGGATTTACAATAAATAGAACCAAGAGTTCTAAAGAGTCTCACTGAATATGCTTTTCCCTCTTCCAGGCTCTGGGAATGTCACTAGTTGTTCTCCAGCAAACACAAACATATTGAGACCTGATATTTTGAATTTTGGGGGGCAAAAAAGCATTTTTTTTTTTTTTTTTTTAAAAAGTCTCTCAGGCCTATTTATGCATCACGCAGAAAACAGGCAATTTTGGGACCAAAATGACGCTGTTTGAAAGGCTCCGAGCAGCTCTGGGCAAGAGTGGAACCTTTTGCAGTCACCTGCTGGCTCTCGGTGGATGAAGGTGCCAAGAAAACTGCAGCGAAGCAGGGGAGCAGCTTTGCTACCAGAGTGTTCGGCAGCTGTAAAGCACAGAGCCGGATGGTTTATTGCCGCTTTTGCTGCTGCACCAGTGTTCGGGCAACTGTGGCTGCTGGGTGATGTCATGGTCAGGCAGCTCCTGGCAGGGTCAGGAACGGGCATAATCTGAGGCACCCTGGCCCTCCATGGAATCAGACCGACCCCTCCCCGTCCTGCTGCTTATGAAGGGCATGGGGTGTTCTGGGGGAACAGCCCCTTAGGCAGCCTAATGCAGTGGGAATGTCCTTTTCCTGCTACCTGTAGAGGCAGAGAGTGGGGAGCACCTTTGGACACCAGGCTGCACGGTCAATGACTCCAGCACACCACAAATCCAAACCCCTGTGGAAGTGGGGAGTAGCAGGACGAGCCCCCCCTTCCCTCCCAAGCAGCAGCTGTGCCTGCCCCCGGGTAGAGGGCCTGAAGCATGTGCTGAGGCTTTGTTCCTCCCTGCTCTCTGTGTTGTGGCACTCGTTCACCCTAGAGGCCCAGTCTCCCGAGACAGGACACACAGCTCCCCCTGAAGTCAGTCCCCAGAACTGCAGGCTGCCAGATCTTCACTCCCTCTCTGCATCTGGCTGGCCCTACATTTTCAGGTCTCTCCCTCCATTCTCATACCTCATCATTTCTCCACTTGGAGTTGTTTCAGTCCCATGCTACCCTCCTCTGTCAGTGTCCCACACCAGGTGCTGACAGGGTAGCCCTCCTGTGCCACGCCTCAGCCCTGCAGGCCCTCCCTCTATCCCTGCTCCCTGGCTAGCCACCATGCCCGTCCCTGACTGCCCTTGCTAAACAAAATCCTACAGTCCTGCACATGCGGCAACCCCCAGGTAGGGTCCCTCTAGCCGAATCAGGTAATGCATCAGCAGGAGGATCATGGGTACAACCCAGATTCCTGGGGTCAGAAATCTCTGATGTGGAAGCACCTGTATGTCCATTTCAAAGTGAGTCTCTCACAGCTCAGAGGGAGCAGGGGGTTCACATTCCAACCAGGGATCTTCCTGCAAAATCAGCAGCAGCCCTGAGCCCCCCGACTTATACAGTCTGAATTCCTTCCCAGCGCTGCAGGACAGTGTAGTCTTGGAGAAGGGTCTGTCTGTTCTCTTCAAGCCATAGCACCTTTGACCCCTTCATATTTGCTCTTTCGGGGGGCTGGGGGCGGGGGGAGGAGGGTCCTGCTTCCTTTGGGAAGGGAGGGGAAGAGGGAGCAGCCAGGGGGGATCTGTGGACTTTCCCCTGACCCTATTCCAGTGCAGAGAGAAGTGGGGAGGTACAGATGCTTGGGTTTTGCTCTCTCTGGTAATCTGGCCAGCAAGAGGTAACACAGGGTGGATCTGCCAGGAGATCCATCTGGCTCAGCGCTGGCTCCCCAGGGAGAGGGTGTGGTTCCTCCACACCCCAGCAGGTCCATTCAGTACAATCACGACCGCTCCAGCAGGTTTGTGTCTCTCTGGGCCGGCGCTGAGGGAGCAGGGCAGCGGAAGCTGGCACCCAGTTCTCACGCAACGGTTCCTCTCCTTGGGGAAGGCCGGCCCAGCGAGTGAGACGGCATCAGCGAGCAGGCTGGGAGCACAGCTTTGAGAAACAAAAGGCCCAATGGGAACGAAAAAGGCCTGCGCCTTCGTGCAGGGGTCTGCACTGAGGACCATGCCCTTGCCCATGGGAACCACAGGGCATTTCATAAGGATGAGGTCGTGGAGTCCACCACTTCGCGGCCATTACACACCGTGGGGACGGACTGAGAGGCCGACCCTGGCAGGGGAAGAACACAGAGAGGCATCATGGAACAGAAGCTGGACCTGGGTCCCAGCCCGACCATCGCCGCCTGCCGCAGCCTGCCACCTTCCCCATGGCTTGGAAGAGCACTCTGGAATGGGCGCTGTAGTCCCATGTGCAGCCATGGGGCTGAGGCCACGATCTGCTGCTGATCCCATGCCCCAGGGCTGTCCCTTCCTCTCTCTGGGGCATGTCCCTCTCTCACCCTGCCCACAAACTGGGGGTGCCTGCCCCTGCCTCCCAGCCACCATCCCCTCCTGCCCTGCAAAGATTCCCCTCCCCCCTAGGGAGGTGGCAGTGGCGATTACATGTCATGGAGGCACGCATGTCCTCAAACATGCAGAAGGTGCCAGCATTAGCAGAAAGCATATGACATTACAGGGTAGGGCGGGGCAGCTCAATGGCTTGTAACATTTTCAATTCAATGGCCATTGACATTTGAATTACAAAGCTCTCAAAAGGGAGCTGGTGCACAGAGTCACCTGGCCATGCTTCCATCCCCCACAGCATTCAGCCCCCCTTCAGCAACAGGACTCCTATCCCAGGAGGACAGATGCCATGCTCCGTGCCCAGGGCCAGCGAGCAGCACTGAGGGGCCGCCAGCCACTCACCATGCGAGTGGCTGGAGCCAGCTGCAGTCACGCTGAACCGGTTGGCGGCCACGCGGTGGCTGGCGACATTTTTCTGGGGCTGGAAGAGGATGATGTGGAGTTTGGGGGTGAACAGGCAGCCGAGGACCACGGTGCCGCTAAGGCTGACGGAGATGCACATGGTGGTCGTCTGCACCTGCAGGGAGCAGAGGGGAGACATCAGCCCAGAGTAAAACACACACAGAGATCCAACCCACCACTGAGTAAAGGCCACACCTGATGTCTGACTTGCCCTAAGGCACTGTGCCTGGCTACACCTCCTGCAACCCCCTGCACAGCTAGCATAGGCTCAGAGGGGATATCCACCCACCAACTTCCTTTGAACAGTTTCTATTTTATCCCCACCCCAGAAGAAATGGGGCAGAACCAAAGCCCTGATGCTGAACTCTGCAGGAGTTTGGATCCAGCTTCAACTTTGTGGTTAGCCCCTATTATCTCTGTACAGGGACAAACCCAAATCCTTCATCAAAATCTGTTGCCTGATCTGAGAGGCAGATCTAAACTTCCCCACGCAGCCTCTTGTCTATATCCTAAACAGATGCAAACTCCAGGCCTTTACAGATACTCTCACCGTACAGCAGAGCTGGGGGGACACAGCAATTTTGGTTTGCAAAGTTCCATACAAACAACTCCACTGGTCGCAATCTGTTGAACTGGGTAGAAGAGGGTGGTATGCGTGCATTCACACGAGTGCATGCACACACGCATGTGCACACACACACACACACACACATGCACGCACACACACGCACGCACACCCCACCCACCCTTTGGTTTCACCTTGAATTTCAGCTCCAAAACTCCATGTGGCGCTCAGAGGAATCTACCAAATTTTGCTTAGTGCTTAAAGCCATGCAAAATTGTTGATCCTTCAAAGCCCTTAAGCACAAGACTAGCCACACTGCCTTCCCCAGGATCAGGGCTGGCTTTATGAACGGTGGGGCCCGATTCGAATACCCGGTGGCGGTCCGAGGCTTTGGCAGCACTTCGGCGGTGGGGGGTCCGCTCCAGGGCTTCCGTGGCACCAAAGGACCCCTCGCCGCCAAAATGCTGCCGAAGACCCAGAGTGGACACACACACCCCCGCCCCACTGCTGGGTGAGTAAAAAAAAATTAAGAAGACGCCTAAGGCGCAGGGCCCTCTTAGGCATGGGGCCCAATTCCGGGGAATTGGGGGAATTGGCCTAAAGCTGGCCCTTCCCAGGATGACGACATTATTACTGTTATTAAGTGTGTGTTGAGCACCTTGATGTACAGACAGCTCAGCACTTTGCAGGATCGAGCCCCAGCTAAGGATTTAGCTTCACATGATCTAAGAAGGGACCTCAGGTTTCCTGAACTCTCCATGGTATCTGGTCCTCTGGGCACTAGCCTCTGATAGTTGTAGCCCCTGGGTGGGTGGAGGTTGAGCAAGCCACTGTCTAAAGATTTCTTTCCACTGTCAGAGAACGTAGCAGAGTCCAGTCAGTTTCTCATTTTGAAAATGTGCCTGGGGTTTTGTCACATGTCCCGGTGCACACAGGGATGCTGCCTCCTGAGCTCCTGTACTCCCCTCACCTTTTGCAACATTCACTTCCGTCTATCACTCATTTCCACACTAGCCCGAAGCCTGTGAATGACTGTTCCAAGCTCAACTGTGGGCTCTCGCTTACTCATCTTCTCCAGTGTTCAGCAGAACAGCTTCAAGCTTTCCAGGTGTGGCCGTCCAAAGCCAGCATACCTTGCAGCGTTCTCCTTTGAATCTTAACTGCTCCTTCGAGTACAAAATGTTCCCCTCCTGCTCCCACACGTCAGTCTTCTGCATAGCAAGGGTTCCTCCATTCCCCAAACTACGGGCCCAATCTCACATGCCTCATGCAACCTGCGCTCCTGCTTCTTTCTGCCGTCAGTGGGCGTTTTGCCTACATGAGTCTCTACGGGCATAGACAAGAATCATAGAATTTCAGGGTTGGAAGGGACCTCAGGAGGTCATCTAGTCCAACCCCCTGCTCAAAGCAGGACCCATCCCCAGATAGATTTTTGCCCCAGATCCCTAAATGCCCCCTCAAGGATTGAACTCAAACCACTGAGCTATCCCTCCCTCTGGAAACTGAGGCATAGATAGGGAAATGACTTGCCCAAGGTCACCCAGCAGGCCAGGAGTTGAGCCAGGACTAGAACCCAGGTCTCTTGATTCCCAAGCAGGGGCGGCTCTAGGTATTTTGCCGCCCCAAGCATGGCAGGCAGGCTGCCTCCGGCAGCTTGCATGCTGGAGGTCCCCAGTCCTGCAGATTCGGCGGCAGCCTGCGGGAGGTCAGCCGAAGCTGTGGGACCAGCGGACCCTCCGCAGGCATGCCACCAAAGGCAACCTGCCTGCCACCCTCGCAGTGCCGGCAGAGCACCCCCAGTGGCTTGCCGCCCCAAGCATGTGCTTGGCATGCTGGTGCCTGGAGCCGCCCCTGTTCCCAAGCCGGTGCTCTATCAACTAAGTCACAGTAATACCATACCAAGAAACCAGATAGTGCTGGCAAATCCTTCCATAGTGAAGACACCCAGCTTATGGGAGAGCCCTGATTGTAGCAAGCTATCCAGGGACATGCCAACCCTCCATAAAATGGGGTTGGGGGGTGCAGCTAACTCTGGTGCTCCAGCCCTGAGTACCTCAGCTCTGCAGGACTGATGCTAAACTAAGGAGGAGTCCTGCATGGTCTCCAGTAGCAGCAGAGTCATGGCCATACCGAGAAGTTTAGCAGCTCCCAACAGCTGAGTCCAAAGTTCAACCTCTCTCCAGAAGACGGTCAGGCAGCACAGCCATAAGCACCATTGGCAGCCTTTGGGTAGCAGGGAGCTAAGTGAGGATCTGAAAGCCAGGGCTGTGCAATTACTCCTTACACATTCCTAAGCAATGTTGTTAGTGCTAATTACCAAAGGCCTGATTCCAGCCCCATGATTGGCCCACAGTATTGCTTTATCCCAATGCAAACAGCGGAGCAGAAACCACTCAAGGTGAGCTCTCGGGGAGGGAGGGGCAGAACTGAGTCCCTCCATAACACTAGAACCCCAAAGCTACAGCACAACCAGCTTCAAGTATCTGCCAGGGGCGTTGAATGGTGCAGACATGACTGGAAAACATCCATTTCCACTCAGGTCAACGTGGCCGTAGAGGTGCCAGTTGACACCACGGATAACGTAACGTAAAAGCAGAGGGTCTGCCTCTCCCCCAGAGTTACTCTGCTGAAATCAACTGGAGAGCAGGAATCATCATACTCAAATATATTTGGGGGAGCAGAAGAGCTAAGGCAGGGCCTTTCAGGTCACCCACAGATACGGGAGAGAGCAGAAGTAGGGTGACCAGATTTCCCGATTTTATAGGGACAGTCATGATTTTTGGGGCTTTTTCTTATATAGTCTCCTATTACCCCCACCCCCATCCCGATTTTTCACACTTGCTATCTGGTCACACTAATGGGAAGGCTACCATAGATCAATTGTTATTCCAGAAGCAGGAATGTCATTCTGTTCCAGGGTGAATAATCAGTGCAACTTAGGCCAGGATTTCCAGAGATGGCAGGTTGGATTTTAAGGGCATGATTCTGATTTCCCTGATTCTGATTTCCACTGTGATTTCCTGCTTTCACTTGTGTACACAAGAAGCCAACGGTGTTACACCAATGTAAAACAATTATTGTTATTATTGGTCTGTACTGCAGCAGCACTGAGGACCCCCAGCCATAGGACCCCACTGTGTACAAACATGCAACAAAAACATGGACCCTTCCCCAAAGTGCCACAACCCAAGACAAGTCTTTAAAGTCCTGCCCGCCTGGGGCTTTGCAAACATGGAAGGAGGGCGCTCCCTGCTCTGGAGAGGTTACACACAGAAGAAGCTGGTGTGAGGGCAAGCAGAAGCAGCCCCTAAGTCATCTCAGAAACATATTTCTCAGCCCATCATCTGTTCATCAGTTTTAACCTATCTCCTTTGTTCTCACTGTTATGGCATGTATGCTAAGCCCAGGCCAGATTAAAGACTACTTGCTGCAGAGGGAGGGTTTTTATTGCTGCCGGCACTAAATGTCACTGAAATTAACATTATATTACATCAGAAAAACTGCAAAGTCAAGCGCTGGAAAGTTGGGACATGCCAAAATTGATGTTGCCTGGGCAACCTTAGTTCAACCCCCGTACGCATTATGATAGGCTCTAATTACATGCTCACATACTATTTTTTTCTCATTGAGGGCACAAGACAGATGGTGCTCAATGAATGAGCAGTTAGGCAATGTTTTGTTTTATCCTCATTGCTCGATGTGTGGCCCAACTCTCAGTTACTGCACACACTATCCAAACCCTGTTCATTTCCGCACGGGCTTTTCTGTGGGTCTCCTCACTATAATATCTGAGTGATGCACAAATATTACTGAATTTATCATCAAGCACCCCTGTGAGATGAGGGCATATTATTATCCCCATTTTACAGCTGAGGAACTGAGACACAGAGACAGATTGAGGTCAAAAGTACCCACTCATTTTTGGTGCCCAATTTGAGATGTCTGGGACCTGCTTTTTCAGAGAGTTTAGCATTTCATTTGTTCAGAACTGAGCTCCCCTTGGCTTCAGTCACAGCTGTGAGTGCTCAGCAATCCTGCAGATCAGACCCTAGGGTCTCAAGTCAGACTCCAATAAAATGTAATAATCACGTGATGAGTTTGGATTAAGTGATTTGCCCAGCATCACACAGGAAATCTGTGGCAGAAGCAGGGATAGAATCCAGTGCTCCATGGCACCGTTCGCCAGCTTTAACCATAAAGCCTTCCTTTCTCTTCCTAATGTCCCATTTCATTCATTACACTCCTTCTGATTTCTGCAACAAATGAGGCAGGAGTCCTACAGACAACAGGCACTTTAATCACATGACCCTGATTCCCTCCCTGAGCACTGTCCATCCTGTGCACTGAATGGGGAAGGGGTCCTGCAGAAAAAAAAGCATGTGATCTTGTCATTCAAGTCTGTATCAAAATGCCTACGGACAGGCGGACCAAATTACAGTTGCATAGGCAAACTTAGCATGTCCTAACTTCTGAGTGTTTGACTTTGCAACCGTAATGTTCTTTTAACTTGGCTTTTTGTGTTCTTAAAAAGCCAACTGAATTTTTTTTTCCTTCATATGGAATCATATTGACACCCAGGTGGATCACCAGCAGGGCTGAAGCTTTTAGATTCACTGCACAGACCTCCGACTCTTGAGCTAATGGAGTAACTGTCTCTATCACACCCCCAGAGCACAACATCTCAGCCTCAGTTTCCTCCTGCCTCACCCTTGACTCTTCATCCCAATCCCAGCTTCCCCTGCTCAGCTCCATGTTCTGGTCCCCCTCACCTCTCCTTGGTGTCACATCCCAGCTTCCCCCCCTCGCCAACCCCTTCTCCCCACAGGCCCCACTTGTCACCCTTCTGCATTCAAGGTGGTCTGAGTTCTCCTCCTCCCTGCCCCATTTCAAGTCCCTGTATCAACATATGGAGGCGCTATACTTCCGAGCAAAATGTATGTGTGGATATTTTTTAAACAAGAGCAAAGCCAACCCATCTTTCCTCATCTCATTCGTGGAAACATCTGAAGCCTTTTTGCTACAACTTTCCAAAAAAAAAAAAAAAAAGATCAGCCTGAGGCAGATGCCCAGCATGGAAAATTTCATCCTGGCAAGCTAAAGTTTAGCAAAGTTGAAGTAACTGAAAGCAGGGTCTTATAACGGAAGGAGTCAGACAACCTTAGCGATAGACATTGCTGGTTATGCTGTCTATCAAAAAGCTTCCCTGCTTACCTCCCACCCCATCAAGATAAGCCAGTATCATTACCCCACTCCTACAGACAGGAGAAATGATTTGGATCAGAAGCCAGGTCTCCCGCCTCCCTGCTGCTTGCTCTGCACATTAGATCACCCTGCCATCCAACAGCATTATAAAGTGTTTCTCCAATGTACTTCACTAAACTGTTCTCAATGGAAGAGTGGCTAGTGACAGACAGGACCCCGGTAGGCACTATACAACTCTCTAATGTTCATCTCAGCTGCCACTAGGTGCTGCTGGTTGTCTACAGAAATACAAGAGCAAATACATTTCCTCAGCATTTTCCAGGACTGCCAGCTCCTGTAGGTCAGAGACTACAGCAATGAGCCCAGTGATCAGTAATGGGGTTAGACACATTCCCCTTCTCAGGCAGAATCCATTCTAGGAGCGGGACTAGCACTGTGTTTCACCACTGGCTCAGCCTTTGAATTTGCAGAGCTGCCAGAGAGGGGGAATTGGGCTAGGAGATGTGGGTGTCTCAGACATTGAGGGCCCCTCGCTCTGCAAGGTGTCACTTGGTGCCTAAGTCTGGCACAGCCTCCCCAGACATGCTTTTATGGCCTCTAGATTTCTGGTTTGCAATTTCTGCTGGAAAAATGAGCCTCCTTGATTGAGGACTCTGGTTAATGAGCATTTAGATGAACGAATAAAGAGAGAACCAATGTGTTGGTCTTGGTTTGGTTCCTGAATCCTCTTTGTGCCCCACTCAAGGCCAACCACCATTGGCATCGGGGGTGGGGGATAGCAGGGCAGTCTGGAGGGGCATTGACAGGGTTGTGTGTGGGGCCCCAGGCTATAATAGCAGGGAGCGGGCAGATCAGGATCAAGATGTATTGGCAGGCAGGTATGGAGGCCCGGGACAGGAATAGCAAGGAACTTGCACAGAATTTGCCTGTATTATGCCTACCAGCCATGTTCTCCCATTTGCCTCCCTCAGAGACACACACCCTTCTTCCTTTACCTTAGCGACCTGCTATGCTGCATTTAACCACAATCCGGAGTGTCCTCAGATCTAATTTAATTATAACAGCTGCCTTCTGTTCATCTGCACAGACAGCTTTCCTACCTGCAGGCTGGTCTTCTAGTGTCCAAGACCCACCCTCAACCCTCTACCTCCATCTCCACTTAACAAGTAGGAAGGCCCTGGAATCCAGTGGACTTAGCCACGCTGCTGGCCTCCCATTCCCTACCCTGCTCAGCAGGGATCACTTACGCGGTAGTCAGTGGAGGTCACATAGAAGATGGGCAGGAAGGCCAGCCAGATGATGCATGTGGTGTACATGGTGAATCCAATGAACTTGGCCTCATTGAAGTTTTCAGGGCATTTCCTGGTCTTGAAGGCATAGACTGTACACAAGATGATCAAGAGTACATTGTAGGTCAGTGAAATGAGCATGCTGGAGTCGCGGTTGTTGCACTTGAGGGTGACAATGTACCTTTTGTCAGACTCTGTCTCCTTCCCCGTGCCAGGGGTCTCCACCATAAGCCAGATGATGACGATGATCATCTGGCAGGAGATGAGGGCCATGCAGATGACCACCTGTGAGGTGGGGCTTATGAAGCGTGGGCGCTGGATCCCTTCCTTCACCCCGCTGAAGATCCGAGCAATCCGGTTGGTCTTGGTCAAGAGGGCGGAGTAGCAGACTGCAAAGGAAGTTCCCAGCCCCAAGCGCCGCAGGGTGCAGACCTCGGTGGAGGGCTTTGCAATGAAGATGAAAGTCATGCTGTAGCACATCAGGACCCCAGTGAGGAGGATGTAGCAGAGTTCGCGGCCTGAGGCCTTCACAATGGGAGTGTCATTGTTCTTAATGAAGACTCCAAAGACAAAGAGAGTGGAGAGGAAACCCAAGCAAGATATCGTAACTGGCCCAATGGCCCAGACGTCTTTCCAGCGGATGTACTCCTGTGGTAGCTCATAGCAGCCATTTAGGGTATCATTGGGCCAGTATCCTAGACCACAGTCCATGCAGGTGAATTCATCCAGCAGGTATTCGTAAGGCTGGCATGTGATGCATATCCAGCAGCACATGTCCCCTGGCTGCATGCTCTTCATTTCATTCTTCTTGCAGGGGTCACTGCACTGGGACACGGGAACAGAGGTCTTTGCCCAGGGGATGAGGGTGGTATTCAGGGTAAGCCCTTCTGCCCAGTAGCCCACCTTCTGGTATCTATATCTCCCATCCGCTCTGTGGTAGTTGAAGATATTGTAACGACCGATTCCATCACCATAGCGGTCAAATCGAACAATGCCTTTGGTGTCTGCTGGCCTGAATGGAGCTGGGTGAGGAGGAAAAGGATGAGAGATTCAATGTACAGGAAAGTTGGGCTTTTTTCCAGTGGGTTTCGTGCTCAGATTGGAACACGGCACGTTTTGTCCATCCTCCCTCAGGGGGCATGTTTAGACTAGGATTTAAAGGAGTGCTGTTAGCTCATGTTATCCAGACTCACTGTTCCCGATACTCCAACTAGCTAGAGCAAAGCTAGCTCAGGGCTGTCTGTCACATCCTGTGATTGCCACGCAGACCTACCCTAATTAACATCTTCCAAACCCTGAGGCAAGAAAAAGAGAGTAGCACTTTAGCATGTGCTACATGGGTGAGTTAATGAGGAGAGGGAAACTTGAGGGTGCATCTTCACTGGCATAAAAGGTGTGTCCTTAGTACCTCATGTTGTCACTAATAGGAGGTAAGATCCTAGTGAAGATAAGTCAGTGCATAGTTTTAACATGAGTTAGTAGGTCCCCATAGGGACTGTGGCTACATCTGCACTGGGCGCTGGCAGTGTGATTCGCAGCTTGCGTGCATATACTCATGGCAGCCCTTAGTGAGCTAGTGTGCTAAAAATACAAGCACAGCATGGTGGCATGGGCAGCAGCAAACAGTTGCACTGGGCTAGCTACCCCGAGTACATACCAACAGCAGCCAGGCAGCAACTTAACCCATGCTACCGCTCACCACTGCATATGCTACCATGGCTTCCCTTGTATTTTTAGTGCACTACCTTGATCAGTGCTAGCATAAGTCGGGGGGACTCAGACCCCTAGCTCCAAGTGCAGATGTTGCCTATGAGGGAGCCCAATCTCACTTTTGGGTGTGCTAAAGAACAACTTGATTTGCCTTGACCAACATTTTAGAAGGCATTAATGATGCAAGCAGAGTCTGGATGAGCTCTCCCCTGCCTGACATCTAGTAGTGAGCTGTGGAAAAAGACTTCAGAAGCTGATCTCTTTTGCATGGACACACCCACCCTGCCTAGGTGCTCAGTATGATGAGACTGTTTGCCCAAATGATCACTTATGGCTGGTGTTGGATCCCCAGTCTCCTTGTTATTGGGGCAGGAGTAATGAAGGGTTGTTATACTTGTTGTGTGCACTGGGGGCAGCAGAACTGTACCTGGCATAATACTTCAATGGAGGGACTCACCCTCAACTGAACAGCATTTGCTAGGCAGGGGACATGGGTTCTAAAGGCCAGTGAACAGCATGCATGATGCCTGGTGGTGTGGGTAAAAGAGCTAATTTAGATTCAAGTGAGAGCCTCACACACCGCATAACTGAAAAATCACTGATACCTAGGTATTAGACTAATAGAGACAGTGTCTCTATTGCAAGAGACTACCAAGTGTGCACTAGCAGTGAGGCTCCCCCATTAACAGCTGAAATCACTGTGAGCTGGGCTGTGTGGGGAGGCTAGGGGGCTGAAGATAACTTGGCAAGTGGGCAGCTGGCAGAGAGGAGAGGCAAGAAGCTAGTAGGGTGGCAGGCAAGGTGGCTGGTGGAGAGGCAGGGCAAGCAGCCAGCAGAGAAGCTACTAGAGAGAGCCAGAGCAGAGCCCCGCAGTTGCCCGAGAAGTGCAGCACATAAGGTGCATCCTTACCCCTCCTTGCCTTCCACACAGGGTGGGAGGTGGACTCTGCAGATGAACCTCTGAACTCTGGGGCTGCACTGGCCAAGGACAGCAACTGTGAGTGAGGTACAGAGAAGGGACAGGAACGTTAAAGGGACTCTTGGGTTGCTTGACTCAAGACCCCGATGGGAAAAAGACACTGCCCAGCTTACTTTGGGGGTGAGTCTTTTGCTCAAGGTTTGTGTTTATGAGCCCTAGTTGCAGTGTTTTCCCAAATTAATGCTGAGTTAATTCCCTCCTTTTATTAAACAGTTTTGCTACACTCAGACTCTGTGCTTACGAGAGGGGAAGCATTGCCTCTTAGAGGCACCCGGAGGTGGTGTGTAACTGTCCCAGGTCACTGGGTGGTGGCTCAAGCTGATTTGTGCTGTATTGTTCAAAAGGAACCTCTAGATCAGGGGTAGGCAACCTATGGCACACATGCCGAAGGAGGCAAGCAAGCTGATTTTTGGTGGCACTCACACTCTCCTGGTCCTGGCCACTGGTCCAGGAGGATCTGCATTTTAATTTAATTTTAAATGAAGCTTCTTAAAAATTTTAAAAACCTTATTTACTTTACATACAACAATAATTTAGTTATATAATATAGACTTGTAGAAAAAGACCTTCTAAAAACATTAAAATGTATTACTGGCATGCGAAAGCTTAAATTAGAGTGAATAAATGAAGACTTGGCACAGCACTTCTGAAAGGTTGCCAACCCCTGCTTTAGATACTGAACCTAGCCCTTGTTGCTGCTGGCTCCACCTGGCAGAAGGGTTACAATTAGATCATACAATATTCTCAACCAGCTAAATCTCTGCCGTTGCCCACACTAAATGCTAAGTGATGTTTAACATGTTAATTAATGTACAAGAGTTAACGATCTCATTTCCCCACCATATTGCAAAGCTGCAATGGTGCTTCTGATTTGAGCTGAACAAATCATTCACAACAACTAATCTCTTAAAAAAAAATTGACTTCTTTTTCAGTCCACAAACAAATCCCAACATTATCAAAGCTATATATTTTCAGAACCATTCACAATTTTCCTTCAGCAAATAGTTCTTAGCCTGCAGGTTGCACAATTTACAAATGCAACAATGTAATCTGTAATGTTCAATTTGTAAAGTTATGCTGCTAATTTATGAGTCTGTAACTAAAGCTACATTTGGACGTTACACTGCGAACATTTGAATATTCACAATCTATGCTCTGTTGGTCAGTTACATAAACTGTCCAGTCAGGGAACATATACTACGCCACATGACTTGTTAGCCAAAGACAGTGTGAATTGCACATTGTTAATTTTACAACTGAATATACCACCTGGAATTTGTTTTCAGTGACTGCTCCAGCCTTCAAGCTAAAATTTGCTCGCCTTATTTGTACTAGTAAAGGAGCACTCAGATGTTACCAGAATGGGGACACAAAAGGGTCACAAACACACATGAATCCAAATTCACTTTCAGATTTGAGCAAATATTCAACAGCTTTCCCCCCACGCCACATGCCTTGGTTTTATATTCACCCCTTTATAACGTTGTAGTACCTAACAATAACATGCATATTCCTTTTCACTTAAGTACATCCTTTCAACTTGCTATTATCTCAGGTTGTTATTAAACATGTCACATGAAAATACTACATTTATCTCCATGAGATTCCTCCCCAAGGAGACCGATAATACAGTACATTTTTCTGAGCAGCACTAACTTCCCCGACATGAGCCTGACAGCCTAAGGCTGCTTATATATGAAATCAAATATAGGTAAGTCCGCAATCTCTCTCCTGCTATGTGGTCTCTTGATTGCCAAGCTGGGAGATGAAGCATACATAGGTTTTCTGGCAAGCCGGTTCCCTTTACTCTTCAAAAGATTTCTGAGAGGGGAACTGTGACCTAGTTATGGTGGACAGCAGCTCCACTGACACCAGACTGGGCCCTGGGAAGCAGAGACCAGCCATGCCCCTGATCTGCCTCCAGCCTGCCCCCAATGCCGGGGCTGGGAGCAGGGCTGATGTATCCAGCTCTGCTCTCACTGGAGAGGGGGTGGACTCAGGGAGCTATTGCTGCCCACACCAGTATACCTGAGAACTGGCCCCTGGACACGCATGGAAGCCTACATGGAGCAATGTGTCTTGAGAATGAACTCAGGACAACTAGTGGCTGACATGCCAACCTCCAGCCATGCCTAGGACCCTCAGGACTACACAGAGATGCATGGGGTGGTGTTGCACTCCATATGCTTTATGGAAATATGCTTACGAATGTTGTGACAAGATGACCGATGTTCAGATGGTGGGTTCCATGCTTTTCTTGAGGGGGGAGGGAGGGCTAAGATGCCACCCCTTCCCCCTGCTCTTGGGTGCCAAAGGCCCCGCTAGTGGCCTGGGGAGGTGGTAGAGGAGGGAAGTGGGGAAGGGGTCTGGGTTTGTGCCTTACTCAGAGTCCCAGCCCCTGCGGGTTTCTTATCTTCTTCCCGCTTAGGTGGGGTCACTCTCGGTCCTTAGATGCTGGAGGAGGGAGTCTTCATGCCCTGTTGGGGCAGGGTCCCCCTTACTTTGGTTCTCTGGTCTTTCAAATCTCACAACACACCTCCAAGCTTCAGTCCTCTCTCATTCCTTCTTCTCCTCTGACTGAAGCAGGGGTTTCATTAGGTTCCTGACAGGGCCTTAACTGACTACAGGTGCTTCAATTAGCCTGTAGCAACCCTCCCTAGTCTACAGGAAACCACGCCTTAATTAGCCTAGACCCTATATATTTCCCCTCCACCACTGCTCCCTGGCCCTCCTGTATCACAATGTGAATATGATGTAACTGGAATACACTTTGTGCAAAAGGTGTCTTGTAAGGCATCATAACAAAGGTTATAACCTACTGAATATATTCCTCCTATTTGTATGCATGTATCATTCTTGTATCTGAAGCTAGAAAAATGAAGGATAACTTTGAGGTCCTATTGTAATTATGCAAAGTGTGGGCCATTAATGATGGTTTAAAATCTTGATGGCTCCCATTGACCCAGACAATTAGTTGTAAATGGTTTATTTACCTGCAAACCTTCCTGTGTACGCATGGAACAACCCAGGAAGAATGGAGACTAGAGCTCTTACAGTGACATGTGACCGTGTCACATAATACTGGAATCCATTTTAATCCTTGTACTCTTCCATTGATGAGGCGGGAATGAGGACAAGCAAAGACAAAAGATTCCCGCCTTGTGTTAAAGTGATAAAAAGGGGTGGAGCAGGACATAAGGGACTACCAGTCATGAGAAAACCCCTGCTTACCACCTGGGATGTCTGCTGGAACTAACAAGGACTGTACCTGGGGAAAGGATTCTAGGAAGGAGTCTAGTCTGTGAAAGAAGCTTATTGGAACATCTCTGAGGGTGACCTATTATCTGTATTCAGTTTCTTAATGTATTAGGCTTAGACTTGCTTGCTTTTGCTTTATTTTGCTTGGTAACTTACTTTGTTCTGTCTGTTATTACTTGAAACCACTTAAATCCTACTTTTTATATTTAATAAAATCACTTTTGTTTATTAATAAACACAGAGTAAGTGATTAATACCTGTGGGAGCAAACAGCTGTGCATCTCTCTCTATCAGTGATATAGAGGGTGAACAATTTACGAATTTACCCTGTATAAGCTTTACTCAGAGTAAAATGGATTTACTTGGGGTTTGGATCCCATTGGGAACTGGGTGCCTGGGTGCTGGAGACAGGTAACCTGCTAAGCTGTTTTCAGTTAAGTCTTCAGCTTTGGGGGCATGGACCAGAACCCTGAGTCTGTGTTGCAGCAGGCTAGTGGGTCTGGCTCAACAAGGCAGGGTTCTGGAAGTCCCAAGCTGGCAGGGGAAATGATCTCAGAAGTAATTTCAGCACATCAGGTGACAGTCCCAAGGGGTTTCTGTGACCGAACCCATCACACATGGGCTCCTCCTTATCTCACCAGGATGTGGTCAGGATAGCTATGGTAAGGATTGTATGCTGCCAGATCTGACAGTGATGGAGGCTGGATAATAGATAGATTGATAATCATCCTCCCAGGTGTCTAATGAGCTTGGCCTGGAGGAGAACACTTTGGATGGCTCCTCCATCCAGCAAGCGCAGGTCTTCACAGTGTGCCAGTATAATGCCCATCTCAGGAGCAGGTCAGTCCTGTAGAGAGCACCACTTTCTCCTAGCTGCCTGAGACTGAATAAAACCCAGAACGCAAAGGAAAAGGATGCAACCTGGAATATACTGAGTCCTCATTGTTTCTGTGGCATCTTAAACCAGTGTTCCAGAGTCTCCTACAAATGATACACCAGGGGTAAGAATCCATCGTACGTGAGGCCAGTGCAATGTAGTCTCGTCAGAATAAAGCCTCTGAACGGTTTTAAATTGCTTTGACTTATATCTGACTGCTCTGCCCCGACAAGAATGCTGAATCTAAGGAAGAAGAGATGTGACTGGCCAATTCTCCAGGCTCACCTGGCCTCGCAGAACTGCCATTGGAACTGATTGTTTAGACAGAAGTCCAAGAGGAACAGCAGAGCTGGTAGGAAAATATGTGATCAGCTATTACAAATATTTTGATGCTGAATATTAAAAACTCATAGGTTATGAAAGGAATAATGGAAGTGGCACTGGCCCAGGGTGCCTGGGAAGCTGATAGTCTGCTGAAGGAAATGGTCTCACAACCCTACCGGTTAGTAAGTCATTCTCCAGAAAATTAGAAGACGCTGAACCCAACACAATGTTCAACCGCAATGTTCAACCAGTCTGAAACCTGAGACCCTAACTAGGCCCTTGTGCAACAATGTTTGTGTCGTGATGCAATGTTATCATGACACCTGATGCAGCGGTTTCATGCCACCAGCCTGGCAGAGTCCGTCATCAAGAGGCAGGAAAAGAGTATGAACTCCTGGGCCAAAGGACTCTGGGCAAGGACATCATCATGTGAAGAATCACAGACCTAGTGCCCTCAGCAAGTTTGGCATGTCTGGCTCAGATGTGACCAGTTGAAATTCCCAGGCTTTGAGTACTCCTAGTTAAACCCTCTGATTTCCCTTGTCCATTCCATCCCAACCCCTTCAGTTCAGCCACCAATCCCTATTGATGCCCTGGGCTTACCATCAAACTTGACATTGAGCATGAAGTCCTTGTAGAACCTCTTGCCATTAACCGGCTTCATGGAGTCACACAGCTTGGTGGCATTGGGGCACAATGCCTGGTGCATGTTATGGAGGGAGTGGGCCATGGCGTAAACAGCATTGACTACAAACATGATCTTGGACTCCTGCTCAAACTTGCCTGTCTTCAGCGAGTGCTGGCTGCAGTCCTGGGTGTGGAAGCTGCACTGGAACTTGTGCTCCCAGAACTCCCGGAACCAGGGGTTCCGGCTGTTGTTGTAGGGGTTAAGGTTTCGGAAATAGATGGCAAACTCCTGGATGGGGTAGGCTGCCAGTTCAATGGTGATGGCCCCCTCTGCCACCAACTCGCTTCCCGCCACCACGCTCTCCAGGGCACCCCAGCCATCGCTGGCCACCCATGTGAAGGAAACACTGATTCTCTGTGCAGCCGCCAGCAGCTCTCGGGCATCTTCGCTGCGGGTGAACAGCACCACCACCCTAGCGCTGGGCTTCTGCAGGAGGGCCTTGATCACTCCTTCAAAGGTCTTCTTGTTCATGGAGCGCCCCACCTTCTCGGAGGTGGCGATGCAGATGTTGCGGGCCCGGGCTTCCAGCTCAAAGGCCTCAATACCCGTCTCACCGTAGTCACCCTCTGAGGCTACTGTGGAGACGTAGGTCCAGTTAAAGAAGCGCAGGATCTCGGCCATGGCCTTGGCCTGGTAGAAGTCTGGTGGGACGGTGCGGGCAAAGTAGTCGTAGCGAGACTTGTCACTGAGCTTAGCGCTGGTGGAGGCATAGCTGATCTGCGGAATCTGGAAGAGTCGCAGCAGGTTGGCCACCTAGATCGAAGGGGGAAAGAAGGAATGGATGAGGTTACAAGGTGTACATGGGAGCAAGAGAGAGGAAGAGCATCCTGCCTCCATTTACTGAAGAGAGTCTGGGATGCCCCAGCAGTTTTCCTGGGAAATAACTACAGCTGGTCCTTTAAGAGTTGGAGGGGAGAAAACTTCTCCTTGAAGGTTCCTAATTGGACCATTCCATATTTTAACCCTTAGAGGGTCAGATATAGTCAACAATATTCATAATCTATAAGATTATGGGGAGTTTTTGTGGACTTCCAATCCTTGGATGTTTTTAAGACCAGGCTAGACAAACACCAGTCAGGGATGGTCTAGGTATATTTAATCCTGCCTCAGTTCAGGGGAATGCATTAGATGACCTCTTGAGGTCCCTTCCAGCCCTGCATTTCTGTAATTATAAACACTCAGCTAACACAGTGATGAACATAGTAGAAATGCCTATATCTGAGGATCTCTGATGCCCAGATTCCACAGTCATTGGTGCATTAGAAAGGGGATGGATAGAATATGTTTTCTTTGGGTACACTTTATACTAAGGGTACATTTATACATGGTTTGTAAACAAAGGATTGATAGATGTCAGAATTATGTTGCAGATCTGAGTATTATGTGTTATATAGGTGGTTATAAGCACATCATTAGACGGTGTTTTCTACACAGAAGGTTTTAAGCCATGGTCATTAGCAATCTACTGACCTGTTGGACGCTAACAATTGGTCAACCTTTTAGTCCAAGGTCTATGAATACTTTGTTAACCCTCCACAAGGTATTGACCCTGACTGTGAAGTGTGACCCATTCTTTAGCCATGGGATGGGGGCCTGCTGGTGGGGTGCTGGCTCTGTCCTGCTCTCTATTCACAGGTATTAATTTAGGAACGAGACAGGCCAGGACCACAGAAATCAGACACAGTCCATACAATAATCATTTTTCAATACCATCAACAGCTGTAAAATTGCATTGGATATTACTATGGATAATTAATTAGCCCTTCCATTGGGTTTCTGCTCCTGGGACCTGTCTCACTAAGAGAGGTAGAGGCAACGGACACAAAACTTTCCAGAATCTGCTCATCTCAGGCACGTATCCGAAGATGTAGTGATTTCCAAGCAGACCCACTCACCCTCCTAGGCATTAAACTCTGGGCTTTCCTTTAAAGCGCCAGTAAGGTCAGAAATGTGACTGTAAAAGTGGCTGTTTTTATTCAATGGCTCTGAGCCCGGAGTGCCTCCTAGTCGTTATAGGCTGATTCTAATACAAACACACTTTTCGGCCTCTTAGCCCTGGAGACCCCTCACAGCACCAGTGGCCAATTCATGTCTCTTGAGCTGTATTCTGGGATCTCTACATCTCCATTGACCTCATAGACTCATAGACTCATAGGTCAGAAGGGACCAATATGATCATCTAGTCTGAGCTCCTGCACAAAGCAGGCCACAGAACCCCACCCATTCACTTCTATAACAAACCCCTAACCCATGTCCGAGTTACTGAAGTCTTCAAATTATGGTTTGAAGACCTCAAGCTGCAGAGAATCCACCAGCAAGTGACCCATGCCCCATGCTGCAGAGGAAGGCAAAAAACCTCCAGGGCCTCTGCCAATCTGACTGGAGGAAAATTCCTTCCCGACCTCATATGGCGATCAGCTAAACCCTGAGCATGTGGGCAAGACTACCAGCGAGCACTCAGGAAGAGTTCTCTGCAGTAACTTCAGATCCCATCCATCCAATAACCCACACCGACCATTGGGCAGACTATCTGCTGATAATCAAGATCAGTTACCAAATTAAACTCATCCTATCATACCGTCCCTCCATAAACTTATCAGCTAGTCTTAAAGCCAATATGTCTTTTGCCCCACCACTCCCTTGGAAGGCTATTCCAGAACTTCACTCCCTCTTAATGTGTAGAAACCTTCATCTAATTTCACGTCTAAAACTTCCTAATGTGCAGTTTTGTACCCATTTGTTCTTGTGTCTACGTTGGTACTAAGCTTAAATAATTCCTCTCCCTCCTAATGTTAATCCCCCTGATATATTTATAAAGAGCAAGCATATCCCCCCGCAGCCTTCTTTTGGCTAGGCTAAACAAGCCAAGCTCTTTGAGTCCCGTTTCATAAGGCAGGTTTTCCATTCCTCGGATCATCCTAGTAGCCCGTCTCTGAACCTGTTCCAGTTTGAATTCATCCTTCTTAAACTTGGGAGACCAGAACTGCACAGAGTCGGAGGCTGCCATGCCCACTGAACAGAAAGGAAAGAAAGGCATTAGACCAGTGGTCCCTGCTCTGCCCCAGCACAGCTCCAGTCCCAGCTCCACTCTGCCCCTATCCCATTTCTGCCTCCAGCCCACCTCTGCCCTCATTCCCTCTCTACGTCCAGCCCAGCTCAACTCTTCCCTCTGGTCCACTCCCAGCCCAGCTCTGCCTCCAGCCCCAGCTCCTCCCCAATACCCTGTTCAGCCTCCAGCTCTGCCTTCAACCCAAACTCCTCTGCTGAGTAACTGTGCGGTAATGGTGTGGGGGTGCAGACAGCTTCCATTACTGGTAAGAGGTGGTGTGACAGGAAAAGTTTGGGCACCACTGCATTAGACCCTCGACATTCTCACATTGCATCAGTATATGTGGTGACATCATATCACGACGCAATGTCACCACCTCTTGATGAACGTTCACGACGTAAGCACTGTGACTCATCTATCTGATGACTCTTCGCTACCCCAGTAGATGACTCTCCAGTAGTCAAAGGCTGAGAGCCACCGTGGTTCAGTGGTGGAGAGTGAGCTGGATTCTATTGGCCTCATATAGCATCACCTGCACTATCACCACATTCCAATCATAGAACCTTTGTTACTGGCCATGATGGAATAAAGGACCCAGCTGGATTTTCAGACCCAGGCAGAGTTTTGTAAAATCATCTTTTAACTTGCAAATGGAGCTAATTAGACCCTGAATATTGATAATTTCACACATGCAACCGCATTTCTCATTCCCACATGTGGATGTGCAGTCAAAGCAACTGTGGGCACAAAAATTGATTTAGACATCTCCCTGGCTGTTTATACCTGCAGTTGTCACAACTGTGCACAGTTGGTGTAATTGCACATGTAGATTATGCACCTGTATTTTTCATGCACGGTGGGGTGTCTGCAGTTATAAAATTCCAGCCCTTGATGGGAGTCATGGCTTCATTTCTGAAGTATCTGAAGAAAACAAATTTGATTTCTCTTCAGCTGGATGCTGAGGCTAAGCTGAAGGACGCTCAAGGACCATGCACACAGGAGAAGGATGTACCACAGACCAGTGTCCAGAAATGGTGCAGACTAAGAAAACCTTGGACAAAGGTTTTGCCACAGCTGGTGAAGCCACATCCAACCACACATGTGCCCTATGAGACAGAGAAGGAAGAAACCTAGTATCCATCCCTCCCCAACACGATGGAGAAGCAAGCCAGCAAACCTAGACTGGTGACTAAGGGCAAAGCTGTCCATGTCCGAGAGTCCATCATCAGCCCTCTGGGAGGACTCCGCAATGGGGATGATGCAGACAAGGGCACCAGGCAGACAACTGAGTGACAATCATCATGGAACTCCCCTCATCATACCATTTTTACTGGATCACTTTTATGGAAACATGAACATCAGTGTGATGTCAGAAAGGTAGGAGCATGTGGGACGGTGAAGGCTAGAGAGCTTTGATTGGTTGAAAATGAGGCCCTTCAGAGTTCTCTGAGTCCAGTAGCCAATCATATCCTTCCATTTCCCGAGTGTTCTATCAATGTAGCGATGCCTGTAGTGGGGCTACATGAGCCTCCTGCTATTTCTTTTCAAAATACTTTTCAGAACAATAAACCTTTTTTCACCTCAAACATTAGATGTGAAGATAATTATCAGCAGTCTAGAGTGATAACCTGTTAGGCTTTCCCTACGAGTCACATCATGCTCATTGTCAGGGTGAAGGTCACATATGTCAGTTATTTTGAGTGACCTGGATTTTTTTCCCTTCCAGTCTCTGCTCCTGTTACATTGTGGTTTCCAGCTTTCTGAACGAGTAGCAATTATCCCGAGCTGTTGGCTTCTTCTGCGTTGTTTTTGTTTGGTTTTAATATTTCATATTTTGTTCTCTTTTTGGGAAAATAAACTGCTTCGGTTGCAAAAGCAGAAGAATCCGCTGCAGGGAACACAACAGAACATCATAATCTTCAAAGTGTTTTCCAAGCATTCAGTAATTTACTATTATTAATTATTTGTATTGTTGTAGTGCCTAGGAGCCCTAGTTATGGACCAGAACCCCATTGTGCTAGGTGCTGCACAAGCACAGAACAAAAAGACAGTCTACATATGAGACAAGATTCCAGCAAAGTATTATCATGGTCCCCATCATTTTACAGGTAGGACAGCTGAGACAGATTCAGGGATTTGTCTCAGGCCACATAAAGCCGTACATCCAAGACCCTGGCAAAGAGGGTGCTGCCAGGGAAGAAATGGGCATAATTACTTTGTTGTGTTTCAATGTCCTGCAGCAAGATGGGAACTCAAGCTGAAGTCCCTTTGGCTACCGTTTCTCTTCAGCTGGATGCTGAGGCTAAGCTGAAGGAGGCTCAAGGACCATGCACACAGGAGAAGGATGTACCACAGCCCAGTGTCCAGAAATGGTGCAGACTAAGAAAATCTTGGCTACCGTGATCCCTCACTATCATGTCTAGCGGAGACTGCACGCTCATTGGAGCAGGGACCTGACTCTGCTGAGTGCCAATGCGCCATGCACAGGTAGGTCGCTTGTAGAAAGACTGATGGGTTTAGGGTAGATGATCACATCTTCTATGGCCACAGCCTCTTAGAGCTCCTGCCCAGGATGGATTCTGGGCGTGCCCAAGGTGGAAAGGAGAAGGGACAATCCTGCCAGCCCTCTGCATAGGAACGTCCAGTGACGCCCAGGGGGCTTCCATGCTCAGAAGGACCCCAAGGCAGTTTCCACTTCCTCATCCATGCATCTTCATGCCAACCAACAGCCAAGGCAATGCAAATGGCAACTGCTTCCCACTTCACCATGTGGCGTGGTGGCAGGGGAGGGAGGGCCATTGTTCCACAGCATCCCTCTCAGAATGTATAATCACATCAGAGCTACATAAAATATAGCTCCATTATAGTGAGACTCTGGCCTCCAACCACGAGGGATGTGACAACCTGCTGAGGTTAGTGACCAGAAGCAAATTATCCTGGGCACTGGTCATTAATCCCCCAGAGTAGGGTTGCCAATTTTGGTTGGATGTATTCAAGGAGGTTTCATCATGACATGATCTTTAATTCCTGGAGACTCCAGGACAATCCTGGAGGATTGGCAACCCTATGAGTGACCCTGAACCTCAGGCATTACTGTGTGTGGTTAGTGAGATGTTTTGCTGCAGCTGAATTTCATCAGACTTCCAGGGTGGTAGGGAGATTTAAGGCACGATGAGACTGCCAGCTTTAGCAGGGAGGGTGATACTTTCCACTTCTCAGTGTTCCTCCCCCTCCCAATTTCCCTTGCACCATGGAATCCCAGTCCATCCATGAGGGGTTAAGACTAGATCTAAAGGATCAGCAAACACTGCTCATGCACACTGAAGGGGGTTCTCCAGAGCTCCAAAATGGGTTTCTAGTCCCAGAGCATTCCTGGGGATTTCTCCTCTACCTCTGCCCCCATGAGAGGAGGTTGGGCCATCCCCTTCTTGTGAACCTTTTCCCCTGCCTGGCTTGGGGCCCTGCTTTCCTCCCAACACACACTCTGCTTGCCAATGATTAATGAGAAGTCATGCCAGCAGGTGGTAAGTAAGAGGAATTGCAGAGGCTGGGCCATTGCATGGCTTGGCCAGGCTGCACCTGGAGTGAGATCTCAACAGAAACATCATCAGAGGTGAGATATTAAACCTCCTGCTGAAATATCACAAACTCCTTCTCTGTCAGAGTGAGAGACTTTATAAAAACTGCCTGTAAATGAATCCAGAACATGCAAGATCAGGCAGGTCTGACTCAGGAATTGGAATATGTACATGGGGGCCAAATGCAGAGAGAGGTGGAGCACCCGCAACTCATCTCAGAATACTTCCACCCTACAAAAGTCTCATCTGTGAGGCGGTGCAGGCATCTCTCAGCCCAGACAGATGAAGAGAAAGAACAGGAGAATGAAAAAAACAATAGGCCAGAGCAGAATATTCCACCACATGCGTCCAGCCATTGAGATCAGAACAGGCGCTGGCGCCTGCCCCTTCCTCTCACTTCCGAACAGCTCGCGCTGGCTGCTCATTCCAGATGCTCTGCAGCAATTCTCATTACCTTCAAAGGGGAAAAATCCGCACTAATAAGGCTATTAAAAATACAGACTGTCAAAGAGGCAGGCGAGAGGAAGCCTGTGATCTGATTGGCTGGCAAGAGCTGGTATCTGGAGCTGGTTTCCCAGCCCTCGATGATGTGGAAATCTCCACTGCTTAATTAACATGTACAAATATGTTTTTAACAGACTATTACACTCTTCATGACAATAAGGCACTAGAGACTGCAAATTACCCTGCCTTGATTCACACCAGGCATTGTCATCGAAGGCACTTGACCATAGGCACATGAGGTGCAAATTACTGGAGAACAATTCACTCCCTCTCATGTCCTATTGCCAAACGATCACAACACTCAGGTCCGCAGTCCACCAGTCACATTCTGGTTCCAGTGGGCTCCAACTCCCATTAGGCACAAGCTGGGATCTTGCCAGGTTATACTAGTCCTGATTAAAATGCAGAAGGCAACTCCTCTCTGGGAGAAGGTAGAATTCCCAAACACAGCTGGGAGCTATCTTGACATCTGGGAGGTACTCGAGCATTTGGCCGTCCCAACGAGATGGCTAGACATCTGGGAGGAACTGAGATATCTTGGAGGTATCGAGGTACCTGGGAGCTACCTAGACATCCGAGTAGTACCTAGACACCTAGGACAGACCTTTGCTGATCTGGCAGGAGAACTCAGAGCCTCACCTGGGGATGCCTTCCTTATCTTACTTGGAAGGACAGAACCCTGCAAGAGACACCCAGTGTGTCATGTGATGAAGGTCAGTGGTACTTCCTCTTACTGCCAACTGTTCAGCAGAACCCCATCCTTGCCTCCTCCCCATAACATCCTCAGAGCCTGCAGAAAGAGCGGCACCATGCGACAGCCACAGTCTCCAGGGAGTTGGCAGACTGACGCCAACTGGTGAACTCCAGTGGGGCATCATCTTTTTGCTTTTCGGTGGCTCTCTCCAGCTCTCACGTGTAGTGAATCCTGGTCAGATGGGGCTCTGATGGGTTCTCCACTTTTCCCTCTTCTCATCAGATCTGTTTGACCAGTTTATGGCCCCATTATCCACCTCTGCTCCGTTACACCAAATTGGCGACTGGCACTTCTGGAGTTGGGTAGAAGGGGGAGATACCTAATACGAGCTGGGTATCCTTTGCCCAGTACAGCAAGATCCAAACCGTTGGAACTCCCTGTGTGGTGCAATTTAGGACTGGGCTCTCTGCACTCTTGAGAACAGCCCTATTTTCACAATTTGCAACAGACACACTTGAAAGTCAAGGGACGGCACTTCCAGAAAGCTGTCCAGGCATTGGCAAGTCATTAATGTACATAATGATGGTACCATACAAAGGTCTCAATCAGGACTGAGGCCTGATGGTGCTCGGCACTATACAAAAGCATATGGAGATGCAGTCCCTACCCTCTTACTGTCTAATGTGAACCATGCTACAAGTGAACGTTAGAACCAGAAGGAGAAACAGGACGCAGGATATTGAGATTGTGTGGTCACACAGGGAGCGAGGTACAAAGCCTCAAAAGTATTTAGGTGCCTAACACCTCTTGAAGTTGATACCTAAGTACCTTTGAAAAGCTAGGACCTACCACACAATTTGCTGGTTCCAGCTCATGTGATGCTAAAAACAAATGAAGGTAAGGTTAGCAGGGATTGCTGTCCCCATTTTAGAAGTGGGCAAACCAAGCCCCTGAAAGGGGAAGTGATAAGGCGCTGCCAGAGCCTGGATTGCTTAGCTTGCAGTGAGGCTGTCTGTAAGCTTGTGCTTTTTATGACTGTCCCCATCAGTGGGCAGCTAACATCCTAGGAACCGCTATGACCTGACTGACCTGGGTGCCCTCAAATGTCCATGGAATCTGGCTGCACAGAAGTTGAACATTGCCAGGGAGTGTTTGTCTTAGGCCAAGCACAAGGTACACTCTGCTAACCACTGGGGTAGATGAGGGAGTTCAGGTGTGTGTGTGTGTAGGGAAATCCCGGTCTGGCACAGCCGTGAGCCTGCCTGCTCGCTAAAACGCTAGTGGCCAGCAGAGCTTTCTTTGTGTTATGAGCCCACTTGGTAGAATGGTAGCCAGCACGACCCTGTCGCTAGAAGGATACCAGTCAGCACAGCTCTGCCTTTGCCATGATTCTGCCTGCTGCCCTTCCCTTCGTTGGCACTGCCCTTGCCTCATGCTCATAAGTTTTAATGCCACTTGGGTGAGATTGGCACTTTCCAGCATGATAGCACTGCTGGGACTGAAATCCCACAGGGCAACACATTTCATTGCTCCCCTCCTTCCCCTTTGCCCCCCACTCCTTCTACAACTTGCAGGCCTAACACAGGGCTGGGACAATGTATTGTCACAGGAAAGGCTGCTCTCTCCCGATTGGCCCAGGGAGCAGAGCCAGAGCCAGGTGCACTGGAGCTGTGCAGTGTGCCCAGGGGAGCAGGGAGGATGGAAAGCAATACGCCCTGTTTACGGGTAACACCAATGCTCCCACATGCTCATCCCGCCCCCAGAGTCCCAGCAGGAACCCGAGGGGAGGATGGTGCTGGGAATGTCCACCAGACCTTTGTTAAAGAGAATTAAGCACTGACGAAAGGTGCCAGCTGCAGGGCTGATGCAGCACAGCCAGCGGCAGTGACCATTCCCCTTCACGGAGCCTCACTTTTGCCCTCAAGAGGCCAATCAGCTCCAGGGACGAGAGGCATTTTCACTCTCTGTAGGGCCATGGAGTCCTGGCTTCTTTACTGAGATTGCCACCAGGCTTCCAAACAGTCCCAATGTAGCACAGACCCATGTCCACAGCGAACCAAAGGTGAGGCCACCAACTTGTCTTACAGAGGCTCCCAAATGGCTCATCATACACCAGGACTTCCACCCACTACTGCCCTGGGCTAGATTTGAACCAGAGATCTTAGAAGGGAAGGGCTATACCTGTTCCTTAAGCCAGCCAGTATCCTGGTGGTCACGATTCCCAATACATGTAAACCTCCCACCTTCAAGGAGCCACCAGCTATTAGCCCCTGAAGGGTAGTTGTGAACTCTGAAGCTGAGAGAGAAAGGCTCAGTGATTCCAGGGAAGACATTGGCATGAGAGAAGGATTTGGCCAGGTGCATGTAAGAGAGAGAGAACAAAACGGGGATAGATGTGCCCATGCTCACAGCTGTGCAGAGAAAAGAATGATGAAGAAGATGCCAGCCACAGATAGATAATGTTCCCTCCTGCAGTCACCCTGAGGAACAACCACTGACTCCCTGCTGTTTCTTCAATGCCTCACCCCTCCACACTCTGCCCCCAGAGCCCTGGGGTTCAGCAAGGACATAAAAAACCCTGAACATACCTTCTGAGGACAAGGCTTTCCACATCTGTGACTCACGTGGATCTGGGTTGCCTCCAGCCCAGCCAACAACTAACAGCAGAGCGATCAAGGCAGGTCTATTGTTGTCTCATCCATTACCTGGGTTGACCAGCTTGACTGGCGATGTCAGCGTCCATTGTAACATCACAGCTCTCGCCACAGGGTGCTGATGCTAGTGTCCTAAAAGACCCTCAGCTGATGAAAGGTGAACTCCTGCCATCCCATGGAAACGTGGTCCTTTCCTGAGATGTGAGGTGCCTCATGGGGGCATGAGAAAGCAAACCTCCCGTATGGAGTGCATTACTCACAGATAACACTCTCTTATATCTGGCTGTTGAGGGGGATAGTATCAATCCTAGAAGTAGAAACTTGTCAGGCACAGATCCCTTTATAGGCACCATGTCCCTTCCCCAAGCCCACTGTTGAGGAGAGGATTGTCTCTTGGGGTAGGAGGTGATAGATCTTCTGGCGAAACCATGGGCAATGGGGGCAAATGGAGAAGCCGAGGATGGCAAAGCATGGGGAGCAGGTTTCCCCTTCCCTGCTAGGCGAATGTAGCTTTCTCAGGACACAGCTGGGGGATCCACTGGAGGAGAAGCCTAGGGTTGGTGTGGAGGAGAAGCCTAGGTTTGACTGACTCCACTCACCTCCTCACTCTCGGTGAGGCAATCTCTTGTTCAGGATGGGGTCCACTGCCTGCCTTCACTCCTCCTCCATTGCATTCAGCTCTCCAGCATTAAATTCCCTGCTTCTCCTCAACTCACCCCCATCCCTGAGCAAAGAGGCTGATCATGGAAGGGTTATGTTTCCACCCAAACCAGGCTAGGAAATGGAAAGATTTTCGAAGTGTGTCTGGTACCGGCCTTTGTGACCAACACCGTTGGGTTGGATGCAATTGCACTGACTGCAGAAGGGCTGAAGCCATTGGCGATGAGGGCGGTAATGAATAAACTTGCAATTAAACTGAATAACTGGGGTTGCCGCCTGTAGACAATGCCCACTAAAGTCAATGCAACCAGGCCAAGCCCTGGGGTTGGATTTCTCTCCCCCTGGAGCAGATTATCTCCTAACTTCCTGTCATCTGCAGCAGCTGGCACCAGCCCCTGGATTAACGGGTGCACTAGTCCGATCCCAGCTGGACAGTCCCATATCTCCTCCTGTCTCTGTGTATGTCCGCCTGTCTCTAGGAGCTAACCTCTGCTCTCAGTTACACCTATCTCTGAGGCAGATTGCAGCACACCCGGTCTGCTGGCTCTAGCTCCCGCACCTGTTCTTTTGGAGCCCTGACAAGCTCGGGGAAAGTCAAGGTAACACTGGCAGGTGCTGACAAGGGGAAGCCTCACTGATGGGTGGTGGGGACTTTTCACCTTCGCTAGGCTGCAGTCGTCAGCCCTGAAACCTCCCTCCCGTCCTTACGCTGAGCAGCAATTCTCTTTCCTTCCTCCACGGCGGGCATGAAGGCTCTGGAGGGCAGCCCCAGGAAGAAGTCTGATGCCAAGGCACTGAAGAACTCCATGGTCCCAGACCCTGCCCTGGGAGGCGGGGATGATGCTCAGAGGCAGCTCTTGGCAGCTCTAGACTCCCTGCAGCAGCTGGGCACTCCAGATCAGGCAGCAGCTATGGACGTGAGTATCTTCCATCTCACAGGTGGGATTTCTTTGACTTCGAACCTCCAGGCACAGCTCAGTGGGGGTCGCAGGTGTCACCCAGCACAGATCTGCCCCCCAACGGCTCCCTTCATATCACTTTTAGACACCCCCAACTTTGGAAGCCAAAGAGGGCTTAGGCAAAAGCTGGCAAGAGCTGAATGGCCAGCGCCAAGACATGTAGCATGACCAGTGGAACTGGGGAAACTGGGTCAGATTTCAGGGGAAGCCTGGCTCGGAGCACAGCTGCACAGCTCTGGGAGTCTTTCTGGTTCTCTGTGATGGTCTTTTTCTGCTAGGCCTGGAAAGCTGATCCTGGTTCTCCATTTCCACTCCTCCCACTGCAGAGCACAGAGGCAGGCCCAGACATTCCTTCAGAGCTGCAACGGCCCCAATGCTCTCCTTGCATCTCCCCCAACAGGCTTAGCGGGATTCCGCCTTCTCCAGTGACTATGGCCAACCAAAACAACAGCTCACCCCGCGGGCGTAGGAGACCCTTCCTGCAGGCTCAGGCTGGTATTTTAAGTCCCTACTGGACTCCTTGAAAGTGGCAGTGTGCATGGTACTGTGTCAGCAGCTTCACAGAGCTGCGATTGGTTGTTCAGCTGGATCAACCCCAATGAGGCAGCTAGTTTTGGCTGGTCTCTTAGGTGCCCATTTATGGCCTGCATGGACACCTATGTTTGGGCAAAAAGGTGTTCAATAAACATAAAGTGGGTGTCATGTCCCCTTCTAGGGGCTAAGCCACATAGAACACAGCAGCCTACTACTGCTGTCAGATAATGGAACTTTTCCTTTAGCTCAAGCAATAGAAGTCTGCGCTTTAGTGCAGAAGGCCCTGAGTTCAGACTCTGCTGGTGGCCTGTAGCTGAGATCATTACAGACATAGGAGTGACGGGGGAAAATAGATCATAGAATCATAGAATATCAGGGTTGGAAGGGACCTCTGGAGGTCATCTAGTCCAACCCATTGCTCAAAGCAGGACCAATTCCCAACTAAATAATTCCAGACAGGGCTTTGTCAAGCCAGACCTTAAAAACCTCTAAAGAAGGAGATTCCACCACCTCCCTAGGTAACCAATTCCAGTGCTTCACCACCCTCCTAGTGAAAAAGTTTTTCCTAATATCCAACCTAGACCTCCCCCACTACAACTTGAGATGATTACTCCTTGTTCTGTCATCAGGTGCCACTGAGAACAGTCTAGAGCCATCCTCTTTGGAACCCCCTCTCGGGTAGTTGAAAGCAGCGATCAAATCCCCCCTCATTCTTCTCTTCTGCAGACTAAACAATCCCAGTTCCCTCAGCCTCTCCTCATAAGTCATGCGCTCCAGCCCCCTAATCATTTTTGTTGCCCTCCGCTGGACTCTTTCCAATTTTTCCACATCCTTCTTCTAGTGTGGGGCCCAAAACTGGACATAGTACTCCAGATTAGGCCTCACCAATGTCTAATAGAGGGGAACGATCATGTCCCTTGATCTGCTGGCAATGCCCCTATTTATACAGCCCCAAATGCCGTTAGCTTTCTTGGCAACAAGGGCACACAGTTGACTCATATCCAGCTTCTCATCCACTGTAACCCCTAGGTCCTTTTCTGCAGAACTGCTGCCTAGCCATTTGGTCCCTAGTCTGTAGCAGTGCATGGGATTCTTACATCACAAGTTTGCATAATGTTTCTGACTCAATGAGGAGATGGATGCTATTCTGTGGCTGCCTCTCCTGTAGCGACAGACGGTTTCCTGCCTTCTCTTCACAGCAGAAAGAAATCTCTCCCCCTCTCTCCCCCTCATCAGAGAAGGACCCCAGCAGGAAATCCGCCATTGCCATCCAGTCGTGGTGGCGAGGGGTGCTCACCCGGCGAATGGTGCACCAAGCAACGCTCTGCGTGCTGGTGATCCAGAGGTGGTGGTGCCGGGTCTCATTCTGGCAGTGGGAGGAGAGGCGGGTCAGGGCACTGGCAATGTATGTGAGGCCTGTGAGAGCTACCGTCCTCCTGCAGTCGCTGGTCAGGATGTGGCGTGTGAGGAGCCAGTACAAGAAATACCAGAGGGCAGTCCTGGTCATCCAGAACAAGTGGCGGCACTACACCTGCCGGAGAGAGGCCGTGGTGTTCGCAGAGAGCAGCCTGGCTGATGGGGCAGTGGACCTGAACGTTGAGATTGTTGTTGGTTAAGTTGACTCCGTTACAGTTGTGGGAAACGCTCTGTGCGGAGACAAGCACAGAGAATGAAATAAACACATTCCCTGGAAGCGAAATCCCAGGCAGGAAGAGCTTTCCAGTGAAATCCTGAGGCGGGCGGACAGGCAGTGGGTCTCTGAAAGTGGATAGGCCAAGCTGGCATACAAAGGCACAGTCCAAGCCACTGTTGGCCTTGCGAGGAAGGTCACACTGGGAATCTAATATATCAGAGGGGTAGCCGTGTTAGTCTGGATCTGTAAAAGCAGCAAAGAGTCCTGTGGCACCTTATAGACTAACAGACGTATTGGAGCATGAGCTTTCATGGGTGAATACCCACTTTGTCAGATGCATGTAGTGGAAATTTCCAGGGGCAGGTGTGTATATATATGCAAGCAAGAAGCAGGCTAGAGATAACGAGGTTAGTTCAATCAGGGAGGATGAGGCCCTGTTCTAGCAGTTGAGGTGGGAATCTAGCACCTCACCAGGTAGCATAGGCAGCTGTCCATTCCGGGGCTGTTTACTCCATGCCAAGACCTAGAGGACCAGGCTGGCCATGGATGCTAGAGAGCCCAGGCCTCAGTCTGCATCCACTAGTCTCAAGAACTTTGCATTGCTCACAGCAGAGTCCTGTGACTTCCACCAGCCCCGTTCTGGGGTAGCCTCCGAGACCTTATCCGCTCAGAAGTACTTTGGGGTAGCTTCTGAGCCCTTATCCACCCAGTGGCCTCCAAGATCTTATCCCCTCAGTTCCTAAGAATTCAGTTCAACTCTGAACTCCTCACTGAGGTTTTTTTATTGGCACGCAATCAAATGACACTTGAGTTGAGTAGGCTCAAGAGTAGAGGCCGGGGACTGGGCATACCACACCCCCCAAAGTTACACAGCAAACTTCTTCCTCTATAGACATTTCCAGATTAAACTGCGTTTAGTATACACTGCATCACACGTTTAAGGATTGGCTGTACAATCCCCTTACAGCATGCTCTGTCCACGCACGACTTACTCTTTACATCATCTTTATGGGCCCAATTCATCTTGTTGATTGTTATCTTGGCCATTGTAAATGGTTCCCTTGGGGTTCACCTCTGTCTTAGCTAGTGCAGACATTCTGTTTTCAGGGTGCTGATCCATTTACATCCTTAATACTGTCTTCTGAGAAATGAGGCTTCACCCATGTCTAATTATCCATGTCAAGCCAGGCCTACAACCACTTATAAGAAAATCATCTCACCAGCGCTGCCATGCAGCCACCTCTGGGGTGAAACATGGCAGCTGTTTTTAACAGTGGACAGTCACACTAACCAACAGGTTAACTCAGGGAGTGCACAGAATATCACATCCAGATGGAACTACAGGGGAAATTTTGGGCCTCATCCTTAGCTAGGAGACTGCCAAGGAAACCCTGTACCCTGCAGGAAGGAACCGTGTGGCACAATGCCCTGTTTTTGTGCCAGTAGGTCGCTCTCCTCTGGCTGAATCAGGACCGAGTGAATACCCAGGGGGCACTATGCTGGTTAGATTTCAACCGCTTGCGGTCCATAAAGATTCCTCATTGAACTTAGGGTCCTGGCTGTTGGCAATTATCTCCTGTTCCCTAAATTCCAGCCCCTCCACCCCACTGTCATGCACTGCTGCAGAAGAGGCTGATTACCAGGTGGTGGGAGTGATCCAAATGTACACAAGGCCAGATCCAATCCTGGTAGAAATCAGCACAGCTGCACTGACTGCAATTCCAAAGACTGAGGGGATGCATCTGTGAAACGGCTCGAGATCCTGGCAGAGGAAAGGTTCTATACGGCGTGAAGGCAAGAAAGCACTGCATGGAACGGCTCAGCTCATACTGGGGGGCCAGGAACAAGGCAAGTCCATATTAAACAGGAAACCTGTGCTAAGCAGAAAGGAGGCGTTGTGGGTGCAATTTGCCCCTATGCAGAAGATCAGCCCAATGCTACAGGATAGTAAGTGGCAGAGGCCCATGCCGAGGCTGCCAAGGGGTCAGTTTCAGCCGGAGTGACTTATGCAGCTCTTTTAGAGCCATGTGGGTGAATGATCAGGGAGGTGGTAGTTATGAGACACCCAGCCATCCCCTCAGCCCCAAGCTAATGGAGTTTTCAGTGAAGTGAAAGAAGGGGGGAAAGTCCAGAGATCCCAAGGTATTTGGACCCTTGGAATCAATGGAAGTTAGGAGCCTAAACATGTTGGAGGATCTGGGCCAAAGCCAGCATGTTGGCCAGCAATAATCTCAGCAGCAGACTGGAAAAAACAGGTGCTAGAGGGAGTGATGCTGGTGCCTTGGGGAGTGATACCCTTTTGTGACTTTGTTGATCCACTGCCGTAGGGGGCACTGTGCTGCCAGCAATGCCACCTTTCAGAGGAGCAGTCCCCAACCACTCATGACTGATAACAACCTCGTCTTGCTTTTCACAAGAACAGAGCAGCATCAGCTTCTGCATCCGAGCAAAATTCCCACCAGTAACTGCACCTTGCTGTCCTAACCCCTCCTGCTCTTTTCTCCCGGCAGGCTTAACTGGCTCCGGTGTCTCGCCTAGCTGGCTTCGAACAGCTGCTGTGTTCCACCCGAGGTGGCTGCATCTCAGTGTTGATGCACAGTTCCTGTATATCCAGCTAGCAATCACATTAGTGAGCAGTCCTGCTGCATTAATCCAGATTACACCGTCAGAGCCATAACAGAGAGCAATGCTGGGTGCCTGCAGCCTGTGAAAATGCTTTGGAAGCCATTCTGGATAACAGAGATTAGCATTAGCTATAATCTTGGAAACAAGAAAGCATGCAGCACTGACTTTTCCTCCAGGGGGGCTATGGGGAGCTAGGTGAATTATACCTGCCAAAGGTGTTTGGCATAGCACAGACAGGCAAGGAGAGATCCAACCCTGCACAGCTCTGGAAACATACAGGGGCTGATACAGACACCATGAGTGGCTGGAAATCCCCCCTACACAGGCACAGCATAGGGCTGAGCGCCTGGGGCTGCTCTAATTTACACTTGGGGCCACACTGGCCCTGCATCTGAGCTCACAGCCACCTTGGGCCCAGTGCTGGGCAGGCTGCATTGTCCTTGGACTCAGCCAATGGTCCTCAAGCCACCCTGCAGAATGAGGGGCTGCTGCTCCCAGAAAGGAGTGTTGAGAGAGAGGGAGAGCACCCAGTGAGGAAAGACCGGAGAGCGCATGTGCTGCTGTCAGGGTGGGGGAAGGTGCTAATTCAATGCAGGCCTCAGAAATGTGATGTCTCAGCTGGATCAAACCTGGAGCTCTCTGTGCTCAGCCCAGGGGAGACTGCGAGCAGGCTCTGCTTTATTGCAGCCTGGAGGAGACACACGCAGCACTAGGAAAGCCCAGAATTATTAATAAACGGCTCCGAGTTCTCCTCAGTGCTGTGCAGCTCTATCCCCAGCCCTGGACAGTGTCTGCAACTGCAGCTAATCAGCTGCTTATCTTTTTAATGAGCTGCCTAATGATCTCGCTGCCGATCTCCCACTCCTTTCGTCTGCCCAGCGATGGATTTACCCACCTTCTGGGCTGTGGATGGATCTAATTACCTGTCAGGCCTCATCATCATTTCTATCTGTCCATCCATCCCTCCCCCATCCCTTTCTTTCCTTCCCCTCCTCCTTTTTCTCTTGCTCCATCTACAATAGCTTCAAAGAGAAAATGCTCCCTTTACTTCCTACAGCCCCACTGCAATGCTATTCATGGCACTTCAAACATACATCACAACTGCCCATCCAGCTCCTGTACCCCCATCTTTTCAGCTCCTGCAGCCTCTCCCCGCTCTTTGGCCCACCTCCCTTTTCTCCTGCCTTGCTTCCCTTCCCCACTGCCTGCTTGTCCCCTTTTCCATCCCTGCAGACCCCTTGGTTCAGGGCCGAGGGCTCCCCGACAGCCTGGCTCAGGGGGGCATCATCCTGGGTTGGAAGGGAAAGGAGAGCTGCTCGCCTCAGCTGTGCAGCAATCTGCTTGGGAGGGGAATCCCAGAGAGTACATAAAGAAGGCCCTGCAGGAAGGGAAGGCAGATTGCTGGCGCAATCTCGCGGGACAGGGGCTAGAGGTATGTGGGGCGGGTAGGGATGCTGCCTGACATTCACCCACTCAGGGGAGGGAGTGGGGCTATAAATGAATGAAAGTCTCCTTCCTTTTCTGTGTCTCTTCGCCAGCCAGCCAGGGGCCCTGCGTCTCACCGACTCCAGTTGAGCTACCCCAAGGGGAGGCATTTGGCCCAGGAGGCCTGAGGGAAAGCAGCTGATGCTAACAACAGATGGTGGAGTCTCAGGTGTGCTCAGTGGGGCCCCCAGGTGCCCCTCCTGCAGGGAGGCAAGTAGGGTCAGAGCTGAGGCAGAGCATGAGAGCGAGGGAAGGGAGAGAAGGACTGCTAATGGGCACTGGTGCCCCCCCGCCCCCGCAGCAGCACAGGGCTCTGCTGAATGAGTGGCTCTCCCACACAGGCCTGCTGCAAGGAGCCAGCTCCACTTGGACTCTCGGTTCAGTTTCTTGCACGCCTGGCTCAGTGCCCCAAAGCCCTGGCACCAGGCTGGCTGCCACGCCGGCTCACCTAGCCACGCTCCCTGCTTCCCTGGGCCAGGCTTTGAATAGGATAATGAGAGATTAATTTGCATTAATTACAGCATTAATGCAGCAGGGAGTTTGGGAGCAGCTGCTAAGTACCGTGGTGGTTGGGAGCCCCGGCTATTGAGCACTTTGGGATCTAGGCCCCCACTAACCTGTGTGGAATTGGGGGTGGAGGGAAGGTGCTCTCCATGAGAGGGAGGCGTCGTGGCAGGGTAGGGAAGGCACAACATGGCTGCTGTGCTATAAAAAGCCCACCCCCATCCTGCCCAGGCAGGGAGCTGAATTAGGCTGAGTTTAACGTCATGGTCACAGCAAGGAGAAAGGGCTTGGAAAATACTAGTATGTGGACGAGGTCAGGGCAAATCGCAGGGTCTGTGCTTGGGAAGAGTTCAAAGGCATTCAGTGTTCAACATATGGGTGTATACACGTTTGCTACAAGCACACACCAGGTCTCAGGGTGTGACATCCACACCCCGTGCCACATCACCGCCCCAGGGGTCTGAATGTACAGGTGTGACCTCCGCACCACATGCCACATCACCGTCTCAGGGGTCTGAGCATCCAGGTGTGTGACCTCCGCACCATGTGTCACATCACCGTCCCAGGAGTCTGAGCTGTGTGACCTCCACACCACATGCCACATCACCATCCCAGGGGTCTGAACGTACAAGTGTGACCTCCATGTCATGTGCCACATCAGCATCCCAGGGGTCTGAACATACAAGTGTTAGCTCCATGCCATGTGCCACGTCACCATCCCAGGGCTCTGGATGTACAGGTGTGACCACCACACCATGTCACCATCCCAGGGATCTGATCATACAGGTGTGACCACCACACCATGTGCCATATCACCATCCCAGGGATCTGAGTGTAAGGGTGTGACCTCCACACCACATGCCACATCACCATCCCAGGAATCTGAGCGTACAGGTCTGACCATCGCACCACATCACCATCCCAGGGGTCTGAACGTATGGGGTATGACCCCTGCACCACGTGCCACACCATGTCCACTCTGCCTGGGCTGACATGCCCAGATCCCTCACAAGCCCAGAGAGACATTTTAGGTTCTTAAAAGGCTGGAGAGGCTGCAGTTAAACTGACAGGCCCCAAGCCAGCACTGTGTCACCCAGGAATGTCTGTGGCTCTTTCCCTGCGACTCACATGATGTTTTCCAGTGTACAGGCTGGACAGTGGTGAGTGGCATGGGTGTGCACGCATGGGAGCAGGGGTAAAACCCGCAACGGGTCAGGAGGAGACTGACTTCTAAATGGTAAATTGGGCACTAAAGAAATCAGCATATGCCAGGGGCAATGAGAGAGCCAGGTGTGGGGCTGCACCAATCCTCTCAGGCTGCGGGAGGGGAGGGTGGAGCATACAGGATAGGTTAAGCCAGATACGCTCATTCCTTGGGGTTGCGCAGGGGTCAAACCCATGCGCTCATTTCCTGGGACAGTGATGTGGCCTGTGGTGTGGAGGTCACACCCATACGCTCAGACCCCTGCTTATCCCCCAAACAGGTACAGACAGGATGGCTGCACCTCATACCCCTTCAAATCCAACCTGGAGTGACCATCAGCTAGGGGTCCAACAGTCATCTAGTCCTTGGCATCTCTGCTGACACTATGCCAGCGAGCACCAGCTCTTGTGATGCGAGCACCTGGTGACCAGGATCTGGATTGAGACCCCCCCTTCCTCCAGACTCCTTGCACATACTATAGCATACCACGTAGCCAGCCGAGTGTAATGACATTCACACCCTGCCAACCAGAGTTAGAGTCAGACTGGCCACACAGAGGTCACCTTAGATCCCACTGCCAGTGGCCTCAATGCCCCCTCATTCTAATCCCCATGGCCCCAGCTTGCCCTCTGTGCACGTAGTACCTGGATGGAGACGTCGCTGTAGGAGCCCCCGATGACCCCGGTAATTGCCATGGGAACGTCATCATGGATGGCGTAGGAGCCGTCAGGGCAGATGTGTTCGGAGCCATCCACTCGGGTCAGGGAGGCACGGACAAAATCCAGAGACTGCTCCAGGGCATAGGTGTCCTTGGAGCAGGTGTCCAGGATGTGGGCTCCCAGCGTGATCCCTGGCAGGATGCGCTGGTCCTTGTTGATCTCGTCCAAGGCGAAGAGCATGGCCTCGAGGCGCTGGATCCCTCGGTGCTCATTGATCTTGCCACACTCCTCGTTGGAGCTGCCTTTCTCGTGCACCGGGAACAGCCCCCCAATGACCAGGTCCCCTTCCGTGCTGATCTCCTTCTTGGCCACTGTGCTGTAGCTGGGGTTCAGGCTGCTGGCGAGGCACGTGGCGGCATGCAGCAGCCAAAGCCACATGGGGACAGAGAGCCCCATGGCCCTGCCCCTGGGGAGTGGGGAGAGCCACCTGGCGGCACTGGTCAAAGCGCTGGCCTCTGGCATCTGAGCATTGGCAACAGGCAGCTGAGCTGGAGCTGGGAGGTTACAGCATGGAGGTCAGTGGGGACCCATCGCCTGGGGAGGAGGACAAGTGCTCAGCACCTGTAGAAGCAGAGGGAGTAGATCGACAGTCACGTCTGGAGGAAAGAGTTGCTAGAAGCCTGCACTAGAGCTGTGATAGCAGGATGGGCAGTGGGGTCACGCCCGCCGCCAAGGGCCTTGGATATCACCGCTGGCCCCAATACTACCTACTCTGGGGTGACTCTATGCAGCCTCACACTGCATTTCAATCACCAGGGCTGTCGCTGGGACAGTCGTAGGTGCCCTGGGATTGGTCAGACAGTCGCTGTCCAGGATCCTGGCCTGGAATGGGTCCCTCAGCTGTGCACTGACAGCCTGTGCCACCCACACCTGCTCCACTGTTCCAGAGCGTATGTGGGCAGGGCCGAGACATGGGAGGCACTCAGGAATATACACCTGGGGCCCAGGTGGAGCCCTGCTGCACAAGGCAGCCCTGGGGCAGATAGGTGTCTGCGTGGCTGTCCCCTTGCATTCTCTCGGCCTCTGGGTCAGAAACTTTTCTCCTCTTTCCATCTCCATTCCCCGTTCTCTATTTCATCCCCTTTCCCCGCCTCCCCCCGAGGCCGTCGTCACCTCCCCAGTGACCCACCCACCCATGAGCCCACCCCAGGACAAGCCACCTCTGCTCAACCGCATCAGGAGGGCTCCAGGAATACTGGCTCCTGGCCCCAGACTGTCAGTCTCTGAGATTCCCCCTCCCCGCTGGGCCTTGCTTTTCCTTCTTTCTTTAGAGGCTGCTGGATGGGCAGGGGCAGCAGCAGTCATGGCTGAGACCTGCCCTAGGAGACATGTGCCCCCCTCCCACCCACTAGAGCAGACTTTCCCTTGGGTGCTGTGACATGGACCCTGCCCTTCAGCAGACAGGAGCATTCCCCAGCTCTCTGCAGGGAGGCGAAGGGGTGAGATCAGAGCCAAGAGGATGTGACAGCTCCAGCAGCAGGCTGGTACTTCCAGGACAACAAAGTGAGAGGGAGAGTCAGAGAGAGAGACATGGAGGGAGGGAGACAGAGGCATGGCCCACGATCCCTGGGTTTGTCCCAGCTGTGCGGCACACAGTGACCAAGGAGGAAGCAAAAGTGCCTTTCTGCTCTGCCAACCCTTGGCTCTGCCGGGGGCCAGCTCACTCTTCAGCCCACGTTTTAAGCAACCTCGAGGTTGCTCTAATTTATGCCAGCTGGTAATAGCCCTCATGGGCTATTCTGGCAACAAGGGATTGCTGGAGTGCTGTAGCACTTTGGCTGCCCACCCTCCCCCGGCTGTTATTATCCTTCATATTTACTGCGGGAGCGCCGTGGGGGCCCCATTGTGCTAAACACTGCAGCAAACCCACAGTGGCAGGCAGTCCCTCTCCCAAAGAGTTTATATTTTAGCCATGCCCTCCACACGGAGAGGCAAACCTGGGCCAGTATTGAGCTAGCTGGCTCGGCCACATTTCCGGCCCCTTGGCACAGCCAGAGTTGGGCAAAGTGGCCAGAATGGAGCTGAGGAATTGGCCTAAGGAATCAGAATCAGGGAGACAATGAAGCCATTGTTCGAGCCTTTCTCATTCCCTGTATGGCTTGTGCTGCTCCATGTGGGACCTGCCCCCCAGGACGCGACAGGGCATCGGATGACTGGCACAGCTAAATGGCATGTTGTCAGTTCATGCCAGGCATGCCTGGCCCCTCAATAAGTGACAAGCCAGGCAGAAAGGAGAGCTGCTGTGAGAGGACATCCTCCGGCTCCACTTCCCCCAAAAACCTCTCACCACCTTGGCACCCTGAGGGCAGGATTAGCTCTTGGCACCAGCACCAAGGGCAGAAGTTCTGTGCCTGCCAGCACCAGGCAGTGAAACTGATAGCCAGGGCCGGTGCAACCATTTAGGCGAACTAGGCGGTTGCCTAGGGTGCCAAGATTTGGGGGCACCAAAAAGTGGTGCCCCCAAAATTTTTTTTAAATGGTTGCAGCCGCTGCTGCTAGAGGGGCTGAGCTGCCGGCGGCAGCAGCTGCCTGCCACCGGCAGCCCAAGGTGTCCCCCGGCTCAGGGCCCGAACGAGTCAGTGCGCTCCTGAGGTCAGTGCGCCGCCGCAGCAGCCCGGCAGCCCAGGGTGCCCCCCAAGCCCGGGGTCAGCGAGCTGCCGCCGCAGCCCGCGCAGCCCAGGGCCCCCCCTCCCGGATCAGCGAGCCGCCGCCACAGCCCGGCAGCCCAGGGCAGCCCCCCCCGGGGGTCAGGACGTGGCTCTCGGTGGACTGCAAAGCCAGGCATGCCTGCGGCAGCTCCGCCAGAGCCACTAGACCCGCGCGCGGGGCGGCGAAATGTCCCGGCGCCTAGGGCGCCAGAAACCCTAGCGCCGGTCCTGCTGATAGCTGATCACACCTCTCCACTCAGCCCCATGGCCTGTTAATGCTGCATAAAATGAAATCTCCTTTAAGCAGCTGTTTACTGTGGGAGCGCTCAGACTTGCCTCCAGCCGGATTGGGCATTAATTGGTCTCCCTCCTAGACCTTTAGCTGGGCGGTGCATGTTCCCGTGCGTACAGCCATACTCCCATGCAGACGTGCGGACAGCTAGAATAGGTGTAGCGTGTATATCAGTGTGTGCGCATGATGGGTGTATTAGTTGTGCAGGGCTGTATGATTGTGTGTGAACCGGTGACCATAAGTGCATGTATGATAGGAGATGTACATGTGAGTATGTTTTTGCCAGCATGTCCGTGCTCGTGTCAGAAGGGGAGTGCACAGCCAGGTGTGGGCAGGGCTGAATCTGGCACATATCAGTATGTGTGTCAAAAAGCACACATATGGTTTCCGTGCTTGGATGTCAGGGTGTGCACCATGTACATGTAGCTCTGCTTTTAGTCTCCTCCGTGCGTGCACGTTAATGATTTAGTAGGATAACGATTTTAGAGCGATGTTAAACCACGTCCTTCAGGGTTTAAGCCAATCACTAGCTGTTAGAGACCAGCAGCAGACCTAAGTGGGGAGTAGATTATCCCACATCTGCTACTGCAGGGTTCTCATATCTCCCTCTGCTATATCTGGGGCTGTCCCCTCCCCTTGAGACAGGACACTGGTCTAGATGTACCCACAGCTGGCTCAGAGGTGATTATCCTATGTTCCAATCTGCGTACTTTACTCAGTGGGTCAACTGTGCTACAAACCACACAGAGATCTTTGTGTGGACGCTGCCCCAGAGAGTCCAAGGGGGATTGATCACACAGAACGGGAGCCATGGGTTCTGAGCCGAGATATTTGGTGTTTTCCTGTGTGTGTGTATATATATTGGTAGATGGACTACCAAGATGTATATATATTTGTGCTATGGCAGTGATCTTGTAACAGGCACATGAGGTCCAAGTGAGCCTGTGTATGGGATTTTGGGGAAGGGGATGGGTGAGTATTATATTCATGTGTGGTGTGTGCACATATACCTGGCATACGTCGAGGGATGCGTATACAGCAGTGGTTTTGTACAACTATGGATTCAGACGTGTGGTTTTGTCTGTGTGTGCCTGTAAACACGTGCAAATTTGCGGGAGTGTGCAGGTTCTCAATGCATGTGGCTCTTTCTTCATACATACACTTATAGAATATCAGGGTTGGAAGGGACCTCAGGAGGTCATCTAGTCCAACCCCCTGCTCAAAGCAGGACCCATCCCTAGATTTTTTACTCCAGTTCCCTAAATGGATCCCTCAAGGAATGAGCTCACAACCCTGGGTTTAGCAGGCCAATGCTCAAACCACAGAGCTAGCCCTCCTCCCATGTATAGATTTGCAAGAGTACAGATTCACACATACATGTGAGTGCGGTAAGTGTGGCGATCTGTGCGAATATGTTAATCCATACACACATGGATTTTGTGTGTGTGTGGATTCGGACATACCTGTGGCTCTGCCTGGATGGGTACAGACATGTGTATGGATTCAGAGCATATCCACCCCCTCACTACACGTGTTTCTGGCAAATGAGTTGCATAAACCGACACATGTGGTGAATACCTGTTCGATTGATTCCTTTAGCAGAGAAGAGGCAAAACAGCTCAATAGGGGACAACGATCTAATAACTGTTCGATTCTAGAATTAAAACCGCATTAAGAAGAAAGTGTTTCTGTTTATAGCCAAGGAGCAACTTAAAGAAATGATCAGAATCAATTTGACTGCCCCACTGGCAGGAACTAGAAGGAAGGAGCAGCCAGCCCTTCCGGGAAGAGATGGAAAGCAGGCCGAACGCAACAAGACAGCAAACAAAGAGTTGACCTTGCCATTCACTCCTCATTTCTCACCACTCCTAGTTAATGTCACACCTGGGCACAGCCCAACACAGAGACAGGAAAGGCCTGGCTGGCACCAGGATGGCAGCCTCAGGCTGTAAAAGATCCTTCCATTCCCCACCCACTATGACGCTGGCAGGCCAGATGCCAGCTCATGCCAAGGCCCATAGGCCACACTGAACCCTGATGAATGCATAGCTAGAAACCAGTCTGCCTCACCTGTGCGTTAGCATTGTTTAAATAGGGATTAGATCAGAGAGATGTGTTTAGTATGAAACACTTCTTTATATCTGCTGGGCCAGATTCATTCCACCTCCCTGCTTAGCCCGGCCCATAGCACAGAGGGGAATTCACCCACCAGGTTGCCAGCACTTGCCAAGTTTGCACAGGGGGCGGGGATGAAGGGGGCTGCTGGGGGAATGTGCTGAATCAGCACCTGTCAGCTGCCCTGGTACAGCAGGGACACTACACCTGCCAGACCTTGACTCTCATTTATTTGCAATAGTTGGGTGTTGATGGGGGCATTGCATGGTCACTCGGCTACCCTGGGGAGAGCCTGAGACGAATGGGCGAAAGACAGACCGACCGAGAACTTAAGGAAGCAGAGATCAGGTGCCCAGGCTGTGTCAGAAAAAGGAAGAGAACCCAGTTCTCCTGCCAGCCAGCCTTACGCGCTAACCATGGCAACACATTGTCTTGCTAGGCCTCAGTCCATCATGTTCCACAGGTAGATAGATTCCAAGGTCAGCAAGGATTATATTATAATCATGTAGATCGGCCTCCTGCATAACCCATAGAACTTCCCCTGCCATAGCTCTTGTTTGAACTGCAGCTTCTCTCTGGGAAAAGCATCCACTCTTGAATTAAAAATTGACAGTGATGAAGACCCCATCACGCCCCTTACTCAGCCTTTCCAAGGGTTAGTCGGTCAGTGGGAAGGACTGAAGGCTCCTTGCACAGAGATGCAGGAGACACTTTGGCCTTGTAGAGCTTGCTGGGGACGTTCTGGGCCAGTTACTTAATGTCCTGCTCAAAGAGGCAGAGCTGGGGACAAGCCCAAGTAGCCCCGATGGAACAGCTTAGCTGAAAAGGCCACGTGGGGAGGCAGGGGGAGGGATCAAGAACTGTCAGCCTGGGTCAAGAGCAAACGGAGGTTGAAATGGAAATGCAGGAAACAGGCAGATCAGACACACGTGCTTCAGTGGGGCCAACCCTTGGGCTCACTGCTCAGCCCCCACTTAAGCAAAACCTCAGTGGGGTCTGATTCTGATCTCACCCATCTCAGCACAAACCCACTCAAGTCAATGGGAGCTGTGAGGGTGAATTCATCTCTAAACCAGCACAAAGCCTGGTGACAGGGTGAAGAGGAGGGAGCTGCTGTGTGAGGGAATAGCTAGCATGTAGGAATGAACTATCTGCACCTCCTGTTCTGACAGCACACCTCTGATCTACCCTGGAACAGCCCCTGGCAGGAGAGGTGCATGGGATTTGTGGGGGTCACCCAGACCAGTGAGGGGCCGTGTCCCTGCCTGCCCTATAACCCCAGGTGCTTCTGTGCTATGCAGCTTCTGCTCAGAGTCGAGGCACCAGCCATCTGCTCAGAGCACAATGGCCTGATTCAGGCTTCCCCCAGCCTGGTTACCCCAACAGTTCTTTGAGTCCTGAGCCCCCCTGCAGTGCCCAGCTTTTCTCACTGGACCCTCCCAGAAGTTCTCAAGTTCACTGCTTCCAAAGAGGCAGAGCGCACACCAGCCTGGTAGTTTGGCTGAGGATCTTACCCTTCAGTTTAGTACACAGCCCTGAGATGAGTTTGTAATAAAACAAGAAGTTGTTTATTAACAAGGAGCAGAGATTGAAGGAATCCTAAGGAAGAACAGAAGAGATGAGCATGGCGACAAGGAAACCCAACCCAAACCTGCTTTCTACTGACTTAAGCTTCATTTCAGCAAGTTCCAATCTTTGTCTCAGCATGTTTCACATCTATGATCCATTTCTGACGACTCCTGACTCCCGGTGCAAGAGGTCCACTTTTCCTGAACTCAGAAAGTGCTGTTCCCCCTTTGTCCCCTAAGCGGTGGATACCCCCAATGTCTTTCAGCAGTTCCTTATACCCTCAAAATTTTTCTTTGTTTTCAAAGTCAGGGAGGCTTCCTGGGGACTCGCTTTCCGTGTACACTGTCCACCAGGAAGCCAACACCGTGTTACTTTTTGCAGTCTACCTGCCATCGAAGAGCCCATTACTCTGGGCCACACCTGGCGTGATTTGCATTCGAGCCCAAGAAGCATTGGCCATTTTCCTTTGTCTGGAAAAAACCTAAGTTGGTCTCCTTTGGACTCCAAAAGACAAATCCGATAGTGTATCTGTAAGTCCACATACAGCCTTGTTACGTACATTTCATAGCAATATTAAAGACCAGTTTGTAACTACTTTTCAAATGACATATTACAAGCCACCTTTTAAACAAATATGATGACAGAATCTGAGGTGTATTGAGCTGGTCAGGCCAGCTGAGTTTTACTGTTAAATAGCAGGGGTCCCCTTGCCATCTGGCACCAGGGTGCTCTTAAGGTCACTGACTTACAGCCCTTCGCTTGTGTCAGGCAGCTGCAGCAAATTCCCCCAGTGCTGTGCAAGCAGGAGGAGGCATGGTGAAAACAGTGACTGTGGGCAGTGCAACCGCTGGTGGAAGGGGAGCATGGGAAGGAGGTGGCACCTGGCACATGGCATCTTCCTATGGCACATATGAAACATTCCAACAAATACATTAATTCTTTGTTTCAAACAAATTATTTGAGAATAAATCAAGTGGGAGGTTTCTTGAGACTTTTTTAACAAGCATTTTCCCCTGCATAGCCAACAGTGTGTCCTCCACGCTTGAGCAACATCGTTTGTTGGTTGGCTTTTCTTTTTTTTCCTTCTTCTAATTTTAAACAGATTTTTTCCCTTCCAAATTAAGCCTTTTTTAAATTAAAAAAACAACTCTCCTTCTGTGCACAAACAAGTGCGGGGGCTGGGGAATCAAAGCCGTTTGCAACAGACAGGGATTTTTTGGCAATAACTGAAGTCCCCTTAGGGATTACTTGTCTTCTCCCAAACAACAGGAGAGTTTTGTTTCCCCATGTCAAGTCCCATTTTAAAATCTGCGCCAGTGCCCCACAATGGGTATTATTCAAACACACGTTCCTTACTTGATATGCTCATAGGTTCTATTAGCATAACCAGGAGCTCCCTGCATACAGCCAAACAGATGGATGGGGGAGGACGATGAAAAGAGACGAGAGCTCTCACCAACTCTTTTCTGGAAACGTGGGACCAAATTACACCTTCCTCTGCAGCAGCTGCTGCTGGTCCCTCTCAGAGATAGGACAGCAGGCTCGGTGGACCATGGGTTTGATCCCCATGTTCCAGAGGGTCTCCTCCATGGGAAGATCTCTGAAGTAAAAACAATGAGGAGTACTTGTGGCACCTTAGAGACTAACAGATTTATTTGGGCATAAGCTTTTGTGGACTAGAACCCACTTCATCAGATGCATGGCGTGGAAGTGCAGTTCCATGAGGGTAAATGGGGGACAGGAGTAGGTCCTGGTGCTAGTGGTAAGAAGTGGATCACAGACCATGTGTCCAACTATTTTAGCAGCACACGCTCCCCTCAGATAGTTCTGCCAACGTTCCTGTGATAAAGGGGGATGAGGTACCTCCCTTTGATGGGCACCTAGCCAGTCACTTAGCTGTAAAATTCCTCTTGGTAGCTGTCCTTTACTTGCTTTACCTGTAAAGGGTTAAAAAGTCCCCCAGGTAAAGAAAAAAGTGGGCACCTGACCAAAAGAGCCACTGGGAAGGTAGAACTTTTCAAAATTGGGAAATAAACTTTCCCTTTGTTTGTTCTCTCTGGGCTTAAGGGCCAGGGCAGCCATGCTATATGCAGCTAAGCCAGGTATGATTATAAGTCATCAGATCATGCCTAGACGTACTTATCTGAACTCCAATGTGTAAGTAGATCAGAATGTTTAACTAGATGCAATGAGAATTATTTTATTTCTTATTGGTTTGCGGGCTCCTCTGTGCTAACCCCAGATGCTTTTGTTTGCTTGTAATCTTTAAGCTGAACCCTCAAGAAAACTATTTTGGATGCTTGACTTTTGGAATTGCTCTTTTAAAATCTAGCAAAAGCCTAAGTTCCAGATGGATTTTCTTTCTTTTTGTTTTTAATAAAATTTACCTTTTTTAAGAACAGGATTAGATTTTTGGTGTCCCAAGAGCTTTCTGCATGTTGTTTGATTAGCTGGTAGCCACAGCTAATTTCCTTTGTTTCCTTTTCAGTTCTTCCCCAGAGGGACGGTAAAAAGGCTTGAGGGCACCCCACAGGGAGGAATTCCCAAGTGCTCCTTCCTGGGTTCAAAGACAGTTTGGTTGCATTTGGGTGGTGGCAGCTTTTATCAAGCCAAGGTCAGAGAAAAGCTGTGACCTTGGGAGTTTATTACAAGCCTGGAGTGGCCAGTATTAATTTTTAAAATCCTTGTGGGTCCCCACCTTCTGCACTCGGAGTGACAGGGTTGGGATTCAACCTCGACAGTGCCTCATCGTTGATCCATCTCCTAGGCCTTGGCCTCTCTAAGAGGTCCACCAGAACCAGCTGCAATGGGAAGTCCAGTGAGGCGAACAGCTGCCCAACTCATCGCCCAAAGAGCCATTGGCTGCCAATGGCTTTCCAGTCACCACCCAGCAGGGCGTGTTCTACTCGGATATGTTTGAGGGCACTTTTGTATGGCGCTAAGTAACTGACTTACTCAGAATGGAAAGGCAAAAACTGCCTCGCCAAAAGCCTGCTGGGAGAGGAGCCAAAACCACAGCCTGCAGCAAACTGCAGCAAGGCAGCAGAGGGACATAAGCCACTGCTGATGGCATCGAACCAGGCATGGGATCAGGCTGGCTGGGGATAGATGTTCAAGCCAGACCCAACAGAGGCAGCGTTCACAGCAGCACAGGAGGTGAATACCAAAGCCAGGCCAAGGGGACAGGTGCAGTCTGAACAGCTAAACTCACAACCTACAGACTCCTAGACTAAAGTCAGAAGGGACCACACATGATCATCTAGTCTGACCTCCTGCACATCGCAGGCCACAGAACCTCCCTGCTCCTCTAATAGACCCCTGACCTCTGGCTGAGACCCAGGGCCTTTGAAACCAATCAAGGATGAGCCAGCTCTTACGGCTTTAGGGGCCACATTAGCACCAGTCTCTGCACCAGGCTGGATGCCAGTGGCAGGAGGTTTGGAAAACTTCAAGGAAGTTGGATATCTGTCCTACTAATACACTAATGGGGGTGGGCGGAGCGTGAAGGAAGTAACCATATAAAGGAACTCTGACCTTTCCCTTCAGCAAAGCTGCTTAATTACAGCTCCTCTGCTGTCTGACTGTCACACTCTCCCCATGAAGAGCTATTGTTAACTCCTGGCCCTGAGCCTAGTTGATCTTATGTTGCTGTATGTATGATTATTTCCCTAATCCTTCTACAACAGGCCACCCTCCTCCCCCTCTGCCCAGCTACCTGCTCCAAGACCCCCCTATCTGTCCAGCTGAACAGAAGGTGCAACAGTCTCTAGAGACTTTCTTTCCATGGATCTTCAGCCCAAGCCCATTGAACTCAATACAAAGCTGCCCATTGGCTTGGACGAGTCTATTTTTATGTGCCAGGCCCCCAGACTATCCCAGATGTGGGTCTAAGGCTGTGAGAGGGGAGGTCTCGCTTGGAAGGTGTTAAAGACAAGTCAATGATACGTTTCTGATCTCAGGACACACCGTTGTTGAGTGTAACGACTTGGGACAATTCTGTTCATCACATTTCTAAGGTTGGGTCTAATGCAGTTCAGAAGCAGATCTGTGACAAAACCAGTGTGGACAAGTGGTCATCACTTTAATTATATGTGGAGGGCAAGAAGGCAGATGACATGAGCCTCTCCTAAAGTCTCTCCCCGTCTCCTAATGCTGCAATGACTTTCCATCTTGTTAGGACAGTCAGCCAAAGGGCTGTGTTCCATTCCCTTCCTTTGAGCAATCTAGTCTCCCTTCCACTTGCTTTTATCATTTTTTTAGTCTATATTCTTGGCATTGGGCGTAGCATTGGTTTGCTGCTTCTGATTTGTCTAATAGTCCCAACAGACACTATGAAAACACAACTTCCTAAACTCACTGCTGTGTTAGCTATCAGCACAAAAATTAAGGCTTCGAGGAGACATGGGATCCATCAGCTTCAAATGGGTAATCAGCTGGGAATCTGGCCCTACAGAGCTGTCTACGGGTTTTTTTGCAGATTGTTGGAACAAGTGACTCCTCTGATCACTGTAATTGAAGCAGATTAGAGAACAAACATCTCGGTGTTTGCAGTTTGTCTACTGGCAGCGTTTTGTGTGTCACAGCATCATTTAGGGCCGGATTGGCACAGCTTTACTCCCACTGGGTGTGATTCTGGGCTGCGGCTCTTAACAGCTCAGCACAGAACCCCGAGCCCAAAGGCAGGCAAGTAAGGTGGCTCTAAGCTATTTCTGTGCCCTCCCGATCCTGGGCTACTCTGGGACTTGCAGATGCCCCAGCCTAATTTAGACAGCTCAGGGGGCCTAAATTAAGGCAGTCTCCCCAGTCTGCCCTGTGGCTGCACTGCAGCTCAGCATCTTCACATTATGTGCACTGTGGCCCTGCCACAAACATGCCCTGTCTGCCCCCAGCCTGCATGGTCTTGCATGAGAGTCCTCAGAAGACAGCTTCACGGCTGCATGCCCCAGGGCCCGTGCTGGGAAATCCTCCCAAGGATCAGACTGGGGCTTTCACAGCCTTGTCACCCGACTCTGGCCCTTTTACATGGTGTGGAGGGGCTGGAGCAGAGGCCCTTGCCCCATGACTTCTATGGCAGCAAACGGCGTGGCTCAGCTTCAGCGAGGACCCATAATCAGCCTAATCTCCATTTCCCCTATTGCTTGTGCAGCTCTTGCCCACAGAAGCAAAGGAGAGAAAAGGATCGGACCAGGCAAGAGGGATCCTCAAACCACAGTGACTGGCTGAAAGATTCGGTAGCATTGGAAACGACTTCCAAGTCATGACAAGCTTTCAAGTTCCAGTGTCTCTTTAAATCTGGTTAAACACATGTCTATTTTCCTTCCAGGGACCAAAATTAGGATTCACTTCCAAACAATCTGATTTTCAAATATTCCACCCACCGCTCCATCGCTGGCCATCACCACCCGAAGCCCTTTGCCATTGCCCCACCAGCTGATCGGAAAATCAGACGCTCAGATATTTTTATGTTAGCCTTTCAGCTTTCCACTAACCCTTGCTTGGCCGCCCGTGGAGCACTGACCGCTAGCTCCACTGGGAGCCCACCGACCTCCTGCCACCATACACAAATGTTAGCATTTAAAAGTTAGCGTCGATCCTGAACATGACACCATGTCACCCACCCTGCCGATGACACTGAGGGGATGTCGACCTGGTCAAGTTAGATGCTGATTTCAACAGTAACGCTCCTCAGGAAAATGATCCATAACAACAAAATTCCAGTTTGCAGCACAATTGCCCCTCCGGTCCCACTCCCAAATTTCATCCCTAAAAATATACATCATGGGCCAGGAGAGTGGTGAGGGACATCAAGGAGCTGGGGTCTGTCTTCCTGATCCTGCAGGCTGGTCTGAGCCAATCCTGGAGGAAGTTAGCACTGTCCATAGGTGGTTCTAACTTATGCTACTTTGGTCCCTAAGAACAGAGGGGAACAGAGTTCCATCAGAACCCCTCCCCCATTCAGTGTAGCCACACACTTTCCCCCTATGCTGGGGTAGCAGGATGGCTGGTTCAGTAATCAGCTTCATGGTATTTATGCCCAAGAGGTGTCCCCCATTCCATCAGGGTAATTCACAGATGCTAAATTGTTGCCAGAATCTGGCCCCTCCAAGCAACCTGAGCAGTGAAAAAAGGGTCAGATCATAACAGAGAATCTAGCCGAATATATTTAACACTCCAAATACCAGCCATTTTTGCTGTGCCACTTCCCTGGATCATTTTAACACAAACAGAACAAAAAAAAACCTGATAACTGCATGGCCGAATAACCACCACAAGAGAGCCAGCCATGCATACTGCACCCCCTGGATCTCCCTCCACTCGCATCCCAGATCTGGAGCAGTGGGATTTCCCTCTCTGGATGGGGTTTCTGTCCTGGTGTCCCTGCAAATCCTGCTTGAGGCGCTGCCCGAAAGTGAAGCAGCACAACTTGGAAGCTTCAGGGGAGGCGGGCGGGAGGAATTACAATGTCAGTACCTGGAAAGGAAACAGATGCGGGAAGTGAAAGGTGATGCGAGCTATTGATTAGTGGGTTTAATTGTTTACCCCCGGGAGGCTGGAAGCCTACAGCGTCTGATCCAGTCGTTGTGAGTGTTAAATGATGTCTGGAAGGCAGCCAGCAGGAGCTGGCTGCAATTATTTAAATCCAACACTTCAAGCCCCTGAAGAGGGAACAGCACTGTGGAGGGTATAATTTGGGTGATGCAGAGCAGATGAGCTGAAGGATCTTACACATGCGCTTCCTTGGCATCTGTCGCGGGATGGGAGCTGCCCCCGTCTCCCCTCAACCCCACTTTGGTTAAAGTGCCTTCCTTGAACATATTCATTGCTCCCACTTACTCGGCCTATTGCATCTCCATTTACACTATGGGCCGATGGCAACAAACATTTGAGACTCCAGCTCTCTTGCTTGCTGTTGCTCAAACAAGTCATGTGGTGTTGGTCCTCTCCCTGCGATGGACAAATGCAAGCACTTTGAGACAAGACTTTCCACAAGGAAATTTAAAATTTGGCTTCCACAAATAGTCTCATGAGAGGCTATCTGTCTATATAGTAAGGGTTGCCTGATCCTTCCCATTATAAGACCCTGTTTTCAGTTGCCTCTTTGCCAGACTTCAACCATTTGGGCTGAAATTTCCCATACCAACATCAGCAAAAACAGTCCAGCCATTTCTGAGAATGAGGCAAAAGAAAAATACATTGTTTTACCTAGATTGAAAAAATCCTGGTGCCCTTTTCTTTGAGACACTTTAGCATCCACCCTTTTGAGCAGGGATTTGACATTCAACAGAGGGGTGGCCTTTGTGTCAAGGACGTGCCTTTCGCCATTCCAGTGAGAATACACCCAAAATTGGCCAAGTGATAAGCCTTAAAAAAAAAAAAAAAAAAAAAAGTCACAGTTCGCATATGCTCAGTGGAGACTTGCTAGAACTTTTCTAAAGTCCATACCACCCTCACTGGTCATCCTTCAGCCCAGGGCTGCAGGGGTGAAGCTGGACTTTCCCTGCAATTGGAGATCCCCCTTCTGGGCTTGGTCAGCACAGAGGAGGACTTGACTTGAGTACAGAGGGGACAAGTGCCCGAGCTGAGGGAGAAGGTGTGGGGGTGGGGGGAGCAGAGCAGATTGGGAGAAGAAGCCAAGAGAAGTTGGGGCGAGACTGGGACTGGAAACTGGTGACTGGGAGGGGGACACAGACTGGGAGTTAGGATGGAGGGAAGTTGAGAGTGGCTAGGAAAGGAGACAGAGTGGGAGTCATGTAGGGAAACAGGGGCAGTGGATCGGGAAGCAGTGGGATGGGTGAGGTTGAGATCATATGAGGAGTCAGGGGAGACTGGCATAGCCGGGCAAGGAGACTGGGACCCAGGGTGGGGAGGAGCTATGGGGGAAGGGAGATAGAGCTGATGAGAAGGCAGGGTTTGGGGGAGAATTGGGAGTGGTAGGGCAAAGAAACTGGGACAAGAAGCTGGCAGAGGAGAGGAGCGATGGCGCAGAGAAATTAAACAGATTGGATGAGGAAATTGTGGAGGGAGACTGGGACTGGAGGCCAGGTACGGAAGGAAAGAGACAGATCAGCTGATGAGCTTGGATGGAGGAACTGAGACTGGCTGGGCAAGCAGTCTGGGGTTGGGGTGAAAGACTGGGAGAGGGGTAAGGTGACTTGGACTGAGAGGAGAAGCTTGAGGGATGGAGACTGGGACTGCCTAGGTGAGACTGGGATGAGGAGGCAGGGTGGGGAAGACACAGGACTGGGACAAAGACAAGCTGGGGGGACAGGGCTGAAGGGGTCAAGCTTGATGGGGAATGGGTAGAAAGATCTGTGGCCACTAGAGAACACTGCCCTCTGGAGCCTGGAATGAAACCCACCATTCCTCTGCTGACAGCAAGTGTCTGGGAAACCCACTGGCAAGATCCCAGTGCTGGTCCACACAGAGGATAGCAATACTAGCGCCCGGACCTCACTGCGAGTGAATGAGGGTTGTGCAGTGAAGGAACTGGTTAAGGCAGGTGAGCACTGCGCTGGAGAACTGGATTCTAACTCTGCCTCTGCCACAGAGTTCCTGTGTCATGCTGGGCAAGTCATCTGAATCAAGCAGTTCACATGTGGTCACTGTGTGCGTCTCACTTCAGAAGTGCTATATGACATTGAGTACTCCGGGAAAATCAGCCCCTTGGCATCTGGTCACCCAACATTAGTAGATACTTTTGACCTTAATCTCTCTGTGTGCCTCAGTTCCCCATCTGTAAAATGGAAACAATACCCCCTCCCTTTAATGAATGTTTGCAACGTCCTCAGTGATGAGCACCGCAGCGCAGCCCATGAGACAACCTGTAATTCTGGCTTCAGAGCAGTGTTTGAACAGTGAGCAGGAAATAAGGCAGGGGCCACACTCTGAACAATGAGGAGAGAAAAAATATGAAACAGCTGCTCATTCAGTGAGCAACCTCTGTTCCAGGGGTTGTCAATAGGTGGACCACGGGCCAAATCTGGACTGCTAGACACTTTTGAATGGACCCCAAAAGCTTTCATTTCCTTCTTATGATCGTTATTAGGGATTTTTATTATTATTTTCTATGGATTCTGGACTTTAACCAAGAAATTTGGACCTTAACAAAAAATAATTGACTACCCGTGCTCCATTCTGTGCCCTGAATAATGCAGGGGTTCTGTGCATACACACAAAGGAACTGAATTCAGGTTGAAGAGGCAACCTTCATTCATGCATTTGCTAACTTTCCAGGGCTTGACTTTGCAACCTTAACAATGTTCTTTTGGCCTAGTTTTGTGTGTGCGTGTGAGAGAGAGAGGGAGAGAATTACATGCACATGCCTACCTACAAGCTGGGCACTTGTCCCACTCTCATAGGGTTATTTCTCTAGGGACACAGCGTGACGCTGGTAAGCCAAGTGTCAGAACTGCCCAAGGCCTGGACATCAGCTGAGACCTGACAAACTCACTGCTAGAAACCAGGGCCACTCACTGGTGTATTAGTCTAGATCAAAGTGATTGTTAACTAGATCAGAATTTTTTGTGTTCAAACTTCCTGAAAACTAATGGGCTGCTGCATACCTTGGTAGCACTTATCCATATCCTATTAGAATGTCCCAGCACGTTTACATTGTGTACACCCCTGTGCCTAGCAGCATTGTCTTTGCTGTGAGATCTGGGATAGAAATTAACCTGGGTGAGTGACTGGTCTCTTGGGACTAGGTGCAACCTGAATATTTTGTGATTTTGTGGTGTGACTATTTATCATTGTCCAGCCTGCCTGGGTGGCAAGGTAGACTGGAGTGCCTAGGGGACTGGCTGTGACTTCATTATAAGACTATTGCAGGACTTTGGGAGTTTGGGTTTGTGAAATCTAATTCTAGAACATACCACCAGTTTGGGGCATTGGCCTTGCTTTTGACAGTCTGCTCTGTGGTAGGCACTCACAGTGATGAGCTACTCCAGATGGTACGACACACTGTACCCCAGCTGAACCAAGCCATGACAGGAGCTGAGTCCTTGTCCTGATTCACTGCACCCCTGTACCTGCCCACTTTGACTTTCCCTCCCTGTCCCATCTAAAAAGGACTAAACAGGGAGGACTGAGCCCAGGAGTTCCTAGGTGTTTACCTCAGTCTCTTCATGGAGAACTCTGGGCAGGAACAGGGGTCCCCTACCCCATGATACTCCCAACTCACTTGTCACCCTTTTAACCCGTAATCACGTAGCCACATATACAACATATTTACACCAAAACAGTTTCCTTGGGGATTAAAGAATCCTTCACAGCATCAGCAAACAGCTTGGCCAAGCTTCCATACAGCAGTCTGGACTTTACGACAAGAAGTTCACAAGTCCGGGGTCTTGTTCCTGGACCTGGATGTGCTGCCGGAGGCATGCCCCCAGGCTGGGTGTGGACTCTGTGTGCCAGAACCTGTGCACCACCTTTGTTCTGGCCTCCTGTCAGGCCACGTCCCCTTCTGGATCTGGTACTTCAGGGTCTCTCTCTCTCTCTTTGGGAGGGGACCATCTCTCCCTCTCCCCTTAGACCAGCGCACACAACCCTGCAGTGAGAACAGGAAACTCAACCCACCATTGTTACACTGATGCTTCTCCGGCTGCTGCTCTGGCAGCCACAGCTCACATGGAGGACAGGCCCTGAGCTCTCGACTTCTTCATCAGTCAATCTAGCTGACTAGAGCGCTGGCTTCTTCCTGGTGGCCTGGGGACCTGTCAGCCCCAGGATCCTGACTCCTTATCAGCCCTTCCCCTTTCTCCTGATATTGGGAGAGGGCCAACCAAGAAAACCCCACTAAATCTCAGTATGGGATCAACAGCCCCCTTGCACACCCATAGGCAGTAAGACTCAATGGCTGAAACATTCATGGAAAATGAGCAGACCAAAAATGTCTGAAGCTAATTCAGTTGCAAATTCAAATAAATATTTCCAGGAAATGATTTCCAGATTTTTGTCCAGCTCTAGCAGCAAGTTCCTAACACTGGAAAGAAGCTTGCAGTATATCAGAGCTTGGCTGCTGGGCTACCTCTGTGTTGCACTTGTCAGAATACATCCATTTTGAATGGCTAATAGTGAATGACTGACAGAGCTGGGTCATGCAATGACAAGGATTTCTGTGGACAGTTTTGACAGACGCCTGGGATTTTTCTCCCCAGCTTTTTGGGAAGATTATTTTACCCGATGTTTAAGTTTTCCCATGAAAATTTAAAAGCCAACAATTGTTTGGGTTTTGGTAAACATATTGCCTCACGTTTTTACTAAAAACCAAAAAACAAAAGAAAAAAAGTCCATTTGGGGGTTTATTTGTTGAAAAAACAAAATTCAGAATGAAAAATGTTTTCTTGAAAAAAACCCAAATTTATTTAAAAAAAGGCTATTTTTCATTTTAAAAAGTTGACAGCACTTCTGCCCAAGTCTAATTAATTAATTGGATAATTCTTCTTGTGCAGACCAGAATGAGGCACCATCACTGGTCTCTCTGTTAGTTCTGATCTCACCTCCATAGACGTTAATGGGGGGTTTGCCAGTGGCTTCAGTAGGAAAAGTCCTATGCCAGGACTCATTCGTCCAGGGCTGGTGAAGGCTCCCCTGGTACAAGCACGTCAGGATCAGAGCTGGGAAGACACTGAAATCCAATGCAGTGTTTAAATGGATTGACTTCACCTGAGGCAGTGGGACCATTCCCCACTCATAGATCCCTGCAGCTAAGTGTCATTGTTAGGAACAATGAACATAAATGTCACACATGCGTGTGTGTTCACATGCCAGAGGTACGGATCCAATCAGGGAACAGAAGTGATACTATGTGACATCTGCCCATTCACAGCAATCAACTCTGCTGAAATGGAGGAAATCCACAGGTCCAGAACAAGATCCGGACCCCACTTCACTTTCTCGTAAGCCTTGTTTTCAGGGCTTGAGCAGTGCCTTGTCCTTGTTCCAGTTTTCTGCACTGGGTGTGTTCCACCTGCAGCCAGCCCGATGCACTCACCTCTCCCTTACCAGCCCTCTCACTTAAAGGGAGCTTGCAAAAAAACAAACCCACAAACAAAACCAACCAAAAAAACCTCACCACTGAATAACTTCAAGCAAAAAATGAATGCAAGGCAATGGTGATTTGCTCATGGGGATTCCTCAAGCAGGAAAAGAGGCTAAATTCATCGCATGCATTATTCATGGAGAGCCTTTCACTGCTTACTCCCTCCCCACAGCTTCCTCTCACTCGCTCGGTGTCTGTGTTACAGTCTAGCGTTTGAATGTTTCACTGGGGGAGTCAGGAGACCTGACTTCTGGCTGAGCTCTACCGCTGCTGTGCTGTGTGAGTGCGGGCAAGTCCCTGCCCCTCCATGCCTCAGTTTCCCCAGCAACCCTTTGCCTATTCAGACTGTAAACTCTTTGAGGCAGGGGCTGATCTCAGAAGTGACTCCCTGGTGCGACTATAATACACATATAAGCCATTAGGCTTCTAGGTTCCTTCTGGTCAGGCCACACCTGTGTTCCCCATGGTACAGCAGGGCTCATCCTCCCTTCCCAGCTCTCAGACCACTACTGGTTTACCACTCCATTCGGCCTTTTGCATCTGACTGTGTAGAACCACTGCAAAGTTCCCACAGCGTGCCTGGAGGGAGTCACGACTCCGTAGCCCCTGGCATGTGTCACGGCCACTAGGTTCACTGGACAGAACACTCTGTTTGGGTTGGTTGTGTGTGTGTGGGAGGGCTGTTTCCCACTGGTGAAATTCCAGCAGAGAACAGCAGGGCTGTTCCTGTCAGCTCCCAGCACCATCATCCACTGCCAGAGGAAAGGGCAATGCACAGCTCAGAACGCTGACACAGCCAAAAACCAGCTCTCCCCCTCCCCCTGGCTCCCCAGCCTGTCCCTTGCTTTCCCCACTCCTCCCTTTCTCCAAGCCAGCCCTGGATAGGAGAGAGTAGAAGTGCTGCCCACAAATGCCCATTTCCATGGCAAGAGCTGGCCAGTGGCACAGGGCAGCTGTAACTCCTTCTGTGGCCATAAATACTTTGGCCCTATGGCAGTGGGAGTCGGAAAGCTGGGTTGGGAGGTGGGATCTAGAGGACTCAGACTGTCTATGGTGTGCCCTCAATGCACTCCAAGATGCAACTGCAGCATGTGTAGACATCCCTGAGCTAGCTTTGATCCAGTTACTGGAACATCGTCAGTGAAGCTGTGTGCCACTGAAGTACCTGCCCTGGGTGTCCAAACCGTGCTAGCACAGCTCCACCATCACTGGAACTAGCTAGATCACAGCCAGCTTAGGGATGTGGAGAGATGCAATCGGCACACCTCGGATTGCAATGCAATGCCCATAAGGTCAGCCTAGCACGGTACCTACATGGGGAACAAATATTTGCTGATGGGCTCTTCAGTCCAGCAGGGAAAGGTGGAATGTGATCCAGTAGCTGGAAGCTGAAGCTACATACGTTCAGACTGGAAATAAGGCAGAAGTTTTTAACAGTGAGGGTAATTAACCAAGGGCGGGGGGGCGGGGTGCAGGGAGGATTTCCCATCATTGTCAATTTCTCAGTCAACATTGGAGGTTTTTCTAGAAGTGCTGCTCTAGGAGTTATTTTGGGGTAGTTCTCTGGCCTGTGCCAGGCAGGAGGTCAGAGTAGATGATCACATAGTCCCTTCTGGTGTTAGCATCTATGAATCTCTCCCAGGGCAGTTGTCAGAGGGGGGCATCTAAACACCCGGTGCCAACCTGCTCTATTCTCTTCATGTAGATGTCCAGCTTCCTGGTACCTATGCTGACTTCTTTAACTCATGGGCAATGCTTTATCCAGCACTCCTCCCCCCCACGCCAAACACCCCAAAAGAAGAGTATTTACTGTGCCTCAGTTTACCCATATGTATAGTTATACTCTCATCATACTCAGCCTCCTTTGTAAAGTGCTTTGAGACCCATGCATGAGAAAGACTGTATGAGGGCTAAGCCTAATACAGACGATCTATTACACCTGTGCTGCAGACAATGCAGTGAACTGAACCTTTGACCCTGCTTGTGCTTCTCGAGATATTACGTGCGCACAGACAATTCCAAGGGAATCATGTGCTCGGTTAGGAGTGGAGTCTCTGCTTTCCTCAGACTTCACACATCCCCATTTGCTGTGCTGTTTGTTTGAATGCACTCTGAGTTGCAAACACCTGCTCAGCTCACCCCCAATCACACGCCTTTCGCACTCCTTGCTGTTTACACATTTCTTCCTACAAGGCTTGTCAATTATAAATGTTTACAACTTGCAAACAGGCAGCTCTCTGCCTGCTGACAGACAGGCCCCGGCTCCTCCGACCTGTCGGCTGAATTCCACCGAGCCACGCGGGGCACACAATCCGGCTCCCCCCCAGCGCTCCCAGCGCACGCTCCTCCCAGGAACTGAGGGCGTCACCATGTTCTACAGCATGAAGAAAACACCAGCCAGCCAAACTGTCCAGAGCCCAGGCGCTACCCTTGCATTGTCTTCAATTGGATAGTGTACTTCCATGAGATGATCTTGCTGGGAGATACTGGAGCAAGTTTTCACAGGAGGGGTGCTGTGGTTGCACCCTCACTTTGTGTAGTGCTCTGTCCCCCTCTAGCAGTGGCTGGGCCACAAATAGAGGTTAAATAGCCTGCAATAACCTTGGCTAAGAGAACTGGGCCCTTCAGCTCACTCAATATAGGCATTAAGATCCAGGAGTCCTAAGTTCAGTGCTGCTGCCAGTGACTCACACAGGGATGGGTAAAACCATAATGCCCCCAAGGTCAGGGGTGTGTGTAGACAGACTGGGATTTGCACCCACAAGTGGGCTGGATGCAGATGCAATGGAACAACTAGCCACCAAGTTACCGAGATGTAGAGGAGGTTGGAAAATGGCTTTAGAAGGAAAAATAGCTTCTTGACCAAAATGAACAATTTTTACAGGATTTTCAATAAATATTTTCCTTCCCTGCACCCCAACAAGAAGCTCTCAGCTGAAAATCTTTCAAGTAGAATATTTCAGTTTTTAAAAAACAATATTTGGCTGACAAAAGCAGGTTTTGAAACCTGAAAACACATCCATTTTCCAGCAAAATAATGGAACTCTTTTTTGTAGGGAATTGTTTTTAATTAATTTTTTTCAAAATTCCTGGTTAAAAATGGATGGGAGCCTTTTCCAAGCAGCTCTTCTCTTTTGCAGCCAGGCACCCACTAGGGGCAGGAAACAGCAGCAGCAGGCCAGTAAACACAGAGCCGAGAACAGAAGCTGACCAGAATGCCCTCCTGGGTCTCTGTGAAATGAAAACAGTGGATCTCCCAGGATTTGATGGTTTAGCCACAGCAAATCCTGCGTCTTGGCAGGGGGTTAAACCAGATGACCCTTGCAGGCCCTTCTAACCCTTTGGTTCTAGGATTTCTCTCCAGTTAGCTTTTCTTTCTCCTCTGTACTCCACTTTTCTCCCTCCTTCTTCTCGCCAACCTGAACCCCCTTCCCTCACATGCTTGAATGCAAGGAGCTGGCAGCAGGCTTCTCTGCTCTCCACTTCTTATGCTGTAAACGATCATGCAGACTTGTCTACACACAAAGGGTGTTGTTGCCTTTAACAGTATTGGGGTAGTTTAAGCAATACAACCCCCTCATGTGGAGGTAATGATACCAATATAACGGTGCATACAGGAAGGGGCAATCACCTATATTGGAGTAGGCCCCCTCGTATGCCAATATAACATGTCCACACTAAAGGCTGTACTGGCATAACTTTCTGCTCAAGAACTCTCACCCCTCAGGGAAAGAGTGATCCGGGTATGAAACCCATGTGTGGAGCAGGCCAGTTGCAAAGAGGATCAGCCTATGAATAGTTAAATGCTAAACTCTGCCGGCAATTTAGCAGTAACATGAAACAATCATGGACCGAGCAAGACGACCGCAGCCAGTTTGGATTTTCCTGGGTATCGGACTGACCTATTTAACTCACAGAACACTGTCTTGGATTCGTCACTCCATCTGTGTCCATGCACACGCATAGACATGTACACACAGAAACACTCACAGATGTTCTCAGGCCTCTAGCAGAGAGGAGGCTAATAAGCTCATCTGGACTCAGCCAGCACTAACCAGGCACACCTGTATGGCTTGGAGCAGGGGAGCTGAAAAAGGGAAAGCCCCTCACAGGAAGGGGTGGGGAGCAGGAAGAAGACTGCTGACTACAGAGGCTAGATCTATACTGCAATTAAACCTGCAGCTGGCTCAGGCTCAGGCTCAGGCTCAGGGGCTGTTTAATTGCAGCACAGAGGTTCAGGCTTGGGCTGAAGGTGGGAGGGTCCTAGAGCAAGGGCTGCAACCTGAGCCCCAGCATCTACACCACAATTAAACAGCCCTGCAACCTGAGCCAGCTCTAATTGCAATGTAAACATACCCAGAGACAAAACAGCCAAAAGGGAGACAGTTGCAGGCTTCCCTGCTCCTGAAATGACATGGACCAGCTATGAAGCAGGGTCTCCCAAGAGTCAGGGTTGGAGGTAGACACCATTCCAGCTGATAAGCCATGCCCTGAATGGGTGACCCCAAACGACAGCCGAAGGTTGTGTCAACTGAAGGCGGGTTGGGTCTGGCCAATACCTGTCTTAAGGAAACTCTGCAGAGCAAGCAGCAGGCAGGGTTAGTGAGCCTCTCTCCCGAAGAGAGGAGCCAACACCCAGTAGGGGACACTGAGCTGTTGTCTTTAGTGTGAGACATCAAGCCCAGGTCCTGGCCACCAGCCATAGTCAGTGGAGTCCTCTGGAGGTTTTTCAGAAGAGCAGGGGCATTAGCTCAAGTGTCCAGGCTAAACACCACTCTGGTCACTGTCCGCTTCTGCCTCCTTGGAAAATCCTCCAGCAGTTCTTCAATTCCTCTCCCAAACAGGCTGGGTGCTGTTAACCGGCTGCTGTGCCTCATCACCCCCTGCTGGTGGGCAACACACCATCACTTGGAGCAGCATCAGCTAGAGCTGGAAGGCAACTGGATTTTCCATTTCAAGGGAAATTCCTCAATTGACCTTTTTTTCCCATTCCAAAATGACCCCAAACCATTTTCAAAATGTCCTGCCAAATCATAGACTCATAGAATATCAGGGTTGGAAGGGACCTCAGAAGGTCGTCTAATCCAACCTCCTGCTCAAAGCAGGACCAATTCCCAACTAAATCTTCCCAGCCAGGGCTTTGTCAAGCCTGACCTTAAAAACCTCTAAGGAAGGAGATTCTACCACCTCCTTAGGTAACCCATTCCAGTGCTTCACCACTCTCCTAGTGAAATAGTTTTTCCTAATATCCAACCTAAACCTTCTCCACTGCAACTTGAGACCATTACTCCTTGTTCTATCATCTGCTACCACTGAGAAGAGTCGAGATCCATCCTCTTTGGAACCCCTTTTCAGGTAATTGGAAGCAGCTATCAAATCCCCCCTCATTATTCTCTTCTGCATTGCTGAAAAGATTTCATTTGGGGTTGATCAGAATGTTTTGCTTTGATCAAACTGAAATATTGCATTCCAGTTCCAGCAAATGGTTTGTTACAGAAAAAACGAATTTTTCAACCAAAAGGTTTTGACCCTAACATTCCACCCAGGTCTAGCGTTAGCCGCCTTCCCATATCTAATGGGAAATCAGCACAAGGTCTTGTCACAGACTGCAGCTGCTCCCCTGATCAATCAACTTCTGCCCTCAGATTCCCCAGAGGAATGCCCCTGCTTAGCACCAGTGTGTTCCCAGGGATGAGGCAGACGTGCCGCAGAGCTAGCATCCCCACTTCCCTGTGGCTTGGCCAGGTTCCAGTGATTTTGGCTCTTCTCTGGCTCTGGGCCTAAATACTGATGTTAAACCAGTAGAGCCAATGCCACTTGCACCCCTTCTCTTGCAGAGTGTCCTCCCCACAAAGAGAGGGCAGGTTCTACAGCCGGTGTGAACTGGCACAGTGTCTGGGCAGTCACATATATAATCTGCATTGGAGGCAACAGAGCCACATTGTGGATCTGGTCCTGCGTCCCCAAAGTGCCTCTTGGCATTAAAGACTAGCCAAGGGAGTGGGGCTAAGAGGCACTGACAAGCAAGAGAGAAGGGGGGATGGGAAGTGGAGTGGAGGAGAGTCTGAGTCAGCTCTCAGTTACTGCAGTGTAAATCAGGGGTGGCCACCACTGAAGTCAATGTCATGACACTGGTGTAAAACTGAGGCAAGTGAGAGCAGAATCAGGCCCCGAAAGTCGTGTGGCAGTGAGATAAGAAAAGCTTGTTCCAGATCCCACTTCAGCCACCAAACAACACGTTCTTCTCTGTGGCTCACTAAGCTAGGCCTCAGGACCCTCTCTCAACTTCTGGAGAAGGCATTAGAGGAACAATGTTTGTGGGTGGAGCACACCAAGTGGGGGGATGGGACACATGCTTGTCTCCCACAAGTCAGCCAGGGCCATAAGGAGGTGAATGGGGTTGCACAAGTCTGACACGCTTGGCACTAGCTCTACAGATCCCACGGAGATTCGCTAATGAAGTGCTGATCCTCTTGCCTTGATGCTAATGAGAAAGGTGGGAAGGCCTGGCTCCAGTGTGAAGAAGGACACCTGGGAATAGATGGTGGCTGGGTGTTATGGTGATGGGCCTACTAGAAATGAGAAAGAAAGAACGAAAGAAAGAAAAAGAATTTTCAGCACCAGAGCAGCCCAGTGATGCCAGTGGCAGTTGCTTTCCATAATGCAGCTCTCTGGGCAATACCTGCACCTGGTGCTGGCAATTGATTCTCTCTCTGGTGGGCATCAGCCCCGCCCTGTGGCTGCAGAGCCGGCCTCACAGGGGAGAAGGTACAAGAGGCGCAGCACTGAATAGACATCAGGCCCTTTTCCAGGCTCCAGGCCACAGACAAAATCCAGTGGGTCTCTCCAGCTCAGTTTGTGCTGCTTCATGTCACTGGCAGCCCAGAGGATCTCTCTAGGGATGGGGCTGCTGTCTACATCGTGTTGCAACAGAAATGCACTGAGGAGAAAAGTCTGCTTGGTTCTTCTTCCCCTTTGGCTCCATTCCCAATTTGACCCCTTCTTGGTTCTTCAGGGGTGCAGGCCCAGAGGGACCCAATTATCAGCAGTAGCATTGACATTACAGTAGCATCGAGGGGTTCGACCTGAGATCGGGGTCCCATTCTGCTGCCACTCATTGAGATCCAGCCACTGGCCAGCAGAGCTAAATCTAACTGGACAAGACAGACAGTGGTGGGAGGGGGAAGCAGCCCAGGGAGTAGATCCTCAGTGGGTGTAAACTGTCCTCGCTCCCCTGGCTCCCTCGCCTTCCAGAGGGGGGAAGTGACTTGTTAAAGGTCGCACAGCAGGTCAGTGGGAGAGCTGGGAAAACCCAGGCCTGGCAGCCATTGAGGGCCAGAGCCTGGTGCGCACTGAAATTACAGTGTTGTGTGGCACTGAGTCTTGCAACCTTCGTTCGCAGGACCGGCGCTAAGGGTTTGAATGCCCTAGGCAGACGGCAATTTCGCCGCCCCACGAGCTGGTCCTGCAGCTCTGGTGGAGCTGCCGTAGTCGTGCCTGCGGCTGGTTCACTGGAGCCACGCGAGCAGCCAAGCATCCACAGGGACGACTGCGGCAGCTCCACCGGAGCCGCGGACCAGCAGACCCTCCGCAGGCATCACTGCGGCAGCTCCACTGGAGCTGCCTGCTGCCCCCTCTGCCAAAATGCCGCCCACCAAAAATTCTGGCGCCCTAGGCGATTGCCTAGGCCGCCTAAATGGTAGCGCCGGCCCTGTTCGTTTGCTGTATTGGGGCAAGGCTTCCCGGGCTGGCTGCCCTGGAGTCCTGGAGTCTGCATGCAGGAGCCCATCCTGGCAGTGACTGTGTGTGCGATCTGCAGCAACTCACGGCTCCCACCCTTTGTCCTTTCCCTGCCCTACAGGGACGGAATGGACAGGATGATGTGCCTCCTGCAGCCCAGAGCCACCCTGAGCATGGCAGGCACAGGCAAGAATAAGCACCCAGGGGTAACTCCTAGAAGCCCAGGGATTTCTAACTAGGTCCTTGATCTTTGGAACCCGGGTATGGTCCTTTAATCGCAGCCCCCAGTCCTGCCCCACCCTTCCTGCCCCACCCCCACCCCTGAGCACACTAGGCCTGGAGCCCTGTTGCTTCAGAGTGGAAGGCTGAATGGGATATAAATAGGATAGTGCCGGCTTCCTTAAATTAAGCATTTGCTGGCACCCCGGTGCGATGGCACAACGAGGCATGCTCGGGCAATCCAAGCAGAATTATTACTTTATTGCCTTTCACAAATATGGCTGAGCAGAACCGCTCAGGAAATGGGAGATCGAATCTGAAAGGTGGTAATGGCTGAGAGACGGGGCCAGCCAGGCAGACAGACAGGGAGCACGAGGGAGGTGGGGAGTGCTCAGGCAAAGTGTCTCCAAATCATACACCTCCAGGGCTGTGGGCTCCTGACAGGGGCTGAGCGCACTAATAATCGAGGGCAGAGATGAGTGCCCCTCTCATCCCAGGCAGCCCTGGCTTTCACTGGCACCTGCTTGGCTTACAGCTGTGGCTCCGGCCCCTACAGCCACTGTCGGCTCTGGCATCAGAAGTTTGCTCTCAAATAGCAGCTGACAGAGCTTGCTTTTTTCGCTAAGTGCCTGCAACTGGCGAGCCGTATCCTTTCTGCCATTACTGAGCGGATCAGCACCTGGCCAGCCGGCACCATGTCCTTGCCTTCACGTCTCAGTGTCAAGGGGACCCAGACTCCATCCCCGAGCACCACGGCCCATCACGGTCAGGTCTGCCTTGTCCTACCCATGGGGTTGGCACGGTGGCAGATGCTTGTCCTGCTCCTGTTGGTGGCTGTCACCTCACTATGCTGTGTGTGCTATGGCGTGAGTGTGCCGAGGTGTCCCAGTGCCTCTCACTCTGCAGCACAGCAGGGGGAGGTGCACGGCAGGTGTAGGGCACATATCCACGACCATGCTGACACAACATGCAGGGAAGGAGAGCCAACCCCACGGGTGGGAGATGGTGGTGGCAGCCAACAAGTGCAGGTGTGGAAGGGTCAGAAAACAACTGATCTGTCCTAGGTGCTGAACTATTCTATAGCACTTTTCAGCTGTAGAACTCAAAGGGCTTTACAACATTATCCCCATTTTACAGATGGAGAAACTGAGGCAGAGAGCAGGGAAGTGTCATGCCCAAGGTCCCCCAGCAGGCCGGTGGCAGAGCACAGACTAAAACTCAGGTCTCTGGCTTCCCAAATCATCGGAGGAATTCTGGGGTTCTCTAGGGCCCATTCTGTCACTTTCTCTCGCTGTAGTAGGCGAGATGTCATCTGCCTTCACATCGATTCATTCTGAAGAGCCCTAAGCTGCCTTTGTTTTCCCACTAGCCCTGAAGTCTGTGAAACAAAGGAAGTGTCTGCGTCCAGCTCTCCACGTACATCTCAACCTGGGCTCTGCTTTTAGTCACTGTCCTGTCCAAACCGAGCCATTTCTCAAATCACAGCCATGCCCAGCACTCAAGTCTCTCTTGCGCGTTTCTCTTCTCCAGGCGTCCTAGCTTTCTGCTATCAGATTTAGTATCATGCTGCTCTATCCCTCCCAGTCTTGCCCATTAAATGGCTCTTCCATCCTATAATCATAGACATGCAAAACTTCCTTAATTCTTACTTCCTACGAGCCTAAAAACTTAATCTAGCCAGCAGGGGCCAGATCCTGTGCTGATGTGGAACAGCGTCGCATCATTGCTTTCAGTGGTGTAAAAGGGTCTGCTCCTCTTGAGTTTAATGGCACCGCACTGATGGACATCAGCTCAGAATCTGGCCCAGGTCAGGAAAACACTGGAGCACATACATGTACTCATCCCTATGCAGGAAAACATGCATCCAGTGCAGACACAAATTGCTTACCTTTAAGCATGCTTGGTAAGGTGGGTGCAAGCAAACAATACATGGCCAAATGCAAAGTGATACATCTGGAAACAAAGAATGTAGGCCATACTTGCCGGATGGGGTGCTCTATCTTGAGAAGCAGTGACTCTGACAAAGATTTGGGGGTTGTTGTGGAGAATCTGCTGAATATGAGCTCCCAGCATGACATTGTAGCCAAAAGAGCTAAGGTGATCCTGGGAGGCATAAACAGAGGAACCTCCAGTAAAAGTAAAGAGGTTGTTTTACTTCTATATTTTTTCTCTGGTGTAACCCCTGCTGGGATAGTCTGTCCAGTTCTGGTGCCTGCAATTCAAGAAGGATGTGGATAAATTGGAGAAGGTTCAAAAAAAGCCACAGGAATGATTAAAGGATTTGAACCCCTGCCTTATAGCGATAGTCTCCAGGAGCTCAATCTATCTATTTAACAAAGAGAAGGTTAAGGGGTGACTTGATCACAGTCTATAGCAGGGGTCGGCAATCTTTCAGAAGTGGTGTGCTGAGTCTTCATCTATTCACTCTAATTTAAGGTTTCGCGTGCCAGTACATTTTAATGTTTTAGAAGGTCTCTTTCTAGAAGTCTATAATATATAACTAAACTTTGTATGTAAAGTAAATAAGGTTTTAAAAAATGTTTAAGAAGCTTAATTTAAAATTAAATAAAAATGCAGATCCCCCTGGACCAGTGGCCAGGACCCGGGCAGTGTGAGTGCCACTGAAAATCAGCTCGTGTGCTGCCTTCGGCACGCGTGCCACATGAGGAACAAATAGTTAATAATGGGCTCTTCAATTTAGCGGACAACGGTATAACATGATCCAATGGCTGGAAGTTTAAGCTAGATCCATTCAGAGTGGAAATAAGGTACCCAGATTTTTCCAGCATTGGCAATGTTTAAATCAAGATTGGAGGCTTTCTTAAAAGATCTGCTCTGGTTGACAGAGGAATTAATTCAGGGATGTCCTCTGAGTTGTGTTACAGGGGAGACCTGACGAAATTATTACAACCCTCCCTTCTGCCCTTATAAACTACGAATCTATTAATCTGTAAGTTCCATTGATTTTGAGCATATACTTAAAGTGAAGCACATGTTTAAATGCTTTCCTGAATTGGGGGCCTGAGACTGTGCCGCAGTTGGCAGCCCTACTCCTCTGGGAGTAGTTAGGTCCTTGTCTTTGTATGTATTTGTTCAAAGAGCTGTACTGGAGTCATTGGATGACCTCCAAATTCTACACAAGCCTGGAAGGGGATTGGTGGCAACCAGTTTGTGAAGGTAGCAGGCAAGGGGTTTACATGCAAAAGCAAAGACAACAAATACGCCCTCCAACCCGCTGCACATCTTGTGCACTAGCATTCATTCAGCTCTCCTGTTGCTCTTCAGTCTTCTCACCTGACAGATGAAATCGCAGCTTCAGGCTCCTTTCTTGGTGATTTTCTGAGATATGGAACATACAAGGAGACTCTGAGAGCAAGCCCCAGTCTCCATAGGCCCTGTGCTTAATTGACACCATCAGTCATTCGATAAATTGCCCCAAAATAGACGTCCTGTCTGCTCTGCTTTATGAGAGGGCGATTGTCTGTCAGTGATTGTCTGATGGATGGCTGTCCAGGGTGATTTTAAATGCACACAAGTTAATTCAGGTTGCTCTTTGGAATAGCTGGTCACATTGAGCATTCACAAGACATCAGCAGCAAAAATGAGCAATGTGCTCTGATTTCTTGTTTGCCTTTCTTACAAGTGTCCCTAAAGGATTCAAAGAAATCCATGGAGTGGAATGAGTTAAAGCTTTTCTCTTCCATTTGTAAAACAGACTCAACTTTTTGGAAAGAAAGGAGTTTGGGCTTTTGAGACAGCACGATAAATAATGTACTTTGTTTTACATGAATTAGATTGCAGACTTCATCTGGCTAGTTCTTTTGAACTGGAAGGCAACTGAGCACCTTTTCTCCCCCTAGGAATTTGTTAAATGTTACAGCATTGTGTTCTTAGCATGCCCCTGGCTCTAGCTAGATAGCAAATACCTCCGAGCCTTGCTGGGACCTACACACTTAGAGCTGGGAACGAGTATTCTTCCCTCTCATGTAGAAAAGAGAGAAAGAATTAGAGAGGTGAAGGGGAAATTCACAAATTCCTGGATCCCAAGGCCAGAGGGGACCATTGTAATCAGCTAGTCTGACCCCCTGTATTGCACAGGCTGGAGAACTGCCTCCAGATCATTCCCGGGGCAAAGCTTTTAGAAAAACAGCCAATCTGGATTTAAAAATTGTCAGCGGTGGAGACTCCACCATGCTCCTGGCTCAATTGTTCTAATGGGAAAGAAAGAAAGAAAGAAAGAAAGTCTGAGTTTCCTGGTCAGATTTCCCCTCAGCCAGTCATTCACTTCTGATCATTTGGTCAGTTGTTAATTGTGTGACTGGCTTGAAAAACTGGAAGAAAATAACAACAAACGCCCCTGCCAGTTGCGTCCCCTCAGCCTGTTTCCGCGCAGCCTGCACTTGTTTGGGGGTGATGTGTGGGTGGAGGGGTAAATCAAAGAACATACCGAGGCCAAAGAGAAGGAGGGCTCCAAGTTACCTTGTGTGGCTGGGGGCTGCTTTGTACAAGCCCTAAATTAGGGCTCTACACTCTGTGCAAAGGAAAGAGGAGGAAATAAGTGTCTCTGTTTCACCCGATTCCTTCACACTTCTCTTCCCTCCCCCGCTTTGCGCTTTGCTTTAATCTCCCTGCCTGCTCGCTTTGTTTATTAAAAGCCACGCGGAGCAGTCAGCCCCTTTTCACATATTCAGACTTTTTCGTCTTGCCCACGAAGGACATTGAATAATTCAAACGCAGCAAAACCTGCTCAGCCAGGCCACTGGGGCTGGCATCAAACGGAGAAGACAGCCCCGTCTTCCCTAGACAAGCCAGCAGCAAGGAGGCAGATTTTTGCTGCCCTGGAGCTCCTGGGGAGATTGCGGGAGGGGGGGCTCAGAGTCTGGATCGGGCTAATAAAATGAGTTCTGGGATGAATCGCCCCCTCCAGCCGCCCATTTCAACTTTAAAAGAGGCTGAATGGCCAGAATGGGGAGTGGGTGTCCGGCACCTAGCACTGCCTGGCTCCCAGTACAATCTCGTACCAGTCTTTCCATCTGCCGGGAAGAGCAGGATTAGACACCGAGGCGATGTGTAGGCTTAGCAAGCCTTAACCAAGCAACGGATCCCCCACCCCGGGAAGAACGGGGGAGAGGGGTTAGCACCAGCCCTTTAATTCTGGGGAAGACAAGCAGGTGCCCAAGGGGCAGCATCGCAGAGCCAAGTCTCCTGCAGCCCCCAGGACGGGCTGGGCTGCTTTGCCCAGGCGGGCACAGGGAAGGGAAGCGTAGGGCGCTTGTGGCAGGAGATGCCGATGGAGAGCAGTCGCTTACCTGGGCAGCAGGGGACCTGTTAGCGGCTGGGAAGCAGCGGTCCCCTCCCTGGCCAGCCTCTTCCTCACTTCCCCATCGGAGCCAGGCAGAGGCGAGCGGACTTGGGCTGCCTGCTCGCTGGCTGGGGAGCTGCTGCCTCCGCCCGGTGCTGGAGGGGCTCTGCCTCTCGGTCCTCGGCTCTTGCATAAGTAGCTGCCCACCGCGCTGGTGCTGAAGGCTCTTGATTTGCTCAGCTGCCGAGCGGGGCTCTCCCGCTCCCGCGCCCTCTCCCTGATGCGGGCTGGAAACTCCTCCAAAGGCGCCCAAGCCAAGCAGCTGGCGCGGCCGGGCTCAGCAAGGACCTGTCCGAGCCCGGGGTGCTGATCCCAAGCGGCGGGCACGGCGGGCCCCACTGGGGACTGTCCCGCTCCGACGGGGGCGGGTGGCACGCAGCCCAACGGCTCCTACCCACCTAAGGGACAGGGTCTGCAGGGGCAGCTGGCTCATGGCACCGGGGGGCACCTAAGGGCTCCCCCACAGAGGTGCCCAGCCGAGAGGCCCCACTCAGCCCCCCTGGCACCCATGCCCTCAGGCCCCATACTGCCCCCCCCAGGCACCCCTGCCCCCGCACCCTCCCACTGTAGCCTGGCCACAGCCACAGTGGCAACAAGAGCACAGAGCCCTTGGCCTAGTGACAGGGCCTAGGCTTTGCCAGGGGCTCCAGGGGTGCGTCCATGAGGCTGGCATGGAGCATGCATCTCCTTGGGTGTCAAGACCCTGAGCTGCCCATGGGCCATAAGTCGGCTGGGCTGGAAGGTCACATCAGCCTCCAGTGCAGCTCCCCAATTTGACCCCTGGGGCCACGGTGGCTGGGGGTACCCTGGAGAGCAGTGAAGGCTACAGCCCTGGCCATGCCCCCTCCAATACACCAGCTCTCCCTGTTCCCTGCCCAGCCAGACTCCCCCTTAGCCCCTGGCTGCCCTGCTGTGGTTGGTGCTGAGCCAGGGGGGTGATTCACCCAGCCACCGGCATCCCCAGCCATGCTCTCTGCCCAGGACTTCCCTGTGGGCCAAAGATGCTGCCTGGACTGGCCGGGGGGCTGCAGCCCACCCAGCTCGGAAGTGTGCCTGATAGCCCCTGGGGGTCCATCCCACATGCCCACGACCCCCTGGGCAGCTGGCCTGGCTCTGGAGAGATGCCTCTGCCCAGGCCAGCCAGAGCCTCCCCAGCTCCAAGAGGATGGTGGCTGGGCTAGGATCCCAGGGGCTAGCGGGGCCACAACTGGTTTCATTGCTGTTTTATCTGATACACTGATTTCACCTACAGAGTCAGGCAAATCTCCCTGCTAAGACCCAGACAGAGCCCTGGGCATGGAAGAGCCTGGCACACCAACCCTACACACAGATTGGAGTTGGGGGACTCCTGCCAGCATCTCCCTAGGGAGGGCCCTTTGGCTGGGGGAGGCAAGGGGTCCTCCACCCTGCCCTCGTTTGGTGTCACTCTTCACAACCATACCTAGCAGAGCCCTTGCTTAGCAGTCCACGCAAAGAGTACCGCTTCCGCCAGCCCTGGGTGGGCATTTCAGGCCTGGAGGAGATGTGCCTCTGGAGTTCAGCCCAGCAGGGATGGCCCAGGGATAATTAACCCTGCTGGCGCAGCGGGATGGACTGGTGGCCTCCTGAGTCTATAAATGCCCCTCACCCCTGTGCCCACCCCTCACCTCTCTGCTGTAGTCTGCTTCCTACCTTTCGGCACGTGCAGACCACAGGAAGACCTGTTCCATTTCCATGGGTTCTGATGGAGCTGAGAGGTGGAATCACATGGGGGGGGTGCTGATAAGCATTTGGAGACCAAGGAGATCTTCTCCCTAAGAGGGGATGGAGATGGGAGAGGGCTGGAAAGGTGGATGTGAACCCAAACCACTGCTGGTGCCCATCACTAATAACTTGAATGAGATTCTGTGCCATAGTCTCTGGGGCAGTACTCTTCAGCACCCTGTGCTGTGCCCTACACCAGCACCCTGCACTGTGCCCCCCTGCACTGTGCCCTGAACCCTGCACAAGACTCCTTGACTCAACATTCTGTACTGGGATCCCTGGCCTGGCCCTCTGCTTTAGGCTCCCTGACCTGGTCCCCTGCACTCGCTGGACTACTTACAGACTTCACCAGTAGAAAAGCCCCTTTTGCCACCCTGTTCTTAGCTGCAGCATCACCAATAACCAGATCTTGGATGTGCCTCAGACTCCAGCCTCTAGTCCTCCCCAGTCAATGGCCTTTTCTTCCATTGCATTTCATGGTGCATTGCATTATGAGGTGCCCATTACCTCCCCTTTGCACTGAACTCATACCAAAGTGACCTTTCGACCCCACTGGTAGGCGATCCCTTGTGCCACTGAATCTTGTGCATCCACAACCAGCTCACTGGGGATGCAAACTCATGTGATCCACCTGCACCCACAACATGCACTGTAAACTGAAAGCAAGACACCCAGGGTGTGCTGCTTCTCTAGTGCAGTGCAGGCAGCCTGGCTAGGGATTCTTTCTGTGGTCCCCACTCACTCTGTCTACCAGACCACCCCTGCTACCACTCTGCCTTCAGTGAGCATTAAATACACATCCCAGGCTGGGGAGGGGGTCTCTGCCCTCCCACAAGGAGGCTGTTTCTGTCCCTCAGAGCTAAGAAGAAGAAGTGGAGCAGTCAACAGTAGAGCAATTCTGTAGCCATGTGCAAGAAAAATCATTGCTAGTGACCAGCTGATAATAACGAATCACCATATGGACTAGTGGCTAGAGTAGGCGGGGAACTGGGTTCTATTTCTGGCTCTCTGTGTGACACAGAGTAGGTCACATCACCTTTCCATGCCTCAGTTTCCCCTTCTGCAAAATGGGGACAGTTCTATCTATCTTCTGGGGTCATGTGGGACTTAATTAACTGATGTTTACAAAGGGCTTGGAGATCAGTGGTTGAAAGGTACTATATCAATGCTGGGGCACTGGCCTGGGCGCCAAGAACATGGGGTTTTCATCTCTGCTCAGCCACGGACTTACTGTTGAACTTCTGGCATCTCTTGGCTTCCACATTCCTGAAAGTTTCTTGTCTGATCTATTTAGACTGTTAGCCATTAGGAGTGGGCGGCAATGCTGTGTGTATTTGGACAGTGGCTAGCGTAGCCACTCCTGGTCTTGCTTGTGACTTGTAGACAAATCAATAATAACGACATCTGGGATTTATATAGCTCCTTCTATTCAAGGATCTCAGAGTGCATGAGCATGGTGAAGCAGTACCACTTGGCCAGGACAACAGCAGAACTGAAGGAAGAGAGAAACCCTTGCTGGAGAGGATGCCCACGTGGTCCTGAGATGTTCTCCGTAAGTGTTCAATGGAAGTTGGTGGTAAACCAAGTTGTGGGGGAGGCTGAAGAGATGGAGTCAGCCATGGGAGAGGGGAGGCCAGTGGAGAGAGTGGAGCAACTTAAAGAATAAGTCAGTGGAGGAGAGGAGCGGACTGCAATTGGCAGAGGAGTCTCTGATGTCACTGATCACAGAAGAGCTGAGTGGAAGGATGGAGGGGGTGGTTGTGTGCAGTGCTGAAGGAGATGCGTTGGTGACCAAAGAGAGGGGATGCAGCAATGGAGGATGAAGTTTCAAATAGAGGAGGGGAGCTTGGGGAGATGGGATGTGAAAATGGAAGCTGAAGTCACTGAGGATGAGGGTGAGAGGAGGGGAGAGCCAGGAGGCAAGGATCAGAGAGGAAGGTGGCTGGGGAGAAGCCCCGCAGGGAAGCCTGGGGAAGGGTTGTTCCAGGGAGTAGACAATGGGAAGGGAGAAAAGGGGTCTGGAAATGGAAGATGTGAGAGGGCAGAAGTCCAGCTATTCCAGCATGTTCCTTTGTGGAGTAAGAGCACACTGGCAGCCCCAGTCAGTAGTGGAGACATGCTGGTGGATGACCATCCTGGCTGGTGCCTCATGGAGGGCAGTGAGCCATCTCTGGCACCAGAAATGTCCTGAGCTGGGAAATGTGGATGCTGGGCAGATGCAAGTCTCATGTAAATGGAGTGCAGCTGCTGCAGAAATTGCACACCACATGCCAAGCAGCTGCCAAGCCAGCAAGCAGCGCAAACAGAGATTCAGGCTCAGAGCCACTTTCTTCAGGGGAAGGGCTGAGCACAATGAACACACAAGTAAGAAAGACTATCCCCTCTCCAGCCTGGATCTGCCTGACAAGTGCCCGTCTGCGACTCTACTTTCCAAACCAGCCTCCAAGAGTGGAGAGGGGTGGAAGAGGAGGTTGCTGACCAGCCCCTGGAGGTTCTTTGAAATGTGTGCTCCATATCTGTATTCCAGTGGGGGTTACGCATGTGCACCATGTGCCCGGAGCCAGAGAATTTGAAAGTAGTGTCCGCTGGTCGATGCATGCACTCTGGCTCACCTCATGTGGATCAAGGTGAAAAAGGGTAGGGTGGACTGCCCACCTCTCCAGTTCCTTCTCCATCGCGCATCAGATCTGAAGGATAGGTGAAGGAGGATGGACAGTGGCATACAAATAGGGATGACACATCTTGAAGAATCTCTGGTTACAAGTAAATAACCTCCTCTTCTTCTTTGGCTGATGGTCGCTATTATATTTCACTCTGGGTGATTGATAAGCAGTACCTAAGTAGGAGCAGGGTAGGGTTCAGCAGAATATCACCGTCCCAAAAGAAACATGAGCAGAAGCGTCCTGCACCAGGACATAATGTGCAAAATGTGTGAATGGAGCCCCACATTGCCACTTTACAGATGTCCAGGAGGGGCACTGCCTGAAGAGATGCCACAGTCATTGCTTGCACTGTGGTGGAATGAGCTCTTACCCCATGGAGGAGATGGGGGAGGTTCCAAAGCTGCTCGCAGAGTAGAATTCAGCCAGTTATCCATTTGGAGATTCTTTGGCGGAGATAGCATGCCCTCTGACTTGCTCTGCTATAGCATTGAACAGCCTCAGGAATTTCCTGATTGGTGGTGTTCTCCGTAGGAAGAAAGCCAAGGCCCACTGAATATCATTCACGCGGTTTTGGGAAGAACACAGGTAAGTGAATGGGTTGGTTAAGGTGAAATTCTGAAACTACTTTAGAGGTGAATTTATGGTGCATATGTAAACCTTGTCTTTATGAAATATAGTGTATGAAGGATCTGCCATTGTCGCTCAAGGTGATGGCTACAAGAAAGGTGACTTTCATGGAAAAGAGGGACATGGAGCAAGCAGCTAAAGGCTCAAGGGGGAGGGGGGGTTTGCGAGCACTGAGAGAACAAGGTTCAGGTCTCACTGGGATGCAGGCTTCTGAGTAGGGGGGAAGATTCTTTCTGGGACTTTCCAGAATCTAATGGTCAGTGAATGTGCGAAGACCGAGTAGCCTTGAGAAGGCGGATAGTATGCAGTGATTGCTGCCAAGTGGACTTGCAATGAGGTGACGGACAAACCTGATGTCTTCAAAGACATAGTCCAAGAAGAGAGGAATATCTGGAGTCTCCAGGAGAACACCTCTTTGTTGTACCCAAGACGAGAAGTATTTCCATTAGCTAGGTAACATTTTTTAGTAAAATCCTTTCTACTATTAGAGAGACTGTCTTGTACCATTGTGGAGCATCCTTGGTCTAAAGATGATGACCATCTGCGTACCAAGCCCTGAGTTGGACTGGACATGCATCCAGGTGTTTAATCTTGCTGTTCCACTGGGTCAGAAGCTCAGGAAACATTGGGAGGATGACTGGGATAGGTTGGGGATGACACGGATAGGTTGGGAAAACAGAACTATCTGGGCTAGAAGGGGACAAACAGTGTAACACTGTTGCAAAAAAAGCAAAGACCATTCTGGGATGTATTAGCAGGAATGTTTTAGGAAAGACATGAGAAGTAATTCTTCTGCTCTACTCCACACTGAGTAGGCCTCAGCAAGCCTATTGTGTCCAGTTCTGGGCACCACATTTCAGGAAAGATATGGACAAATTGGAGAAAGTCCAGAGAAAAGCAACAAAAATGATTAAAGGTCTAGAAAACATGACCTATGAGGGAAGATTGAAAAAATTGGGCTTGTTTAGTCTGGAGAAGAGAAGACTGAGAGGGGACATGATAATAGTTTTCAAGTACATAAAAGGTTTTTACAAGGAGGAGGAGAGAGAAAAGTTGTTCTCCTTAACCTCTGAGGATAGGACAAGAAGCAATGGGTTTAAATTGTGGCAAGTGCAGTTTAGGTTGGACAACAGGAAAAACTTCCTAACTGTCAGGATGATTAAGCACGGGAATAAATTGCCCAGGGAGGTTGTGGAATGTCCATCATTGGTGGTTTTTAAGAGCAGATTAGACAAACACATGCCAGGGATGGTCATGCAGCACCCCCAGGTTTTAGCCAGGTCTCCACTACTGTCCTCCTGCCTCCCACCCCACCCCGGCTGCCAGCCCGCCATCCCCCACACTCTGGTTGCTGGCCCACTGTCCCCTGGGTCCCAGCTGCCAGCTTCCGGGGGGTGGGAAGGGTAGGACAGGGGTAAGGGAACTGGCTTTCAGCACCCCCACTATTCAAAGTGTTCCCACTCCACTGGTCTAGATAATACTTAGTCCTGCCAGCAATGCAGGCGACTGGACTAGATGCTCTCAAGGTCCCTTCCAGTCCTGCAATTCTATGATTCTATGATCAGGATGACCCTCACTCTGTCCCGACGGATTTTGCACTGAACTCATGGCAGAAGCAGTAGTGTAGGGAGGCACAGCTGAACTGATCCGAACAAGTAAGAAGCAGAGCATCGCTCTGGGAGTGGTGACCTAGGGCTTCTCTGGAGAAATATATTGTATATTTGCTGTTTGCTTAAGAGGCAAACAGGATCCCTGGCGGGGTTCCCCATAGAGTGAAAATATTGCACAGTACCAAGTCATGGAGTTCCTACTCATGGTTGACTGCAAAATGTTTTCTGAGGGAATCTGTGACCACATTTTGCTTCCCTGGAAGAGAGGCTGCTGATAGAGTGATTTGATAGCTGATACACCAGTTCCAGAGCACAAAAATTGTTAAGTACATCAGAAGCAGGAAGCCTGCCTAACAATCAGTGGGGCCACTGGATGACTGAGGTGCTAAAGGAATGCTCCAGGAAGATGTGGCCATTGCAGAGAAGGTAAATGAATTCTTTGCATCGGTCTTCATTGCAGAGGATGTGAGGAAGAATCCCACACCTGAGCCATTCTTTTTAGGTGACAAATCCGAGGAACTGTCCCAGATTGAGGAGAGGAGGTTTTGGAACAAATTAATAAATTAAACAGTAATAATTCACTAGGACCAGATGGTATTCACCCAAGAGTTTTGAAGGAACTTAAATATGAAATTACAGAATTACTAACTCTAGCATGTAACCTATCAATTAAATCAGCCCCTGTACCAGATGACTGGAGGATAGCTAACATTAAATTTTTTTAAAAGGTTCCAGAGGTAATCCTGGCAATTTCAGGCTGGTAAGGCTAACTTCAGTACCCAACACATTGATTTAAACTATAGTGAACAGAATTATCTGACACATAAATTAACACAACTTGTTGGGGAAGAGTCAGCACAGCTTTTATAAAGGGAAATCATGCCTCATCAATCTATTAGAATTCTTTGAGGCAATCAACAAATATGTGGACAAGAGTGACCCAGTGGATATAGTGTACTTGGACTTTCAGAAAGCCTTTGACAAGGTCCCTTACCAAAGCTCTTAAGCAAAGTAAGCAGTAATTGGATGAGAGGGAAGGTTCTCATGGAACAGTAACTGGTTAGAAGACAGGAAACAAAGAGTAGGAATAAATGGTCAGTTTTCAGAATGGAGAGAGGTAAATAGCAGTGTCTCCCAGGGGTCTGTACTGGGACCTGTGCTGTTCAACATATTCATAAATGATCTGGAAAAACGGGTAAACAGTGAGGTAGCAAAATATGCAGTGATGCAAAATTACTCAAGATAATTAAGTCCAATGCACACTGTGAAGATTACAAAGGGATCCCACAAAACTAGGCAACAAAATGGCAAATGAAATTCAATGTTGATAAATGCGAAGTAATGCACATTGGAAAACATAATCCCAATTATACATACAAATTGATGTGGTTTTAATTAGCGCTCAAGAAAGAGATCTTGGAGTCAATGTGGATAGTTCTCTGAAAACATCTGCTTAGTGTGCAGCAGCAGCAAGAAAAGCGAACAGAATGTTAGGAACCATTAGGAAAGAGATAGATAATAAGATAGATAATATCACAATGCCACTATATAAATCCATTGTACACCCACGCCTTGAATACTGTGTGCAGTTTTGGTCACTCCATCTCAAAAAGATATATTAAAATTGGAAAAGGTGCAGAGAAGGGCAACAAAAATGATTAGTGGTATGGAACAGCTTCCCTATGAGGAAAGATTAAAAAGACTGGGACTATTTAGCTTGGAAAAGAGATGATTAAGGAGGATATGATAGAGGTCTACAAAATCATGACTGGGGTGGAGAAATTAAATAAGGAAATGTTATTCACCCCTTCACAAAACACAAGATCCAGGGGTCACTCAATGAAATTAATAGGCAGCAAGTTTAAAACAAACAAAAGGGAGTATTTCTTCACACAATGCACAATCAACCTGTGGAACTCATTGCCAGGGAGTGTCATGAAGGCCAAAACTATAATGGGACTCAAAAAAGAATTAGATAGGTTCCTGGAGGATAGGTCCATCAATGGCTATTAGCCAGGATGGTCAGGGATGCAACCCTGTGTTCTGGATGTCCCTAGCCTCTGACTGCCAGAAGCTGGGACTGTACGACAGGGGGTGGATCACTTGATGATTGCCTGTTCTGTTCATTCTCTCTGAAGCACCTGGCATTGACCACTGTTGGAAGACAGGATACTGCGCTAGATAGACCATTGGTCTGACTCTTCTGCACACAGAGCAGCAGATCTTGCTCCCCCTTACTTGTTGATATAGAAGACAGTTGTAATACTGACATTATATGAACGTGGATGAATGGAAGAAAGGACTCACACATGCCTTCCATATGCTCACAACTCCAGGAGACTGATGTTCCTCCTGATGTCTCAAGATGTCCAGGCACCTTATGCTGTGTGGTTGTTCATGTGGGCTGCCCAACCTCATAGGAATTCATCTGTCCATAGTGATGATCCTGTCCAGAGAATAAGGGAGAAAGGGGACACCCATGCACACCTGATGAGGATTTGTCCACCACAGTAAGGAAGACAGTACCTTGGCTGGAACTGTCACCATGAGGTTCATGGAATGATAGTTTGGGGAGTATACCAGCTGCAGCCATATTTGAAGGCAATGAAGGTGAAGTCTTGCAAATGAGTGACATAGGTGCATGAGGCCCTATTACCTAGGAGAGGCAGCCATGTCTTGACCAGTATTTGAGGGTTGCTAGTGATGTGAACTATGATATTGTTCATGGTCTGGAACTTGTCCCTGGGCAGGTACACTCTTGTGATCAAATTTAAAGTTGCCCCGAGGAAGTCCAGAGATTGTGTGAGTATGAGAGCAGATTTTTTGATATTTATGCCAACTCTCAGTGAAGAGAAGAGATGTAGCATCATGGAAGTTGATGGACAAACCTTCTGGTGGGACTTGGCCATGAGGATCCGGTCATGAATGCAGGGGATGACAATGAGCCACGACATCTGACATGGTCTGCTACAACCAATATCTAGGTAAAGACTCTGGGGGTGGTCGCTATGTTGAAGGGAAGAAGACTGTACTGAAAATGGTCAGAGCTTAACATGAATCTAGGAAAGCATCTGTGGGTGGAATGAATGTCTACATGAAAGCAGGCGTCCTTCACATCGAGAGTATGAACCACCTGCCCTTATCTAGAGATGGAATTATCGCTGCCAATGTGACCATGTGAGTTTGCAAATGAAGCAGTTGAGATGGAGGAGGTCAAGGATTCATCTCCAACTGCCCTTCTTTTTGGGTATCAGGAAGGAGGTGAAGTAAAGCCCTCTCCCTTGGTATTGCGGAGGGATGTGTTCTATAGCTCCTCACTACGGTAAGAAGTTCATCTCTTGTTTGCGATACTCTCATGAGAGGGGTCCCCAAAGGGGTGGCAGGGAGAGGAGTTTTGGAGGAGGTAGGGATGCAAACTGTAATGTATATTCAGAGTGGATGACGTTCAGCAGCCACTTGTCTGTTGTTATCACGCTCCAGTTGTTGAAAAAGCACAAAATGGTAGGGGAAGGAGGGAGTCAGGAGGTGTTGGGCTCAGTGTTTTATAGCTCTTGAGCCCATGTCAAAAATAATGTCGAGCCAAAAGTTGAGATGAGATTCTGAGCCTGTTGGGGAGGGTGTAAGGAACCAGGACTTTTGACTCCTCTGTCTCTTGCGTGGTGGTTCACAGGATGGAAGAACTGCTGGCTGATGGGTGGTGAAACTTCCTCTTAGTGGCAGGCACTCCACTCATCCTGGAGTCCTTCAGGGTATGGATGGACTCGTCTGACTTTTGGTTGAGGAGAAGTGATTCATGGAAGGGGAGGTTTTCGATGGTATTCTGGACCTCCTTAAGGAACCCAGATGCCTGGAGCCATGATTCCCTGCACATGACTCAGCTTCAGACTGGAGCAGTCCTGGCTATCAGTTTGCCTTCATCTACAGAGTTTGAAAACAAGCTTTGTCCTGCTGTGGAAGTCTGTCAGTAAATGCTGCAAACTTGGCATGGTTCAGAAAATGATATTTAGCCAGTAGTGCCTGATAAGATGATAAGAAGACCTTTCTTCCCAGCAGAGCCAGGCATTTGCCTGCTTTGTCAGCAGGAGTAGACCAGGGTATTGCTGTCTAGCCCTTTCAAAAGTGACTTGGACCACCAGTGAATTGGGAATGGGACGAGAAAACAAAAATTGCACACCCTTGGAAGGCAAGTAATAACGCTTCTCCACCCCTTTGAGGGCAGGAGCACAGGTGGCAAGGATGTGCCAAACTGTCTTAGCTGGCTCTAGTATGGCTTCGTTAATGGGAAGAGCTATTCTTGCATGCTTCTAGGCCCCCAGATGTCTAAGAGTTTGTAGAGGGAGTCTTGGATCTCCTTGAGGGAAATCTGAAGCTCTTCAGCAACTCTGCAGAGAAGGTTCTGGGATTGCCTGAAGACATCAGGAGGGAAAGTGGGGCGGGGGGGTGGAGTGGGGTGGAGAAGGGGATGTTGAAGTCACTGCTTCATCCAGGAATGACAATGACAGTCTTGCCTTCTAAGGGGAGTAGTGGGGGCAAAAGACATATCTGGCTTCAAGACTAAGCTTGATAAGTTTATGGAGGGGATGGTATGATGGGATAGCCTCATTTTGGCAATTAATTTGGCAATTGATCTTTGATTATTAGCAGGTAAATATGCCCAATGGTCTGTGATGGGATGTTAGATGGGTGGGATCTGAGTTACTACAGAGATTTCTTTCCTGGATGCTGGCTGATGAGTCTTGCCCACGTGCTCAGAGTTTACCTGATCGCCATATTTGGGGTCAGGAAGGAATTTTCCTCCAGGGCACATTGGAAGAGGCCCTGGAGGTTTTTTGCCTTCCTCTGCAGCATGGGGCATGGGTCACTTGCTGGAGGATTCTCTGCACCTTGAGGTCTTTAAACCACGATTTGAAGACTTCAGTAATAGGTTAGGGGTGTGTTACAGGAGTGGGTGGGTGAGATTCTGTGGCCTGTGTTGTGCAGGAGGTCAGACTAGATGACCATAATGGTCCCTTCTGACCTTAAGTCTACGAATCTTTGAGTGTATGGAGAACAAGGCTGAGTCCAAGCACAGGACTCAGCATCAAGACTCCTGGCCTCTATTCCTGCCCCTGAGCCTGATGTGCTGGGCATCTTTTAAACAAAGCACTTCTCCGCCCTGTATCTCTGTGTTCACATCTGTAAAATGAGGCTTGTGCCACTGAGCTACCTCCTAGGGGGTCGTGGGGTTAATTCCCCAATGTCTATAAAGTGCTCGGAGAGCCTCAATCACAAGCTGCTGTAGAAAGGCAACATGTTGCTAGGATCAGTGTTGCTCATCTCCTCCTTTCTTTGGCATCACTTGCTAGCCAATATGCCATTTTCAGCTGCTTTTCACGCAACCCTCCATCAGCCTGCAGGACAAGGTGCCTTTACGAATTGCAGTCAGGCCCCAGTGCCCACCAGCAATTCAGCAGTGCATGAATATTTCAGGGGGGTGGTTGTTGTTTTGCAATGCTCAATAACAAAGATAAACACACAGGGAGAGAAATATCTTCCCTCCAAGCTGGAGGACTTTAATATTTTATCACTCAGAGCACAAAATATTTATGAATTATCATATGTCAATCACCAGTTGAAGATTAATTGTGACCTTTTCCAAACAGGAAGCACATGTTCCCCTTCATAGCTGGGACACTAATGCCCCGCCCCAGCAAGAGGAGCGACAGGCATGGGAGATGCCTTTGAATATCGTCACCTAGAGGGGATGCCCAAGTCCTGCAAAGTTCTCTATTTTAGTTATCTGGCCCTCATCACTACAGCTTCTTAGCACAGTCATTCCCCACAACTCCCTGTGCGTGTGTGGATAGCCTCCATTTACATGTGGGGAAACTGACGCATGTGGTAGCTTAAGTGCATGGGAGGCAAGTTTGTAGAAATTTTGGTGGTGCCCAGAACCCGCCTCCTCAACTCTGCCCCTTCAAACTCCACCTCCACCTGCCTAAGGCTCTGGGCGGGGTTTCAGGGGGGAGGTCTGGGGTACAGGTCCTGGGCTGGGGATTAGGGTGCAGGAGGGGTGCAGACTTTGGGAAGGAGTTTGGGTGCTGGGTGCAGGCTCCGGGCTGGGGCACGGGGTGGGTGTGCAGGAGGGGGTGAGGGCTGCAGGTTTTGGGATGGAGTTTGGGTGCTGGGTGCAGGCTCTGGGCTAGGGCAGGGGATGGGTGTGCAGGAGGGGGTGAACGGTGCAGCCTTTGGGACTGAGTTTGGGTGCAGGCTCGGCTGGGGGTGGGGGTGTAGGAAGGGGGAGGTGGTGCAGGCTGGGGCAGAGGATCAGGCTGCAGGGGAATGAGGGTTGGGGCTGAGGCTGAGGGGTTCATGATGCAGGGGGGCTCAGAACTGGGGCAGAGGCTCAGGGTGCAGGGGAATGAGGGTTGGGGCTGAGGCTGAGGGGTTCATGATGCAGGGGGGCTCAGAACTGGGGCAGAGGCTCAGGGTGCGGGAGGATGAGGGCTCTGGCTGGGACAGAGGCTCAGGGTGCAGGGGGATGAGGGCTGTGGCTGGGGCTGAGGATTCGGGTGCAGGGGGATAAGGGCTCTGGCTAGGGATGAGAATCAGGGTGAGGGGGGATGAGGGCTCTGGCTGGGGATGACGATTAGGGTGCGGGGGGATGAGGGGTCTGGCTGGGGCAGAGGATCAGGGTGCAGGGGGATGAGGGTTGGTGCTGAGCATGAGGGTTTGGGCGTTGGAGAGGCTCAGGGCTAGGGCAGAAGAGCAGGGTAAGGGCAGCCTGCCTTGCCATTAGCGGATGGCAGGCACTAGGACCCTGGGGCAGCAGACAGCAGTTCCGCTGGGAGCCGATCTGTGAGCAGGCAAGGATGCGGTGGAGGGGGGATACAGGGGGAGGGGTGGAAGGTGGAGGCCGGGACCCGCTCCAGGCAGGGACGCGGCGGGGCGGGGCAGTGGGGGGAGACCCGCGGGGGCCGGGGGCGGGGCCGGGACCTGATCCAGGCAGGGCTGGGGGAGTGACCCAGCTCCAAATATTGCTGGAGCAGGGCACCCGGCCCTGAATATTCCTGGAGCCTGGGCACCTCGAGCCCATATAACCCACCGCCTATGCTTAAGTGACTTGCCCAACTTCACACAGGAGGGCTGTGGCTGAGCTGGGAGATGAAGCTAGAACTCCGGAGACCAAGACCAAGGCCCTACCCACTAACCCATCCTCCCTCCTGGCTGCTGAGCTTCTCCTGGTAAGTGCTCAATGCCCGCTGGTCCCGGGGACCTCAGTGCTATCTGAAGGCACTCAGGGTAGGCACGGCAGTGCTCAGGGCACTGGTGAGGGAAAGGCCAGGCTGATCTCCTAGCTCCCTTCTTCAGCTGACCTCGCTCTGTGGTTCTTTTGGCTGCAGCATTTGATCACACTTTAACCTCCCCTCTTCCTGGTGGCCATCTCTCCTCTGTCCAGGCCAGGCCTAGCCACATGGGATCCCTAGTCAACACTGGCTTTGACTCATCTCCTGTTGCTCCCAAGCATGCCCCAGAATCCCTTGAACTGGCTGTGGATGCTTGTCCTTATCCCTTTGCAGCTGGCCCCGTGGAGCAGGGAATTTGAGGGGCACTACTGCTGACCACTCCATTAAGCACAACCCTTCTAGAAATTGGTCTGTGCCAACACCCGGCCTGCTTCCCATCTTCTCTGCACATATTTCCAGCCTGTGATATTTCGTCTCCCTGTCTCCAGCCCCACCTCTTGCCTGTCCATTTCCTTGCACACTCCCTGTCCTCCCTCCTTTTCTGTCTGGTTTCCTCCTTCCCTGCTCTGCTCCTCTCCCATTCTCCCACGCATGGGCAAACTGGGCAGTGCTGCTCCTCTTTGCTCTGCCATGAGGCCAGGTCCTGCACCAGGGTTCCCCCCACTGGCCTCACCTTGCTTCCAGCAACCCGAGTCCCCATTCAGGGATAGGGGGTGGGGGGTGACATTGCACCTGGGCTGGAAGGCGGGGGCTGAGTGTGGAGCGGACTCTGTGGAGCAGGAGCTGGGGCCAGCAGCTGCAGCAGGGATGGCTCCACAGGAACTGACATTGCGTCCCCTGGGAAACATTTAGCTACAAGAGCCAGGGGAAGGGAAGGCAGCTTAGTGGTGTGCTCTCCTATGCTTCCTATAGGGGTGTAGGAGAATAAAAGCCCCCAAGTCTCTTTCAATGCCAGAAATCCAAGTCACAAGAGAAACCAGTCATACAAAACAGCCACTGTAACTTTCCAAAGTGCCCCCCGATCAGCCATTGCAAGGAACCCAGGCCTCAGCCATTATACTTTCCACTTTGGTACCACATTTGCCGGTATTCTATCCAGAATTAGGATGGTGATTTTGCGGTGTGAATGAAGTATTAAGGACAAGTTTTATCTCAGTAAGGAAATTCTTTTCAACACCTACATCTAAATCAGCCTGATACATCGACAGATTTAAACCTGTGACATATAAAATCAATGTTTAAATACAGCTAGAACAAGGATTTCATTTCAGGCGAAAATAAGCAAACTCCTCTAACAGCTCTGTCAATATCTTCACACGAGACAAACCCTCACACTAAAATCGCTTGTCTTAGATCTTCAAGGCGCTCAACTCATGCTAATTTTTGGACCTCCTTTCCAAAACCTGGCCTCTGTTTGCACACATGCGGCCATTTACGTAGCATCTGCATGTGAATGATTGAATGAAAGCTTGTTTGTGCTCCCAGTGGCACTGCAAGTGGATTTGGCGTTCAGCAGTTCTACTGCACATGTCCAATCAATTCGGAGCCTACATAGAATTCATATTCGCAGAATTCCCCCAAGAGGAACACAAATGAGTTTGGGGCATGCAAAGCCTGTTGCTGCTGCACCTCCCAGTGCCCAAAAGGGGCTGTGGGAGCGACTGGCATGTGCGGACCACACAAATATGGAGGCTGGTGAGATGTGGCCTTTAACTAGACCAGAGGTGGATGATCTAAATGACTTGGCCAGTGGAAACTTTTGTTTTCTTCCTATTTATCAAACACATCCAAGTCATTCTCCCTAGGCCTTCCCTGGAAGCTTGTTCTGCAGAGCTTCATGGTCAAAGAAGGGAGAAAGAAACTAGATTTTCAAAGCCAGGCATGCAGAAGGGAGCGTGCCAACCCCATCTGTCTGGTTCACCACTGTGCACCATCTGAGGAAAGAGTCAGTCTGGATATGTGCCCCCACATATCCATATGTGCCTGCTTACCTGGACTGGCCTGGGCATTGCATGCCACACTAGAGATCTGGGCCTCTATGAGAGCCGTTCAGAGTGCCATATTTGTACTGCTCCACTCTTTGTTCTCCTTAGGGCAAGTGGAATGTTGCCAATCCAGAACTGAGCATATTCACTGTGGGGTGGTGGTGTTTGGAGAGTGGTATTTGAATCAGCCTGGTCAGAGATGGGGAGACAGGTGCAAAGGAGGTGCTCAGGTCTGAACTTCCCCAAAGTTCAGGGGCCTTCAAAGCTCACTGGTTCAGTCCCTACTCTACTTATGACACCATCAACCAGGACGTTCTTACACCCACTCTCTTCTCCTCTGCCCATGGCTTGCCTGTAGAGCCCTGCACTGTCACAGGGGTACAATTCAGAAAAGATCTCGGCTCGAAATTAGGGGCCACCTGAAGTGAGTTCCAAGGACCCCAGTGTGGAAGTGGCAGCTCCCTCCATGACTCTGTCTGCCTCGCTCCTGATGGGACCTGAGATCCACTGCCTAGGCCCCTTTTCCAGAGAACAGGCACATCATGGAGCAGGTGGTACCATAGCGACCAGGCCTGACCCTGGGGTGGGTCTGGGCCCCATTTAGAGGTGGCCCACCACTGCAGGCGGCGGCGGGGGGGAGAGACAGGAGAGCCCTTGCAGCTCTCCCAGTGGGGTTTAACAGAAACAAGCCACCTGCAGGGACAATTTGTTTTGCTCAAAGCCATTTCTGCCAGGGACAAAATTCTTCCTTCGTACAAATCCCTTGACTTCAATGGAGTTACCCCAGAGGCCTTTATTTGTGCTCAGCCTTTGCTGCCTGAAAGTCCAGTGCAACGAGCCCATGCTGGCAGCCTCTGCAATCCCAGACTTTTCACCCTGGCCCTGCTTTGCTTCAGGCCCCATCGGTGCTTCAAAGTAGAGTGACACCCACAGTTACAGCCCAGCGTTCGCTTTGGTCTGAACTGTGCTCTGGTGTTGCCAAGGGACCAGACAGGAAGCAATGGCAGAGTCAGGCAGTGGTGCCATGACATGTTCCTTACTGCGTCTTCCCCCAACAAGCAGCACTGCCTGCTAGTCCAGACCTGGGCTCCCATCCAGTTCAGCCCATGTGCTTGTGTCTCTCCTAAACAGAGACCAGCCACTGTGGCCAATAGCACCTCAGTTATGGCTGAGATGGGTCCAAGTCATTCAGTGTTACTTGGGGCCCAACCAGAACCTGAGGCCAGAGAGGAAAGGCTAACGCATTAGCCGCTAGCTCACCTCACTCCCACCTTCCGCACTCCCCATCACCGCAGTCCCAGAGGAGCTGCCGTGCCATGGACAGCACCACTATACCGCCTTAGAGCAGACTGAAACAAAATGAATTTCCCCAGCTTTTCACAATGCCTCCTCCGCCTTGCTCCCCAGCAGGCAGAACGGTGCTCAGGAGCCAGAGGCAGATGTGGCCTGGAGTCATCAGGAGTCACAGCTAACCCCAAGGTCTCCGAGGGACACACATTCACAGGGGCTCAGTTACCCATTGTGGGCAGCTGCAGGGAGCTAACAATCCAGACCTGCCATCCAGCAGGGAGGGGTGTGCTCTGGATCCCTGCATTAGACAGAGAGATGGAGAGTTAGGAGGAATGTGTGGACCGAACAGCTTTGCCCAGGGAATTTACCCCTCTCTAGCTGCATGGAGGTCTCTCACATCATGGGAAATGCTACACTGGACTGTCACCACGGCTGATTGTTTCAAGGGATGTGAGGATGTGCCGGAAGTAGTTCTCTTCCTTTCTTTCCATTCGGACCCAGTGGATTCGGGAGCCCTCACTTCCCTCTCCAGGGTGGGGCTGCTCGCTCAGCTGGCAGTGGTTTTATTAGGGCAGTGTTTTTCAAAGTTTGGGTCGCAATCCAGTAAGGCACTGGGTCGCCTTGCTCAGCACCCAGAGACCCTAGCGGCTCCGGTCAGCACCGCTGACTGGGACATTAAAAGTCCAGACAGTGGTGTTTCCCAGCTAAGGTTGGCTAGTGTCTAACTGTTCTGACACTGCGCTGCACTCTGGAAGTGGCCAGCAGCCAGTCCGGCTCCTAGGCAGGGGGCCACAGGGCTCCACACATGGGTCTCGACCGCAGGCACTGCCTTCCCCAACTCCTATTGGCTGCGTGGGGATGGACCTAGGAGCCGGACCTGCTGCTGGCTGCTTCCAGGGCGTAGGTCAGTTCACAGTGCTAGGAGAGGCGGGAAGCCTGCCTCTGCACCCCGGCTGTGCTGCTGACCGGGAGCTGCCAGAGGTAATTCCATGCCTCAAACCCACACCCCAGCCCTGAGCCCCCGCAAACCTAGAACCCCTTCCTGCCCCCCAAACCCCTCATCCCCAGCCTTACCCCAGAGCCTGCAGTCCCAGCCCAGAGCCCTGACCCCAGCCCACACCCCAACCCCCTGCCCCAGCCCAGAGCCCCCTCCCACACCTGAACCCCTCATTCCCAGCCCCACCCTGCAGCCCTCACCCCTGCACCCCAACCCTCTGCCCCAGCCCTGAGCCCCTCCCACACCCCAAACCCTCATCCCTAGCTCCGCTGCATTGCGGGCATCAACAATTTTCTTCAACTGGGTCCCCAGAAAAAAAGTTTGAAAACCAGTGTATTAGGGACTGGCCCTCTAATCCTCTTCACGTGCCTGCACTCTATCCTAAAAGAGGCAGGTTTGCCTGGTCAGGGGGAAGGGGTGGTATTAGGAGGGACTGAGTGTCTGGGTGGTCTGGGGGGAAGGCAGTTCAGAGCCAATGAATGGTGCCTGGAGTCCAGCACTGTTTGGCCCCTCTTTGGGGATGGCTGATGACTCCACTCATTGGCCTTTGCATTTTAAACCCCAGTGAAAGTGTTGGGGCTGCAGTGGGAGGGTGGTGACTGTGCCCACTGTGTACAGACGAGTCCTGGAGGCCATAGGCTGCCAGAGGAGAACGCCCCAGGGGCCCATGCCAACATGGACAATGCCCCCGATACCCTGCAGCAACAGGGCAGCTCCTCTCATGCTGCTTACACGCAGCCCGGCCAAGTGGGAGATGCCTCAGCACAAAGGTTCAGCCCTGCTTTGCCTGAAACATGGACCCAGCCATATGGATGGGCAAACACTTTTACCCACCTGCACCAATCCAGGCACACATCCAACAGCTCCCATGCCCAGACACATGCACACTCAAACTCCTGGCCACACACACCCACTCATCTACACATACTCAGCCATCCACTCCAAAAGCCAGGGATGTGGGTCCATGCCCACACACAGTGACCTTACACACACACACACACACAGGGGAGTCCTTGCACGCATACGTGTATGCACAGAGTCCATGCATATAGGGAGGGGTGCACACACACATACACAGTGTCCGTGCATATAGAGAGGTGTGCATAGATACACATATACACACAGAGTCCGTGCATACAGGGAAGGGTGTACACAGACACACATATACACAGTGTCCGTGCATACAGGAGAGGTACACACACACACCCACTCTTTGCATATAGGGAGGAGCATGTGTACACACAGAGTCTCCATGTATAGGGAGGGATGTCTACACACGCATACAGTGTCCATGCATATAGGGAAGGGTGTACACACACATATACACAAAGTCTGTGCATACAGGGAGGGACGTGTACATACACACACTCAGTGTCCAAGCATACAGGAGGGGTACACACATACACACACACTTTTTGCATATAGGGAGGGGCATGTGTACACACACACACAAACACACACACACAGTCTCCATGTATAGGGAGGGATGGCTACATACGCATACAGTGTCCATGCATATAGGGAAGGGTTTACACAGACACACATATACACAGAGTCTGTGCATATAGGGAGGAGCGTGTACACACACACGGAGTCCATGCATACAGGGAGGGGTGCGTACGCACACACAATGGCCATGCATATAGGGAGGGCCGAACATAGACACGCAGAATTTTAAAGCAATAAATTCAAACAATGTGGGATTTGTTTTTAAATGGCAAATGGAAAGCCCCAGCACTGACAGCTCATCCTCCTTCACAGCAGGATTCACAAAAAAGCAGCAGTTACTGTGAAATGGAGCAGAATTACTTTTTTCTTTAAAATACAATATAACAGTGCTGCAGAGAGGGGATATTTCCATATGTCAGCAAAATCTGGGGGGAAGCACAGTGCATTTTCTATCAACACTCCTGCTGCTCCTTCCTCTGCATATGTACATGCCCTCACAGACCCAGAGAAACAGGTACAATCCCTGCATCCAAGCACACACAGACACGCACCTATACACACAGACATGCACACACGCCTGCATACAGGCACCCAGATATACATGTGTAGACCCCTACATGCACACACTCTTGCATATAGGTGCACATACAGACACACCTGCATACAGGCACCCAGACATGCACATACATCTGCATACAGGCAAAGACAGGTAACAGATACACACACACTTGCTCCCACAGTCTTTGGAAATGGCTGATACTTCATGAGTAAAATCTTCTCTCAGAGCTGGCAGCACTGAGGATCTGCTCTTCGATGCCCCAACTGATGCCCAGGGAACACCACTGCATGCCAAGCAGAAGCAGCTGGTGACGTTCAAGTAAATCCAGGGGCACCATCAGCCATTGCTATGTCACAGGGAACCAACTGAGTACAGCCAGCTGCAGTGAGACCTAGGTGGTCCTATAAGCCCTAAGACCTGCCACCAATAGCTGGGGCATTGTGCATGGTGATGCCACTTAGGAAAACCCTAAGCCCCAACCCAAGGGGTTAATCCCCAGCCAACTGTCTATATTCAGAAGATGTGTCTGCTCCAGCTTCTAAATGCAATGACCTTTGTGGGAGGGGGCAGGCAAAGCATCCTCCCAAAGCAAGGTGCTGTCTGCTGCCCATGTTGAGCACTACCTCTGAAACGCACCTCAAGCACTGGGACAGATTTATAGTGGTGTCAAACTAGGCTTTAGATGCAGCAACAAGAGCACAGAGGAGAGTCAACATGCAATGGGGAGAGCTGGCTGAGGGAGCAGAGCTGGCAGGCAGACCCACCAGGGCAAGGGGGATGACTCTGATAATTGCATCCCCACTGATTTCCCCCCAGGCTGAGTCGATGCTGAGGAACAAGGCAAGCCTGATGCACTGCTGAGGGCCAAACCCCATTCATGCAATATGGATCCAGATCCATTAACAAATGCCAAGCGAGACATTGATCCAAGACCCCCACAGGCAGGACGTGAGCAAAGCGAGCAGAAGCACTATGGGGAAGATCAACCCTTGCAAACCCCCTCCTCTCTCCCTTCCCGCTCTCAGTGCCTTCACTAAGTCACAGCCATAAAGCTTTGAAAACTCACAGCTCTTCTCTCATGGATCCCAGACTCCAAGCCATTTCCACTGTATCTCCATGGGCTTCAGGAGACTTACACCAGGGACAGATCTGGGGCAGAGCTTCATTTTAGATCCCTGAGGCAGATACATTAGACCCAAACCAATCTACAGGTTATGTCACCAGCAACAGATGGGCCTCATGGAATCTCCACTCCACCATGAGGACTCTTTTAAGATTTAGGGTTTTGCAGATAGCACAAGGGCAGAATGAATAGTACAACTCTCAGCTGTTATCAGACACGGTTTCTGCTACAACACATCATCAAGGAAAATCTAATGAAACCAAAATAGACCAATAACAGCATCCAGGAATTTCCAGCACTTGGACACCAGCTCCCCTCAAATACAGCACCTAGGAATCTGCAATGCTGGGATATTCCTGCAGCCCCTGGGCTGCAATGAATACTTCCTGTCTGTGCCACTACACTATGGCATCTAAGAACGACCAGCACTTAGCCCCAGCTGCACTGAGTCTCCTGGCTTCCATCCCTTGCACTAGCTCTGATACAGAGCCAGCACTGGCATGCTGTCCCCTGAGACTGAAGTAGTCCAGCTTCTTGTGCTAGAACAGGTGCTCCCAGTTTGGCCAGTTAAGGAGGGGGTAGCACCTGAGGGCTATAAAGTATCAGGGAGAATCTGAGGGGAGACCTGGTGAGAGAAAGACCTGGGAGTGAGAAGACAGGAAGTGGTCTTTGGGGAAAGCCACAGAGAGGCTCCCTGCAGGCTGTCCCTGGAAAGAGGGAAGAATTAGCAGAGAGCCTGTGGAGGGGCTGAGCCAGAGCTAGAACACCATGGCCAGAAAAGAAAGGAGAGGGCTGAAGGTTGAGACCAGTAGGTTGAGATGCCTGATGTAAGCCAGGACAGGCTGAGAATGAGGCATAGTGAGGAATGCTCGAGCCATACTGGAGAGCCAGAGTGTGGCGAAGCATGAAGGAGATGTATCAGAGAGCTGCGGCATGGCCAGGAAGGAAGGAGCTGTACTGGAGAGCTGGTGCGTGGCGAGAGAGGAAGAAACCATATCAGAGAGCTGGGGCAGGGCATGGGATGAAGGAGCTGTACCGAAGAGCTGGGGCATGGCGAGGGAGCTGTACTAGAGAGCAGGGGTATGGTGTGGGATGAAGGAGCCATACTGAAGAGCTGGGGCATGGCGAGGGAGGAAGGAGCCGTATTGGAGAGCTGGTGCATGGTGAGGGAGCCATACCGGAGAGCCGGGGCAAGGCAAGGAACACCAGAGCCCTGCTTGAGGTACTGTCTGAACTATGGTTGTGGGATTCGGTGCTGGGACTGGTTTTGTTAGGGTATCTGTGCACAGGGCTTTCTTTTTTAATCAGTTGACCTCACCACAGACATTGGTCCACAGAAGACTGTTTGGACTATTTCTGGGGATTCTGAAGGAGGGACACTGAGTCACATTGTGCCTTGACTTGCTGCAGGAGGGCGTTTCATGCAGGAGGCACCTTGTGACAGACACCATTGCATAACCTCTGCTCTATCACATCCAGCTGCCCCTCCTGCACAGACACTTCTATAGCACAACACAACACTCAAGAATCTGTAACCTAAACCAGGAAAGGACTTTGTTCCCCAAATCTATCACAAAGAACACGGACCAGCCCCCTGTGCACCCCAATCCCCTCCCCAAAGGAATATGTTCATTGAAAATACTCAAGGAGGCTGCAATAGATGATGCAAGCGTGTCTTTAGCAATGTCAAGCCCAGGACATGGTCTGGCTGGAAACAGGCTGGGAAAGGAGAGGTGGGAACAAGCAGGACAGGCAGTTGACTGGATCAGACTTCACGCTTGGAGATGAGGATCTGAGTGACAAATTGAGAGGTTTTATTCTAAGTGACTTTTGAAAGGGCTGGAGTCAGAGCAGCAACCCTAGACCTGAAGTTCTCTACCATAGCACAGGGGCAGCAGTGCTGGCTTTTCTTCGCTGCCTCTGCCAATATGCCTTTCCCTGACCTGGAAGGAGCATTTCTGGCCCTTAGGGAGTTCGGTCTCCATGGCCCTTTCACTCCTGGCCTGTTCAAACTGCTATGCAGGAGGCCAAGTGCCAGCAATGATAGTGATTTCAGTGACGGGGATATCTGCTCATCAAGGTCTGGATGGCATGGCTCCCACTGCATTTCACACAGCCCAGGTAAGCCGCTAAGAAACTTCAAACTTGGATCAGCTGGGAGCACCACTTTTGTTCCAAAAATCACTTGGAAACAATGCAAGTGCTAAGTGTGTGACTTGTTCAGCTCTCCATGGGGCCGGGTAACAGACAAGCCAACGCGTTAAAGGACAGAATCACAACGACCCTCCCCTTGAGCCCTCAAATCTCAGAGGAAAAGCATTTGCTTTATTACAGATCCCAAAAGCTTAACATCTGTTTCAGGAGAATGATTTTACATTGTATATTTCCTTTTCCCATGGAATAAAACCACTATCTGCTCTTTGGTGCCAGTCAATGTGTGTCTATATGGTGGAGAACCAGGCTGTCTTGAGGAGATGGAGGGCTGGAGCAGGGAGACAGGCAAAGGGAGAACGTTTCTCTCTCTCTCTCTCTCTCACACACACACACACCCCCCTCGTGCAGAGAGCTCACCACACATTTATACACACGCAGCCTGGAAGTACATTTCACTGCTCATCAAACAGACTGCACCCCCAGCTCTCTGCTACAGCACACAAGCGGGTGAAAGGCTCCTGGAGAACAGCTCCTAGCTATGCTCTCCCTTGGTGGAGCTGTCCTTCTTTGTAACAACCAGAACATCTATCTTCAGAGGACGGGGAGAGGGGCTCAATGGGAATCGATGACTGAAATCTCTTGGCTAGAGAGAAAGAAAACAGGACAGATCAGTTCCTTCCGACTAAAGGGGAGGAAGCTGGAAGGACTCTGGTTTATTCTTCACCCCTCTCTTTCTCCAGAGCAGTGGGCTCCTTAGCCCACTTGGCCTTTGTGGTCTCCTGCTCCTCGGCATAGCCCAGGTCAGAAGGCTGCCCTGCCGACCCATCACCATTGCCTTCCAGATCCAGCTCCTCGAAGGAGGAGCCACTGGCCCCTGACTCGCTGTAGCTGTGCTCGCTGTGATTGTCCAGTTCATCCCGCCCGCGGCCAGCTGCGAAGGGGGACAGGAAGGAGGTGGCCACCGAAGTCTCTCTGCTATCGGTCGTGGCCTCCAGGCTGATGGAGCTCGTCTCGCTCAGGGTATCAGCCCCTTTTGAAGAGAAGAGGAACAGGTTAACGTGGAGGGGAAGGAGAGAGCAAGGCAGAGCTCATGGGGTGCAGGGCTGAACACAGAAGCGAAGAGAAGGCTGTTGCTACATCCCTATGCTTGAAGACTTTATTCACCTTGTTTTCCATTGCACATCCCCCCACTGAAGAAACTTCCCATACAGTGATCCCCATCAGTAAGAGATCTACCAATCAGATTAACCCCAGAAAAACTATGCGACTCCTCTAGTCTTTCCCCCAGGGAGGGGCAGGCCAAAGGAATTTATGCAAAAGGAATCAATAACTGTCTCCACTGCAGAAAACGCCAGTGAGTGCATATTGCTATATCATCACCCCACTCAGCTCCATACCAAACTCCTGGGGACTGTGTGGGAGGTTATGACTGGTATGTGGCTCCCAAAGGCCATCTATGTTGTATTCTGGTGTACCTATGGTACCCATACCAGACTGGACCATTAGGAGGACAAAGTAGAGATAAAAGGTTCTAGCCAGCAAGTCCTCTGGCCCATCAACACTCACTATAAAGCACCAAAATATAGAGAGTGCATGGTAGTAACCAGCTACAAAGTCCTGTGCTGATGTAGGAGCTCACATTCCCAGAGTAGCATTAATTCAGCCACAGTGAACATGCTGGACAAAGTACATTTAATCCTTAGAGCTTCAGGAAGAGACCAGTGACCTGTGATAACTTGTTCCAGTCTCTCTCCTTCACTATGTCCTGCTCGAGCCCCAGCTCCATCTCTCCTCCTTCCCTATTGCAAATGATACCCCTATCCAATGCCCTAGCCCCTCCTATTCCCCCTCCTCCCTGTGAGCATCAAGAGTGCCTTTCTGGCCCCTCCCCAGGCAATCAGAACCTTCTGCTCTTCAGACTCCTTCCCATGCAAAGGACACTGCCCTGGCTCTAGGCTAGCATGCCCCTGCTGTGAGCTGCCTGCCCCATGCAGGTTCCTCAGTGGGAGTGAGGTGAGGAAATGCAGGGCTAGGCTGGCTTGGACGGGAGGCACCACAGTGTAGGACACGCTCCAGCTTAGCGTGCTGAGCAGGCCCCTCCCTTCTCTCAACCACAGACTCCTCCCCCTCCTTGGCACAGGACCCCCAACACCTCACCTCTCAGGAAACTGGCCACCCTGCAGGTGCAAAACACCTCAGGACTATCCAGGACCATAAGGGTTCACAGTCAAACTGGGAAGCCCCAAAACCACGCCAGTGCAAAGACCCATGAGTAGACATTCCTAGGAGAACCTGAACTTTGGCTTTTCTCTGAACCACTTTGTGTTTACATCGACCATCGTAATGTTGCATTAACACAGATGTTTGTATTTCATTTTCTTGGATTTTTTTAAGCCAAAAAGGAAATGACAACATTGCTGCAGCATTATGGGCATGCTTTCTACAGCTCCATTCACTGCACCCTTAGATGAGATGCGCATGAACCAGAACTGGGGAGAAACATTGGTTATGCTTTTCCACATGGTAAGCAACAGCCCTGTCTTCAGAGACAGGGCTAGCCCTTCCTGTTTCCCCAGGGATGCTGCAGTGCAGAGTGAAATGACTGTACCCCGGAGGAACACACTTAAATGCCAGCTGAGACACTGTATGCTGCCTGGGCATGAATGGAACTGCTCAGAACTTCATCATCTTCAAAATGAGTGAAAGTCACTCTCATTGGATGGCTGAAAGAACTGTGTGAAGAATGATCTGGATCTCAGATCTTGTCTACCTGGGGAAACTGACTAATGTAGCTATTGCAGAATAACCTAGTCTAGAACAGCTGCCTGTGTGGACACACTACTCCAGAATAAAGGTGATTTCATAGTTACTCCAGAAGAGCTAGGCTGGTCAACAAAAAATATTAAAGATCTAGAAAACATGACCTATGAGGAAAGACTGAAAAAATTGGGTTTGTTTAGTCTGGAAAAGAGAAGACAGAGAGGGTACACAATAGCAGTTTTCAAGTACATAAAAGGTTGTTACAAGGAGGGAGAAAAATTGTTCTCCTTAACCTCTGAGGATAGGACAAGAAGCAATAGGCTTAAATTGCAGCAAGGGCGGTTTAGGTTGAACGTCACGAAAAACTTTCTAACTATCAGGGTGGTTAAGCACTGGAATAAATGGCCTATGGAGGCTGTGGAATCTCCATCATTGGGGATTTTTAAGAGCAGATTTGACAAACACCTGTCAGGGATGGTCTAGATAATACTTAGTCCTGCCTTGAGTGCAGGGGACTGGACTAGACGACCTCTCGAGGTCCCTTCCAGTTCTATGATTCTTCAGCTGACTGGTCAGAGGTCTAGTGTTTGAAGCAGCAGATTACAACCAATCAAAGGCACCATAGTTTGCACTGCTATCTAAGGCGCTCTCCAGGCTTTAGTTAAACCTCGCAATATCCTGGGGTGGGGAGGGGACGCAGAGGCACCAAGCAGGGAAATGACTTGCCCAGGACCCCAGAGTGAGTCAGTGGCAGAGCTGGGAGTGGAGTCTAGGCTACCTGGCACCCACTACTGTGCTTCCGCCACAAGACCTTGCTTCTCCCACAAGCTCTGTCCTTGATGCCCCATCTGTGTGACCAGCTGACGAGCCTGGTGCGTGCAAGGTCACAAACTGATGCAGCTATGCACTGCACGGAGTGTGGAAATATACCCATCACTATGCACTGAGGACAGGGTGAAGTGTATTGGCCTGAATGTGTGTCCCACTGCTCTCGACTGGAGGGAATTTGCCTGGCTAAGCTACTGACGCTGCTCCTTGGGCTCTGTTCCCAGAGGTGAGAAGTCCTGTGCTTGGCTCCTCATGTTACATAGGTCATATGTGGATCTTGAAAGATCTTCTAGGGGAGGCCAGCCATGCAGCTGGTGTTCAGGGCTGGTTTGAAAGACTGGCAAAGGAGGTCACTTCTTCCTTCTCGAAACATGTCTTGAACATGTCAGTGAAATGAACAGTGATCTCACTGAATTCCCTAGCATCCATCCACGCAGCTGCTGCTAGATCTGTCATGGGCTGCCCACACAGCCCTGCCAATGCCCTTCAATCTCACTGCAGCCTCTCCCCCCTCAGATATTCAACCCTGGCCCCTGCCCCGAGCCTGAAAACTTGGCAGTGCAAAACTAGGCTCCTGTGAGGTGGCAGTAATTCTGAGTTACTGTGCTCGGCAGCTCCCTTCTCCCTTACTCCCCCTCCAGCTTCCACAAAGAGGAACAGAAACTCCCACCTGCCCTGGAGCCATGAGCACTTTCAAAGGCTCCGTTCATTCCTGGGATGCATTTTGGCATTAGGTCCGGCTCCCCGCACTTCCACTAAAGCAGGCTCCCTCCCCACCCCTTTGCAGTCTCGCACAGGGGACAGCGCCACTTGTATTTCAGTAACCCAGCGTGCCTAATGCTTTCCCCGTCTCCGGGCAGTCCGGAGAGGACAATAACTGTTTCATGGTACAGCTGCCCTCTCCTTTCGCTCCAGTTCTCTAAGTGTAGGCCCTTTCGGACATGGTGCCGCCCTCAGAGAAGAATCCTGTGCATGCACATCCACGGGGCACTGTGATGCCTGCCCCGGATGGCGTCCTGCCCCCATATCAGGATGCTATGCCTTGCCATAAAGAAGGGGCAAAAAGAGTAGGTATAAAGGGATAGATCAGGTCCGTGGGGGGTGGGGGGGACACTGCATGGCTTCTAGTATTCTAGGGCACATCCATTAGTGCAGACAGACATGGGAAGAGTTTGGGCGGCAGCCAGGGGCAGAGTCTACATACTCATCCAGGCCTTGATGCTCATTGCTGGCAGCAATAATTCCATACAACAAAACTATGTTCCAAGTCTATTATTAAGATGATTAAAGTCAAGTGCTTAAGAGCTGGGAAACAGGAAAGCATGAGAGTGCCCCCCTTGTGTTGGCTTTATGATACAGTCTTGATTCACATGATTACACGCTCTTTTCCCGCAGGAACTCGCCTCCTTTGTTGCAGATGTTGGAAGGTGTGCAGTGAATGAGACAGGGGACAGCATCTTGAACTGGATACCTAATCATTGAGGCAACCAAAATTAGGGAGCACGTCTACAAATTCTAGCCTCAGTCTCTGTACCTCAGTTTCCCAGCTATAAAGGGGGGAATGATAATCACACTTTTCTATCACACACAAGAGTCGGGAAAATAAATTCATTAATGTTTGCAAGGCCCTCAGATATTAGAGTGCTGAGCTCAAAAGAAAAGCCCACGAGAAATGAATAATCAGATTGTGTGTGGATGGTGTGTAAGAAAGAAGGTAAAGGGCCACTCATTGCATGAGGAGGGTAAAAAGACACTGGGACCCTGTGAAAATAACAGAACATGATCATATAAGTAAAAACTGTAGTATATGCACAAAGGGCAGAGTTAAGGGTACATGGGCAACCTTAATTCTGTCAATTCCATATTTTTGAGTGCTTGATTTTGTAACCTCAACAACATTCTTTTAACACAGTTTTGTTGAATGTTATTTTTTACACACACACCCCCACACACCCATTCCAGTACATACCAATATGTATGTTAGTTTGAGAGGATCTCAGGTCAGAAGCTCAGAGTATATGGAGTAAATGTGAAATTTATAAAAGCAAAGATTCAGTAAAATTGACAATTCTGCCATGTGTCTGGGTCCAGTGGGCTGCTCTCTGCTGGTCTGCTCTTATCGGCATCCACAGCCAGAACTAGTTCCACATCCTCTTCTCCCCCTCCAACTCTGCAGCCATGAACCTGCCCAGCCCATCCTGCTGCAGTCGCCTAAGAACCCCCAGCCATTTCCCCAGCTAATACTTCCCCCATGATGCCAAGCTGGAAGCATGAGGACTCTGGCACCAGGAGCACGAAGAGACATGGATCCTTTAAGAGTCTCCCCCACCTGATCCTTCCAGCCAGCAGATTTGTCAATAGCCATCAAGCATGGGCCGCTCTCCCTGCATTGAGCAGGCACTGTCGATGCAGAATCAATTAAATGAATGGATTCAGAGATCATGGCTTGGTCTGGGGCTATCTGAGGGGCTTGGAGAAATTCAGCCCCTGTCACAGGCCCAGTGAAAGAGCCTGGCTAGCACACCCCAGCTGACACAGCAGATTTCATGAGTTTGGACAATGCTGCCCCCTTTTGTTTCCTTCCTTCAGCTCCACCCACGCCAAGTTCCCCAGGCAGCAGGGAGTTGGGACCATGCAATCCCCACTCCATGGTGCTCCTTTGGTCAATTGGGGGGGATGATGTCCCAGGTCACTGGCAAATGGCTAGGTATGTCATGGTACCTGGTCTAAACAGTATTTGGTCCTGCCATGAGGGCAAGGGATTGGACTCGATGACCTCTCGAGGTCTCTTCCAGCCCTACAATCTATGAACCTGCACTTCCAGAGAGCTGGGGACTGGGCTGTGCCCAGGATATGCCAGCACTTCGGCCAAGGGCTCATTATACTCTCCTCCTTTGGCTAAGCATAAAGTTTCATGTTCCTCATTACTCCTCCTCCCAACTGGGCTCAAAGGACAGCTCCGGCCTCTTCCCAGCACAGACTGCCGCTGTTTGCTGGATTCCTGAGCACTCAGCTTGGAGCAAGGCTGGGAATCCAAACAAGGAGGCTGCCCATGAACCCTCAGCGATTTTCAAAATCTTGGTCCTGGCTTTTAGCTTAAAACCTCAGAAAAGTCTACAGTACAATCTCGGGGGTGAGCACACGCCTGCCTTTGGGCCCTGTGGACATGGCTTGGCACAGGGCACAAAAGAGGAGGAGTGTAGGAGGATCGAAGTAGAGTCCATATTTAAAAAAAAACAAAAACCCTGTGCAGTTGGCAAATTCCGTTTAGGGCAGGAATAGTAGGGGGGCTTTAGGTCAGGACAGAGTGGCAGGGGCAGTGCTGTGCGGGGAGCTCAGGACCAGAGCAGCAGGCAGTCAAAGGGCAGGGCTGAGAGGCCCTGGCAGAGCTGTGTGGGGACCACAGGACAGGAGCAGTGAGAAGTCAAAGGGCAGGGCTGAGTAGCACTGGCACAGCTGTGCAGGGAGCTCAGGACTGGAGCAGTGGGTGGTTGAAGGGCAGGGCTGCTGGCTGGCAGTGTTGTGCGGGGAGCCCACAGCTGGAGCAGTGGGCAGTCGAAGGGCAGGGCTGAGTGGCAAGGCAGAGCTCTGCAGGGAGCCCAGGACCAGAGCAGCAGGCAGTCGAAGGGCAGAGCTGAGGGGCACTGGCAGAGCTGTGTGGGGAGCCCAGGACCAGGGCAGAAGACAGTCGAAGGGCAGAGCTGAGGGGCACTGGCAGAGCTGTGCTGGGAGGCCAGGACCAGAGTAGCAGGCAGTTGAAGGGCAGGGCTGAGGGGCACTGCCAGAGCTGTGGGGCACTGCCAGAGCTGTGCGGGGAGGCCAGGACCAGAGCAGCAGGCAGTCGAAGGGCAGGGCTGAGGGGCACTGCCAGAGCTGTGGGGCACTGCCAGAGCTGTGCGGGGAGGCCAGGACCAGAGCAGCAGGCAGTCGAAGAGCAGGGCTGAGGGGCACTGGTAGAGCTGTGCGGGGAGCCCAGGACCAGAGCAGCAGGCAGTCGAAGGGCAGGGCTGAGGGGCACTGGCAGAGCTGTGTGGGGAGCCCAGAACTGGAGCAGCAGGGCTGAGGGTGCAGTGCCCAGGCCTGTGGTGCATTGACACAGCTGTAGCGGGAAGCTTGCTTAGCACCAGTCTTTTCTTTGCCTGTCTCCAGGCAGAGCTATTAGCGTCTCAAAGCCATGAGCACAGCACCAACTCATCTTAAAAAGCTGGTTTGCTGTGCGCGTCTGTCATGTGAAGCCAGCAATGTTCTTTCCAAATAAAATTCCACAGGTAATTGCTGCCCAAGGAGACTGGTGCCCATTGGAAAACTACAGAGAGGCAAGGGTAGGGAGGGAGCAGTTAGGACAGCAGAGTACTGAGTGCAGGCAATACGTGTCCCTGATTCCTGGGAGAGAGCTGTGAGCACAAGCAGCAACGTAGTTCCTTTCCTGGGGTAGGGGTGTCTGCCAAGCCCTGGAAGTACAAAAATACTTAGCAACAAACACACTCTAGAAGATGGGACCCTGCGCAATTCATGCTTGTAGGACTCCCAAGCAGGCACTTGGAGAGGGGCTGAGACCCAGCAAAACTCATTTCATATGGGAGCCCAGGGCAGTCAGCCAACTAGCCACTCAGAGATGCACTAAAATGCTGATCCAGAAGCAGGCAGTCTGCCAGGAGGAGAGGGGCCAAAATAAATTTGGGCAGATGGTTAATTCTGCTGATTTCCACCAAGAAGAAAAAGTTATAACAACAAAATCATCATCACAGTCGAGCCCTTCTGGGTCCCTTTTCCTCTGAATCACGCGCTGGCTCTAGTTCGTTGCTGTCGGGCCCCGAATGACACTTGAGAACCCTTATCCTGCTCTGATTCTGAGCCGCATCCCCAGATTGCTGTCTCCACAATTGCACGGCCTCTGCCCCAGATCACCAACTCCATCATGTGTCCCCTTCCCCAGCCCCCTGTCTCTACCATCCACACCCCTACCTCCATCTCCATGATCTGTGTCCCCATCTCCAGGTTGCCATCTCTGCATCCCAAACCCCAGTCCCTTGCTCACTCTCTCAGTCGTTTGGAGGACAACACAATTAAAGAGCTGAGAAAGACTCAAGTGCGTCAGGTTAAAAACAGACTTAGTGCTGTCACCAGGGCAACTGGCTGGATGACAAAACCTGCCTGGAAAAAATTAATCATTGTTAATTATGACATCACTTTGAGTTGTGACAACAGCAACAAACAGGAGCCTGTAGGGAAGGGACAGACTGCCCCTGTACTAGAGCAATTGCGTGTAGATTTCTCCATTTTAGAGTCTATCCTGTCTCTTCACTTTGAGGAACCTTCCTCCAAGGGACTCCTGAACCATCCATTGACACTCTATCAACAATCACAAACCTAGAGCTCTTCCTCTGAGCTGGTCTTGTTACTAACCTAGGGGCTTTCCCAGCTCTGCCACAGTCTCAGTATGTGACCTTGTCTACAAAATGGGGATAATAATACACACAACCTCAGAGGGGATGTGAGAAAATTAATTAATGTTTATAAAGTGCTTTGAGATCCTCAGATGGAAGGCACAAGAGCCAAGCGCTATGTGTGATCCTACACTCTCCTGAGACTGTAATGCACAGATCCTCAAAGGTATTTAGGTTTCTAATTCCCTTTGAAATCAATGGGGGTTAGGCACCTAAATCCTTTTGAAGAGCTGCTGGAGCATAGACCACTGGCCCCGACTCTCCTCACGTTTACACCGGCTTTACTCTGATGTAAATCCACCAATTTCAGTGGAGATACTCCTGATTTACCTGGCAAGAGAGGTGAACCAGGTCCCTGTGTGTGTGTGTGTGTCAAGCGCCATGCACATTGATGGTGTTGCCAATAACATTACTGAGGATGGAAATGATATCTGGCAGTTGTTAATATCCACACCGGCTCCCTCTTCTCCCAACAGCGCAAAGAACTGTCCAAGGTACACGTGTAAATCTCGATGCATAGCGACTCCAGCAAGGGGGAAGGAACCCTAATGGAGATATCCCTTCCTGTATGGCACACTAACCCCCCGGGCTGGAAATGCCACTGTCATGGTGATCTGATAGATATACAGCCTCTCTCAAGGCTCCCAGCATTTTACAGGATTACATTCTAAATCCACCCGAGAATCACTTCACATCGCCCACCTCCAGGCTGGGATGGAGCAGCTGCTTAGCAGCACCCAGCAACACCACACTGCCAATTTAGGGGAAGGAAGGGAAGTAGCTAATCAAATTCAAGTACCAGGGAGAGTTTAAGAAAGCAGAATGCAGTTACCTCCACTGCAAATGTGCAAGGGGCGACACTGGAAATATTACTGATCACGACTTATCAGCACTTAGCACCAAAGCAGGGTGCCCCATATGCACTGGCTCAGAAGTGACTCAAAGGGCAGAGCGCCACCTACTGAATTGCCACCATTGCTGCCTGTAGCAGCTTCGCTTTCCTTGAGGATCTCCCACCAGCCCCTGCCATGAGCTAAGAGAGCCTGAGGTATCTGAAGAGATTGCAGCCCAAGGTGGCCTGGCTGCAGGTATGGATTTAAAAATAATAATAATAATGGGGGAAAACTGGCAGATGGTTCAAAGCAGTGATGAAAATCAGTTGAAATTGATTTTTTCTTTTTTCCGGCTGAAAGACCGGGCTGAGCAGTTGTGGAAGAAGGTGGCGTCATCGAATATTTTTCTAAAAACTCCATTAAACTGGCATGCGCTCTTGCTGTTTTCCCTTTCCCATGGCTGCTGATAACCAAGGGAATCAGGTTTCCTGACCCAGTTCTGTGCTCAGTCCTGTTCCCACTAATCAAGAGATTCCTGCTTTGAACAGGGAACTGGCATCATGACTACAGAGCGCTGAGGAGACCTGTGGGACTGGGGCCTCTCTCTTTGCTTACGTGTTCTTGCTGCAGATCTCCTTCCTTTGCTCCATGCTCCCTCCCCATTCAGTGGCTAGCCTACCAAAGGCATGGTGCCTCTGTCTTCTGGGAGGGGTACGACTGACCTACTGACCTGTATCAGGTCGCTGATGTAGCAGAAAGGACCTACACTTCCCCTATTCTCAGGCCCTGTCTGCTTCACTTGCCATCCTCCCTCCCCCACAACACACACACAATCTCCTCCTGTGAACCAGACAGAGCTGAAGTTGCGAGATTATTTCCTGACAAACGACATGGTTTTTAACTTAACGGAAATGTAGTTTCTGTGTCGAGGTGACTTGATCTTGTAGGAAAAGCATTACACCTGTCTGGAATTTTCCCTTTGAATGAATGAATGTTTATCAGGCACTTCTCATTCTGTGATCTCTCAGCACTTTGCAGATGATGTCTGGCTCAGTGCACGTTCACCTGAAATGGAAACACCTCTGAGGTGAAACATCGGGGCAACTCTACCCCTCTTGTCTGCTTTTTTTGGGGTGGGGGGGGGAAGTGGAGGGAGGGCTTCCTTTCCCAGAATTATACCTGGGATGGGAGATCCAGGCTGAGACCTAGCAGAACTCATTCCACACAAGTGTGCTGGGCAATTAAATGGCTAATAGAAAAGAGACTGAGGTCACCACAAATTCATTTCATGTAGAGTTAAAACAAGGATTGATCTAACAGCCCGAGTGTTAAGATGTCCCCATTGTCTCGTGTGAATTCGTTGCAGGCAGGAATCTTTCTACAGGTGTGAGCACGGAACTGGTTCAAGAAGCTTTCTCCTGGGCCTGGAGCTCGTTGCACAGCTAGGATCAATGAAAATCACAGAGTCTCAGCACCTTGACTTAAAGAGGTCCTTGACCAGGAAACACTACAAATGCCCTAGTCCTGGAATGACCAAATTAGACAGATTACTGTACCACAGCGGTTCTCACCCCCTGGGCCACACACTGGTGGTAGCACGCTGCAGGCAGACAGTAGGCAGGTTAGCTTGAAGTACAGAGTCATGCTCAGAATCCATTCTCACTGCACTGGTTACCATGACCAAGGTAGCATGCCAAGGACTTCTAAGTTTTAGGTGAGAGAAATGAGGTCTCAGTCTGAGAGCCGCTGCTCTACAGGGTCCTGTGCGGCCGAGCATCCCGATTCTGGACTCAGTGAACTTGGGAACCACTTTGTCTGCAGGGCTCCTGATACTGGACTGGCTGGTCAGGTTCTTTACTGGCAGTGTGGCCTTCTTCAATTCCGAGAACGGGAGGAACAACGAAAGGAAAAAGCAAGAAGAAACGTCCAAGTTCTCTGAGGTCAGCAGTGCTGTAGACTGACAGAGGCTACAAGGCTGGGGTCAGACCTGCACCCACTGCTCTCTGCACTGAATACCCCGTCACTGCACATCAGGTGCAGGCTCTCTGGAATCATGGACAAGTTCCCAAGGGAGAATCTCTCAGCCTAGAGTCCTTCCTGGGGAACAGCTGAGGCCGTGGGATGAGAGGATTAGCCTGGGCTGGCACATGCAGAATTAACACAGCTCTCCTCTGAAAGGCTCACATCCCAATGTCCGCCTGTTCCCTTGGGCTTTGTGGCTGACCATGAATTTTCATGCTCACTGTGTGAATGGGCAGAGGTTGGAAAGGCTGATTTGGTTACTTTAACAGTATCTGAAAAATGAGCATGGCCCCACAGGCTTGACATAGAGAGGGACTGTGTCAGTTTCTCAGCCCAGCAGCCTCCAAATGCACTTCTCTTTTCACCTCCCCTGCTCTCCCAATCCTGCCCCACCCCCACAGCACTGCCAATGCCCCTTATTCCTGCTCACCCAGTCCTGGGCCTGGCCTTATCAGATAGAGCCAACCACTCAAACTGCTTCACTGGTTTGGGATTTCCACGGATTTCCACTCCAGATTAGTCTGAGGTGCCCAACTCGTTTCACTTGTTAATTTATCCAGATGTCAACCGGGGGGGCTCTCCCCTGTTGTGTGAAATCTATTGCATAACCAGGAGGAGCATTTACTTTGCTCAGGGAGTGGTTGTGCAAGCAGCCACCATGAACTAAAGGAAGAAAAGAGGAGAGAGAAAGTACCAGCCTTGGAAGTGAAAAGCATTAATAAAGTTTACTCAAGGTTTCAGGCTCCATTGCGCTGCTCCACCATTCCATAACCCCCAGCAGCCACATCTCTCTGTTCCGCACTGAGGGCGACAGGAAATAGCTTCACGTGCCCTATAGCCAGGCACTTTTCCAGCGCTCTATCGCTTCCAATCATGTTTGAATAGTCTCAGCCAGCCACTTCGGCAGACTCCTCCCCTTCTGTGGAGGGCCCTGCATGTGCCGCCTGCTGTCCTCAGTGAAGACAGACAGCAACAGAAAAGCCCAAGTGTGGGCAGGTAGATGGGCCATTGGGTTGCTGTGGGATCCCCACAGCAGTGGGGCAGTTGCTGTGAACCTGGACAGGTGCCCCCTGGAGTAATCACTCCAGTGGATTTACAGCAGGAATGTTGGCTAGAATGTACCTATCACGGAACTAGGGGAGTGGAGTTGGTTGAGGCAGGATGACCAGTCTCTTTGGAAGTCCAGGCTTCTCCTGGGCATGGCAGAATCTTCCCTCATTTTAATGGTACCAAGATTTCAGTGCTTGGCAAATCTTCCGCTCAGGGTATTCGATCCCCAGACACTTCTGAATCTGTAATGAACACCCAATCAACTCAGGTGCCACCCATCTCCTACTTGAATCAGACAGCCTCACTCAACAATTCCTCCTAGCCCTAGGGAGGAGGGATAGCTCAGTGGTTTGAGCATTGGCCTGTTAAACCCAGGGTTGTGAGTTCAATCCCTGAGGGGGCCATTTAGGGATCTGGGGTAAAAAAAACTGTCTGGAGATTAGTCCTGTTTTCAGCACAGGGTTGGACTAGATGACCTCCTGAGGTCCCTTCCAACTCTGTGATTCTATGATACATGGACTTTGCTGCAGCCTAAGGTTCTCTCTACTGCTCTCCCAACTCTCTGTGCTCTTCACTATGCCCCACATACGCACCCCACGGCTAGTGCAAGGACACCTCCTCTGCAGCTCCAGGCTTGCACCAGCTCTTTACTTCCTCAATTTCCCATCTCATTTGTGAAGCATTTATTGCCTCCCACATTACTGCCTGTTCATGTCTCTCCCACTGTCCCTATTGCATTGAACTCCAGAAAAAGTACAGAGTTTGCATGAGAGAGACTGGACTAAATAAAGCTGAGTACTGTTGTGGCACTGGCACGCTACCCGTGGCAGTCGCTGATCAGAAAGGACTCCAGCCTGGACCTCAGCAGAACACAAGCTCTAAAAGAGGCAGGCGGAGGAGGTGGTGAGGATCTTGATGCCCTTGGCTACTCACTGTAAAGTGAGCCAAGCTTGTCAGTTATCTTCAGAACATCCCAAATGGGAGAGTGCCAATTTTCCTGCCTACATCTCACTTCCACAAATGATGCCATCAGGTCCCTCAGGTCCTGTCCCCACTAAGTGCAGAAAGGGGCTAACCCGGACAGTGCACCTGTCCAGAGGTACTGACTAGCACTTCTTCACCTGGGGCAAGACTTGAAAACATCCCCTCAGGTCTCAGCCCAAGGACTAAACTCACTAGTTAGCAGGAAACATTCTAGTGGCATTACCGGCCTGCAAACAGAAAGGCCATGCCTCCACCCCACCAACTCCCCTCCCCCAACAATGAAAGGAATAAATAGCCGGGAGCTGGATATAACTGTGATGTTAATCAGCTTTCTAAGAGTCTCAAGCTGGGCACCAATAATGCAGCCACCCACAAACTGTAGCCACTTACCCAAAACTTGGTTAAAATATTTTTTTAAATGAAAGCTTAAGCTCTGCAGAAGGTGACGGAACTCCCCAGCGACTGCTCACTACTCACTCAGCTGGGGAGGTGTTTGAAGGCCTGACCTGGGTCATAATACTCGGATCTGACACTGACATCCATGGGAGATATGGGCTTCCCGTGGAAAGTAGATTACGCATCCCCCAGTTCCCACTAGAGGCTCCCTGAGAAGTGTGTCAGGTACTGCACCACCTTTTAACAACCAACAGACCCTCTGACAACTCCTATAAAATCGCTGTATGGAATTCACTTAAGAATACCCTAGACAGCTATTATACCAGGGATATACCAGGGATACACAGTCACATATGCCTAGCTCTGCAGATGCTGGGATGCGCACAGACTGACTTATAGTTGCTCTGAGTGTGTGTGTGTGTGTGGTCAGAGTCAAGGAGGAGAGCTGGACACATCCCAGAGTGTTGCTGTCTGAATGTGTCTTGCATAAGATCTCTTCAACTTCTCAGTTTGTTTAACTCACCTTCACGTACTCACCTCCTGACGTGATGGTGTGAATCCCCATGTGTCTCACTTTGGCGCTTTCCCCAGCTCCAGCTATGATGCAGTCACTGGAGCTGCTACGGGCAAGGTATGAAAGTTTCATCTGCAAAATGTGGCGATTTTGGGTGTGGATATGCAACCAAGTGAAAATCATACACCCTGTTATTTATTCTGCTTCTCCAAAGACAACTGAAACCAGAGATGTGGTGTCACATCAACAGGCCACAGTGGCGCCCAGCTGTGTCGCTGCAGCAGATGCACAAACCAAGAACTTGGCACCAAAAAAAGATTTTCTTAATTAAAAAGAGAGAGAGTTTCAGATCAGCCTGGTGCAAACTTAGTGATGGATCCATTCTGACTAGGAATGGATCTCCAGACTGTGGTCATCGAGAACCTCGGAGACCCGACGAGACATGGATAATTATTATAACAAGTTTATACTATAGTAATATTAGAGATGAGTCTGAGCCGCAAAGCTTGGATCTTGATCACCACATTTCAGAGGTGCCTGGGTTTGATTTGCCCAATGATAAAGATAAGGATCAGCCACGATGTTAGTACCTGGATCTGAACCTTCTAAAGTTAATTTCCAATTTATAGAATTGAATGTCCAAGCTCTTTACAACCCAATGTAGAGGTAATACTTTGCACGGCCCTAAGCTGTAGCCAGCTCTCGGGTGCAATATGGCAATCACTCTGCACCAGCCACACTCTCCAGCATTTGTTGGCAGAGGAAGTGAAGGATAAGTTCTCTACTGAAATTACCGGGTGAGTGGGGGATGTTTCGAATGCCAGAGTAATTATTTAATTGCAATTTGGCTAGGACAAAAAAATCAACACTTTACTCTTGCCAAAAGTGGCATGGATATTTTAATGGGTCTCCAAGTTTTACGTGTCCTCCAAAAGACGCCACTCCCCCATCTGCCTGTATCCATCTGTCGTCTCGTCTCTTATGCTCAGACCATAAGCTCCCTGGAATAGGGGCCATCTTTTTGTTCTGTGTTGACACAGTGCCTAGCACAATGGGCTCCTGGTCTGTGACTAGTGCTCCTACCCACTTTGGTAACACAAACAAACGACGACGCTTCCAGGAGCACGGCGCCCCTACCACCACACTGGGCGCTGACTCAGTACAGATCCTGAGGGAAGAGTACCTCCTACCGGGTCACCTACACTACACCCTGCAGCACCCAAGCTGCAACTGGTGCTCAGCCATCCAAGTACTGACCAGATCTGTCACATCTCAGAAATATAATGGTACCTAGGAATCCTCTTAGGAACTGCAGCACATCCCAGGTGTGTGTGTGTCCTGCATGGGTACAACAGGGAATCTGCAATGTTTTTAACTCCTAGGCTATCACTGGTTCACCTCCACTAGTGCCAACAATGGAAGGCATAAGCCAGTGTAGAATGGACAAGACAGAGCACAGGTGTTCTTACCAATGTGGGATTGTGGAAATTCCCACACTCTGTTTACACTAGTGTGTCACTACAGCTACCACCACTGGTGCAATGACTCGAAAGTGCCAAAGAGGAGGGCTAAGATGCCAGCAGAGAAGCTGCCCTGTTACTGCGCTCTGCCAGGGTAGCCAGTGCTGCAGGTTCCTTTCCCCTGCCCAGGATGTTTGGGTGTAAGGGGGGCTCTCTCCTGGGGTGGAGGATCTCCCCTAAATCAGCTGTGCTGTGTGGGAGATTTGCACAGCACTGAGTGAAGCAGGTTTGACAGAGAAGCACCTTCCTAAACCTCCCTGGCTGACGTGGGGCTGAGACAGCTCTCAGCAGAAGGAAAACACTGTACAGCTTCTAAAGGCAGAAAGAAAAAGGCAACGGCCAGTGTTTTGCCATGGACGGTGTCAGATTCTGAGAGGGAGCCACCTCTTGAACATTTCCCTCCAAGAGACGCAGGGCCTGGGTTTAGTTCATAGCAGAGGAGCAGCCCCCCGGCAGAAAGTCCTGCTGCAGTGACACTAATTGGCAAGTGAGCAGAGAGGCCAAGGGCTGCATGGTCCAGGGAGACTGAACTTCACTGTCAGAAGCACAGGTGGGCCCTTCATGTCAGGACTGAGGTCTGTCACTGCGGGGAGTTTACACAGTTGCTGCCCAACCTGTACGTGTCCTGGAGATAAACAGAGAGCTTCCCTCGCTGGGGCGCTCAATCTGGCACCTTTTGCCAGTAAGAAATGCTCTCTCCCTCCCGTACACGCACACTAAAGAGATAACAACAACAATGCCTTTGTAGCAGGGTGACCACCTGCTCCAGCCTGGAAGGAGTTGGAAAAGCCCCGCAGAGGGCTGGGCTGGGCAAGGCAAAACTCTGGCTGATTGGGGGAAGTGGCTGCAGATGGGGCCACGCCCCAAACTGAGCAACAGGGCCTTATAAGAAGGCCAGGAAAGCCAGAAGGATGAGTTTCCCTCTGCCTGTAGAGGAAGAAGGGTCGGCTGCAGGGAGCTAGACACAAAGTACCTGAGTGAAGCAGGGCTGGGGACAGGCTGAGGAGCTGTGGAGCTCTAGCCTGGAAAGCTCCAGGCTGCAGCCTAGCATTGAGCTAACAGGTACTGGGGGTTGCAGAGGGCAGCCCAGGGGTAAGCCAAGGCAGCAGGTCCAAACCCTCCTTCCAAGTGATGAGTAGGCTGATACTGCAGTCTGCCCCAGGGCACAGAGGCTAGACGATGACTGGCAGAAGCCATATACTGAGGCGAGGTGGGGATAGTGTGTGGGGGTTCCCCAGGGAGGGGAGACCCTAAGAGAAAGGGATTACTGCTGGGGCCAGCACCCCAGGTAAAACAGCACCGGGTCCAGGGCGGGACACGGGGGCCAGAGGACAGGTGGATCACCGGCCTGCAGAGGGTGTTACAGAGCTGGAGCAAGCTAATTCTTGGAAGCTTCCAGCAGGAGGCGCCGCAGGGGTGAATCCACTCATCTACAGCCCCCTTTGGCAGCAGATTTGGTGCTGATGGACACTATGAAAGCAATCTACTGGCCAGAACTATCCCGTCGTGAAGGGGACGAGACAGATCATCCTAGGGACTGGGAGTCAGAGATCAAGAGCAGGGACAGAAAAAAGGGGCAAACTCTCCTCATTTTTTTGGCTGTTTCGTTAGGAAGAAAAGGGAGCTTGTTATAAGCCATAAACATGCCAGCATTTGTTATCTGTGCGGAATAAGCAGGCTGAGAAGGGAAAAGTCCAATGGGTCCCATCTTGTCCCTCTCTCTGCCGCGGTCCCTACTGGGATGGTAGTAAGATCTACTAGTCTGAGGTCTAATCAACACCCACCTACTGCATAGGGAGAGGCAGGAGCCCCACTATCACCACCTAACTGTAATCAACTCCAGCTGCCGTCGCCTCATGCCTGCATCGCAGGAATCTCTCCCTCTTTTAAGCACTCACTGGCCCAGAGAGAGGGGACCGCCGTTGACCAGGTCGAGCAGCCACAGGGGCATGCAACTGCCGGAACATCCAAAGGCCTGTGCCACTCTGGGCAGGCGAGGGTTAAAAAGTGAAGCACAGCTCCGTGCATCCCACCTGGAAGCTGAGAGGATTCACACAGCTTCAGCAGCCTCCCGCTGTGGCACAGAGCTGGCCCTCTCCCCCCAGCCAGGCTCTGAGCCCTATCAAATATTCATCGCATCTCATGCTAAATAATAGATCAATGTAATAACAGGCGAGGCGCAGCTAATCACAGCTTTTCACACCCCGCACAAAAGGCACCAGGAGATGGGCAGGGGCAGGCAGAACAGCAGGGGTGCCCGCAGCCCAGCCTGTCAGACTGAAATGGTGGCACACGCTATTGGAAATGGCAGTCTAGGCCTTGCCCGGGCCCCTCCCCAGCAGGAGCTGCAGCTGCAGCCCGCCTCTAAAGAAGACATATTGTGACACCGGCAGGGCACTGAGCGGGTTCCTCTGGCACCAGGTGCTGGGTGGAGAGATGCTGGAGAGCTCTCTGGGAAGAGAAAGGGAAGATAAAGGAAGGAATGATCCCGAGGGGCTGGGTGGCAGACGTAGTGCCATAGCCAGGGTTGGTGTTCAAACCCTGCCTTAGGAGGAGATTTGGCTTGTTCCAGTTTAACTCCCTGGACACACCACAACGCCTCCAAGCAATTGAGTTTATTGCCAATCTCTACTTAAGGGAAGCCAAGGACTGGCACAGCAGTGGGTGCTGCAGGTCAGGACTGGGGAGCAGTAGCAGACAGCATGGGGGAGCCCAGGACTGGAAAAGCAGGGCAGAAGGGGGCAGGTCAGGACTGAAGAACATTGACAGAGCCATGCTGTACCATCATTGCTTCCACCTTAGAAGTGAGTCCCCTGACAGTGGCGACTCCCCACCGGGGGACACCACAGGATGCTCTGGGACGATCTTCATTCTGGTTAGATAGGCAGCAGATATGACTATAGAGATGCAGCTGGATCACAGGCAGCATCTGAACTTATCAGCAGAGCCTACCAACAAGAATCAGTCTCCAGTCACTCCAGAAAACACAGCCTTCCTTTCACCCACAGCAAGAGGGTACTTTTGTTTGCTTTGACCTTCTGTTCATTCCTGTGGCAACAGGCTCACGTCCAGAGAGTGTCCCGCTGAAGGCAAGGCTGGAGTGAGGGCTCTCAGGGCCCATAGCTGGTGCCAAAGCCCTTGAAAATAATTAAGTGCAAAGCAAAGCTAATTGTGACTGACACTGGCCCCCCGGAGAGTCATCAGTTTCCTTCAGTCTTCCCAATGTCCTTTATGACTGCAGAGTAGGGAAGGAAACAGTGCTGAACCATGTAGGTGCCTGAGCACCCCAACTCCTCCCAGTATGCTCAGCGTGTATGCTGAGCGTATCAGTCCTCAAAGAGGAAGGCAGAGTCTTTGCCAGTGTGTAGATAGATTAAACAGACACATCGTGCCCAATCCAGTGAGATCCCAAGCACCCTCCACTGTTACTGACGTCAGTCGCTGTGGAGGGCACTCAGCACCCTGGAGATCGGCTCGATAAGGAGGAAGGATGATAGACAGACAGCTGTGATTTTTTTTTCCCCAAGGTCACAGGATCACTGCTCAACTTCAAAACCCCAAGCCCTTGCTGCACATCTACAGGTCGCTGGGTTCTGAATGACACCGTTCGCATCAAAAGTCAGTGGGGAAATGGCGGAGCCTTCTGCTGGAAATTCACAAATGAAATCATTAATTCAAACAGACTTTGGAATTTTTAATACAGCTGTTTGTAAAGAGCTAGGAGAACTGCAGACAAAAGGTGCTGTATCACGGCAGGGTATTATTAAGTATTATTGCTGTTCTGAAATCAAAGTAGATTTAAAAAAAAGACACCCTGTGAATTTCCTTTTGCCTAATTCTGAAAGATATGTTTTTTAAACAGCCAGAAGGAGGGTTGGAAGGGAGTATGTTAAAATCTTGCTATCCGTTAATTGCTTTGGACAAGATGATCCCATGATCCAGAAGTGACCTGGCCTTAGAATCGCAGATGAATGAGAAGAGGGAAGGGAAGGAGAGGCTGATGAGAAAGGGTCAAATCCTGCTCAGAGCTCATCACCCTCAATTCCCATTTGCCTCACTGGGAGTAGGAGGGGCACACCACCACTCAGGCAAGGTTCAGCATCACACAGGATTGGGCCCAATGGAAAGGGCACTGACCATGCTCATCCCGTGGTCAGCTACCACCTGATAGCATACATACAACACAACCAAAGAGAACTAAATCTAAAGCAATATATACACGACAGTTACACTGATTTACACCCACTGAGAATCTGGCCCGAGAAGTGAGGTCCCCTGTGGGGAACAGGCTGCTAGCTGATCCCTTTGACATGGGCCACTCTACAGAGACCTTTACAAAATTGGGTGGATGGAGGGAGCAATCTGATGGGTCAAGTGCTGATCCAACCTGTGTAAGTGAGAAAACAAAGCTGTGGCTCAGAACTGAGCCACCGTGGCCTTCCCCCAACACCCGCATGGCCAGAAAATAGGGAGCAGAAGAAATAAAGAGAAAATGAATAAAGAAACATTGGGGGCTGGTGGGTCATTACATTCCTGACCCCTCTAGGGTGCATGGTTGACCTGGGATGAACTTGCTCTAAACAGCCTGGGGGGCGGGGGGGACGGGACATTTTTTTAAAAAGCAAAAAGAAACCTTTCTATTCAACTCACAGGCCAGGCCTGACTTTAACTCTGCTGTGAGAAGAACAGAGAGAGTGCTAGGGATGTCCTACTCCAGGGGTAGACAACTTATGATATGGTGCCAAAGACGGCACATGAGCTGATTTTCAGTGGCACTCACACTGCCCGGGTCCTGGCCACTGGTCTGGGGGGCTCTGCATTTTAATTTAATTTTAAATGAAACTGCTTAAACATTTTAAAAACCTTATTTACTTTACATACAACAATAGTTTAGTTATATATTATAGACCTATAGAAAGAGACCTTCTAAAAACATTAAAATGCATTACTGGCACATGAAACCTTAAATTAGAGTGAATAAATGAAGGCTCGGCACAGCACCTCTGAAAGGTTGCTGACCCCTGTTCTACTCCCTGGATCTGAATGCAATGTTAATGGCCAGCAGGCAGTGCCACAGGTAGACCTGAGAATTGTCTGTTTGGGGTTTATTTCTTTCCAAACGTTCGTGCTGCTGATAGGTGTTGCATTGGCAGCTCGGGTCATTCCATCTCCACAACAGGAACAGCACGGTCAATGGCAGTTCGGGCATCCCCAATAAATGGGTCTCAATCCACACCTGGGGGATCCCTTCAAGGAGTGAGCTAGTTGTTCAATCCCCATAGCCCATTCAGTCCTTGGGCTCTCTACTGTGACTGCCAACAAGCAGGCCACACATGCTGGGGATTGTTTGTTGTGGTCACCTGCCCACTAGAAACTGGCCTAAAATCAACAATTCTTTTCATATTGAACAGCCATCAAAGAGAAACTATTTTTGGTCACTGCTTACCAGGACTGGATGCCGAGCAGCAAGCTCGAGATGAAAGTCTCTCCATGCCACTAGCAGTCCTTCCTGAAGAAGTGATTTCTATCCAGATGATACTTGCATGGCCCCATTATTCTAGTAGCTGAATTAAGAGTTTGACTTCAAGGCAGTTACGCTAACACTGCTGAGATGTTGACATCAGAGAGATGCCTGTTGGGGTTATGACCTTGGTGGTAACTCAGCCAACCATCATGCAGTTCGTCTGCTCTTATTCACACACTGAAGTCCTACTGGTTAAAATGGTGTCACAGTTGCTTTGGGTTTCTTTGACATTATGAAATCACATGGAACAGGTCTGAAAAGAATTCGGAATGGGTGCGAAAGGGGCGTGGCTATGCAGGGCCCACACAATATAGCACAGCTCCACCCACACTCCCACTATTGTTTATGCTCAAATGATCAACAGTGAAGTAAACAACAGTGACATTTACATTCCAGGCAATTCAAACCTCTCAAGGCCATTGTTTCAGGCTGGCTCTCTGCAGACTTGGGCAGACAGCACTGCATCGCAACTCACATATAGAAAATCTAAACGTCTCATGACATGAAAGCTGCAAAATAACTTCCTCCTCACCCAGCCACTAGTCAGCAAGTGGAATTTTAACCATCTCTGGGGAACATCCTCTCTCATTCTTGTTAGAATGGGTTCCTGTCTGCATCCTGTATCACTTGCCATACCGGTATTGCCCTGGCCTCTTCCTTTGTCATTCAGTGTTGAACGCATTCTACAACAATATGCATTACCTCACCTTTTGGGGGCGAAGCCAGACCTTTTGGCACCTGCTCCCCTATTTGGTGTAAACATTGCTTGTGCCAATCAGAGGCGAACACACACAGGTTTTGGGCCCCGTCCCCGATGACACTTCTGTGATGTCATAGTGAGTACTTTAGGGGTTGCCCTGCCATGTGCAGGCAGGGAGAGGAGAAAACGAGTCCCGTGTATCCCGTGTATGCCGTGTATGCCGTAACCGAGCCTGATCACCTCGAAGCCTCTCTCTCAGCTCACGTGTTTCAAATAGAGCTTCTACGTTTGCCGGTCGTGATGCGCTGGTTTGTATTTGTAAGTATCAGTTATTACTAAATGCTGCATTTTGTTTATAAATATTGTTAGTAGATATTTTAGGCATTGTGTGTTTTAGGTTTTGTTAACTCTATTAGCTAATCATAAGCTGCTCCCTTATCCCTTGTAACTATCTCCAATAAAATTTAAAATTGATTAATTTTAGTTGTGTGTGTGTCTGCAGTTTGCCTCGTGACCCATACTCCCCTTGCATCTCTTACCTATATAGTCTGTTGCCACGTGCAGCCTGGTAAATAACAGGCCTGCATTTTTTTTGCCCCTGCAAATACGTGGCAATCTACAATTCTCATTCTCTCTCTACGTAAAGAGATCTCTATTTTTCTATACCTATATAGAAGTTAGGTATATATAATATAGATACATATAATACTGACCAAAACCCGTGTTAAAATTAAAGTCAGGTAATTCAGAGGGAAGGCTCCGAACACCTTAACTCTGCCCCTTGGGTCTACACATTAGAGTTTTTCTCCACATTTTCTCACCAAGTTAATACAGACCCCAATTTTTGAAACTATAGTGACAAAAATGTACACATGTAACCACAGCAAACAATTAAATGTGCACAAGAATGTGTCTGTTCATAAAAATCTGACTGGTCCAATGCTGTGCATCAGTACCTAAAGTTATAGAAAAGAGTGCCAATCCAGTGCAAGAAAATACTGCATTAGTCCAAACAGCATGTTACGTTACAGTGTCATGTGATCAGATCATGGATGAGCCCATTATAAAGCTACAGGAAAGGGGGAAGAGTTGAGAGCACTGTCCTCTGACTGTCCTGATATTGGTATTGCTGAATGAACAAAGATCTCAGAAAACAGCTTCCCCTTTTTGCGTTTATGGTACACGTGATTACGAATGAAAAAAATTCTAAATTAAAGAAGTGCAAAAGAAAAATATCATAAGACTGCCCATGTGGAAAAGATGTGCATGTGACATACACATAAAGAGTACGTCACTTTTTAAATGCATATTACGTAAGTATATCTGACCTGAAATGTGCAAAAGGGGCTGCTTTCACAGTATTTCACAAGACAGTATATCATCTAACTTATGTCCCAGATGTAAAATATTTACAGCTTATAGAGAGCAATTATGAGTCACATATATTTTGGTTCCACGAAAGTGTGAGCACATGAGGTGAGCAACTAGCATTCTGAGTTATAACAGCAGTAGTGCCACGATAGGAGAGCATAGTCCTGCTGTCACACCCCTACAGGCATTACAATCACCTCCTTTCTAGATACACAGACTTCATCAGATCTCTGGATGCCATTGGATAATTCTAGCACTGGCTCTAGAAAGTTGCTGCTTAAATTACTCAGGATTCCAAACATGACAGATGCAGAAGAGCTCAAGACAGAGCTATGTGAGGAGAAAAAGTGACTACAACTAAGTTGCAGTATCCAAATAACACTATTATTAGAAGGGCAGTAGCACCACAATAGTTCAAACTGAGATCAGCTTACTGTTTGACACTGTAAGTTGGACCATGTACTATGCAAGATGTGGCCTATACCCCAGGGTCAAGTGGGTGACAAGATCAACACTTATTTCATTCTAAGGGATAGGAGGTGACTTGTTTGAAAACAGGAGTAATTGTGTTATAGGCTCTGGGCCCTGCTGGAACTTAATGGATGTTGTTACTTTAAAGAAACAAGATGCTTCAATTCCAGCTGCTCAGTGAATGGAGGGAGTAAAATCACCAGCCTTCCCCTCCACCATGCCTGCTTTGTCCATATAGCACAGAAGTGGGCAAACTTTTTGGCCCAAGGGCCGCATCGGGGTTGCGAAATGGTATGGAAGGCCAGGTAGGGAAGGCCGTGCCCCCGCCTCCATCTGCTCTCTCCCACTTCCTGCCCCCTGACTGCCCCCCTCAAAACCCCCTATGCATCCAACCCCCCTGCTCCCTGTCCCCTGACTGCCCCAGAGAACCTCCACCCCATCCAACCACCCCCTCATCTCTGACTGCCTCCCAGAACCCTCCGCTTCCTTACCCAACCACCCTGCTCCCCACCCCCTTACCAGCAGCAGGAGCTTACAGCCTCCACACCTGGCCAGAGCCAGCTGTGCTCCCCACGCTGCCCAGCAGGAGCAGCGAGCCAGAGTGTGGCCTGCACGGCGGCATGGCTGAAGGGGAGGGAGGAAAATGGGGGAGGGGCTGGGGACTAGGCTCCCTGGCCAGGAGCTCAGGGGCCAGGCAGCACGGTCTCATGGGCCGTCGACCCACCCCCTCAGCCAGTGAATTTGGTTAAGCGAGAGAGAATCAGGGTTGGTCCTGCAGAACAAGGGAGAAAGAGAGAAACTAAATTTGCAAAGGGAGCCACAGGTTAACCCTAAAATGCCCAAACTCCAATGGTGTTGAATCCAAAGGTCTGGCCTGACAAACAGGATTGTAAATGGACACTTGCAATGAATTTGTTGTTGTTGCTAAGGGATGATTTTTGCAACTAGTGTGTTGCTGTTACCAAGAATTGTAAGAATGTACAGACAGGAATCCTGCTGCAAAAGCAGATCCAATCCACTATTTCTAACTAAGTTTTACCTTGAGTCTGTAAAGAGATTCAATCCTGTTATTGAACATGACTTTGATAAACCATTTCTGTTATACACTGATATGGCTTCTAACCCAAGCCTCTGGCCATCGAGAACCTACGGGCCAGCAAGTACCCTAACACCTACTTAGTGGCTACAAGTGCCCCCAGTGACAAGCTAGTTCATCATAACTGGCTCAGCAAATGTAATTGTTAATAAACAAACTAATGCCCCTGAGCAGGGCTCGTATTATTCTGTTTTACAGGTTATGCTGCTCTCCCTCACAACATCTTTGCCCACGGAGCCCTTAGGAGAAGGTGGACTACAAACTTGGTTCGCCACCTACTGGGTGCAGGAGGTCAGCAGAAACCAGTCCCTGTCAGCGCTTAGTCCAGAAGATTGCCTTGTTTGCTCCACTCAGTTCTCACCTAAATATCCATTACCCTTTCAATTGTACCAATAGTTTATAACTTTTCTTCATTTAATATATCTAATGTAAATTGTTCTTCCCCTATGTGCAGTGGGCTGCTTCTAGTGTTTGGAATAATTGTTCTTCACAATTAATTCTTATGTGTTTCCAGTTCTTAATGCTTCAAGTCGAAGTAATCATAGCTTTCCTTTAATAAGGTATTACAGTTCCAGCACCTCATTGTTGGGTTTTTGTTGGTAATAGTTTAACCCAGCCCCTACTTGGTTGGTGCATATTCTAATTGTTCTATGTGAAGTTTCTCTTATGCTAATACCTCCTTAACTAAACCCACTCTTAATTTTACCTACCCCGCCCCTATTGTTTTATCGTTTTGAATCATGATTTTTTTTGGAACCTTTGATACCTCCCTAACACATATGTATCTATTTCATGCCCTGCATCTGCATCATGCTAAGGCTGCATGTATCAATCGTACACATCCACCTTTTATTCTGCAACCAATAATGGGTGGAGCATACCACAGTTTTCCTTAAAACCCGGCCATTTTTGATGTGCATGATGTTGCATTTGCTGTGCTTCCTCCCTCGCATCCTCTATTGTTAGTTTTAATCCTGTTAGTTATATGATGTTATGTAATCAAGTGCTGTTTCAATCTCTTGCTATTGTCAGGCGTGAAAATTTGCTGAAGTATATCCAGTTTGCTGTAATGTTGGTTTCGTTGCCATTATTTTCTAATTTGTCCTACAATTGTGTAATCAGCCTCAAAGTTGACGCTCAGTACTGTCAGAGATAAAAGAGACCTCATTTTGGTCAATGGCTCAATTGGGCTGGGCATGCGCTCCCAAGATCTATTTCCCAATGTCCATCATCTGTTTGTTGTCCGTTCCTGGTTGGGCTCGGCTATTTCCTGTTCCGGAGTATTGTGCCTTCAATAACAAAGCGTGAGACCTGAGGCTCTTGCCGCACCGTAACTGAGCCAATCTCCGGGCCGCTCAGTTAACCGCACTCTGAGGGGATTCACCAGTTTTTGTTTTGCCTCGCGTCCTACGTCCTCCGACCCCGCGCACCGGCTTCCAACCTCGACAGCGAGCATCCCCTCGTAGTGGGATATGAAGACGTCGGCACCCTCGGCAAGTTTACCGGTTTTCGGCCAAACTATTCGCCAGGGCCACCGGGGGCATGTTGAATGGGTTCCTGTCTGCATCCTGTATCACTGCCATACCGGTATTGCCCTGGCCTCTTCTTTGTCATTCCATCATTCAGTGTTGAACGCATTCTACAAACATATCATTACTGCACTTTGGGGCAACGCCAGACCTTTTGGGCGGGGGACACCGACCTGCTCCCCTATTGTGTGTGTAAACATTGCTTGTGCCAATCAGTAGGCGACCACACACACAGTTTTGGGCCCCGTCCACTATCTGGACCTTCTGTGATGCATAGTGGTACTTTAGGGGTTGCCTGCCATGTGCAGGCAGAGAGAGGAGAAAACGAGTCTCGTGTATCCCGTGTATCGCCTGTATGCCGTAACGAGGCCTGATCACCTCGAGAGCCTCTCTCTCAGCTCACGTGTTTCAATAGAGCTTCTACGTTTGCGCGTTCGTTGATGCGCTGGTTGTATTTGTAAGTATCAGTTATATCAATAAATGCCTGCATTTTGTTTTATAATATTGTTAGTAGATATTTTAGGCATTTGTGTGTTTTGGTTTTGTTAACTCTATTAGCTAATCAAGCTGCTCCCTTACCCCTTGTAACTATCTCTCCATAAATTTAAATGGATTAATTTTAGTTGGTGTGTGTCTGCAGTTTGCCTCGTGACCCATACTCCCTTGCATCTCTTACCTATTATAGTTGTGCCACGTGCAGCCTGGTAAATAACAGGCCTGATTTTTTTTGCCCTGCAATTACGTGGCATCTACAATTCTCATTCTCTCTCTACGTAAGAGATCTCTATTTTTCTATACCTATATAGAAGTTAGGTATATATATTATACGATAATTACTGACCAAAACCGTGTTAAAATTAAAGTCAGGTAATTCAGAGGGAAGGCTCCGAACACTTAACTCTGCCCCTTGGTCTACACATTAGAGTTTTCTCCACATTTCTCACCTAAGTTATACAGACCCCAATTTTGAAATATAGTGACAAAATGTACACATTACACAGCAAACAATTAAATGTGCACAAGAATGTGGTCTGTTCATAAAAATTGACTGTCCAATGCTGTGCATCAGTACTAAAGTTAGAAAAGAGTGCACCAGTGCAAGAAATACTTGCATTGTCCAAACAGTCATGTTACGTTACAGGTGTCATGTGATCAGATTCTGGATGAGCCCATTATAAAGCTACAGGAAAGGGGAAGAGTTGAGAGCACTGTCCTCTGACTGTCCTGATATTGGTATTGCTGAATGAACAAAGATCTCAGAAAACAGCTTCCCTTTTTGCGTTTATGGTACAACTGATTACGAATGAAAAAAATTCTAATTAAAGAAGTGCAAAGAGACAAATATCATAAGACTGCCCATGTGGAAAAGTGTGCATGTGACATACACATAAAGAGTAGTCACTTTTTAAATGCATATTACGTAAGTATATCTGACTGAAATGTGCAAAGGGCTGCTTTCACAGTATTTCACAAGACAGTATATCATCTAACTTATGTCAGATGTAAAATATTACAGCTTATAGAGAGCAATTATGATCACATATATTTGTTCCACGAAGTGTGAGCACATGAGGTGAGCAACTAGCATTCTGAGTTATAACAGCAGTAGTCCACGATAGGAGAGCATAGTCTGCTGTCACACCCTACAGGCATTACAATCACCTCCTTTCTAGATACACAGACTTCATCAGATCTCTGGATGCCATTGGATATTCTAGCACTGGCTCTAAGAAAGGTTGCTGCTTAAATTTACTCAGGATTCAAACATGACAGATGCAGAAGAGCCAAGACAGAGCTATTGAGGAGAAAAGTGACTAAACTAAGTTGCAGTATCCAATAACACTATTATTAAAGGGCAGTGCACCACAATAGTTCAAACTGAGATCAGCTACTGTTTGACACTGTAAGTTGACCATGTACTATGCAGAGTGTGGCCTATACCAGGGTCAAGTGGGTGACAGATCAACACTTATTTCATTCTAAGGATAGGAGGTGACGTTGTTTGAAAACAGGAGTAATTGTTTTAGGCTCTGGGCCCTGCTGAACTTAATGGATGTGTTACTTAAAGAAACAAGATGCTTCAATTCAGCTCTCAGTGAATGGAGGAGTAAAATCACCAGCCTTCCCCACCATGCCTGCTTTGTCATATGCACAGAAGTGGCAAACTTTTTGGCCCAAGGGCGCATCGGGGTGCGAATGGTATGGAAGGCAGTAGAGGCCCGTGCCCGCCCTATCTGCCCCCTCCTTCCACCCCTGACTGCCCCCTCAGAACCCGACCACCACCCAACACCCCTGCTCCTTGTCCTGACACCCTATCTAACCCCTGCTCCCTGTCCCAACTGCCCCAACCCCTATCCACACCATGCCACCTGACAGCTCCCCCGGACTCCCACCCCCTATTCATCCCCTGCTCTTGTCCCCTGACCACCCCTCCTGGCAGGCCGGCTCTAGGTTTTTTGCCATGCCCAAGCAAAACATTGCCACCCCAGCTTGAGGAACGCAGCGCCCAAGCAAAAAAAAAAAAAAAAAAGCCAGAAGCCGCCCCTGAGCATTGTGCCGCCCCAGCATGTGCTTGCTTTGCTGGTACTAGAGCCATCTGCTGCCCCCCCCGGACCCAGCCCCATCCAACCCCCCTGCTCCCTGCCCCCGACCACTCCCTTCCAGAACCCTGTCCCTAACGCCCCCGGGACCGCACCCCCATCTAACCCCCCTCTCTGTCTCTGACGCTCAGGCTACCGCGCATCTCGAGAGCTCCATACGTATAGACTAGAGCGCGAGGCCCCCCTGCCGCTAACTGCCCCCCCCGGGGATCCCCCCCCTTTTGAAATTTGGCCCTGCGAAAATGGGCGGAGGACTCAGGAGGGCAGCCACACAGCCGGAGAGAAGCGTCGGTTTCCCCTTCAAAGGGCCGCTTCTCTCCAGCCTGCTGTGCGGCCGCCGAGTGCTCCTCCTGAGTCCTCCGGTCACATTCCCTGCGCTCCCGCCACCTGCACTGCCCGCCTGCTCCCCTGCCCCCTCAGTGCAGCCCCTCCCCCCAGGTGCACCAGTGCTGAGCTGCCTGAGTGCCTGGCCCTGGGTCCCCCTGTTGTTGGGTGGCCCGTGCCAGGGCACTCTGTGTTCACTGGTAAATCTTCCCCTGAGGCGCGCCACCTGGCCAGAGCCAGCCACACCACACGGCATGGCGAACTGAGGCTGCGGGGGAGGGGGGACAAGACAGGAGGGGCCAGGGCTGGCCGAGAGTTTAGGGGCCAGGCAGGACGGCCCTGCAGGCCAGATGTGGCCCATGGGCCGTAGTTTGCCCACTTCTGATATAGCGTCACTGCCTCAAAGGGGTCTGGGGACACCTGCATCCCATCAACCCTGGAAAGCACTGACTTCAACAGGAAAGCAAGAGAAACAGGCATGTGCCCTACAGGTACCTGTGATATCTGTCTGCGCATCTTCTGCCTCTGCCACTCTGCTCTTCCGCTCCATCTCTTTCATTTCCGGCACATAGAAGTCCCCTTGGCGTGCCAGTGGGCACACAAAATAGATGCAGTCTCCTTTGTAGATCTCCAGCCTGGGATGGGCGCACAGCTTCCTCTCCTGAAAGAGAGCACAGGGACACGTTAAGCCCTGCATCCCATCATTCTGCAAGCACCATGACATCACAGGCCACCTCTCAATGCGATTCTCTTGACCAGCAGTTCCCAGTCAGTAACTTGTAACACTCAAGTGAGCTGTGACTCTACTTCTAGCCTTGGTCTCAGGCCAAAGTCCAGTCATTTGGACCATGTCCACCTCAGACACCTGGGCCTGAACCGGTGAGATGCTGAAAGGTGCTGACGCCCCTCAACTTGGCACTCAGATATCACATGAGGTGCCTTAGAAATACCATGGACAACACAGGGTAGAGGAGAGAGAAGACAGTCAAAGGAATAGAGGATGCTCATCTCAGAACAGGACTGGGCTCCTGGAGTTATCACTCAAACCACTGTGCCCATTTCCACATTCCACATCCAGCATCACAAGAGCATGCAAAGGACTGCAGGAGCCATCTGAGGAGGACTTCAGTGAGTGGCTGCACTGGGAGGCAATGGTATGAAAAGAGGCTGAGGGTCTCTGCTCCAGACCCATAGAGAGGCCGCAAGGTTCAGAACAGCCTATTCATGGTATAGTGCCCTACCTTGTTCTCCTTGGGGTGGAATGGGGATGCATTCTACTCTGCACTGACAGTGAGTTGTGGCCCTGCATCTGTGCAAACTTAACCCCAGAGCATTTCCGGTTAGATGACAAAATCAATCCTAGTTTTCAGTATGAGTGTTTCAGAACCCATTGATTCCTCAGAGGACAACCATCCAGGGGGGCTAGTTATGGGGCAGGGCCAACCTTCACTGGCACAGTGTCCTCAGCTGAGAAAAGGATGCTGCATTTGGGGAGAATGCTGGGTTGCACAGCAGATCTTTCAAGTCAATCCCCAAATGACATTAGCTAGGATTTCATTAGGAGGCTTTCCCCAGCACTGCCAGTACATGGGGTTACACCACACCCTGCCAACCTACATCAGCACAGCTTAACACCTGATGAACTGCTACCAGTGTTAATGGAGCCCTCCCCACCTACCCCATTCCCACAGTTGCATCTGTCCTATGTCTAGAGGCTGTGTCAACACCAGGAAAAAAGGTGTATTTGTAATCCATGTTAAGCTAGCACATTACAACTCCAGTGAAGACAATGCATGTTAGCTAGTCCAGGTAAATCCTTGGTCTTTAACCTGTGTAGCCTGTCCTGCCATGAAGCCAATGAAATGGAACTTCTTTGTGACAGCCAGCACCCAAAGGGTTAAAGCAATCTTTAGGAGAAGGGAAAGCCAAAGCAAATCAAACCCTCTTCAACAGGACAAGCTGAAACTTGTGCAGAGGACTCAAGGACTCAGCTCCATGCCTGGCAGGGAACTGGCCCCCTCTCCCACCAGCCTAGAGATGGGGTCAAATTGAATCCTGGTGTGAACCCCGCTGCATTCAAAGGATTTGCCACAGGGATGAACCTGGGCCAGTGTCTGTGTTTCACTCACAGGGCCCTGGGAAGCAGATGTTCCTCTGCTGTCTGTTACTGAAGCACTTGGTAACTGACACGAGTAAGGGGGCTCTACAGAGGCCCTGCCGAGCCTGAAAGCCCACCCCTCAGCATGGCTGTGAGAGTCTTCAGTTCTTCTTGGAGTGATTCAGATAATCCAGGAAAGACAGATCAGACAGCTCCTTCCAGAAGTGCGAGGGAAGGGCGTTTGAGGCTACTTCATGGGATTTCAGACAACTCCCCCCTCCCCTTGGCCACAATCCCCCGGTTCTTCCCTCCTCACTAGCCCATTGATGGGCCCAGCTCCGCCTCAGCTGCTGGAAGAGGCGGCTCGCTGAAGCATGCCTTTCTGAACCCACAGGTGCCAGCTGAGCTGGACTGGGGGCGGAAGGAGGGCGCGAACAGGAGAAGACTCACACTGGTACCACACAGGATCAAACAGGCAAGGCTCAGGGGACTTGGGGGGACGGACTCCGCATTGAAAGAACAGCTGGACGCTCTGACTAACACCCACACCTCACCCGCCCAGCAGCTGCGTTGCTTGACGTCTCCTACAGTTTGCCTGGCAGAGGGGGCTGACTGTTGATGGCAATCCTGTGATTTGGGGGTGGAGACGGCAGGCGAGTTGTTTTTTCTTTTAAAATAACTGATAACTTTATTTTGGGATGCACAGCACAGGCTCAAACCCATGTCCCCAAATAGCCCAATGCCGAGACAGCCTCTGCCAACTCACTGCAGCACGATCCCTGCTCCACAGCTGCGGGCCTGGGAAGCAGAAGAGACGAAAGACTCAAGCTGCATTAACAGAACAGCAGGAAAGGGTGACGGTGCTGGAAAGGGGACTTTAAACAGCAAGAGGAGATAAAGGGATGAACAATGCAGGGGATGATATGCAGAGACTCCTAAAAAAAAGAACAGGAGGACTTGTGGCACCTTAGAGACTAACATTTATTTCAGCATAAGCTTTCATGGGCTACAGCTCACTTCTTCGGATGCATAGAATGGAACACACAGACAGAAGATATTTATACATACAGAGAACATGAAAAGGTGGAAGTACAAGAGAGTCCTAAGTTACTAGCTCGTATCCACTGTACAGTCCTGATTGACAGCTGTGATCATAGACAGTGTGCAGCAAGTTTGAGGGGTCTCGGTCTAGGCCCTAGCAGACAGGCTTCCACCATCACTAGCTGCCTCAAGAAGCCTCTCTGCTAAGCAAATGGGCCACGGAGAATAAACTCCTCGACAGAACCCCTCTACAGCACTGTCACTGCCTCTCGTGGCTGGATTTTATCCCTTCCCATCTGAAGCAGGGAGGTATCAACTCCCATTTTGCTGATGGGGAAACCGAGGCATGGGGAGGTTAAGTGACTTGCCCAGGGTCCCATGGGGAGCATGCGGTGGAGCAAGGAACTGAACTCCGCTCTCCCGAGGCCAGCGCTCTGTCCACAAGTCCATCCCTTCTTCTGCTGCTCCGTTAATCCCATGACAATCACAAGCACAAAGCTAATATTTCTGTGTTTGAATGATAGGGAACAGAGTGGCACACTAGAAACAGCAGCAAACAGCCCCATCATCTGCTGAAAACCTCTACCTGGGCTGAAATCCCACACCTCCCAGGAAGGGCAGCTCTGGGCAGCCTCGCCCTCGGCACGGCATCATTATGAACAAACACCAATGTTTAAAGCCCAGAAGGTTCATGCCAAGAGCGCCACTCCTGCATGAGCCTTTAGCCTTCTTGATTCCTGACCCAGAACTGGCTGCTTGGTCTAATAACGAAATGGGGGATACTGTGCAGGGCTCCCCAGCTGAGGAGCGGGAGGCCGAGCCAGGCTAGCAAAACGGGGTCAATAGCAACAGCAGGGCAACCTTTTTTCAAACAATGATTCCTAGAGGAACCGCAGTGAAGCGAGGGACAGCACATGAAGCCGCTGCACAAACCCAGGTGAATATTTTTTGGCTGGGTGCCCAACGCAGGGGTCCTCACCGTGCCCCATGACCTGTGCAGCATTTACAACACCACTCCCTACTCACAGCTAGAGCACAAAGGCCACATCTCTGCCACAGACACCTCGCCCCCCAGTATACATGCCCGCACGGGTGCTCAGGGAGCTGGCACGAAGCATGTCCCAGGGCTGGAGGTTCCCCCGCACATCCCCTTTACAACTCACCCCACACCCTGCAGCGGAATGGTGATACACACTGAATCTTAGCTTTGCGTGTCTAGGGGAGAGGGGCTCTGGGGGAAATGTTGGTTCTTTCCCCACAAGGGGCTTTAGACAGCCTTGGCTGCTGCTATGGGAGCTTTTCCTCCCACAGCTCTGCTGATCCATCTGTCTTGCTGGAGCACCCCCTGCAATTGCAGTCCTGGGAACCCACATGGTTCTGTCTTCAATCTTGACTGCACCAGCCCCTACTACTCACATGCAAAGCTCCTTATGCCAGTGGATCCTGCCCTGCAACCACTTCTAGTACTGCACAAAAGGAAATGGGAATGAACAGGGTGTGATATTAGCTCTGCAGGGAAATCTGCAGCGTGGGGCATGGGTCGCTTGCTGGTGGATTCCCTGCAGCTTGAGGTCTTCCTCTGCAGCGTGGGGCATGGGTCGCTTGCTGGTGGATTCCCTGCAGCTTGAGGTCTTCAAATCTCAATTTTGAGGATTTCAATAACTCAGTCATGGGTTCGGGGTTGTTATAAATGTGTACGGGTAGGGTTTTGTGGCCTGCCTTGTGCAGGAGGTCAGACTAGATGATCATATTGGTCCCTTCTGACCTATGAGTCTATGAGTCTATGAGTCTATAAAACCAAGAGTCGATGAACTTCCCTTGGAGCCTGAGCTAGTGAAATCATGGACCACACCACACAGCAAATGTCAGAAGCCACAGTGCCACTACTGATGGCCACTGACTGCTGCCTTCCCCACTTTCACACGCGGCAGTGGTATGGTGGCAGCAGCCAGGTCCCTGTCACCTCTCGCTTAACAGCTGGCGAAAGCTCAACACCCTTCCAGGATGCTCCAAGGAACCTGTGGTTCAGAGACTGCATCAAAGCCATGCCAAAAAACAGGTCCAAGAGCAGGCTGCTTGCTATATGAGAGGTGGGTGTTATTCCAATTCTACAGATAGGGAAACTGAGGCACAGAGGTTACAGACAACATTTTTCAGAAGAGGCTTGGGACACCTAAGGCCTGGTTTGTAGAAGCATGGTACACCCAAGACTCAAGATGAAGTCAGGGGATTCTCTGGATGCTCAGCACCTCTGAAAAACCAGCCCCCAAATATTTCAGATTGGGCCTCTGAAAATTAATCCAAAATTCAATGGTCACGTCTGGAAATGTTGGTGTTACAGTTTTGTGCCTCAGTTTCCCCATCAGTAAAATGGAGATAATGGAGGAAATCAATTTCTTGTTCCAATCTCGTTTGTCTGTTGCAGGAGAGCTGAAACCAGTCCTTCTAGCATAATGTTGCTACCTGCAGAGCAGGCCAGATCTGTCACGATTCAGTGGAGTGTGCCGCTCTAGAGAAATCACATTTCTGACAACGTTCCAATCCATTTGAAGCATCTACAGCTCTTACCTGAAGGCAGGTGAAACAGTATCAAACACAGATCAAGGACAGTATTAAATAAAAAAGGTTGGAGTTGTTTTTAAAAGCAGACCAGAGACCAGAGACGACTCACATCTCTCTCGGTTTTTTAAAAATGACAAACCAAACAAGAACCTTCCTTGCTGTCATGTTTCTTGGGCCTTTAACTCAACTGTTACCAGCCCATCAGGAAACTGAAGCTCAATAAGTTATTTTAGGTTATTGCAACAAAGCCCAGAGAATGAATTTTCAAAGCTTTACAGCCTGCAGAAGACGTGTCCAACTGGCACTGCAGCACCAAGAGTGGGCACCAAAACAATGAAACGGGATTTCAAACAGGAGGCACCCAACAAGGAGATGTTCCCAGGGCATCTGCATTGGAAAGTCTATGCTCAGGTTCATCATCTGCCCCCAACACATCTAAAGCCAATGTTCTGCCTCCGCCCCCATGATTTAACATTACCCATCCCAGTATTTATACTATGCTCATCACCAGGATATCAGAATGCTTAATGTATATAAAAATGTATATTATTTCTGCCCTGTCTCCTTGACGAGTCTCACCTAGGAGGCCCAGAGTAGAAGCGGGACAAGGGCTGAGGCTTAAAAGGCTTTCCTTGAGGTGCAGGGGTGTGGATCCTCAAAGACTTCAAAGTCACCCGCACGTCCTTAAGGGTGTGCAGCCGAGTGTCTGTACTTTGGGTGAACAGGCCTGCACAGTCAAAGGGGAGGTCCTGGATTGTGTTCTGGATCTCAGGTGGTATCCCCAACACCTGGAGCCAGGCACTACGCCTCATTGTGATGGTCATGGTCTGAACTGCCGAGACTAATGCAGCCTGGAGGGATGTTCTGGAGACCATCCTGCCCTCCTCAAGGGGCACGCTAAACTCCTTGGGCAAAACAGGCGGGAGTAACTCCTGGAACTTTAACAATGAGCTCCAAGAGTTGAAAGCATAGTGGCTGAGTACTGTTTGCTGGTTGGCCACTCAAAGCTGGAGCCCCCCAGTCGAGTAGACCCTCCGTCCGAAAAGGTCCAGCTTCTTAGCATCCTGTGACTTAGGCATGGGACTCAGCTGTCCTTGTTGCTCGCTGTGATTTGCTGCATTGACCACCAGGATCCCTTGTTGGGGATAGGTGAAAAGGTGTTCATACCCTTTCTGTGGCACAAAATGGCGTCTTTCGGCCCCTTTACTGGTGGGTGGTATAGAGGCCGGAGTCTGCCAAAGCACCCTAGTGGTGTTTTGGATTGTTCTAATGAGGGGCAAGGTCACCCTAGAAGAACCCTCAGGTGCAAGGATGTCCACCATCGGGTCAGACTCCTTCATGGCCTGGAGATTGATGTTTAAGGCCACCCTCCTAAGGAGGTTCTGGTGTCTGTTGGTGACCATTGCCGGTAGGGTGGTGGTGGTGCTCTCCACCGCCTCGTCTGATGAGGAGGAGGTGGCCCATAGGACAGGGTCTTCCTGCCCTTCTGGCTCTTTGGAGGCCGGGTCAGGTACCTTGGAGCCTCCCATGACTGGAGGTGGCTCTAGTGTCACTGATGGCACTGGTTTGGGTGCTGCGCCTAAGTGTGACAGCCCAGAGTCTCTGTCTCAAGCAGGGTCCTCAAGAGCCCTGAGGGTGTGGCGAACCAGCCGTGTTGCTGGGGGGCAGGACACAAGGCGCAGATGCCACCGATGCCAGGCTGGAGCCATGACCCTGAGCCTGATGGTAGGCCCAAGGGGTCCAAAGGGCCATTGGACTGGGCCCTGCCACTAGGATGGCCAGGCGACCACCAGTGCCAATGATTCTACCAGTCTGCGGTGCCGGGACCGGGAGCAGTAGTGGTTGCGTCTAGAGACAGAAGACTCTGCGTCTGACTCGTATGAGTAGTCTGTGCCAGGGAGTGGTACCAGGGAGATGGTGGGCGCCACCGTAAGATCACAGGCTTGTCACGATGATGAACCAGAGGCGTTACTGCCACCAGTGCCGCAAAGGGTGCTGGAGCCCCACGTGTGCCAGGATAGACACTGCAGCTGGTGCCGCCTCCAGTGCTGCCAACAGTGCCCGGGCTTATGGTGCCGGGGCCCACATCTGCGGGGCCAGGGACTACACTGTCATGGCACTGAGGTCCCGTGCTGCCTTGTACGAGTCCAACGTGGAGCGAAGGTCGAGCTCTTCCTCCAAATCCTCCCAAGTTGGGGAGTTCACCAGCACCGGACTCGATGGGCCTCCTGTTGGAGCCGGAGTCAACATTGGTGGGTCTCGAGGCCCAGACCATGGGTATTCCACTGGAGGACGCACCCCGCTGGAATCCCCTTACGGTGTCTTGACAGGGGAACGACCCCGTCCGCTCCTTTTTCTTATGTGGCACTGGGGACTGTGAGTGGTGCCGCCTGGTGGCACCAGCCTTACAGGTTTGGGAGCAGTGCCAGTGCTCCTTGAAGGAGTCCATCCTCAGTGACGGGACATCCCACACCGAGGCCGGGGCGCTGCACACCGATGATGCCGGTGCCACTTCTGGTCCCGGCTGTGAGCAGAGGGCCGACTCCATCAGAAGGAGCTTCAAATGATAGGCCCACTCTCTCTTAGGCTAGGTCTACACTGGGGTGGGGGAGTTGACCTAAGATAAGCAACTTCAGCTATGCGAATAGTCAGCTGAAGTCAGCATATCTTAGGTTGATTTACATGGCAGTAAGGATGGCAGCGAGTCGACCGCTGCCGCTCCCACGTCGACTCCGCTTCCACCTCTCGCCGCGGTGGAGTTCCGGAGTCGACAGCAGAGCGATCAGGGATCGATTTTATCACGTCTAGTGTAGATGCGATAAAACGATCCCCAATAGATCGATCACTACCCGCTGATCTGGTGGGTAGTGTAGACATACCCTTAGTCCTGGGTCTAAAGCTCCTGCAAATTGGGCACTTATCTGTCTGATGGTCCTCTCGTAAACACTTGAGACAGGCAACGTGCGGATTGCCTGTGAGCATAGGTTTTGCACACCACTCGCATGCCTTAACCCTCTGCGACGGAGGCATGCCCCCATGCCTGGGGAAACTAGGGCTGGGTGGTGAACCCCCCGAAAGCAAGTTCAACTAATTACAAACTACTATATAACGAACTAACAACTTAGAAAAGGGACCCACTAGGTAGGCCAGGCCTGCACAACTCGTAAAACGGCGAGAGCCATACTACTTCAAAGAAAACAGCTGAGGGCCAAAACCCCCAGGCCCTGCCAAAACACACCCCCCCCAGCCCTCCCCCAACCCAGCGCCGCCCGGCCCCATGGAAACACACACACACACACTCGCTGCCCCACCCCACAGAAACAAACCCTCCTTCCCCAGTGCCGCCCCGCGGAAACAGCTGTGGGCCAAAAAGGAAGGGTTTTTTAGGTGGGGGAAGGAAAAACGGTGTGCATAGGGTGACCAGATCACAGCAGTAAAATAGGACCCTCCCCTCCCCGCTCGGCCCCACCATCACACCCCTCTTCATCCCCGCAGGGGTCATTATATTACTGCACACAGCAGTACCAAAAATTTAAAATACTGAAAATGGATACCCGCCTCCAGCCACCGACTTGCTGCTTGCCTCCTCGTCTCTCCCCCGCCCAAGTATAAAGTCTCGCCACCGCTGCCTGCCCACCCACTCGGCTTGTCATCCCCCCCATGAAATAAGGGGAGGGGAAAAGGGGGACAGTTTGAAGAGAATTTCTGAGGCTATGAACTAATGGAAGGGGAAAGGGGGGCAGCGTGAAGGAATTGGATGTGATTCCACCACACAAACACAGGGGCCCCAGGGAGCCCGGGGGAGGGAGTGGGGCAGTGTGATAAGGGCTGGGGAGGGGGAAGGTCCCTGGACCAGGGAAGGGAGCAGCAGTCAGGGCAGGGCAAGTGCAACACACACACACACACACACGTCTCCCCTGGGGATTTCCTGGCTGCCCACAGACAGTTCAAAGCCCACCCCACCCCCGATCACTACGGAGGCTGCCCTGGGACCAACCAGCGTAGTAGCTGCCCCACCCCCAACCAAAGGAGGGTTTGGGGGGGGTCTCGGCCCAGTCCTCCTCCCCTGAGCCGCGGCTTGAGCCCAGGCCGGGCGCCGCTCCCCTCACTCGGCACTTACCGGCTCCGCCTCGTGCCCAGTGCTTCCCGCCTCAGCGGGCCCCGCAAGTGACACACCTGCTGTATGCCAGGCAGGGGGAGCGGGAGATGGAGACATGTGCAGTTCTGGCCGTTAGGGTGGTTGGAGAGCGGTGCATGTGGGGCTGTGAGACGGGGCCCCCCAGGCAGGAGGCAAACCCAGCAGCCCTACCCCGCCGCTTGCCCACGGGCCACACAGTGAGCCCACACGGGCCACATGTGGCCTGGGGGCCGCATGTTGTGCAGGCCTGAGGTAGGCACTTGCGAATGCAAGAGACTGAGCTGCTCCAACGACCACCACTGACGGTAAGAAGGAACTGAGCAGACAGCAAGTCAGCAGGGACATATATACGCTGCCATAAAGGCGTCACTCTAGGGGTCTCCACAGCCGACTCGATGGGTACTGCTAGGGGGAAAACCTTCTGACAATAGTGCATGCAGCGCATGCACACCTATTAGGATGCACATCAGCAATCATTCGAAGAAAAATTAGCGTTGCGATAGGCCATGCTGCAAAGTTTGAATCCAAACCCAAGAAAGGCCTTTACTTTCATGTACGTAGCTTATGTCTGATGTTAGGCATGTGACACATATCTCTAACAGGCCGCTGTCCACGCTGTTCCCATTCTACAGATAAATGGAAAACATCAGTCGCCAGGATGTCCATCCAGCATCTGCCAGTGATGTGAAATTCACTTTAAAGAAAGTCAGAAGACACGACATATGAAATGGCTACAGTGTGAATGGCTTTGGGAGGGGAATATTGGATACAGTGTGTTGGTTACACTTCCTTGGGAATTTTCACACTACCCAAGAACAGTTGGTACAGACATCAGATGTACTCGCTATTCACTGGTATTCGTGGAATGCCACTGCCTCCTTCAGAATAGCCAGTAGACTTAGTATCTTCTTCCGGAGTTCCAGAACATAGCCTCGAAACATGCACATAATGGGAAGAACCTTTAGAGAAATCAGAGATTGGGAGAGTGGGACTGTTTGTGGAATGGGGTGAGCAAATCACTTAATTTCTCATTGCTTTGATCTTGAGCAAATCACTTAAATTTTTCTGTGCTTCAGTTTTCCAATCAATAAGGTGGGGATAATGATACTTCCTATCCCATTGCAGGGTTGGGGGTCTCTGCTCACTTGGTCTCCCTGAAGACCCCAGAAGTTCAGGAGCCAAACACAGCTGAGATGAGTGAAGCAGAGGGGATGGTACGGAAGCAGCCAGATACACAGAGTCCTCCCTTGGACTCCTGACAATTTAAATCTTCATATGGACACCAAAGATGTCTTTTAGCCTGGGCAATCAGATGATTAAAGGACAGATGGCTAATTGCACTCAGCCCTGTGGCTCACAAAGAGCTGGAGGGAAGTCATCTCCTCAATTGTATTGTTTCGCTAGTAGCAAAAGAGAGGACTCCAAGATTCCAGTCTGGTTCCTTTTGGGAAAATATTGATACTCTTGTACAGTTGTTCCTGCCTCTCTACTTGGAAGAGACCTGGACCTTCCCTCCACTTCCTCCAGTGTTTGCAACCATTCCAAGTATGTGGGGATTCATGGCTGCAACCTTTAGGATGCATCCAAACTAGGGAGAGGAAAAAAACCACCCATCTTGACACTGGCGATTCCATGTCGCTCAGCTCGTCTCAGGAATAGGGCTATTAATGAGGTTCCCAAACCTTCCGCAGCAACTGGTTTCTAAATTAGAGGTAAAAGAGGATCACCTACTGGTTGCCACACCAATCAGGTCTGCTGGGGGATCCGCAGCTTTTAAGCAGCCTCAAATCTTCAGAAGATTAGGCCAAATGGGGACACAACAATATGCTGCATTGTTCAGTGCTTCCCACCAGGGAGCTCGGTTCCTCCTTATGATGATCTTTGCTCAAACGGAAGCGGAGCAGCTTTTTGACAACCCAAACGGGGAAAAAGGAAAAACAAGGAGCTTAGGGGCTGGGCCTGCTAGGCTACTTTCTCAGACCCTGCAGGGGTGTCATAAACAGATAACTAAGGGTTAATGTCTCTTTCGCCTGGAAAGGGTTAACAAACAACACCTGACCAGAGGACCAATCAGGAAACAAGACACTTTCAAATCTCGGTGGAGGGAAGCCTTTGTTTGAGTTTTTTGGGTTTTGCTTTGTTCTCTCTGAGTCCTGAAAGGGACTAGACATGCAACCAGGTTTCTTGCCAATCTCCCTGCTACAGTCTCTTATATATTCAGAATAGCGAGTATTAAGTAGAAAGGCAGTTATAGTCTTTTGATTGTTTCTGTATTTGCAATTGTGTATCTGGCTGGTAGAGTTTTAATGTGTATTTGGCTGAAAGTATTTTAAATTGTATTTCGCTGGAGAAGGTCTTTTTCTGCCATTGTCTATAAAGCGAAAGACCCTGTAAATTTACAGCTAGATACAGAGATAACTTTTCTTTTTTTTTTTTCTTTTTTTTATTAAAAGTTTTGCTTTTTAAGACCTGTTTGATTTTTTCCCTAGTTGAGGCTCAAGGGACTTGAGTCTGTACTTACCAGGGAAGTGGTGGGAGACAGGGAGAAAGAAGGGAGGGGGAAGAGGGAATCCCTTTGTTTAGATTCACGGAGCTTGAATCTGTATTGCCTCTGGGTGAGGGGAAGAGTTTACTTTCCTTATATTAAGATCAGGGGGTCTGGGTCTTGGGGGTCCCCAGGGAAGGTTTTGGGGAGACCAGAGTTTATCAGGCACTCAAAGTCCTGATTGGTGGCGGTGTATCAGATCTAAGCTGGTAATTAAGCTTAGAGGAATTCATGCTAGTGCCTCATTTTTGGACTCTAAGGTTCAGATTGGGGAAAGAATATTATGACATGGTGTAAGCGGTGGGATAATAGGTAGTCTGGGGCTTTCCTTGGGTTGTAGATGGGGTGTTAGGCTGCCCTCGGTTGTAGGGTTTATTGTCGGTGTGCCCCCTGGGGTATTCGTTCCCCTTGCTCAGACCCTGCAGGGGCTGCTCTAGGCACTGGGAAAACCAACACCTATGAACACCCTTTAGCCCTACACATGTCCCCCACCTCGGATTTACAGATCTCATAACAGAAGGCTCTAACAATGCCCCCACAGCAGGATATACAGCATACATCATTTGACAGCCAAGGGATTCTTCACAGGACATAGAGCATCCTACACAGCAAAACATACAGAACCAAAACTATACGGAAGGCCCTCCAGAGAACCACTAGTCAGCTAGCCTCATGTCCATCTCCAATTTATCCCTGCAAAGACTCACATGCAAGCATTTGCACCTAAAAGACTGCACACACGCGCGCGCACACACACTCAGAGATAGGTATTTAAAGTCAGCTCACTATATGTCCAACTACCTAATTAGTGCAAAACAAACAAGGGTACAAACTAAAAAGCTGACTATGGATTATCCAGCCCATTGGATATATCCAGAGGGCCGTAACAACACCTTGCAGCATGGGGGGTCAGCAGAGGATTGCTAAACCTAGAACTTTTGGAAATACTGAGCCAAATGCTCAGCTTATGTAAACTGGTGTAGCTCAATGTAGCTGCACCTGTTTACATCAACCATAGGGAGGAGGCTGCAGTACTGAAGACAGAGATGAGGAGGACCTGGGTAAGAGTATTAGTTGTGCAGAAAGAGAGAAGAGGTGAGCTATTCAGCATATTCTGAAGGAAGAAACAGCAAGATGCAGACATCACCTGGACATGACAGGAGTGGAAGGCGTTGAGGAAGACCTTCATGTTTCAGGCTTAATCGATGGCAAGTTCAACAGTAGCAGAGAACGGAGAGAGTGGCAAGAGTTTTGAAAAAAAGATCAGGAGTTCAGTTTTGGCCATGTTAAGTTTTAGCTAATAGTGAGAAACCCAAGAGGAAATGTCCAAGAGACAAGCTCAGAGGTGAGATTGGATGGCAGTAGACGGGTCAAGAATGGAGCAATAGACACAGGAGTCCTCAGCAAAGAGTAGGTAGCTGAAGCTGTGTGAGTGGGTGAAATCACTCAGAGGGATGACACAGAGAGAGAAAAGAGAAGGGACAAGGACAGAGCCCAATGCTGGATCCCCAGAAAAAGCTGGAAAGGAGAGGAAGAGAACAAACCATGAGATGCTGCAGGAATGTCCAGAAAAGCACAATGGAAGAAGAACCAGGAGAAGACAGTATCAAAGCTGAGGGAGGCCATGATTTCAAGCAAGAGAGTGTGATAAACCATGTCAAAAGCAGCAAGGTTGCAGAGGATGAGGATGGAGTAGAGGCCATGTTATTTGGCTAGGAAGAGGCATCTGGAAATCACAGTGAGAGGAATTTCAATGGCGCAGGGAGGCAGAAAGCTGGACGGGAGGGGATCAAGGATGAAATTGGAGGATAGAAGCTCTAGGTCATGGCTTTAAAGTCCTCACCCAATCAGTGTAGAAGGAGAGGAGGAAAGAGAGATTAATTAGTAGCTGGAGGAGCAGGTGAGGTCAAGGGTAATTTTTGGAGCGGAAAGAGAAACAGGACAGTCTGTGGTTAAAGAGGCGAATGAGGGAGAGGTAAGAGTGGGAGGCGAGGGGATCTCTTGGCCAGGTTGAGGGGTCAGATGAAGAGAGCAGGGGGACAACTTCAGTGTCAGTGCAGGAGAGACAGGGAAAAGAAGAGAGATCACAGCCCATTCCATCAATCTTCTCTGTGAAGAAGCTGGTGAGATCGTGTGCAAAGGGAGAGAATTTCAGGAGGGAGTCAAAGGTTGCAAATAAGCAATGTGGGTTGTGGGTTTGGAATCCATTGAGGGTGAAATAATATTGCTTGTCAAGCAACACAGCAAAAGCAAAAGAGGAGAGAATACATTTGTGGCGTCGGAAGTCCACATGGGACTTTCTCCTGAGAGACTCAGTGAAGAGAAGAGGAATCAGGGGTTGGAGCAAGTGAGGGTGGGGAGTTAGTGGTACCAACTTTAAAATGGGAGAGAAGGGGGTAGAACAGGGGTGAGCAAACTATGCCATGGGGGGCCGCATCCAGCCCTCCAGATGTTTTAATCCGGTCCTCGAGCTCCAGCCAGGAAGCGAGGTCTGGATGCCCCACTCCGCACAGCTCCCAGAAGCAGTGGCATGTCCCCGCTCCGCATGCTGCCCCCATCCCAAGCATCACCCATTGGCAGGTAACCACGGTCAATGGAAGCTGAAGGAGCAGCGTCTGCAGACAAGGCAGTGCGCAGAACTGCCTGGCCGCGCCTCTGCATAGGAGCCGGAAAGCGGACATGCTGCTGCTTCTGGGAGCTGCTTGAGGTAAGTGCAGCCCAGAGCCTGCACTCCTGACCCCTCCTGTGCGCCAACCCCCTGTCCCAGCCCTGATCCCCTTCCTGCTCTCCAAACCCCTCAGTCCCAGCCTGGAGCACCCTCCTGAACCCCCAATCTCTCATGCCCACCTCCACCCCAGAGCACCCATCCCCAGCCAGAGCCCTCCCCCGTCCGGCACCCTAACCCCCTGCCTCAGCCCAGAGCCTCCTCCCGCACCCTGAACTCCTCATTTCTTGCCCCACTCCAGAGCCCGCACCCCCAGCCGGAACCCTCACTCCCTCCTGCACCCCAACTCCCAATTCCGTGAGCATTCATGGCCCATCATATAATTTTCATACCCAGATGTGGCCCTCAGACCAAAAAGTTTGCCCGCCCCTGGGGTAGAAGGTCAAGGAGAGAGTGGAGTGATCCTCAGCTTAGAAAAGAGAGCAGAGTAGGGAAGTGAGTAGTAGAAAAGTTATGGTCACTGTTGGATTGGAGCTGCAGAGATGGGAAGAAGGGGGCAGGTGGGCAATGTCAGAGGAGATGAGATGAAACTAAGGCATGGAGAGCCTGAAGAAGAACTAGTGTATGGTGAAGACAAGGCTGCTTGAGTGGCTGTTTTGATGAATGGGAGGTTTGATCCAGCTCTGAAGGCAAATGAAGAGGTGAGGGTAAGAAGGCAGAGACAGGTAAGGATTAGAGTTGGGGACTGTACAGTATCTGAGAGCGGGGAGGCCAAAAAGCTAACAAAAAACCCTGTCCACTTTAAGACCCCCAAATCAAGCCCAGCTGGCAGAGTTCCTAGTTCTCTTACTGTTCTAGGAGACGGCCTGACTTTTTCCCTTTTCCTTAGCCACTAGGTCGGGGAAAGAGCAGCTTAACCAGTTTATACAGCCCAGATCTCAGAGTCTTGAGTCAGAGCAACCAAACTTATAGTCAGAAATCAAAGTCAGGCTAGTGTCCTGGAGCTGATGTGGCACACAACTGTAGCAGCCAGTGTGGCTTCTGGTGCATTCTCTCTTGCTCAGTTTCCTTTTCCTGTTTATATAGAGACATCCAGCTCCAAGACAGCACAAGGTGCTTCTTGATTGTGCCCAGCTGCTTTGGCACAGAGCTCCAGATTGTCCCTCAAAGGAGCAGTCCATTCCTTTTTAAATGAGGAGAGTAATTAACCAGTAGAACAATTTACCAAGGGCCATGGTGGATTCTTTCATCACTACCTGTGTTTAAATCAAGACCAGATTTGTTTCTGAAAGCCCTGCTCCAGGAATTACTGTAGGGAAGGGCTCTGGCCTGTGCTATACAGGAGGTCAGACTAGATGACCACAGTGCTCCCTTCTGGCCTTAGGATCTATGACACCTTGCCACAGAGATTTCAAGGAGACGAGGTGGGGGAGGAGAGATAAATACTAATATTAGAGAGCAAGGCAGACAGAAAGGAGTCAGAGGGACAGTGGATGACTGCTCTATGGAGGGGCAGAGCAGAACACAGTGTTATTGAGTGTGGCTCAGTGAGAAGAATGAGTGGGAAGGTGGTGGTAGAAGGGATTGGAAATGACAGGAGAAACCCAACACTCTCACTAAGGGCATGGCTACACTCGAACCTCCAAAGCGTTGCCACAGGAACGCTCCCACGGCAGCGCTTTGAAGTGCGAGTGTGGTCGCGGTGCCAGCGCTGGGAGAGAGCTCTCCCAGCACTGCAGATACTCCACCTCCCCAAAGGGATTAGCTTATAGTGCTGGGAGCACGGCTCCCAGTACTGGGGCACTGTTTACACTGGCGCTTTACAGCGCTGTAACTTGCTGTGCTTGGGAGGGGGTGGTGTTTTCACACCCCTGAGTGAGAAAGTTGCACTGCTGTAAAGCGCCAGTGTAGCCATAGCCTAATGCTCCTTGGGGATGATTCAGGGCAAGAAATGTGAGAGAACAAGAGGTCAATGCAAGATATAGCAGCTGTGAGGCAGTGCCCAACTGGGGGATCCAGGTTTCTTTGCGAGCAGAGCTATGGTGGAGTAAGACATGAAGCAGTCATGGACGGGCTAGATGGAATGAGCATTCCAGATGGAAAAGGAGGAGAGGAGGAGGTAAAGGGAATTATGGGGATGGGAGTGCAGTTATCAAGGAACAGGATGGGGGCCCGTTGTGGAGTTGGTGCCAGGGAAGGAGGAAACAAGAGTAGAGGAGTTAGAACTGATGGGGTGTTCAAAGGGATGAGGAGATGAAGGTGACAGAAGATGTGGGAGACAAGGTGGCAAAAAAAGGGAGTGTAGCAAGCATGGTTGGAAGCAGTGACCAATCATGGTGGAGCTGGCTGAGAAGTAAATCAGTGACAAAGGACACCATGAGTTGATTAGGGAGAGAAACAGTCAGGAGACAGGGATGCAGCTAATCAGATCAAACTGTAGAGCAGGCTTGAAGGCAAAAAACTAAATGCAGAGTGAATTAGCAAAGGCTCAATAACACAGTAAATCAATGGGGAAGTTAAGCAAGCCACAGGTTTAGCAACAGATTAGTGAGGCCATCAGTTAATTGTGCAGCTAATCAATGAATGGTGTGACAAGGTAGGGGAAAGAGTCTGCTAAGCAAGGCACTTGGGTCAATGACTCATTCTGTTGTGAACTGAGCAACACAGAAAAGAGCTTAGCAGGATGGAGTGTGGTGATATCAGCAGGGGGCAGGCTTCAGGCTGTGAAGGGGCAGCAGGAGGAGCAGAGGCACAGAGAAGTGGAGCCCAAGGTCACACAGCATGTCCATGGCAAAGCCAACCAGAGCTCCTACAGCAGCCAGCTCTCTGCCCTGTGTTTCAGCCACAAGACCGTCCTTGCTAGGCAAGGTTGACAGTCTCACTTATGAGCTGGATGGGATGAAGAGAAGCTGTAGCTCGCATCTGCTCACAGACCAGCTGATGAGAACAGACATAGGTGTCAGCATCGGAGGAGGGCAGATGATTTGCGAAGGAAAAGACAAAGCTTATAGCTAACTCAGATCTCCAGGATCAGTCAGGCATCCCCACTTAGGGGGGAAGCGGATTCTCCTCAGAGGGCCCTGTGCTGGCGGGGAGTGGCCTCTCATGCTCTCCTATCTTCCACTCCCAGTTAATGAGTAAGCTTTGTGGTTCTGTGGCTGCTGCGCTGCTCTGTTCTTCCAGCTGGTCCAAAGGGCAGCTAAAAAAGAACACAAGCAAGCAGGCAGGCTAGCTGCCCCACAGCTGGTGCCCATGGACTGACACAATAGCATTTTCTCTCTTAAAGGCCAAGTGAGTCCCAACAGCCAGCCCAGCATCATCTGCCTGTTTGCGCCACCTGCCTGCTGACAGCCAAGACTGCAGCTGTGTTCTACTCCTCAGACTGTAGCCACTTCGGGGCAGGGTCCTGTCTTTTAGTAACTGAGGACAGGTCCCTGGCTGTGGGAGCGTCATTCCAGGTCTTAGTAAGAATCGAGCAGGAAAGGGAGTAGAAAGAGCTCATAATTTAAAACCACCACCATAATAGTGACATCTGAGAGAGCACAGTTATGATCTCTAGGACCAGTTGATAATGCCACGATCACAGTGCCATGATGCAGGGAACAGGGGGGCTGCTACAACATAAGTGAAGGTACCGCCAGGAACATACCCATGTCAGGGAAGAGCCTTCCTAGGGCATGCTACTGAGTGGGTTAAAAGCAGCTCTCTGGGTCTGCAAAAAGACCAATGCACCGAGCGAAAGCAAATCAGGTTTGGTCTGAATAGCAAGAGGCATAAATGATGGATAGATGGGCAGACAGATAACAGATACACCACAGCAGATAGATTGACGGGGACAGATGATAGATGAATAAATGGACGCTGCAGACTCAAGGTGGGGAGAGGCAGAGCCTGACAATTTCCCATCTTCATTCTTGACAGCAAGAGCTATTTTTTTAAAGACACAAAATGCCTCTGACAAATCATACCCCACGCAAGCACGGCTCTCGCCCAGCACTTGCCCAACGACAGGCCTCCCTTCAGTCCAAAGGGTGGCTATTCAAAGCAATCAGGAAGCAGACCCCATGCCAGCACCCACAGACGCCACGAAGCTCCATACAGCAAGAATGAGCACCCAGCTCACTAACCAAAGAACCTGCTGGGAGCACAAACACTGAAAGGATGGCATAATAAGCACTGAGACCTCAGAGGGAAGAACTGAGACAGCTCACAGGTCCCTCCATAGCCCCTATCACTTTGTGCTTGTGTCCTAGCCACCCCAGCGAGAAAGGCAGTAACTGAAATGGACCCTACCAGGCTTGACTGTTACGTACACTGCTCCGGATGTGCAAAAGGGCCCTAAGTGGCTGGAAATGTCAGTACAGTGCAAAGAGGCAAAGTAAAATCAGGCCCACAGTCATCAGAACCTCTGCCTCCCCAAAGGGAATAGTCCAGAGCCAAATGGACAGACAGAGACAGGCAGGCAGAGGGACATTGCGCTCATCCATTTGAACACTGGCTATAGACGAAACAGAAGGGCTTATTCTCCAACCCCAAAACTTCACCCTGGAGCGCAAAGTGCCTCAGCTGCCAAACTCTGCCCCCTGAGGGCCAGGGAGGAAAACCTTTCGTCTCTTCAATCCAACTCCTTATCACCCCAGGCTTCCCCAGCTCAGCAGCTGGTCTGTCTTCACTTTGGAGGCCTTCTTAATTGCTCATACAAGGGCCTGATCTAATTAAAATTTAATTTACAGCGCAACCTGAAGTCATTAAAATACAAGCTGAATCCTGTCAAAATTAAAAAAGCAGGAAATAACTTGTTAATGCCACATGCTGCCCCTTGGAGTTTGTCGGGAAACAGAAAGGGAGCCAGGACATGCAGGGACGGGCTTAGCCACGCTTGTCTGCCTGGAAATTCAAATGCCGCCACCAAATGCATTTGCTTTATGTCCCAGCACTGCAAGAACCCACCCTTTGTCAGAAGACCAGCAAGGAACAGACTCATGGCTTGGTTTGCAGCACCAACCTTCAATGACAGGCAGGCCTGCATTCCTCACATGCTCAAAAGGTCTGTCACTCTGACCCCATCCTCTGCCCAGAAGGAAGAGGATTCAGGCTTTATACATTCTAGCCTAGATTCCCCCAAACAGCTCCATGAATGGAGCTAGCCAAGAGGCACCACTTCTGGGCTGAGGGGAATCTAGCTTTCCAGATCCAGCCAATTCTAGGCATCTGGTCCTTGGGAGAACGTTTGGTTGATGGTGCAGAACTGTACATGTGCAAGACCCTTTCAACCTCCCACTGAACCAGAACCAGGATTGACTATGTGGCAGGGTTTAAGAACTTGCAGATCTATTCTCCATTCAGGGCAGGTTCTTATCCCAACCCATCATCACAAGAGCTGAGCTTCTCTCATCTCTTATCTTTCATTAAGCTTGAGACGTATACACATCTGGGACTAAACCCTGTGGTCTTCACTTTGAGGGAAACTCCACTGGCTTCAGTGGGATGTTGGCCTGAAGAGGAGCAGCCAGATTCAGGCCATAAAAAATGAAGGAGAAGGAGGAGGGAAATACAAAAAGGGGAAGAAATGAGCTAAGAGGTGGGGCAGAGATGACAGAAGGTGAGTGAGGGGAAAGTTACAGATTCAATAGGATGCCTGTCACTTTCCTCGAGCTGATGGTTCTGGTGCCTTCCAGCAATACGCGTGCTTGTCTATAAAGCTGAAACATTATTGGAAAACCAGCAGGGGAATAAGAGACCAATCATCCTGGCAGATGCTCCTTCCACAACCTGGCCCTCAGACACACAGCAAACATCTCTGCCTCCAGACAAGGGCATGCACAGAGCATACCTGCTTTTCCACAGTAGCAGCACGAACAGCACAAGCCTAGGTTTGAAACATTAACGTGTCACAGACCCCCAATGCTTCCCTTTGGACTGATGGTGAGCCATACCGATTGCCACAGGGTTAAAGGAGAGCTTTGACATCTCAGGGCACTGCTAGTAACATGAGGAGCCTTTCACTGCCAGATCTTCAGTTTAAATCCAGCTAATGTCAGTAAAGGAGAGTCTCATCTTACACTGGGGTTACATTCCACTGTCAGTGCATAAAGCAAAAATCGCGTATAGTCAAAATTACATTGAGTGTAATGGCGGGCAGAATCGCCCGCACTACAGGTACAGTATTTAAATTGTTATTTTTCTCTCTTTATGTTTTTTTTTTTTTTTTTCCTGCTAACTGCACAAAGCTGAATTCATGCATGTTAAATGCGCGTAAGTTGAGACTTGCCTATAGAGGCTGAAATGTGATACCATCTGATGACTGTTCTGTCCATTGGGAACCGGCCTGGACCCCTCACAAGCCACCGGTTTCCCCCATCACAAGAACCCTTACCAGCAGTGCAGATGCTGCCAACCTTTGCTGGCAGGTTCAGGAGAGAAGCCTGGGACTGAATTTCCTTGTGGCATGCTGGCAATGGGCAGCACGGGGGAGGTTTGCACTGCAGCGGCCCATGATGCGCCTGTTCCACGATAAAGGACTTCAGACTCTAGCACTGCTTATCTGGCTCTTTCCTCAGCGTTTAATACAACTTTCAAAGCAAACCTGAGACATTTGCCTTCCAGAACATATATTGAAGGCAAACCACATGCCAGAATAGGAAGAGATGGCTTTCCAATGCAACGCGTCCACTGAAGCCATGCACCAGGCTCCTTTCATATTAGTGGGAATGGAGAGAGATGCATGGCAGAAAACTAGGTACTCCTCCCAGCCTGCACCGCAGTGAGTAGCCCTCAACAGAACCCTCGCAGTACAAATCACGTAGCCAGTCAGAACCAAGAAACACCATATAATCCTATTGGCTAGAATCTTAACCCCCTCCCACACCGCTCCCATCAGTCCTAATTAGCCACGGTCCCCTCCTCCACAGAATATGTTACAGCAAACCACCCATGAAGACGAATGGTCTAGTGGTTTGGGTGCTAGCCCAAGACTAGGGAGCCCCAGGTTAAATTCCCTCCTCTGTCACAGACTTTTCTTGGGTGACCCTGGGCATGTCACTCAGCCTCTCTGTGTCTCAGCTGCCCATCTGTACAATGGGAATCATAGCATGGGGGTGGTCTGAGGGTAAATATATCCAAGTTGGGAGGTGCTCAGATGCTTCAGTGCTAGAGACCAGATGAGGGCCGTAGGTAGACATAAATTCCAGTACCTCAAAGGGCCTTTTCATCATTTACATCCCTTCACTGCTAAAGTAGCAAATCCTGCCCGCTCAGCACTTGCCCCAGGGTTCCAGGAATGGAGTCAGGGCACCTCTGGTTAAAGGAGAGAGTGCAACAGGGCTCCTGCAACCTGTGGTACGCTGCAGAGCGGGTGAGGAGATTCCTTGCAACTCCCCTGCTCGCAGCCTGATGACCCATACCATGTACTGGAGATCAGGGCTTGGCCCTTAGAGTAGAAAATGACACCAGGGTCCCAGTGAATGTCCACACAGAGCTCCAGGTGGAAAATGGACCCTGCCACTTTTGCAGTTCCCCAAGTCTAGGGCTGGGTCATCCCCTGGCACTAGAGCAGCCTCAGGATTGCTCTAATTTATACCCATCTGCCCACAGCCCCAAGAGGCCATTCAAGTAGCCAGGAAGAGCTAGAATGCAGAGTCAATCCAGACACACCCCTTTTCCACTGCCTTTATCAGGATAAGGTGAGAGGGTGTGGCATGGTTCCTTTATACCAGTTCTATGCCAGCCAGGGACCTTGCTCAGAGGAAATTTCCAGGAGACCCGGTCCACTCAGTTTACGGCCACTATGCGCTGGCTGAACAACACAAAGGGCCACAGCAGACCCAAGAATCGGGCCCATAATTTGTGTGTTTGCAGTTTTTTCCCCAAATAAAGCACAACACTTACTGGAAAAAGGCTGGTTGCTAGTCACAGAGAAGTTGTTGTTTGGTTTGACGTGTGCTGTTTGCATGCTATCTTGTCACTGCCAGGCCCCGGTGCGATTTGCCTTCCCTTCTCCCAGCCAGAGGATCTGACGATACTGCATGTGCCTCAGAGGAGAAAAAGCACTGACTATAAATGGAAACTCTAGGGATCAAACCCATTTCTCACAGTTTTCACAGTGTAAATCTGGAGTAACGCCAGTGACTTGAATGGCTCCGCAAAGCTGTAACCAAGAGCAGAAAATGCCACAGATTTTCTCTTCTTTTTAAACACAGCTTGATTGGAAATGTCAAACACAATTATTGTATTAATTAAAATAAACACAGTTCTTGCCCAGTTATCATCATTTGGAAATCAGCTACTTCTCTCACAAAGTTAGGACAGGGGAATAGAACATTTAATGACATTGCCTTATGGAAGGCATTAATTCAGACAACCCATTCCATCCATAGAGATCCCAAAGGACTGGACAGATTATCTCCAGGAAGCATCTCATCTGCTGACAAGATACAGCTGCTTCTAGGGTGGAACCTGACTGTCTAGCTGCCAGATTGACTAGTGTCACCACATGCGCTCTCCCTTAAACCCAGGCTAGATAAAGCAGTGTTGGAAGGCATCGCTGACTTCAGTGCAGCATGCCTGTCTAGTTTAGTCTAATGTAACCACTTGAATTATTGATTGAATGCAACATAAGAATGACCATACTGGATCAGACCAATGGTCCATCTAGCCCAATATCCTGTCTTCTGACAATGGCCAATGCCAGGTGCCCCAGAGGGAATGAACAGAACAGGCAATCATCAAGTGATCCTTCCCATCGCCCACTCCCAGCCCCTGGCAAATAGAGGTTACGGACACCATCTCTGCCCATCCTGGCTAATAGCCAATGATGGACCTAACCTCCATGAATTTATCTAGTTCTTTTTTGAACCCTGTTACAGTCTTGGCCTTCACAACATCCTCTGGCAAAGAGTTCCACAGGCTGACTGTGCATTGTGTGAACAAATACTTCCCTTTGTTTATTTTAAACCTGCTGCCTATTAATTTCATTTGGTGACCCCTAGTTTGTGTGTTATGAGATGGAGTAAATAACACTCCCTTATTTACTTTCACCACACCAGTCATGATTTTATAGACTTCTACTGTATACCCCCCCTTAGTCATCTCTTTTCTAAGCTGAAAAGTCTCAATCTTATTAATCTCATCTCATACGGCAGCTGTTCCATACCCTTAATGATTTTTATTTCCCTTTTCTGAACCTTTTCCATTTCAATATATCTTTTTTGAGATGAGGTGACCACATCTGCACGCAGTAGTCAAGATATGGGCATACCAGGGATTTATATAGAGGCAATATGATATTTTCTGTCTTATTATCTATCCCTTTATTAATGATTTCCAACATTCTGTTAGCTTTTCTGATTGCTGGGGCACACTGAGTGGATGTTTTAAGAGAACTATCCACAACGACTCTAAGATCACCTTTGAGTGGTAACAACTAATTTAGATCCCATCATTTTATAAGTATAGTTGCGATTATGTTATCCAGTGTGCATTACTTCGCATTTATCAACAATGAATTTCATCTGCCATTTTGTTGCCCAGTCACCCAGTTTTGTGAGATCCCTTTGTAACTCTTTGCAGTCTGCTTTGGATTTCACTATCTTAAGTAGTTATGTAGCAACTGCAAATTTTGCCACCTCACTATTTGCCCCTTTTTCCAGATCATTTTTGAATATGTTGAGTAGGACTGGGCCCACTACAGATCCGTGGGGGACACCACTATTTACCTTTCTTCTTTCTGAAAACTGACCATTTATTCCTACCCTCTGTTTCCTATCTTTTAACAAGTTACTGATCCATGAGAGGACCTTCCCTTTTATCCCATGACAGCTTACTTTGCTTAAGAGCCTTTAGTGAGAGACCTTGTCAAAGGCTTTGTGAAAATCTAAGAACACTACATCCACTGGATCCCCCTTGTCCACATGCTTGTTGACCCCGCCCCCCAAAGAATTCTAATAGATTGGTGAGGCATGATTTCCCTTTACAAAAAACATGGTGGCTCTTCCCCAACAAATCATGGTCATCTACGTGTTAGGCAATTTAGTTCTTTACTATAGTTTCAACCACCTGTGGATCCCTTTCTAAACATTGGCGTCAATTAGCTATCCTCCAGTCATTTGGTACAGAAGCTGATTTAAATGATAGGTTACAAACCACAGTTAGTAGTTCTGCAATTTCACATTTGAGTTCCTTCAGAACTCTTGGGAAAATACCGTCCAGTCCTGGTGGTTTATTACTGTTTAATTTATCAATTTGTTCCAAACCCTCCTATAATGATACGTCAACCTGGGACAGTTCCTCAGATCTGTCACCTAAAAAGAATGGCTCAGGTTTAGGAATCTCCCTCATATACTCAGCCATGAAGACCGATGCAAAGAATGATCTCTGTAATGGCCTTATCATCCTCTAGCATCTCGTCATCCAGTGGCCCCACTGGTTGTGTAGCAGGCTTCCTGCTTCTGATGTATTTAAATAATTGTTTGCTATTACTTGTTGAGTCTTTGGCTAGCTCTTCTTCAAATTCTTTTTTGGCCTTCCTAATTGTATTTTTACACTTCACTTGCCAGAGTTTATGCTCCTTTCTATTTTCCTCACTAGGATTTAACTTCCACTTTTTAAAGGATGTTTTTCTGACTCTCATTGCCTCTTTTATTTTGTTGTTTAGCCATGGTGGCACTGTTTTAGTTCTCTTACTATGTTTTTAATTTGGTGTATACATTTAAGTTGAGCCTCTATTATGGTGTCTTTAAAAAATTTCCATGCAGCTTGCAGGGATTTCACTTTTGGCTCTGTATCTTTTAGTTTCTGTTAACTAATTTCCCCATTTTTGTGCAGTCCTCCTTTCTGAAATAAAATGCTACCGTCTTGGGCTGGTGTGTGGTCTTTTTCCCCGCCACAAGGATGTTTAATTTTAATTATATTATGGTCACTATTACCAAGTAGTACAGCTATATTTACCTCTTGGACCAGATCCTATGCTCCACTTAGGACTAAATCAAGAATTGCCTCTCCTGTTGTGGGTTCCAGGACTAGCTTGTCCAAGAAGTATTCATTTAAGGTGTTAAGAAACTTCATCTTTGCATCCCGTCCTGAGATGACATGTACCCAGTCAATATGGGGATAGCTGAAATCCCCCATTATTATTGAATTTTTTATTTTTATAGCCTCTCTAATCTCCCTGAACATTTCAGGGTCACTATCACCATCCTGGTCGGGTGGTCAGTAATATATTCCTACTGCTATTGTGACGTTGCACTCCATATGCTTTATGAAAGTATGCTTATAAATGTGAATATAATGTAACTGGAATATGCTTTATGCAAAAGGTCTCTTGTAAGGTATCATTACAAAGCTTATAATCTACTGAGTGTGTTCATCCTATTCTGTTTGCACATATTATTTCTATGTCTGGAGTTAGGAAAATAAGACATAAACTTGTATTACTAATGTAAACATATTAAGTGGAAGCCATTACGGGTGCTTCACAATCAATGAACTGTAAATAGCTCTGTTTACTTGCAAACCTTCCTGCGTATGTGTGGGCCAGCCCAGGAAAAACAGAGGCTGGGGTCTTACAGGACATGTGACCATGTCACATGATGCTGGAATCCATCTTAAATCTGGCACTTTTCCATTTAGAAGGAGGGGTGGGGACCCAGAGAGACAAAAGATTCCCATCTTGTGCCAAAGTTATAAAAGGGGGTGGAGCAGGACAAAGGTGCCAGTCATGAGAAAGCCCCGGCTTACCACCTGAGATGTCTGCTGGAACTAACAAGGACTGTATCAGGGGGAAAGGATTGGGCCCAGACTAGGAAGGAGACTAGTCTGTGAAAGAAGCTTATTGGAACATCTCTGAGGGTGAGAGATTACCTGTAATCAGTTTCTTAATGTATTAGATTTCAGAATGGTAGCCGTGTTAGCTTGTATCAGCAAAAACGAGGAGTCCTTGTGGCACCTTAGAGACTAACAAATTTATTTGGGCATAAGCTTTTATGGGCTAGAACCCAGGTCATCAGATGCATTAAGTGAAAAATACAGGAGCAGGTATAAATACATGAAAGGATGGGGATTGCTTTACCAAGTGTGAGGTTAGTCTAATGAGATAAATCAATAAACAGCAGGATAGTAATGAGAGAAAAATAAATCTGTGTTGAGGGTAGAGGTGGGCGCTATTACAGCAGGTTGAAAGAAGGTGATGAGTAACAGTAGGGAGAAATTTATTATTTGGGGAAGAATTAAGTATTAGGTTTTGTATGACCCAACCACTCCAGTCTTATTCAGCCTATCTGATGTTATTCCCCAGTTTGCAAAATCTAATTCCCAAGTTCATGCAGACTTCATGCTGGGTCTGTTTTAGAATAATTGCACTTTTAGGTTCTGTTATTTGATGACCAGAGTAGACTTGACGTGTTCTTCCTACTGGTTTTGAAGGTATGTTCCTGATGTCAAGATTTGGTCCAGTTATTCTTCTGTGTAGAGGACTGTTCGGTTTGGCCAATGTACATGGCAGAGGGGCATTGCTGGCACATGATGGCATATATCACATTGGTAGATGTGCAGGTGAACGAGCCCCAGATGGTGTGGCTGATGTGGTTAGGTCCTACAATGGTGTCCTTTGAAAAGATATGTGGACAGAGTTGGCACCGGGATTTGTAGCAGGGTTTGGTTCCTGGGTTGGTGTTTTTGTTGTGTGGTGTGTAGTTGCTGGTGAATATTTGCTTCAGCTTGGGGGGCTCTCTGTAGGCAAGGACTGGCCTGTCTCCCAAGGTCTGTGAGAGTGAGGGATAGTCCTTCAGGATAGGTTGTAGATCCTTGATGTGCTGGAGAGGTTTTAGTTGGGGGCTGTAGCTGGCGGCTAGTGGCATTCTGTTACTTTCTTTGTTGGGCCTGTCTTGTAGTAGGTGACTTCTCAGTACCCTTCTGGCTCTGTCAATCTTTTTTTTTCCTTCCCTTGGTATCCTGCTGTTAATTGATTTAACTCGTTAGACTGACCTCACACTTGGTAAAGCAACCCCCATCCTTTCATGTACAGTACAGCTCCGTTTATGCGCAGATGTCTGGAGTCAAGCCATCACAACTGTGTGTTAATAGACTGCGGGTTAAGAAGGCCATGCTGAAAAAAGTGTCTATGATTCATTTAGAAAAAAAACGCCGTTATTTTCTGCTCTTTCATGCTCGCATTTTTTTCCCCTTTATTATGAAGTCTGTCATTCGCTGCAGATGAACGATTTCAATATTTTCCGCATTTTCCTCCTCCACAAATTTTACAATAGTTTCTACAGCACTATGGGCTTCTGTGGGCGAAATTTTGATCTTTTCAACGACATCCTCCTCCTCATCATTTAGGCCTGCGTTATTAGAATTCTCGCCATCACTTTTGCAGTCCGATGTAGCCTCACAGCCCAGAAAAAGTGCTTTGGCTTCGAGTTTCTTCGACTGCAGATGCTTATGAACAGCTGGAACAAAGCTGCGTCAAAAATGTGTCTCTTTATGCAAGCGTTTTTGCTGTTAGCGTATATTACTGGTAGTTTGGCTCTACTGAGCTGATTAAAGCAGCAAGGGTTATGAAAGCGGCCAACAAGAAGAGGGGTAAGCTTATGGCTGCCCGCCTTATTACTACAAAAAAAAGAAGAGTCACACAATCTTTTATCTTTTTAAATCTGTTTTCTGTGTCTCATAATTAAAGGCTAAAGTCTTATCAGGTAGCAGTTTTGCAAATAAAGCTGTTTCATCACAATTATAAAGTTGTTCTTCGTGGTAATCTTCATTTTGTAAAATAGATTTTAACTCGGCGGGAAATGCGTTTGCGGATGATTCATCAGCTGATCGGCTTTCTCCAGTAATCGATATCTGCACTATGCTATGATGCTTTTCAAAATGACTTATAAACCCCTTGCTGGCTTCAAATGATTCATCCCCTGTTAAATTTCCAAATTTCGTCGCTTGGGTTGAAGAATTGGCCCACTCAGCGGCATTCCTTTCAGCCTTTCCTGAGCAAACCACATGTGCATGACATTGTCTATTGTGGGTTTTGCTGAATAGTGCACGTTTTTGCTTAAGCCCCACGGCAGAATCAATATTTTGTACAAAGCCATTCACTTTAGATTAATTTTTTAGCCATCCTCAGAGAGTAGATTCGGCAATCCCAATATCTTTTGAAACTTTGGCCTGGGTTTCTCCGTTATTTACACAATCTATTGCAGCTAGCTTTTCTTCTACAGTCTAGGAACACTGATGCTTGCCCTCTGCCATAATATTAGGCCTATGGCTAAAATTTTCTTCTGTAGTATATATATTACTAAATAACTACTACTGTACATATTATATATATCTCTAGCGTAATACGACTAAGTGTGCATGATATGTCTTTACCAATATCAGTAAAGACATACAAGACATTTCCGCTCTGCACTTCTGGTTGATTTTTATGCCAGTGAGTTAGTGAGCAAATCTGTAGCGCTACATAGCAAGTACCTGTACCATGTGTTAACGAGTCTCGAGTGTTAAACAGGCAGCACTGGGAGGGATGGCGCTACAGCGCTTTAAGCAGATTCGCATGTAAACGGGTCTGTACTTTATACCTGCTCCTGTATTTTTCACTTCATGCATCTGATGAAGTGGGTTCTAGCCCACGAAAGCTTATGCTCAAATAAATTTGTTAGTCTCTAAGGTGCCCCAAGGACTGCTTGTTGTTGTTTTTAATGTATTAGACTTAGACTTGCATGATTTTGCTTTATTTTCCTTGGTGACTTACTTTGTTCTGTCTGTTACTACTTGAAACCACTTAAATTCTACTTTTTATACTTACTTATTAATAAACAAAAGTGATTTTATTAAGAGTAAGTGATTAATACCTGTGGGAGCAAACAGCTGTGTATCTCTCTCTATCAGCGTTATAGAGGGCGGACAATTTATGTGCTTACCCTGTATAAGCTTTATACAGAGTAAAACAGATTTATTTGGGGTTTGGATCCCCTTGGGAACTGGGTGTCTGGGTACTGGAGAGGTAACCTGCTGAGTTGTCTTTGGTTAAAGTCTGTAGCTTTGTGTTGCAGCATGCTGGCGTCTCTGGCTCAAGAAGGCAGGGTTCTGGAGTCCCATGCTGGCAGAGAAAATGGGCTCAGAGGTAACTTCAGTACATCAGGTGACAGTCTCAAGGGGGTCTCTGTGACCGAACCCATTACAGCTATATTCTTATTATTCGAGCATGGAATTGCTATCCATAGAGATTCTGTGATACAGTTTGATTCATTTAAGATTTTTACTTCATTTGATTCTATGATTTCTTTCACATATAATGCCACTCCCCCACCAGCACAACCTGTTCTGTCCTTCCAATATATTTTGTACCCTGGTATTTACTATGTCCCATTGATTATCGTCATTGCACCAAGTTTCTGTGATGCCTATTATATCAATATCCTCATTTAATACGGGGCACTCTAGTTCACCCATCTTACTTAGACTTCTAGCAAGATTACCTCTCTCTGCAAACATTAGCTTTCTCCCCATTTTCCACAGGGCTCATTGGCCAGGGATGACCAAGGTGGGGGGATGGATATTTGTGAGGTTATTTGTAACCCCCCCAAACCTGTAACCCAGCACTGCATGAGGCACCTGGTTTTTCAGAAGTGACGCTAAATGACAGGGCAGTTCTACTTTCAGCACACCCCAAGTCCCTGCCTGTTATGTACAAGGCCACATGGTGCTCGCTCTTTGCTTTTGTTATGCTTTTAAACTCACATCGGGTTTTCTCCGATGGGCCCAACAACCTGAGGGAAGGAGCTGGAGCCCACCACGGAGCGATGCATTTGTACAAAGCTTGAGTTGCTGTTTAGAAAGCGAGCACACTCCTCTCCCATTTAGTCTCCCATCTCATTACAAACCAGCCCCAGAAGGCTCCACGACTTCCCCATCCACCCCACTCTCTGACAAACCACTTTGCCTTTATCCATCTGATTTTTGGGTCTGGAAATAAACACACAAGGGGGAGCAGAGGGGGAGATTACAGCACCCCCTCCTTGCAGTCAAGTGCCTTGTGCCTGACTGACAGCTCTCGGAATGGAAGTAATAAAAAGGAATTAAAGGGAGCAAGCAAGGGTGGGGGAGTCAATGGGGGTGGGGAATAGCATGCAGCAAGATTTCATTTTATTATTTAACCTTTAAACAAAGATATCTGGCACTTAAACTAGATTCATTCTGAGGACACATTGATAGGAGGATACAGAATGAATGGACAGATGCCTGGACACAGACTAAAGGACATGCAGATAGACACGTGAATGGATGGACAGGGCCGCAAGGACATGCCGATACACACACAGTTGAATGGATGATGCACCAACAGAAGGAGACAGGCAGACACACTGATGACCAGATGCCCACAGACAGAAGGACAATAGGCTTCACAGACACAAATGCTACTCTAACAACAGATCACAACCAGGACTGGCTACTCAGCTGCCCTCGCAGTACCTTTCCCTGCCTCATCTCCACAGCATGCTCCTCTTTAGAGAGTGGGGGCTGGCCTGCCCGCTCACCTTCCACTTCTCTGCTTTCCCGTCCATGCACCACTCAATCAGGTGGACGTACTCAACATACTCAACCCCTGAAGTTGGAGGGAAATGTGGGCCTCCATCTTTCCCTCCTGTTTCCTCCATATCCTCATGTAATCAAGGGTGCTGAAAGTTTGGCTCCTCTTGTTAAAGGGAGTGGCATCATTTTGCACAGCGTCTAGTGCAATGAGGTCTTGTCCATGACTAGGGCTCCTAAACACTTTGGTGAAACAAATAATGAATAATAATCCTGAGGGTCTCCTTCCTTTCTGCTGACTAGTCCTTTGGATCCCAGGCAGCCACGCTGCACCCATCACCATAGTAGCTGCGCTCCTGGTCCTGGCCTGTCACCTAGCAGACGTGCCAGCCCAATTATCCATCCCTTCTAACCACAAAGCTCTGTTTCCCACTCTTGATAGCGAGAGGCAAAGGGGAGACTGCCTCAGGGCTCTCTAGCCCACATCCTCACCATGCTGTGACCTCAGACTTCTCCATCGCCTGGCACTTCTCCATCGCCTGTCCTTTTAACAACATCAAAATAATAATGTGAATATTAACTCTCTGTCTAGAGACCATTCTGCTTTAACTCATGTTAAAAACAAAGCCCGTGAAAATAACCACTAATAGTAAACAAGGTTTATGGATTATTCTCTCTCTCTCTTTCACACCACACTCACAGCTACACACAGCGAGTTACTGCGACTCTGCAGAGGTGTAGTCGAGCCAGACCGACACATCGGTACTCTGCAAATCGGCTCCAATCCATTACTCGATAATATATTTGTACCCTGATGGCAGGCAGGCAGCAGTGATGCTCCATCTGGACCAGAGCATTAGGCATCCTTAACTCACAGATAAAACACCTGCTAAGCTAAACAAAACCTCATTATAATTAATTGGGCCAGCATAACGGCATTGTGCTTAGCAATTCAAACTACAAAAGATTCCAGGTCTTTTTCTAGGTTTGGCCTTACTCTGCCAGGGATCAGAATGCTGCAGAGACAGCGAGCTTGGTCCCCGGGGTAAGAAAGGAGCATCTTGCATCTCTCTGCAACATCCCTGTGGTTGAGTTTAAATAGACACTGAAGCTTCAAAGGGCTTCTCAGCCATACCTCTTTCCTTGGTCAAAGAGGATTGCCATAACTGAGGGTGGGGGTATCCTTCACTGGAAGGACACAGACAAAATGGCAATAACCAAGGTATAAAAAGACAGCTACAGATAAGGAACACAGAACCATAGTGGGGGAGCAAAAGTGTTACTGTCAATTCTTTCTAACGATAACCAATAGCAACAGGTCTGCACCATCCCACCTCTGCAAGATGATTGCTCAATCTTTAGGCCTCAATTTTGAGACATGGACATGCAAGGTAAGTTCACAAGTAATTTGTGTACAGTCATGGCAACGTTGCACACAGACAACCAGTCAGAAAAACTAGCTAGTCTTTTGCTAACACAGTCACTGTGGGCACAAGTTAAGCACGCACATTTCTGCAAACACACAATTTGGAACATCTGCCCCTTAAAGTGCAGCAAACTAACCAGAAGAAATGCTGAAAAAGATGGTGGGTTCTCCTGCTTTATAGCAGGGATAAGAGTCTCAGCAGCAGGCACCATGAGTCAGACAAGATGACTGGAGTACCCAGAAGGAATACTTGGAAAAGGAACTTTCTGACTTCACCTTGTCTTCATTCAAGCCAGAAAAGCCTTTGTCTGTCCCTTAATTAAAACACAACAAGAGTCCTTGGGCTTTATTGCATCACAGGGGATGTTAGAACACTGTTCACCCCAATCCAGACACTCACAGAGCCCAGCTCCTGTCTGGTGCATCAGCACTGGCAATAAGGGCAAGAAAGAACATTTGAGCAGAGCCACTGAGGACAGGAGTCCGGGGATGGTGAGCCCTGAGGTGAGGTCAGAGGGAGGACACAGGGTGGCTGACACACTCTCCCTCACAAACTTGCACTGGCTGCCCCTGGCCAGCTGCTTTGGTTTACAATGAGCCAGGGCAACATCTTGGCCTTATGCGAATGGGCTGATGCTGGAGGATAGAGGATGGACACACATCCTCCACGGTAATAAAACAGGCTCTGCCTTGAAGGGGCAGTTTTGGATATTTTCTGAGTTGGCTGACCACAGGGGTGCTGCACCATTTGCGGAGGATGCCAATGCAAGGATTGTCACACAATCCATGGTGCCCAACCACCCAGCAGCCATGGAACCAGAAGCCACCCCTCGGATTTCAACAGCTCTCAGCAGCCAACCAGGGTCAGCTGGGGTCAAATCCTTCAAGGAATCTCAGGTAGTTCAGGAAGCGGCCCAGGAAGCAGCATTCATCCCTTTGCGTCAGTGTAAGCGTGCACTGTTGGGGTTCGCCCCTCTCTGGGGCAGCTGGGAGCCAGGCCGCCCCACTACCTGGGGCAACAAACAACAGTTCAGGGGCTCAGACCCTCAGGCAGGGGCTGAGCAAACAGTTCAGTCTATAAGCCCTGGCCCTAGCTCAGGGCGGGGCAGCAAACAACAAGTCAGGGCTCAGACCCCCAGGCAGGGGCTGAGCAAACAGTTCTGTATATAAGCCCAGGCTCCTAGGCCTGAGCGTCGGGCGAGGGGGAGACTGCCACCCGTGAGTGGGGTGGCAGGGGGGACGCAGGCCCGCCCACTCCTCTGCGTCCCAGCCCGGGGCCCTAACAGCAGCAGGCAAGCTGCTGCTGTGTCAGTGGGGATCCTGGCCGCAATACACTGACATTGGTTCTGGGTGTGCGGCAGCCAGACCAGGGTCAGCTGTCCTTGGGCTACTTTCAGACTCCCCCTCAGGGCCTACCTGGATCCTGGGGTCGTCCTCTGCAGGGTCCAGGTGCATGGGTTCGTCACGGCTGGGGCTACGTGGTAGGTCCGGCAACTCCTCTGGGAAGTCGGCCCAAGGCAGCTTCAGCGGCTCTTCCAGGTAGAAGGTGCCGGAGAGCTCCGACAGCTCCTCCAGGTAGCAGGTGCGGGGGAGCTCAGGCCACTCTGGGCTGCTGCCCTGGGCTGCGGGAGTTTCCCAGCCCTGAGCCCCCTGAGGGACGTCTGCTCGATCCGGCTGCTGGCCTCTGACTGAGCTCTGAAGGTCTGCCTTTATAGTTACGGGACGGCGCCTGACCCTTTGCGGGGCAGGCTCAGAGCTCTTTAGCTCCGCCCAGTCCGGCCTCCGGCTGGGCTCTTCCTCCTCTGGGGCGGCTGGGAGCCAGGCCACCTCACTACAGTCAGTATTGAACCAAGGCCTTAGTGTAGCACCGAGGGTGCTGGAAGTGCTGCCTTTTGGATGAGCCGTAAAACTGCAGCTCTGACCATTTGTGGTCATCAAGAGTCACACTTGCCAAGGAAGCTCCTGAACTGTAGACCTAAAATTCGCTCAAACAACAATTTGTGTTCTTAAGAGTTAAACACATAAGCACTGTCCTCATTGGGTAGTGTTGCTGTGCACTGTTAAACACCAGCTGCATTCCTTCCAAGAGATGAATGCATTTCAGTGAACCAATTCCCATATCCACATACTTTGTAACAAGCTTGCAGATCCTTTGGGGTGAAAGGTGCTATATAAATGTACAATGATATTATTTCACTCAAGAGAATCCATAAGCCTATTTCTCCTTCACCTGGATGCCAGTCGGCAGGCAAAGTGAAAAATATAAACAGCCTCAAGTAATTAAATGTCATGCGGGTAAGAAGATACAGGTAAGACTAGAATTAAAAATTGAGGCAGGATGGTAAAACCCTCCAGAGTAGCAAAGTGCATCACTTGGCAATTAACACACCTCCCATGACCAAACACCTCTGCCTGGGACTCCGCGCTAGAAGGAAGACACATTTCATTGCCCCTCTGTGTAGGTAGGGACTTTAATTTATATTTAAGTAGTAATTGTTCAGCTAGGGAGCATGAAAGGAGTACACCATCTCATGAATCAATAACAGCCCAGGCTGCAGGATAGGCAGGGGGAAAATCAGCACACAAAACGCCCTCTGGAGTAGAGAGCGAGAGAGAAAGGAAGAACATTTTGAATCTGGAATCTGAGAATCCCTGGCACAAAAGATGGGAGAGATTTTCATTTTCACCTTGGCTGAGGCAGCCACCATGCAATTTACACCTCGTCTGTCTTCCTCACACTTCCCATTGCTGAAACACTTGGCCATTTCCTCCAAGGCGCACACATATGCACATGCACAGCGGAGCCAGAGGAGCTGGAAAGTGACAGCTGTCAGACATAGTGAAATCGGTAAGTGCAAGAATGGACAGGCGTGAATTCCTCAGCATGGGAGCTTCCCCTCCACCCTAGCTTGGGGACCACTGAGAGAGAAGGTTACTGGGGCTCACAAACCCCTTCTCCTCCTACTACTAGTCCCTCCACTCAATTATGCTGCATGTCAACGAGACCGGAGGTAGTGGCTTCTTTTTTAAGCGCGTGGATTGCCTGACGGAGGCTGCCATAAAAGTCACTAAAATATCACTTCTCCTCTGTCCTGTCTCCTAGGAAACAAGTACATATCACCAAGGATTCCTTTTCTCCAGCCCAACCTTAACAACCTTCCCTTCTGCACCCAATCCTAAGAAGACTGCCTGAGATTAGGCAATAATTCAGTGGGAAGGTACCATGCTAGCCATCAGAACAGACGCCACACGTTCATTTCTGAAAGTAGCCCTGGGACAGCTGGAGTTCCTCGGGGAACAGCCAAGAGAGGTTGTCATGTCCAGAGGCTGCGGGACCAAGACTGGAAACTAGCTGCTTGCTAGCAATATAGCGACAAGATACAGAAAGCAGACAACTCAGCACAGCTTCTTCCAAAACCCTCTCACAGCCCCAACCCACTGCTAACAAATCTTTCTATCCCTTGCATAATAAGTACCCCCAACAACTTGACCCCCCCATCTTTGATCAAAAATCTCTCACTCACACACACACCCAAAAGCCCCCCTTGCTATGGCTGTGTCCCTCAGTGACCCTACAAAGTAGACCTCTGGCCATTGGACTACACAATGTAGGTCACCCCTGCTCTAACAGATTATTGTTTGGCCACTACTCAGCCTATGATCCATACCTACAATCAGACATTTCCCAAAGAAGGACCCCACCTAAAAAGCCCCCCATGACAGTCTAAGAACAGTGAATTATTGAAAAATGGGTTTTATAAAGGCTGGGAATAAGGTAAGCAATCAAAACAGACACAGTGATATAGGAGCAGCCCTGCTCTAATAGCTCAGTATCCTACTTCCAACAGTGGTCACTTATGGATGCATCAGAGGAGGCTGTAAAGCCACTGCAAATGTACCCAAATATGCTATACTATACACTACTGGGGAAATTTTCTTCTTGACTCCAGTTGATCACTTGCACCTTGAAGCATGAGGATCAGTAGGATGACCAGACATCCTGTTTTCAAAGACACAGTCCCATATTTACACCCTCCTGCAGGTGTCCTGACTTTTTCTTTAAAAATGGGCAAATTGTCCCGTATTTTCTGTCTTTCAGCAGTACTTGTGGGTCCAGTTGCCCGCTCACTAGCGGTGAGTGGTGGGGTCCAGTGGCTGACGATGAGGGTGGCCAGGCAAGGCTGGTGGTGAGGCAAAGCTGCAGCACGCAAGGCCAGCTATTCCACCTGCTGGTCTGTTAGCGCAGCCCAGAGGCATGCTGGCTCTTGGCCAGCAAGGCCCTACCCCATTTCCGGACCCGCACTGGCTGCGAACTGCAGCGGCCAGTGAGTGCAGGCAGGCGCCAGGCAGCGGCTGGTTACGTGTCACCTCTGCTGCCTACCCCGACCTTGCAGCCCCCCCCCGGGCAGGGGCTTACACCCTCTTTACCTCTCCCCGTCCCCCTGCCCTGGGTCCTGCCTCCAGGGAGTTCAGGGCTGCTCCGTCCCCTAGACACCCTTCCCTGCTGAGCCACCTCTCTGGCCAGGTTCACTGAAGCTCCTGCAGTTAGGTTCTCTGGGTCCTGGTGGACTATGCATCTTTAGGGCTTAACCCCTTCCTACCTGCGCTGTAATCAGGGGACAGGAGGCAGCTAGGTTATGTCCATGGCCAGCAGCAGCCTGGAGATGTTAGCTGCCTTTGGACACTGTGTGTACAGGAAGGGACAAGCTGCTTCCCGCCTTGGGGTGGAATTGGGTGGGGAGGTGAAGAGATGAGCTCTGCAAAGACATGGGCCAGGTCATCCCTTCCCTTCCTCCTCCTCTGCGGCTAGAAGGAGCTCCTGTCCCTGGTTTCTCTTGGCCACATTCTGGCACGAATCCTGGCAGAAATCTGAGGGGAGGGGGGACAAGTGACCCTGCATGCCCCCCTACGCATTGCCTCAGGAAGCCGCGGCTCCAGGTACCAGGAAAGGCAGGTCCGTGCCAGGGGCCCAGCCAGGCAAGGACAGGAGGGAACAACAGGCAGGGAGGGTCCAGTCGGTCCGTCACACTCACACGTGTGTGTGTGTGTGTGTGTGTGTGTGTGTGTGTGTGTGTGTGTGTGTGTGTGTGTGTGTGTGTGTGTGTGTGTGTGTGTGTGTGAGTGTGTGTGAGACCTCTCCCCATGTGAACCCTAAAGCCTTAAAGAAGGTAAATAAAAAGAATCCAACCACGCAGTATTTCTTTTTAACAGGGGCTCAGTCAACTTGATGTTAATTTGAATGTTTGTACTGTATAGTTCGGATTGCCGTTGAACTCGCTTGAATACAAGTTATTTTACCAGGTGTCCCATATTCAGCATAGGGAAATATGGTCACCTTAAGGATCAGTAAAGTACTTGCAGATTCTATTCTTATTCATTGGTTTTAGTCTTTTTTTTTTTAAATTGCAGACCTACTACGTCTCAAATTATTTTTGTTGCTATCCTCTGCAACTTCTCTGCAGCTGGTGTTTGTAGTACAACAGCCATACATCAAAGATACTGTAGCCTTGAAACAAGACACATTTTTGACTGTGGGAGATCAGTACCTCAGCTGCAGAGGGCTGCATCTATTTCAGAGTACAGGTCCCAAGAGACCAATTCCTTTCCTTTCAGACCGCAGAGGACAGTTTTCCAGTAGCATTCTGCTACCCAGAATCAATCAGGAAGCTGGGGTAGAGGTCAGTGAAATGATCCCTGGCATCACGGATGAATGGAGCAATGCAAAATTGCTTTGCCTGTTCTCGTTGTCTTGATGAGGTTGGCCAGCACTGCAGCTGTGGCAATTTCTCAGCCTTTTGCCAAGAAGAGTTCTTCCATTTCCCGTACAAGGCAGCAGATAGTGGAGCGGAATACTAGCCAAAGATGCTTTAGGTGCTTCCTGCTGGTGCCAGGTGGCCCAAGATATTGACGACTCCAGAGTCCTGTATTACTGGGAAAGCCAGCCCGAGGAGGAGAACCTCTGTGAAGCAGCAGCCGCTTTCCCTTCTACAAACTTCTGCCAGCGCAGTACAGTGAGCAAAACTCGGGATGACCACACTGTAAACCAGCACATGGAGTTTGAGGGTAAAAATGATCACATATGAGGCTTTTCGTCAGAGCCCGTTTCAAAGGTGATAGTCATGAGAGCTTGTGAATCTTGTAATCTGGCTGTTCCTACCAATGTATTCACCCCCATTCTTGATGTTGTCCCTTTAGATCTCCACTCACCTGTATATTTGCCATTCCAAAACAGGAACATTGAATCTTGATTTCTTGTTTCAAGCTTTCCATTTTATTGCCTTATTGACAACAGCCTGTGCTGCCATCTTCATGCAACTCAACCTGAGCAGTACGCACTCACTCTTACTGCATGTGCTGTAGAATGTGCCTTGTTTCCTCAACCAATGACAAGAGACTTTGGGAGACACCTGAACTGTTGTACTGGCCTCGTGTCCTGCGCTGTTCTTTCCGTCCTTGCCTGCAGAATATCAGCCCTTTCATAGAATTTTACTTATCAATCTCTGAATAACTTCATAGGCCTTACTTTCTGGAAAGTGTGCCTCTCTAGCCCCTCTTTGTGACCTCTATGGTACCAGGACAGCTTCAGAATGTGTCCCTGGATGACACATCTTGGAAGAAAAATCACGCAATGGTATATGAAAAACAAGGAAATATATATCATTGGTCCAATGCTGCCTAATTATACTAAAACTCTGTCCTTCTACAGCACCCTTGATCCAACACTCTTATCATATTTTCCAAACAGATTTGAATTAATCCTCACAACAGCCCTGTGAAGTAGCTACCATGAGCCCTACTTTACAGGTGAGGACACAGAGAAATGAAAGACCCAAACCTGCTGACCTTGTTCAGGCAAAACGTCTAGTAACTCAAACAGGAGTTTTGCCTGAAAAGAGCAATAGGATTGGGCCCAGAATGGCTTGCTCAAAGTCACACTGTAAGTCTAGAGCAGAATCAGATGCAGGATCCAGATCCTCTGATTCCTAGGTAACTAATTTAGCCACATGACAATCCCTTATGTCCTCATACCAATTTAGATACAAGAGCCTGTTGATCAGGATTTTTCTCTTCCATTCAGGAGGGGAAGAATGTTGCCAGAGGAGAAAGACTTGAGAGGACTGGGCTATTTATTTATTTTTTACTGTTTCACTGTTTGTTTCAGGCATAGATGGTGCTCAATTTGCCTTTTCTGTTTTTTAAAGAAATGTCAAGGGCATCTTGAGCCGAGGATAAGAATCTTCCTGTATTGTTATCAAGCCATAAAAACAAACAATAAAGATGCATTTCTTTTCAGGCCTCCAGCAAAGCAACATTTTGAGTCCTGGGCTCGAGAACTGACAACCCTTCCAGTAAAACACATGATTTTGAGAAGAAAGAGAGAGGCACATAACAGCAAAGAGGCCAGAGATCCTGGCAAGCTCCCACATGAAGAGAACACATTGAGAGCACAGCAAATGAAGTCACTGGAGTCTACAGCTTCCCAGATACTATATGCCAACTGTGTTAACCAGTACCTTAGGAAATCTCAACTGCAAAATGCAACCCAGGGCAGAGAGTGGCAACAAGATGAAGGTAGAAGTCCAGCTAGGAGATAACCTAGAAGTTACGAGACTGAGCGACAAAAAAACTACAGCTGGAATCAAAGTTGAGTGAAAATTAAGGGAGCTAAAAGAGCAGCATCATATTACAATGCAACTTATCAAAAGGCAGGAAAAGCTACTATGAAAACAAACAAAGGAAGTGAAAACAAAGGGGAGAGAAGAAGATGGGACAGAATTTTCTAAAAGCAGGTGGAAAGAGAGGTTGGGAGGGGAAATGAGAAAAGGGCTCAGGGAGACCTCATTGATTTCAAGGCTCCAGGATTTGTTCCTACACAACGTAATGTGTTTCAGGTATTCCCAAGAGGGGGAGAACAAGTGCAGGTTACTTCGAATTGAGAGAGTCATTCCTTCCATGAGGAGCACAGATACAAGCTGCGTTTTCAACTCAGCGAATGGGCAAGGGTTTAGGTCTCCGTAGAGCCTCGGTGGAATATTTCAGTTTGAAGGAAGAGCTGGGAGGATGTTTTATAAGCCAGGTACCAGACTGAGTTGCCAAATAGAAGCAAGCCACCTTTTGATGTGTAAATGGAGCAAATTTGATCATGATTCACAGCAAAAAAAAAAAAGACAACCTCCAACACAACGTCCTCTCTACACAGCCACGCATCTGACTCTACTTCAAAGGGAGGCAGAGGGAAAATGTTTCTGGGCTGCCGCCTAGCACCTAGGTCAGAGACTCCCCCACTATCACCTGGACTCATATGAACAATGTAACAAAAGGAAACGCTCTAGCCTTATTTTTCCTTCACTCACTCTAGGACAAGATGTCCCTTCCCAGCATGGACAAAACTCTATGCCTTTTTTGGTCCTCAGAAACAAGGACAGTGATTAGAGGCAAAAGGAATCAGAGAACCGGTTCTGTCACTGCAGCTTTCAAACGTAATGACACATGGAAGAAAAACTAACGGAGGCTGACAGATGGGCCTAAAACCCGGCAGAGGTTCTCTTCCCCCTATAGGGGACTGCAAGGATCTCTCAGATTCCCAAATTAGTAGGAACTTCACTCCTCATTCGTGTTGGCTCACTGTGGAGGACATCTCAGTGGCCAGTGCCCTGGGAAAGCATTAGGAGATTCTAAAAATAAACTCATACATTTTAATGTGGAATTTCAAGGCCAGCTGGAATATGTCAAAGGGAATGGGAAGTGCGTGGGGTGTCAGAGGCTGTGGGAAAAGGAAGCCATTCGGTGGTCCCACTCTCCCTTTGTAAACGCCCTCCTCCTGACACAAAATCAGGCTCCTGTGAGACTCTCCCGGGGGTCTCATTATCTCAACCCCGAGAGCTCTCTGCCATGGCGCCAGAGTGGAAGGCAAGCCAATTACCAGTCTGTGTTGTCAGGGAGGAGAGAAGCAGACATATTAAACAAGTTTCTCCTATAGGAACATTTTTATTATTATTATTAGAAAGCTAAACCCAGGCAGAGACTGAGCGAAGGTAAGCAGCTGCTTTCTACGGCCTTTGCAGCCTGGCTGCTTTCCCTTAACAAGCTCAGAACCACACTTTTGACCACATGGATCAGTGAGAAAATCAAACAAAAAAGAATGATGCAAGGAGCTGGGCTCACCTCCCCATTCAACAGCCCTTGCCTATCCTGCCATTCCCGAATGCTTTGGCAGATGTGGAACAAACAAGAAAAGCTTGAGATGTAAATACTCCTTTCAACTCCAGGGCCTAGAATTCCTCCCTCTCAGCCAGCCAGCATCCCCCTGGCCCCCGAAGAATGCAGCATATACTCTGAGCTTCCAGCAACCCCAGCCTTCCACATTCCTGGCTAAACCATCAATTCCAACATCCTTCCAATGACCTGAAACCCCGTAGCCATGATTACACCTTGAGCTGCCAGTGACATCCTACATGTTCAGCACCCTCCCCACAATACCCACTATGCTAGAGCCCCAAACCAGATTGGTAACCTCCAGCACCATTCCCACAACACTAACTGCTCAAGAAATCTCACTTAGATCCTGAATGCCAAGCACAATCCACCAACACCCCCCACTCTCAGATCTCAACTACACCCCAAATGGCCAGCAGCACCCCCAAGATCCCAGTTATACCCTGAACTTCTGGCACCATTCCTATTACAGCCCCTAGTAAATATTTATCCACAGCCCATCATTCTAACCCCAAAGCCAGCCCACCGCACGGTTCCTCGCATCCTAAGCCCAAGCACGCAGAGTCAGTCATAGCTTTGTCCATCTTGCAGTATTCAAACCTTAGGCATTCAGATCCGGCAACATACAACATAACATGGTATGAGGGCAGACCTGGGTGGACGTGCCAACGAGGAGTTTGGATAAGTGAGCAAAAAGCAATCAGTGCAATCAAATGTGGGGTCACAAGATGCCAGAGTAAAGCAGAGGGGATAGGGATTGGTGACCAGGGAGCGGAGAGCAGCGTGGGATGAACCGATCCAGCAGCAGCACGAGGTTTCGCTGACAGAGAGTGGGAGCATATTGGAGGTGGGGTAATCAGCTCTAGGGTGGGAAGTGCCAAGGGAACAAAATCACAATATTCTGTAGCAAACAGTTCTGACTGACCGAAAGAGCTTCTGCCCCCATGGAGAACTTTTCAGAAGAGAACTGGGAGAAGTGGCTGAAGGGAAATCTCATGACTCAGAAATGAGTGCTAGGTGAGAGGCACAACAGGAAGTGACAGAGTGGGACATCTGCTGAGGCAGGAGGGGAGTGGGGAGAGAGAAGGGAAGAGTATAATTCTCCATTAAGCTCTCAGACTCATATTGCTTGGATGCTCATGCAGCATCATTTATAATTTATATTTTGATCATCTAGACCAGGGATCTCAAACTTAAATCACCATGAGGGCCACATGAGGACTAATAAAATGGCCCGAGGGCCGCATCACTGAAACCTTTTCATACAACAATACAGAAGTATAGTCAAAAACGAAGAGTAATATAGTACACTGTTAAATGTCAATGCATTAACTTTTTTAAAGCTAATGCGAAGAGGGGTTTTAATAAAATATAAACACCCCGTAATTATTCCTTATGTGGTCAGTAACATTGATGATGATCTACGCTAACAGTCTATCAACATAGCTGTAATGGCAGGAACTTTTTAAAGTAACTATTCATACAAAATACGTTGCCACTTTTAACAAACATTCTTCCCAATTACTCACAGCATGCCTTGCTCCATCTCTAAGGCGGCAGCTCGGTGCAAGGTGGATGTAGGGGACTGCGAAAGACTGTGTCACGGCCTAGATAGGGTATTTCCGCTTTCTTGGCGGCCTTGTAAAAAGCCCCTGCTTGCTAAGTGGCCGGTCATTGTAGAACACAGCATGCTCGTTATAACTTGCTTTTAACTGGTTGAAACCAGTTTGTATGGCCTTAGGCCAAAGGGCAAACATAGCCTGTGGAAAGTCCCTTCTTGCATATGTATAAGTTGCTTTATATTGTGTATATATAGCTGTATGCTCCCGGTCCCGCCTTTGGACTCCAACCCAGGCCGAGCTAAGCTTCGGTGCTGGGTTCCCCGCCTCCGTGACAGCAACGCCCGAAGTCCCCTTTGCGGGTGTGTCACGTTACCTTCATTAAAGTCAATAACTCATGGTGTGTGTGTGGGCCTCGTTCTTGCAAAGCACTCAGGGTAGGCACGTAGCCTCCCACAAACGTTACAGTGGAGTAGAGCATGCTGGGAGTTGTGGGCCTCTATTGAGCAAATTTACTCAGCAGTCAGCACCTGAAGTGTCTGCGTCTCCTAGGAGGGTTGGGGATTTCTTTCCCAACCAGGTGTTGTTGAGTGTGAGAGGCACGGGGAACAGGCTTGGCTTTTGTAAACTGGAAAATCCAAGATCCTTGTTCCCTCCCTCTCCTTCCCTCCCAGTGATATTTCTCTCTGATTCGCCTTCCCTTTCCCTCCCTCCCAGTGTTAAAGGAAAAGGGCTTTTCCCAGTGCCTGGCTGCTGCTGTTTTCCCAGCTCCCTTCTCCCCCAGCGTTTCACACTGCACATGGGATCAATGGGGACATATTTCAATGGTGGGTGTGAATGCCCCTCCCATGAGGGAGGGGAGATTTGAACAGTGGCAAAGGGACTGGCCGAGGATTGGTGCGAGTCTGGGAATAGCTGGAGTGGAGGACTGGCGATGCAGGAAGAGCAGGCTCAATGGCTCGGTTGGGAGCGAGGAGCTGCAAGGCTGTTTGTCAAGCTTGGCCAGTTTGACTTGGGTAAACTTCAGAGAACTATGGAAACGGCTTGTTGAAATGCATGCAGCAGACATCCCCACCCCCAGAGCGAGAGTGACTGTAAACACTGCCTTAAACAGCAGGTCTGAGAGCCCACCTGCCTGCCCTCCTCCCTGGAGCATGCATGGGAGAGCTGGCAGCAGGAGGGCCAGAGGTGGGTTATGTTTTGCTGATACAGCTAACATCATCTTCCCTGCCCCTATTCCAACCTCTTCCACAAATTCCTGCCCCAGCCCTGTCTTCGTCGCCTCCTTCCCTGAGCATGCCGCATCCCCACTCCTCCCCCCTCCCTCTTGGAAAGTCCTAAGAGCTGCCAAACAGCTGTTTGGTGGCAGGAAACACTGGGAGGTAGGCAAGAAGCGGGGATGCGGCACACCAGGCAGGGGGAGGGAGGAGAAGGGGGGAGCTTGGGAGGGGAGCTTGGCTGCTGGTGAAGTCGGCACTATGGCAGGCTGCAGGAAATAACTCCGAGGACTGCATGCAGTCCACGGGCCGCGTGTTTGAGACCCTTAATCTAGACCACATATTAAATGGCCAGTTTCCTAAACTGGTTTTAATATGCCACAACGAAGTACCAGAAAATCATTCCTCAGGTCAAACTCAGATTCACTTTAATGCTGGACAGATGTTACCACAAACTGTGAATTCACATGCCACTAACAGAGCAACAGCTGGCTACAACGTATGATAGCAGCAAAGAGTCCTGTGGCACCTTATAGACTAACAGATGTTTTGGAGCATGAGCTTTCATGGGTGAATACCCACTTCGTCGTATTCACCCACGAAAGCTCATGCTCCAAAACGTCTGTTAGTCTATAAGGTGCCACAGGACTCTTTGCTGCTTTTACAGATCCAGACTAACACAGCTACCCCTCTGATACTGAACGTACGATAAATATCCTACTCTTAGATGTCAAGGAACTGACATCACCTCCATGTACAATCAACCCCGACGGATAAATAGGAGGGGACATTGCAAGCAACTGACCATCTATATGCACAGAGATATTGCCAACATCCATAGGTGGAACGTGACAGCTGTTTATTAGCATCAAGCAATGCCGCACAACAGTACAGAACAGGAAGTGAAGACTATTTAACTGGGGAATTCAGAGATGCAGAATATAGTTATCCAAGATGAGTCTGGTTAGGATGCCAGAGCTAGCTACCCTGCTCCTTTTGTATATAGTGGTATGGGGTCATCAATAGCTGCAAGGGGCAACACCTTTGTTTTATGTCTCTTCTAATAGGCAGCACCTTCAGCAGCCTCCTAACACCATGACTGATTCAGAGGTCACCAGCCCCTTCTAATATTTGTCCTTGGATATATCCATCCAAGTAGTGACCAGATCCACACAACACTTTTGCCTTGGGACACACTCAAAGGAACCATGGACGACAACACAGAGTGGAAACTGGAACTGTCCTCAAAGATGCTGGAGAACATTTTTCTTAATAGAAGGATTTGGGGCAGGGATGAGGAGAAGAAGAGTGGCATTCGCCTTAAGTTGACAAGAGCACAGAAGCACTGGCTGGTTTCACTAGAATTCAGAGAGAGGGAGTAACAAACGAGTGACAAGCAGGAGAGTTGGGAGTCAGAGCCACAAAAGGTTATGCCTCCTGCCACTTGACAAGAGACCATATCTGCTGCCTATTGTGGCAATGTTATAGGGGAGTCAGATGTAAGGGGGCTGCCATCTTTTTTCGTGACATTTTGCTAAAAAATGTCATCCTCCAATACTTCTCTAACTGGTCATTATGAATTACTCATCTTAATTGGAGATAAATAAGCAGCACAAAACCAGCTGTGGATTTAACATCTGACAGAAATCGTACAATCTGTCAAAATATCACCTCAGTTACTTCAAAAAAAAAACCAAAAAAAAAACCAAAAAAAAACCCAGAAACTCCAAGCACCTTCCAACTCTCCCTCAAACCCTTTGAAATGTAAAGCTGTGCCGTCTGGCGTAATTTAATTTGAAGTTCTTCAGCAGCCTCTGCCTTAGATCAGCAAAGGCCTCACCAAGCTTTGGGTGAGGGGAGGGAAAACACACAAAAATACAGAGAACTAACGGCAGTCAAACTTCAGTGGTTTGGAAGCTTCAAATGCACCCCGAGCCTCATTAGTGTTTCTGTTTTTCCTTTACAAAATCAGGGAGGGTTGGTTGCGATTTTGTCCTTATCTGTCTGAATTCCACTGCCTACCAGGGACCTCTCACTTTCCCCTGCAGGGGACAGAGGACTGCCCTTCAGAGTGAGGTAGGTAGGGCATCACCCCTTTCAGGTTCTTCTCTAAACCTAGCAATGTAGTTTGAGCTCTCGCTCACTCCCAAGGCTGAATCCAGAGTTTCTTCCAGGAGGTCTCAAAACTCCAGATCAGGTTCCTCTCCTCCCACAGAGCACCGAGTCTGTTCCAAATGGACCCAGCTTCAGGTTCTTCCCTCCCTCTCAACAACTGTTCCCCAGAGTTCATTGCAGGTGTGCACATCAATCCTGCTCAGTTTCTACTCCTCACAGGAGCTTCACACTCAGTCTGATCCTTGTGGCCACAAGAATCCAATTCAAATTCTACTCTGCCTCCAGGAGCTGTACCTGGACTCCACTCCAGGTTGGCATGGAAATCCAGTTCCATTTTTTTTCTCTGCCACCCAGAATAAGCAGTCAGCTCCCTTTGTGTCAGATGTTGACCCCCGTTAGCTGGCTGCGCACACAGAATCACCCTGGGGCTGAGACTCTCAGACCAACATCATGGCCCATCAATGATCTGAGCCCCAGAGCAGTGGGACAGTCATGTGCCCTTTATGGAGCTGAGACCATGCTCAAAGCACCACCTACTGAGCAAAACAGCGATAAGATTTTTCAACGTTGTCCAGCACTTTCCCCTTATTTATAGCAGTCCAAAGCCACCTGCCCAGCCATTAGAGGAATCACCCATAAAAGGAAGACAGCGTATACGGGGAGATGTCTGGTTGTAAATATGGGTGTTTCCAGGCTGGGCAGGATTTCAGCTGTTTCAAGATCCCGACTTCCCCACTCCAACTCATTGTTTGTTCAGAGCAGGATGCTTCCTGCTGCTGTCAGGGCAGCTATTGTGGGGTCCAGCTTACAGACAATAAGCCTCAAGGAGCTAATCAGCAACACAAGCTGAGAAGCTGAACTCTGACCTACCTCTTCCTCTCCCCTGTGACCCAACCCTTTAAAGAGAAAGCCACAAGTCATCCAAAGTGGTGAGAAAGCAAGAAGGAAACTCGCTGAGTGGAAGGAAATCCAGGGCAGATTGACAGCGGCACAGACACGCTGCCTGGTGCTGGGGACTTAGGGACAGGAATGCACTTAAGCTTTCACCCCAGACTTTTGGGACTCATGGAAGTTGGACATTTTATAATGAAGATTCGGGGAGCAGAACTGAACCAATAGCTCAGGGAGTGCCTCATGTCAGCATGCAATATGGCAGATGAGAACCTGCTCAGGAGCCAGACAGCAGTCCCCAGGTAACTATCAAGGCTTAAGATCCTACCTGACTAGATCCTTCCGGGACAATCCTCCTCCTCCTCCTCCTCACCTCTTCTACAGCATTTTTCAACCATAGATCTCAAAGTGCTTTATGCATCATTTACAAATGGGAAAACTGAGGCACAGAGCAGGGAAGTGACTTGCCCACAATCATCCAGCAGGCCAGTGGCACAGCTGGGAATAGAACCCGGGTCTCCCGAGTCTCAGTCCAGTGCTCTACCCAGTAGACCACACTGCCATTGAGTGAACTTAACTTCACAAGAAGAAACTGCAGAGCTGAATAGTTCACCTCTCATATAATAATACAACCCCATGTGCTATGCCAATGGCATGTTTCACTTAACAGCTATGTTTTTATGCTGTGTTTCAGAACAAGACCCAATTTACCATCACCTGCCAATCAGTCTGGCTGTGCCTGCCCCATCAAACTTGACCAAGTTCTGCTCCTCCCCTAAAAAATGTGGGTCAGAGCAGCTCCCTGGATTTTAGGAAAAGCATTTCCTGTAGGTTTCTGCTCTGTGGGCCTCAGGTATCAAACATGGACAAAGGAGTCCAGTGGAGATCAACCGAAATGATGAAAGGTCTAGAAAACATGACCTCTGAGGGAAGATTGAAAAAAATGGGTTTGTTTAGTTTGGAGAAGAGAGGATTTGGGGGAAGGGGGGGGCATGATAACAGTTTTCAAGTACATAGAAGGTTGTTACAAGGATGGTGAAAAATTGTTCTAGTTAACTTCTGAGGATAGGACAAGAAGCAATGGGCTTAAATTGCAGCAAGGACTGTTTAGGTTGGACATTAGGAAAAACTTCCTGTCAGGATGGTTAAGCACTGGAATACATTGCCCAGGGAGGGTGTGGAATCTCCATCATTTGAGATTTTTAAGAGCAGGTTAGACAAACACCTGTCAGGGATGGTCCAGATTACTGGTCTCCAACCTTTTTAAGTGCAAGATCACTTTTTGAATTTAAATGCAACCCAGGATTTACCATGCCCCTTCCCGAAGGCCCCGCCCCTTCCCCGAAGTCCCACCCTACTCACTCCATCCCCTCCCTCGGTCACTTGCTCTCCCCCACCCTCACTCACTTTTACCAGGTTGGGGCAGGGAGATGGGGTTCGGGAGGGTGTGCGGGCTCTGGGTGGGGCCGAGGAGGTCGGAGTGTGGGAGGGGACTCCAGGCTGAGCCTGGGGCAGGGGTTGGGGTGCAGGAGGGGGTAAGGGATGCAAGTTCTGGGAGGGAGTTTGGGTGCAGAAGGGGTTACAGGGTGCTGGCTCTTGGAGGGGGCTCAGGGCTGGCACAGAGGCTTCGGATGTAAGATGGGGTATGGGGTGCCCACTCCAGGAGAGGGTTCAGGGCTGGGCTTTGGGATGCAGGCTCCGCCGGGCAGCACTTACTGCAGGCGGCTCTCAGGCAGTGGCGCTAAGGCAGGCCCCTGCCTGCCCCACCCCGTGCCACTCCCGAAAGGGGCCAACATGCCCCAGGGGGGAGGCCCATGGCTCCACGTGCTACCTCTCTCTGCAGGCACCACCCCCACAGCTCCCATTGACCACAGTTCCCCATTCTTGGCCAATGGGAGTGGCAGGGACTGTGCTTGCAGGCAGGAGCAGCACGCAGAGATCCCTGCTCCCTCACTCCCCTGGGGCTACGGGGTTGTGCTGGCCGCTTCTGGAAGCAGTGTGGGGCTGGAGCCGGCAGGGAGCCTGCCTTAGCGGCAGCCCCACCACACCACTGGACTTTTAGTGGCCAGAGATCGTTATCGACTGGGAGAGTCTTCAGGATTGACCAGTAAATCGTAAACAACCGGTTGGTGACACTGGTCTAGATAATCATAGAATCATAGAACTGGAAAGGACCTTGAGAGGTTATCTAGTCCAGTTCCCTGCACTCAAGGCAGGACTAAGTATTATCTAGATCAGAGGTGGGCAAACTATGGCTCACAGGCCACAGCCGGCCCGCGGGACCGTCCTGCCTGGCCTCTGAGCTCCCGGCCAGGGAGGCTAGCCCCCCGGCCCCTCCCCTGTTGTCTCCCCGCCCCCGCAGCCTCAACACACTATGCTGCCAGCACTCTGGCCCACCAGTTGTGCCAGGCAGTGAGGGTGACATGGCTGGCTCCAACCAGGCAGCGGGGCTGTGAGCTCCTGCTGCTCTGAGCAACATGGTAAGGGTGCGGGGGATTGGATAAGGGGCAGGGAGTCCCAAGAGGCAGTCAGAGGACAGGGAGCAGGGGATGGTTGGATAGGACGGAGGTTCTGGCGATGGGTCAGGTAGATAGGCGTGGGAGTCCCAGGGGCCTGTCAGGGGGCAGGGGTGTAGATAGGGGTTGGGGCAGTCAGGAGACAGGGAATGGAGGGGTTGGATCGGAGGATCTGGGGGGCAGTTGGGGCAGAGGTCCCTGGAGGGGAGTGAAGGTATGAGGAATCGGGGGGGAGTCCCTGGAGGGGGCGGTCAGGGGACAAGGAGCAGGGGGGGTTGGATGGGTTGGGGGTTCTGAAGGGGGCAGTCAGGGTGCAGGAAGTGGAAGGGGGCGGATAGGGGGCAGGGGCCAGGCTGTTTGGGGAGGCACAGCCTTCCCTACCTGGCCCTCCATATAGTTTTGCAACCCTGATGTGGCCCTCAGGCCAAAACTTTTGCCCACCCCTGATCTAAACCATCCCTGAGAAGGTGTTTGTCCAACCTGCTCTTAAAAATCCCCAATGATGGAGATTCCACAACCTCCATAGGCAATTTATTCCAGTGCTTAACCTCTCTGACAGTCGAGAAGTATTTCTTAATGTCCAGCCTAAACTGTCCTTGCTGCAATTTAAGCCCATTGCTTCTTGTCCTATCCTCAGAGGTTAAGAACAATTTTTCTCCCTCATCCTCGTAACAAACTTTCATGTACTTGAAAACTGTTATCATGTCCCCTTCTCAGTCTTCTCTTTTCCAGACTAAACAAACTCAATTTTTTCAATCTTCCCTCAGAGGTCATGCTTTCTAGAACTTTAATAATTTTCATTGCTCTCCTCTGGACTTTCTCCAATTTCTCCACATATTTCCTGAAATGTGGTGTCCAGAACTGGACACAATACTCCAACTGAGGTCTAATCAGCACGGAGTAGAGCAGAAGAATTACTTCTCGTGTCTTGTTTACAATCACTCCCAGAATGATGTTTGCTTTTTTTTGCAACAGTGTTACACTGTTGACTCATATTTAGCTTGTGGTCGACTATGACCCTCAGATCCCTTTCCACAGTACTCCTTCCTAAGCAGTCATTTCCCATTTTGTATGTGTGCAACTGATTCCTTCCTAAGTGGAGTACTTTGCATTTGTCCTTATTGCATTTCATCCTATTTACTTCAGACCATTTCTCCAGTTTGTCCAGATCATTTTAAATTTGAATCCTATCCTCCAAAGCACTTGCAACCCCTTCCAGCTTGGTATCATCTGCAAACTTTATAAGTGTACTCTCTATGCCATTATCTAAATAATTGATGGAGATATTGAACAGAACCGGACCAGAACCTATCCCTGTGGGACCCCACTCATTATGCCCTTCCAGCATGACTGTGAACCACTGATAACTACTCTCCGGGAACGATTTTCCAACCAGTTATGCACCCACTTTATAGGTTGTATTTCCCTAGTTAATGAGACAGTCATGCAAGATAGTATCAAAAGCCTTACTAAAGTCAAGATATACCACATATACCACTTCCACCCATCCACAAGGCTTGTTACCCTGTCAAAAAAAGCTACCAGGTTGGTTTGACACGATTTGTTCTTGACAAATCCATGCTGACTGTTATTTATCAATTTATTATCTTCTAGGTGTTTGCAAATTGATTACTTAATTATTTGCTCCATTATCTTTCCGGGTACAGAAATTAAGCTGCTTGGTCTGTAATTCCCTGGGTTGTCCTTATTTCCCTTTTTATAAATTATATCTATATAGGATATAGTGCCCAATATAGACAGAGAGAGAGAGATGTATACTATATCCATATATATCCTCCCATGAGTGCAGGGGCCTGGACTAGATGACCTCTCGAGGTCCCTTCCAATCAGACACTTCTGTGATTCTATAGCATCCTTATGATTCCAACACAATCTGGTGTTCAAAACAGCTGTCCTGATGGCATGGGCAAGGTCAGGTGAGTTCAACACCCTCCACAGCAAAGAGAATGAAATCTCTGGTAGAACCAATCCTTTGTCTACCAATCTCTTTTCTCTCTAAGGTTTCCTATGGTTGCTACTACCAGAGGAACAGCCATAGGGGAAGCACTAGTGTACACAGGTTTGTGGTGATTCAAGTGCTGATGGCCACCTGTCATCTAGTCTTATTCAGGGCCGGCTTTAGCAAGTGCGGGGCCCAAATCGTACTCACCCGGGGGCACTCTGGGTCTTCAGCGGCACTTCAGCAGCGGGTCCTTCACTCACTCTGGGTCTTCGGTGCACTCAAGGACCCACCGCCGAAATGCCGCCCAAGACCTGGAGTGCCGCTGAGTAAGTAAAAATTAACAAGGCACCAGCGTGGGGCCCGATTCCGGGGAAATCAGGCGAATCGGCCTAAAGCCGGCCCTGGCCTTATTGGCCGTGCAGCAGCAGGAAGGGAACACTGCATACATCAACTCTTTTTCTAGGCATGATCTTCACTACCCTCCACATTGAAGGTGCCTCTCTCTTGGGCTGTACAAATCTGACCCTTCCATTGTTGCTTGTCCCAGAAGTGCAGCTATGTCCCGGTTTAGGGCAGGAGATCCCAGGCAAGGGAAAGAGACATATACAGGTCTGGTGAAATGAAGTACGATTCCAACAAACTCAATAAAACTGCACCCACTAAAACTGGCTTTGAATTTGGGCCAAGCCTCCAGATCCCCCTAGTTGTTGTAGGATCATGAGGCAAGGAGAACATGTATGTGTTGGTGTGGTTGGGGCAGAGGGAGACACTGCTGCATTGGCAGAAACAGAGACAATAGAGGGCAGGAAATGCTTCTAAGCACTAGTCTCTCTCTGAACGGATGCTCTAGGGTCTTTATCCTGCCTTTGTCCCAAGCGTTTTCTCATGATTATTTCCCCATTTCAAAGCAGTTTGATTCCCAGATATCAAAAGGGGAACACATCACTTGCCTCTTTTCAAGTAGGAGAGGGAAAGTGAAACCAAAGATGAGCACGTCTCGCATGTCTGGGGGTTAAGGAAAGGAGCCAGATGTGGTTCTCTGCTCCTTCATCACCTGTCAGTTCTCTCTCTTTGACCGAGTGGTGCCACATAGCATGGGAAGCCCAGAAATCATCACTCTGCCAAGGACCCAGGCTGAAAACATCCATCAATTGCATAATACGATAGCCTCAGGCTGCCTCTCATCCTTTTGTACCTCAGGGGGCAACTCTCACCTCAGGGATTCTAAGCAGCTCCTGCCACAGCTACTGGAGTTAAGAGGCTCTCAGCATGTCTAGTTGATGCTCTGATTTTACAGGGGTTCCACTCAGGTGGGGAAATTGGCATCTGAGAACTTAGCAGAATAAGGAATTACAAGGTCTTTGTCCTTTGTCGTCGGGAATACGTTTCCCTCAGCATAGCACCTACCGCCTACAACAAAAAATCCCAGAGCTCAGGACTCTGCAATGAGAATGCAAACTGACGTTTTGAATTCAAATGAGGTGCAGAGGGATGCCATCTGAGGAGGCTGTTAGGAAAGGCAAGATACTCTTGTTTCCCCCCCTCATTAAAAGACTCATTGTCAGGCCCCACTGACACCAAGAGAGGGGACAAGAAGTAGCAGAACCATTGAATATGTAGATTACAGTCGACTGAAAGCCTCATTCGGGATCAAAGTCCCACTGTGCTAGGCAACGTACAAACACATAGGAAGATAGAGCCTCTGCCCCAAGGAACTAGCACATTAAGAAGAGCTTGGAAGCTATCCATTACAGATGGCTGCGGAAGGTACCACACATTTAATGGAAAGCCAAATAACAAATGAAAGAGTAAGAGAGCTGGCAGAGCAGAACAGGTTAGAAAAGATCATCAGAGCAAGACGGCTCAGCTGGCTGGGACATGTACATCGTACGGAAGGTAGGAGACATGCTACGCAAGCATTGAACTGGGTACTTGAGGGAGGAAAGAGAAAGAGAGGAAGGACAGGGAAGAACTGGCAGAAGACAGTGACAGAGAATACTGAATGCCTTGGCATCACTTCAGATGAAGTACCACAACTGGTGAGTGACCACAGTCAATGGAGAACTGCACTGCGTGATGTATCAGCGGCACAGGCAGTCAAGGTATAAGGAAGGTCTAGGACACTGGACAATGGCCCACCTTTTAATATGATTTTTTGCTGCCTGTTAATTCATACTGTAGAATATGCCCTTCTGGTGTATCTTGACCAGAGAGATGATATACCTCACTCTATATTTCCTTCTCATTGAGCCCCCAACAGAACCATTTCACTGCTTAACTTGTGCCTAGCACAAACAGGGATCTGGATATAATCTAGCCAATCAACAAGACTGAGGAGATGGGTGATGGAAGGGTCAGTGACCACAATTCTATGGAGGCTGCCTGACCACCACCAAAGCAATTGCAATCTTGGGGTAGGCATAGACTTCAGTGCTTCTGGGTTCAGTGATGACAGCAGTTGGCAAAAATGCTTTCTTGACCAAGAGACACTACTCTTTCTTCTCAAATGCTGACCTCACCACAGTCACACCTTTGTTATCTCAAGGCTAAACTACTGTAAAACACTATCTGCACCTCCTCCTAAAGGCCACTCAGATGCTTCAGCTAGTGCACCATTCCAATGGGGAAGCAGATCAACAAGATCTCACCTCACCTGGATTCTGCATTCTGCGCTGTCAGTCGACTTACCTCCAGGTAAACGTCAAAGTACTAATTATGTTCTATAAAGCCTCGACTGGTCTAAGTTATTGTTATCTCAAAGACACCTCTCCTTTTGTGCCCTACTGGCTGTGCACTCAGCAGGTTGACTTTGGTGTTCTGTCCCAAAGGAAGAGCTCAAGGAAGCTGAGAGCAAGGCGTTTTTGGTGATGAGCCTGCACCTCTAGGACTCCATCCCACCACAAAAATGTCAGAGCCTGAATTTGGCCATGTTTGGAAAGAGCTCTGAAATGCTTCTCTCCATTCAATCCTTCCACCTTCTCTTGGCAGGTAACCTCAAAGACCATATTTCCCCAATTCAGGTAACTGGTTCAATACTTATGGGGAACATGGAGTTCATGTGCTTGATTCATAGATTCTAGGACTGGAAGGAACCTCGAGAGGTCATCAAGTCCAGTCCCCTGCCCTCATGGCAGGACCAAATACTGTCTAGACCATCCCTGACAGAAATTTATCTAACCTACTCTTAAATATCTCCAGAGATAGAGATTCCACAACCTCCCTAGGCAATTTATCCCAGTGTTTAACCACCTTTACAGTTGGGAATTTTTTCCTAATGTCCAACCTAAACCTCCATTGCTGTCGTTTAAGCCCATTGCTTCTTGTTCTATCATTAGAGACTAAGATGAACAAGTTTTCTCCCTCCTCCTGATGACACCCTTTTAGATACCTGAAAATTGCTATCATGGTCCCCTTCTTTCAGTCCTTTATCTTTTCCAAATTAAACAAACCCCATATCTTTCAGCCTTCCTTCATAGGTCATGTTCTCAGATCTTTAACCATTCTTGTTGCTCTTCTCTGGACCCTCTCATTTCTCCACATCTTTCTTGAAATGTGGTGCCCAGAACTGGACACAATACTCCAGTTGAGGCCTAACCAGCACCAAAGTAGAGGCGGAAGAATGACTTCTTGTCTCTTGCTCACACACAACTGTTAATGCATTCCAGAAACATGTATGCTTTTTTGCAACAGGCATCACACTGTGACTATATATTTAGCTTGTGGATCCACCTATAATCCTAGATCCCTTTCTGCCATTACTCCTTCCTAGACAGGTCTCTTCCCATTCTGTATGTGTGAAACTGATTGTTCCTTCCTAAGTGGAGCACTTTGCATTTTTCTTATTAAAACTTCATCCTGTTTATCTCAGGCCATTTCTCCAATTTGTCATTTTAATTATGACCTATCTTTCCAAAGCAGTTGCAATTCTTTCAGTTTGGTATCATCTGCAAACTTAATAAGCGTACTTTCTATGCCAATATCTAAGTTGTTGATGAAGATATTGAACAGAGCCGGTCCCAAAACAGACCCTGTGGACCCCACTTGTTATACCTTTCCAGCAGATTGGGATCATTAATAACTACTCTCTCAGTATGGTTATCCACCCAGTTATGCACACACCTTACAGTAGTCCCATCTAAGTTGTATTTGCCTAGTTTATCGATAAAAATATCATGCAGACTGTATCAAATGCCTACTAAAGTCTAGGTATACCATATCCACCACTTCTCCCTTAATCCACAAGACTCATTATCCTATCAAAAGAAACTTATCAGATTGTTGACAATAATTTTTCCTTACAAAATCCATGCTGCGGCTATTCTCTATCACCTTACCACCTTCCAAGTGTTGCAGATGATTTCCTTAATTACTTGCTCCATTCTTCCCTGGCACAGAAGTTAAATCAACTCGTCTGTAGTTTCCTGGGTTGTTTTCATTTCCTTTTTATAGATTGACCACTATATTTGCCCTTTTCCAGTCTTCTGGAATCAATCCGTCTCCCATGATTTTTCATAGATAATAGCTAGAGCTCAGATACCTCCTCTATTAGCGCCGTGAGCATCTAGGATGCATTTCATCAGGCCCTGGTGACTTGCAGGCATCTAACTTTTCTAGTGATTTTTAACTTGCCTTTTTTTATTTTATCTTCTAAACCTACCCCCTTCCATAAGCATTCACTATGTATAGGCATTCCTTCAGACTTCTCAGTGAAGGACCGAAACAAAGAAGTCATTAAGCATCTCTGCCATTTTTCCAAGTTTCCTGTTACTGTTTTCTCCCTCCTCACCGAGCAGTGGGCCTACCCTGTCCTTGGTCTTCCTCTTGCTTCTAATGTATTGATAAAAAGTCTTCTTGTTTTCCCTTTATTCCTGTAGCTAGTTGAGCTCATTTGTGCCTTTGCCTTTCTATCCTGCCCCTGCTAATTCCTGTGTTGTTCGGAAGTTCTTGTGAGAGTTCCCTTTTTCAATCTTATGTTCATTTGTTGTCGTCATAATATAACACAACAACAAAAATGTTGAGAAAGACAAATTAAGGCTCGGAGGCGTCAAAGCAGTCAAAAGTTAGGGAGTATGCACAATGAAAGTTGGCTTGGCATCTTAATTTCGGGTCCCCTCGGGCACTATTACATTATGACAGAGTCTTTAATTCCATGCTCAGTACTGTCTTTTTCTAAAGTGCTGGCATGCCCAGTGTGGGACAGGACTCTTCAGGGCAAAATTGTTGTGATGCTCTAAAAATCTTCTACTGAGTCATGAGCAAAACTGCAGTTTTTTCATAAGGCGTTATTACTTGGCCAAATTTTGCAGGTTTTCACAAGCTGTAGCTAGAGAACCAGGCGCCCTGATAAAGGCCCCCAGTATGAGGCTGAAGGCCTGAACTAAAGTGTCGATTTAAAACAGAGAGCTTAAGGGTTATGTTCCTCTTACTGTGAGGGGTTAAACAACAGTCAAACCGGGAACACGCTGACAGAGACCAATTCAGGAGACAAGATACTTTCAAAATCTTCGGTGGAGGAAGTCTTGTTGGTGTGTTCTTTTCTTTTGTCTTTGTTGTTCTCTCTGGGTTCTGAGATGACCACCAGCGTACCTTACAGGCTCTCTAATCTTCTGTTCAAATTTAAGTACAGTATTAAAGGTAGAAAGTGTTTTTTGATTGTTTTTCTTACTTCAAAGGCAATATCTGGCTATGGTAGAGTTTTTAATGTGTAATTTGGTGGAAGTATTTAAAACTTAGTATTCTGTGGAGGAGGCTTCTCACAGTCTCTATAAGCTAAAAAGCCCTCGTAATATTCTCTTGATTAAACGTGATTATCTTTACTCTTCCTTTCTTTTATTAAAAGTTTTCTTTTTAAAAGACCTGATAGTATTTTTTTACCCCCTTGTTAAGTTCAAGAACTGACGTCGAGTACCCTCACACATGGGGAATTAGGTGGGTGAGAAAGCAGAGGAAGAGCGGGGGGGAGGGAGAAATTCCTCTCTATTTTAGATTCACGGAGCTCTGAATCTGTATTGGCCTCCTGGGGTGAGGGGGGAAAAGGGGAGGGCGGGAACGGACATTCCTCCCCTGTTTTTAGATTTTCATATCGGTGTTTTGACAATCACAAGTGATCTTCCAGGGTAACCCAGGGAGGGACAGCCTAGGAGAGGCACTGGTGAGGGAAAGGGTTTACTTTCCTTGTGTTAAGATCCAGGGGGTCTGGGTCTTGGGGGTCCCCAGGGAAGGTTTTGGTGGGACCAGAGTGTATCACGCACTCCAAGTCCTGATTGGTGGCAGTGCCACAAGATCTAAGCTAGTAATTAAGCTTAGGGAAATTCATGCTGGTACCCCATCTTTTGGACTCTAACGTTCAGACTGGGGAATTATGCCATGACATAAAGTAATGGTCAAGACTTTGCTAATATAAAGCAAAGTTAAGCTGTAAGCCAAAGGCCGGCCCTGTTCACAGAAGCTGGCAAGGAAAGGGCTGATGTTGCATAAACATATATCCACCTAGTATTGAAGTATAAACACGGTACCAGAACACCCTATACTGAAACATTCCACAGATAACAAGGAACAGGCCGAACCATCCCAATGACAGGGACAAAAGGGTAATATGATGGAAAGAGTTGTTTTGTTCAAACCAACATGTACAAGGTGAGAGGCGGCACCTTACTATGTAGAGGGGTTGTACCTTGCTGCATAGAGGGGTTGCACCTCAATACGTCAGGAGTGATGTGTAACTTGTTTGTACCTGTGTATAAGAATGCATCCCTGAGGCGGTGTCTTTGTCCTGCCTAGGGGGCAGTGGAAAGTCCCGCCACTGACTGAGCCGAGTCCATTGACTGGGGACACTTTCTCATAGTATGCCCGGTAGACTAAGTAATCTACAGGGAACTGCAAATGTGTCCATACGGCAATAAACCTGGCCGACATGCCTTCGTACCTTACTAGACTCTGTGGTCACTGGGGGTTCTCTTCCGGTCTGCTGTGTCAGTTATCTGCAGAGCTGGGGCAGCACACAGAGGGAACACATGCACGCAGCCAAGCGATACCAACCTTGGACAGAGCAGAGCACCACACCGGTAGCATCTGACAACAACAAGGATGGCAAAAGACACATCTCTGGCACACAGGCCATCACCCTGCCAAAGCTTCAAGTCCCTGCTGCAAATCATGGGGATGCTACATCTTCTCAAAGAAAAGTCCACCAGCATGTTTTTAATATTGGCAAAGCAATGTATTTTTCCCTAGCCTAGTTTTCAAAAACAACTGAACTACTTTGGCTGAATTTTTCCACCAAAAAAAAAAAAAAAATTCAGACTGAGCAAGATACATGGTCTGTCGCTTCCCAGCAGTACCAGGCACCTTGCTAACACCTGTCCTTAGCGTGAAGGAGTCTTGTCTGTGCCTGCTGTGGATCAGATCCCTGACTCTACCAGCATCTGGCAACACAAGCCCTGCCTTCTAGGCCTCCACAGGCCTCGCGCTTGCTGTACACATTAGTGATAGGCACATGCCATCCCCCAAGACCTCCCAGCATCCTGGGGAGCATTCAGTCCCTGTCCCAGAACTCTCAGACTCGCTGCTCCCACAGGAACAGTAAACACCAGCTTTCAAGAGTCAGCCCAGGATCACCCTCCATTTAACACACAGCACTTAGAGATAAATAGATAGTGAAAACAAGAATACATTTATCATCAAAGAACAGGAGTCAAGTGATGGGAAAAAATATTGGAAAGAAATGGTTACATATAAAACAAAATCATAACATACTTTCTAGAGGCTGAGCTTAATTCACAAGACATTCTCCTATCTCCTACAAGATAGCTTACCCCAAGTCCTTTTCCTAGCATTTTCCACCAAGTTGGCCAATCCCCTTTGCATAAGATCAAACCGTGGCAGCTTGTCTTCACAGACAGAAGGTCTCTCTGCACCCCCAAATATACCAGAACAGATCTTTGATGTTCACCTGAAAACAGGGTTCTTCCAACCGCACTGTTTACCTCTGCTGGTTAATTTCATTCTTGAGTCTCTGCCAGGTGTTCTTTAACATTTCAGTTAGTATGCTAACCGACTTTTATTGTAGGACATACAATACACAATGGTCCAATGGGAGACAAGTGTCTCCCACCCCATGTCTGGAAAAGTCTGTCTCAGATACATTACCTTTGAGTGACATGCTTTTAAACTACAGACCCAGGGAACATAATCTTTAGTGTACATACACACAACTCCTCATATTTACTGTATATACATTCTACAATGCTTATGAGGAGCAGCGTGACACAGGCTTTCAGTAGAGAATCTATAAGATCTCTTTTAATGAACCCGAGGGATCCCTGTACCCCCTGCCAGGTGACATCAGGAGGTCCTTGGATCACACACAGCCCAAATGGTTAAAGTTGGGAAAAGTAAAAAGCAACTAGGAAGTGTTGGGCAGTCTTAACAATAGGCAGTATTACCAGCCCTGTTTATCATAAAGGCTGCCCAGCTGCTATGGTGATGCATGCCTCACAAATGCTTATCATTAATAATCAGAGATTACACATCGTGACAAAGTTCCTCCTCTACCTTGCTGGGTCCTGCGCTTACTGGCGGATTTGCTCGCCTCACAGATTCACCCTGTGGGTCAGGAAACAGTCCAGAGACCTTCCCCTTTGGTAGAAGCCACAGTCCAGGTCAATTCCTCCTGTGTTTGATCAGGAGTTGGAGGTGTGGGAGGAACCCAGGCCTGCCCTCTACTCTGGGTTCCAGCCCAGGGCCCTGTGGACTGCACCTGTCTAGAGTGCCTCCCGATACAATTGCGCGACAGCTACAACTCCCTGGGCTACTTCCCCATGGCCTCCTCCCAACACCTTCTTTGTCCTCACCACCGGACCTTCCTCCAGATGTCTGATAACGCTTGTACTTCAGTCCTCCAGCAGTATGCCTACTCACTCTCAGCTTCTTGGACTCCTCTTATACCCAGTTCCTCGCGCACACATCCTCTCATCTGGCTCCCTGGCTCTCTTTGGCCTGGCTGGAAAGAGCCCTTTTTTAGCATCAGAGGGGCCTTAATTAGAGTCAGGTGCTTAACAGTCTCACCTGACTCTTAGCAGGTTAACTGAAGTCAGGTGTTCTCATTAGCCTGGAGCAGCCCTGTCAAGGTTCCTCCCCCACTCTGAACTTTAGGGTACAGATGTGGGGACCTGCATGGACACTTCTAAGCTTAATTACTAACTTAGATCTGGTAACACTGCCACATCCAGCAAAGAAATTTCGTGTCTGCGGAACACTTCCTGTCCCACACACCTTCCCCTCCCTTGCAGCCCTTGAGGGCTTTTTCACCAAGTTCCTGCTGTGCACACGATTCAACCTTGGTCTTACACGAAGTCGAGACAATTTAACATCCCCCTCCCCCTCCTTTCCCACCACTTCCTGGTGATCGATCCTCCCCTTGGATCTTAAACAAGGCAAAATCAATTTCAGGTTCTTAAAAGAAAGCTTTTATTAAGAAGAGATGGTGTAAAATCATTCGTAAAATCGGATGGACATTATTTTACAGCGGTAGATCGTTATATAGCAGGGAACCTCCCTCTGGCTTAGCTTTCAAGTTACGCAAACAGATCATAGGTAAAATCCTTCTCAGCAAAGGAACATTTTCAGTTGACAACAAAATAGACTCTATGCCTTGCTGGCTAGTTCTTAAAGTGTTAACAGAGGACTGATCAGAAGATTTGGAGAGCCTGGATTGTGTCTGGTCCCTCTGTCCCAAGAGTGACACACCCTCAACCAAACGAGCACAAAACAAAAGACTTCCCCCCAACCAGATTTTGAAGTATCTTGTCCCCTATTGGTCTTCTGGTCCAGTGTCAGCCAGGTTTACTGCGCTTTCTTAACCCTTACAGGTAAAAGACGCATTAACCCTTTCACAATCTGGTCTTTGACATGGCTCCAAATCTCCGACGTGTGGACCAACTGGCGGTGATTTCTTCCTAGATTTTAGCTAAGCATTAATAAACACATTGCCTTTACTTTACTCATTATGTAAACTAACAAGCTTGTTTCAACATTTCGGACTTTTTAACCCAGTTTGATCTGGGAACTTTCAGGGAGAGCGGCCATCAGCTACTTTGTTAGACGCTCCTGAAATGGTTGAAATTTTCAAATCAATTTGGAACGACCTTAACTTCCATCGAAGAAGTTTTTGTTGTTTCCTGTTCATTGAGCCACTTTAGCGCGCAATGTCGGTTTGTAGCTGGAACGGGTTCCCAACCTCATGTGCATAGGTTCTTCCAGAGCATACACAATAGAAGTAGCATTCTTTTTGCACTGGATTGACCAGTGGCTTCCTCTCAGACCATTTCTTGCTGGAGAGAACACGACCAGGATGAAATTCTTGATCGTCCTTCCTGCATTAACACAACTTGCTTCCTGCACCACGCTCAGGACGCATTTGTGGTTTACTGATGGTTGTCAAAGTCTTGGGCCTTGCACGGGTCAGACATGAGTGTTGCCTTAGCTGGTTAAGGCCCTTCTGACACTCTCCTCATTACTGCATTTGCTGTGTCTTTTGGTCAGGTCGGTTGTTGGCGGCAGCGTTTTGGTGTAGTGTGGTTACCAAATCGCCTGTAGCTATCTGGCCAAGCCTAGAGGACTGGACTGTTTCTTTTCGACTTTTGGGCCAGGCCATTTGGGATGCATCCACTGGCCTGTAGGGGATTTATCTTTCTTGACCCTGGTGCTCAAGCGTAGCTCACGTCTGTTTTCTTATTTTGACCCTTTTAGCCTTACGTTAGTCCTGCGCTGCCTGATGCGCTCGAAGACTTTTCCTAGTGTCCAGTGTGTTCTGCCCAGTGATCACTGACAAATGCACATCATCGGGTAGGCCACTGCGATTTCCTAACCCTGCTATGGAGCCCTCTACAAGTCTTGAAGGGTGGCGGGTGCATTTTGCAGGTCTCAAGAAGCATTAATTATACATCCTCTGCGAATGGGTGTGAGGCTGATTTCATGGTGGTTATCTAGATCGTACTTGCCAGTTACCCTTGTTAGTCTCTTGTAGAGATGAATGCGGCACGTCCGCATTTCTCCAGTAGCTCCATTCGGTGGTCGGCCTTGGATAGTCTGTCTGGACGAGTTCAGCATTTAGCTTCGGTACGTCCATGCAAAGCGTATTTTCCCACTCTGTTGGAATAGAACCCTGGAGTATGCCAGCCCTGGTTTAGAGGGGCGACATTCTCTACCTCTCTGTAGCATTGCTTTGGATCTCCTTCTATAGCGCTTGGGCTGAGGAGCACTCCGGTAGGCTGGGTTCTAATGGGTAGCTTCCCTGTGTCAATGGCGTGGTATGCCTGTTCGGTCCGCCCTGGGTTGGCTCGAATTGGTGCAAGCTAAATGCACAGCTCCTTGTCTGCTGTCGTGGCGACGTCAAGGGTCGCGGAGAGGTTCACTCTTCCGCCCCGTCTGTTTTCCTTTTAGCGCCTTATCCCTCGCGTCATCTCCTCCCTGGGCTGTAACCTGCCACCTTTAAGTCTCTGGAATAAGGGCTTTAGAGAACTTGACTGTACACTGTCGATTTTGGTTGAGGTTGGGGTTGCTATGAGATATTGCAGCTCCGGGCACTCTTGGACGTGCATGCCCTTCCATGATGCTTCATTTATCGGGCCTGTATGCACCTTTACCCATACTGGTCCCTACTTGAAGGCACGCTACTCTGGTTATGTTCTCCAGGCCCTTTTGTCTCCTGGAGCCTCTTTCGGTTTCTTTAGCAAGGGCTTAAAAGTGTCGGAAGGTGGCTTTGTAGGTTGATTACCGTCTCGATGTTAGTTCCTGAAGAAGGTGTAAACCCCTCCCATTGCCGCTTCACCAACTGTAATGGCCCCTTAACCTCATGGCCATACACAAGTTCGAATGGTGAAAACCCCAAACTGGGATGTGGTACAGCCCTGTAGGCAAAAAGGAACTGCTGCAACACTAGGTCCCAATCACTGGAGTGTTCACTGACGAATTTACGTATCATGGCCCCCAAAGTTCCATTAAACCTCTCCCCCAGGCCATTGGTTTGATGGTGGTAAGGGGTGGCAACCAAGTGATTCACCCCATGAGCTTCCCACAGATTTTTCATAGTCCCTGCCAGGAGATTAGTTCCCGAATCTGTAAGGATGTCGGAGGGCCAACCTACCCTGGCAAAAATGTCTGCTAAGGCCTGGCACACAGTTTTAGCCCTGGTGTTGCTTAGAGCTACAGCTTCCGGCCATCAGGTAGCAAAGTCCATGAAAGTCAGTATGAACTGCTTTCCTCTGGGGGTCTTTTTTGGGAAAGGACCCAGAACATCCACAGCTACTTGCTCAAATGAGACCTCTATTATGGGGAGTGGCTGGAGAGGGGCTTTGACCTGGTCTTGGGGCTTTCCCAATCGTTGGCACACCTCACAAGACCAGACATAATTAGCAATGTCCTTGTCCATTCCCTCCCAGTGGAAGGACTTCCCCAAACAGTCTTTGGTTCTATTCACCCCAGAATGGCCACTGGGATGATCATGAGCTAAGCACAAGAGCTTTACCCAGTACTTAGTTGGAACTACCAACTGTCTTTGAGGACGCCAGTCTTCCCAGTGTCCACCAGAAAGGGTCTCCTTGCATAAAAGTCCTTGTTCTACAACAAACTGGGATCGGTTAGAAGAGCTGAGAGGCGGCTGGGTGCTCCGTGCAGCCACCCAAGCTTTTTGAAGGCTGTCATCTGCTTCCTGCTCAGCCTGGAACTGTTCTCTTGAGGCTGGAGACATCAGTTCCTCCTTAGACTGTGGACTTGGGCTTGGTCCCTCTGGAAGCGATGTAGTTTTCGTTGATTGTGAACCGCTTTCCGCTGGCGCACTATGTGATATTTCAGGTTCTGGCTGAGCCTCTTGGGTAGGGTTGTCCGCTGGTTCTGCCAGTTCAGGCCCGCTGATGCCCACTGGCACTGGAGTTGTAGATGGGTTTGTAAGCGTTGGAGTCAGTGCTGGCAATGGTTCTGGTGCTGGTTGCTTTTCCAGTTCCGGTTCTGGGACTGGATGCACTATGGCTGTTGCAGTTGTTGGCAGGGGATCCGGTTCCACCACCTCTGTCTGGGTCTCTGGTAACACAGACGGGGCCCTGGTGGACGGCTTAGGAACAGAGATGGGTGTGGAAGCTTGCTTGGCCTGGCTGCAGGTGACCATTCCCACCCTCTTGGCCAGCTTCACATGGTTGGCCAAGTCTTCCCCCAGTAGCATGGGGATGGATAATTGTCACAGACTGCAAAAGTCCAATTTCTGACCAGCCCTTGGACTGGACAGGCAATCAGCTGTAGGCAAGTTTAGAGATTTTGACATGAATGGGTGAATTGTCACTTGGCCTCTGGTTGATGAATTTGGGTCCACTAAGGATGGTGGATAGCTGACACTTGTGCCCCGTGTCTCTCCATGCAATAACCTTCTTTCCGCCCATCTCAAGTTTTCCCTTTGCTCGAGGTATTTGAGAGGCATCTGGCCTGGGATCTTTTGGTGTGATTAGGGTGCAATGAACTGTATCGGTTGGGGTTCTTTGGCAGTGGGCCTTTATATGTCCAGTTCATTACATTTAAAACATCGCCCAGTGACTGGTCACTGGGCCGAGTGGGCTTGCTGGAGACTGGTGAGGTGGGACAATAGGGTGTCTGGGTTTCCTTGGGTTGTAGGTGGGTCTTGGGTTGCCCCGTGATAGGGTTTATTTCGGTTTGCTCCCTGTGATATTCGCTCCCCTTGCAGTAGTTTTTTTCTTTTCTGCCACTTCCACCCACCTGGCTCCAATCTCCCCCCTCAGTTACAGTTTTGGCTTCCCCTTCTATTCCTCAGGAACACCTCTAAGAACTGCTCCATTTGCATTAGAAGGACAGCTTTTTCCAGAGAGTTAGCACTTGCTCCTGATATCAGGCATCCCAATTCTTTCCAATGTGTAGGTGTGTCAGGTAAATGACACATCTGGTTTCACCTTAGGGCTCTTGAACCACCACGAGCATGCTCAGGTGTTAGCCCCATTCTGATTCTGGCCTTGGTTTGAAAAGTTGATAATTGTTCATGTGTCCTTAAGCATTTCAGCACCACCCTGCTAAGGGTCCACTGAGCTGTTGGCCTCAGCTCTATCATGTTACTGGTCTGTAGAGATGCTGTACCCAAGGCAGGCCTTTCAAAATTTTCTAAGAAGGCCTCAGTATCACCACCTGCCTTTGTAGGTGGGGAATTTTCTTGGATGGGAAACAGTACCTGGAGAAGGGTTGTTAGGGTGTGCTGGTACATCCTGCTTAGCCCTTGCCTAATTCCAGTTCATGCTTTCTCTCTCTTTTCCTTTTGCTCCAATCTCTTTTTGTTTATCTCCACAGCTCTCTTGTGGGCCGCTTCTTCCCTGGCTATTTCTGCATTAATTTCTAATTGTTTTAGTTCCATCCGTCTCTTATGTTCGTTGTCTTTCTTTGTTGCTTCCAGCCTAGCCAGTTCCCAGTTTGTTGGTTGCTCCACTGGTACTCATTTTCCTGCTTTCTTGTCTGGCCACACCCCTCTGCAGTTCATGAAAACTGGCATGCACCTCAGCTCAGGGCTGCTTGGTTAACAGAGACTTTCTAACTAGCTATACCTGAGAGGTAGAAAAGAAAACAATTCAGCTTGTAAATCCTTTTGCTGGCTGCTTGCTCACAGCTTGAGCTCCTCTTAACAAAAACCCTTGTTACAAAAACTTAACACCTCCGCCTTCAGGCTGCTTTCTAAGCAGCTAGAAAGGAGAAAAAAAAATCCTACTGGCTTTTGGTTCCTAAATCCCTCACCCACTGCTCATCATGTCAAGGTTCCTCCCCCACTCTGAACTTTAGGGTACAGATGTGAGGATCTGCATGGACACTTCTAAGCTTAATACTAACTTAGATCTGGTAACACTGCACCATCCAGAAATTTCAGTGTCTGGAACACTTCCTGTCCCCCCAAACTTCCCTCCCTGGCAGCCTTGAGAGGCTTTTTCACCAAGTTCCTGGTGAACACGATTACCCCTTGGATCTTAAACAAGGGAATTTAACCATCCCCCTCCCCTCCTTTCCCCCACAATTCCTGATGAGTCCTGATCCAGTCCCCTTGGATCTTAAAGCAAGGAAAAATCAATCAGGTTCTTAAAAGAAAGCTTTAATTAAAGAAAGAAAGGTAAAATCATCTCTGTAAAATCAGGATGGAAAATACTTTACAGAGTGATCAGATTCATATAGCCCAGAGAACCTCCTCTGGCCTTAGCTTCAAAGTTACAGCAAACAGAGGTAAAATCCTCCAGCAAAAAGGAACATTTACAAGTTGACAAAACAAAAATAAGAACTAACACATCTTGCCTGGCTGTTACTTAAAAGTTTGAAACAAGAGAGACTGATTCAGAAAGATTTGGAGAGCCTGGATTGACGTCTGGTCCCTCTTAGTCCCAAGAGCGAACAAACCCCAAAACAAAGAGCACAAACAAAAGATTTTCCCCACCAAGATTTGAAGTATTTGTCCCCTTATTGGTCCTCTGGTCAGGGGTCAGCCAGTTTACTGAGCTTCTTAACCCTTTACCAGGTAAAAGGCATTAACCTTAACAATCTGTTTATGACAAACCCCTAATATGGTCACTCAGGGAACAAAAAACTGCTTATCCAGTGGCCAGTATATCTCCCTTCTACTACTCTGCTGTTCCAACTGGCCTGGGTCTATCACAACATGCACACTGCACCTACTTGTCATATGTGGGACAGCCAAGTCCAAATTCAAATCTGAATGCTTAGATTGGCACCAAATCACCAAAAACTGCCGCATTTATGTATTTGAGCATCAATATGTGCATCCGAGCATGAGACTGAAAAGCCCCAGCTTCAAAATGCAACTTATTGCCTCTATTACACGCTCTCCCCATACGAGGTGATAGCAAAGTGCTAAATAAGAGCTGACATTTATCGCATACATGTGATCCAATCACCCCCACTAGCCCACGTTCTAGGAGTTAGTCTAACATTCCAAGCAGCTGGAATTTTATTGCCATACTCACCTGCAGAGAAACAGCTCCTCCTTATTCCCTCCCCATCCGCAAAAAACATGGAATTTCCGAACATATGAACCTGTCTACAACTATCATAAACAGATAGCTAAGGGTTAATGTCTCTTTCACCTGGAAGGGTTAACAACAACACCTGACCAGAGACCAATCAGGAGACAAGATACTTCAACTTCGGGTGGAGGGAAGTTTGGGTGTGGGTCCTTTGTCTGTGTGTTGCGCTCTCTAGGTCTGAAGGTCACACACGTCTCTACAGGCTCTCTAATCTTCTGTTTCCAATCTGTAAGTACCAAGGTAGAAAGACAGGATAGTCCTTTTATTTGTTTTTTTTTCTTTATGTGCAAATGTGTAGTTTGCTGGAAATATGTTAAATGGTATTTTTCCTGGATAAGGCTGTTTATCCATTGGTTATAAGCTAAATGACCCTGTAATATTTACCATCTAGATTACAGAGATAGCTTGTATTTTTTTTCTCTTTCTTTTTAAAAAGTTTTGCTTTTTAAGACCTGTTTGATTTTTTTCCTAGTTAAGGCTTAAGGGGATTGAGTCTGTACTCGCCAGGGAATTGGTGGGAGGAAGAAGACAGAGGGGGAAGGGAACACCTGTTCTCTGTGTTTATATCTCTCTCCGGGAGAGGGGAGGGGGAAAGAGAGAATCCCTTTGTTTAAATTCATGGAGCTTGAATCTGTCAATCTTTCCTAGTGTGCCCAGGGCAGGAAGAATCTGGGAGGAGGAAAAGAGGGGGGAAGGGAAGTGGGCTATTTCCCTTTGTTGTAAGACTCAAGGAATCTGAGTCTTGGGGTCCCCAGGGAAGGTTTTGGGGGGACCAGAGTGTACCAGGCACTGGAATTCCTGGTTGGTGGCAGTGCTACAGGATCTAAGCTGGTAATTAAGCTTAGAGGATTCTTGCTAGTATCTCATTTTCTGGACGCTAAGGTTCAGATTTGGGAAAGAATACTATGACAACAACCCAGAAGGTACAAGTCTGCTGAGGTTCAGCGATAGCTTTTCTATACCTAAAAAAGTCACCACTTTCAAGTTAGTTATTTCAGAGCCCGGCAGGACTCAAAATGGGAGCTTTAGAAGACTGGGAAGCAGAGCAGCCGGCATTTCAAGGTACAGAAAGGTGATTTTAGATGTTGTATCACATGTTCATTTTAATTTTGCTCTCCTTCTGAGCACTGCACAGTCGGTGCCTAGCTTTACCAGAGAAGGGAATAAAAGAACCATCTCAATAAAACTCTTTACAACATACCTAACACACAGCAGAGGGGAAAATCTTGTACCGTGTGTGAACATACAAATAATATGACAGAGTGGTGAGGCCTAAAGGGTTTATCAGCCTGCATTTGGGCTAGCACCTTCATTTGTGATTGATGCACCCTTCCCAAACTCAAGCCAGTGAAACCTTTAGACCAGCCCACATCATCAAGTCCTCTCAATAAATACATCTCCTCAGGTGTACGGCTTGAGTAGATTAAAGAGCTTAGACAGGCAGGTGTTGCAGCATTTTCCTTCCCTCTTGGCCCAGGGCAAGCTATTTTATTATTTTTTCTTGATGGCCAAGTAAAATATTATTGCTTTTCTCCAAGCTCATTAATCATCACTGGAAAGGGTGGAGGAGTGGATTTCGTGCCTGAGCAGATACATTTTCATGACAACTTTGCCAGGCTGAATAGTGGCTAAGTTTAAAAAGCAGCTCTTTTAAGAGCAAGCTTGCTTTCCGGGAAGGGTATTACTGATTCGAATGCACAGAAATAGGAGCTGCAGTTAATAGTCATGGTGATGACAGGCTTTGGCTGCAAGGTCACTGCTAATTGTCAACACCTGGTGGGAATCCTGCCTCTGGACTACTGAAGGGGGCTGACCAGCAATTCTGTCCAAAGTTGCCTCCAGAAACACTCCTGCAAGGAAGCGCTTGTCCTGAAATGCTGCTCTGCGTCATGCAGATGGGTACCTAGCTGCTAGCCACTGCCTGGGGCACAGCTGGAAAAATGTGAGTTCAGTGCTAGTCATCAGACTTAGCCCTCTCCCCTTTCCGGAGGCTTCAGCAGACAGGACAAGCATTGAACGGCCAATGGGTCTAGGACTCCCCACTCTGTGCAAAGTGTGTGTCCCTCCAAGGTCAAAGGTTGGGGCTCCTGGGTGGGGTGTGAGGGAAACGTGAACTGCTGCTGGCAGGATAAAGAGAAGGCACCAGTCTCTAGGCACGTCCATCTGGCACCAACACCAACTCCCCAGGCATGCTAATATTCCTAATGGAGTACGAACACAATAGCGGGGGTTCAACCCCGACATCCTCACCAGAGTCACCTCCCAAGCTATTCCAAAGTGCTCTGCACTGGGGAGGCCCTGCTGAGTGGGGAAGCTGCATCCCTCTGTGTCCAAGGCCCTGCTGGCTCCTAAGTCTGTGCCAAATTAAATCATAGGTGGGTTTCACTTGCACCAACGCATGTACAAATGAGCCCCCTCCAATCCCCTACTACTTTGACCGCATGTGCCTGCAAGGCTTGCCAAAGGATCCAGAGGAAAGGAACACAGTGGGGTTCCAAACTGGCCCCATTCTTCCTGATCTATGTGCTGCTATAAGGGGATCCGACATTCATTAGCCTGGCCTCAATTCCCATAAAAATGATAGGCAGCTCACTCTCTCCCCACCTCATGCTAAGAGTCTTGCTCAGATCAACTGCTGCTCTGGAGGGAAATTCACCCCGCTGGAGAAGACCCAGTCAAGGCTTTCAACGCCTGTTAGGCCCCACAAGCAGATATGAGGAGGAGTGGAGCGTAGATGGATTGGCCAGGGAGAGGGCATCAACATCCCCTAGACAACACACAGCTAGTATTCATGCTGGAGCTAAATAGGCTGCCATGGAGTGAGGCCACTAGGGGCAGAGATAGACACAGCCCCGAACAGCCCCTGCAGAAGGGGCAGCCGTTATTCCAACCGTTAAGTAAGACTCTGATACCATTCTGTTGGGCCAAATCCCCTTTGCCTGGTGCCTTGGACAATTATTTACACCAGTGGCATGGGAGTGTAAAGTGCCACCACTGTGATTTCACAGGGAACGCTGTACACTGATGTTGTACTAGGACACAGTGAAAGTGCAGGGGGCATTCAGGAAGGCACATGTAATGTCCTGAGCTATAATCAGCCCAGGAGATATGCCACAATCAGGGCCTTGGTTGTATGTCTCATCCCAGACAGCACAGCCTCCTCTAACCCCAAGATAGGATCTGAAGTCTCCCATCCAATACTCAGCCCAGTTTAACCGGTGAGATCTGAGGCAATCACAGCGCAAGGTGGCATGGCGACAGCAGGTACAACGCACATTTGGGCTCCCTGAGCCCGAGACACTGGCAGCTGGTACACTACTCTGCCAGTTACACACCACCTGGCATGAGTCATTCACCCTCCAACCCCCTCAGCAAAGCTTCCAGTCTCCAGTGCAAGGGGCACTCGGTGGCAAGGCACAGATCACCTGCCTGTCTGCTAGAACCACGGATGAATTGACAGCTGAAGACGAATAGCTCAGGGCTGCCAAACATCTCCAGAGAAGATGAGAAACAAAGGCAAAGTTAGGAAACCTGCTATGAATGGCAAAAGACCAGCCGCACAGAGATCCCTGGACCCAAATCAGGTCCATTAGAGAGATGAAAGGAGCAGATTTCTCTTCAAAAACAGGCTAAACACAGAATCCCTAGGAAATTGACTTCTCCAACAGGCCTGACTGGTGCAAGAGCTTAGAGGCAGAGCATTCACACCACAGGAAATGCTTCCCAGCCTGCGTATGTCTTAGCTTTACAGGGAGATCAATACAATGGGGCCATTACACAATCCTTAAGCAGACACACCGAAATCAACAGCAATGGGCTCAAGTGAGCCTTAACAGACTTGAAGCTCAGACTGCCACCACTCTGCCAATTCCCACTTCAGGCCACGCTAGACCAGCCTTATGCCATGGCCAGAAGTTCAGCAGACCAATGTGCGAAGTGAGTTCCAGGGTGAAGGTCCCTCTCTGAAGAACACTCACCAACCCACCCACCTCCATACACTCAAATCTAATGACTGTGAGCAACAGCGTCCTAGCTGATGCCAGCCATCACTATTTCACATTGGGAGAGGGACCGCCACTCAGGCTGCCAGTGCCCAAAGCCTATAGTCACATTCTAGCCTGACTCTCCTCCACATGCACTGGTGTAAATCAGGTGCAACTCTACTGCCCTCAGCAGAGTCACACCAGGATGAGAGAGAAGAAATAGCCTCTTAACATGCAACCTGGGCGGGACTTACCATAGACATGGTGGAGCCTGTGAAAATGTACACAGATGAAAAGGAACAAACACTGAATCAATTGCTCCTGGAAGTTTCCACGCTCTTCCAGTTCTTTTTCACCTCATCAGAGTTTGCCACGTTTAAAATGATCAGTAATAATAATCTGAATATTGTGGGGGATAGGAGAACTGGCGTCTGTGACACACAAGGCACCGGTGTGTCCCAGTGGTTAGAGCACAGCACTGGGAGCCAGGACTCATGGTCTCTATTCTCTGTTCTGCGGCTAGTCAACACGTGATCTTGGGTGAGTCATTTAGTTCGTCAACATCTGGGTAAACTGAGGCACAGAGCAGACATCATAACGCTTCACCAGGGTATTGGGAGCCTTTGTGACGGTTTATAAGGTGCTTCAGATGGAAAGTGCAAGGTATTTATTCTGACTGGCTTTAAAAAATATATATATCTCAGTCCACATTGCATCTTACGACCTTGGGATATCAGAGAGGTGAAATGGTTTTTACCTCCTGGACTTTATTTTTTTAAAAAAAACCAAGAGCCATCTTTGAAGTCTGGAATTCAGAGGAGCACAATTTCTTCTGAGCTCCAATCCAGGGACCCCTCTGATCTCTAGCCCACAACATAGCAGCTCTGTCAACGCTCCAGTGCACGTAGCACACCAGCAGTCAGCAACACTACAGCCAGCCCGGTGCAATGTAATGCCAATGGAGGCAGGGGAGACAGAACTGATGTCTAATACATGTCACAGAAAATGCCATGTTGAAGTGGTTTCTTCTTCAGTGACCTGTGTGCCAGGACTTTGAGACACATACCATCCCCAGCAATATGCTCCTGTGGCCCCTCACCCACAGGACTAGCTGGACTGTTTCCTGATAACAATATCCAAGCCATTTTGTAAGGAAAAACAAGGGCCCCTCCCATCTGCCGCTCCACTATATTAATTTCCAAACCCCATCACTGTACACGATTTTAATTTCTGGGGCAAAAAATTTACAGGTTTGAGACAAAACTATTTAAATGACTGTTTTTTCATTCCAAACTATGAGTCTATTTGTAGAAAACAAATGACAAATTGTGAAGGTGCCAAAAACCCTAAATTTGGGGGAAGGAGGAAACATCTGATCTATTTCAATTAATGGTGTGAGACTGGCGACGTCAGCACTAAAATAGACGATGAAAATGAGACAGCCTGCTGAAATACTTACCAGGGGCCAAAATGACTAAAGCCGAGAGGAAGCGAGGTGGGCCCTGAACTGGACTTGGATTCTATTTCTGTCTGCTGCTTATAATGTAGACCTAGGAAAAGTCACTACACCTCCGTGCCTCAGTTTCCCAATCTATAAAACAGTACCGTAACCAGGGTGAGGCAAGGCGCACAAAGCTGGGGGGTGCAGCTCTACTGCAATCAGCGGTGCTTCGGTGGCAGCTATACCGCCACCGCTTCTTCGACGGCTATTCAGCGGCGGGTCCCTGAGTCCCTGGCGGAGGGAAGGACTTGCTGCCAAATTGCCGCTGCCACTTCATTCATTCTTCGGCAGCGGATCCTTCTCTCTGAGAGGGATTCAGGGACCCGCCACCGAATTGCCGCTGAAGAGCCTGGAGCCGGTCCTTGCCTCAGGCACAAAAATTCCTTTTTACGGCTCTGCTATAAAATGAGGGTAATTGTATTTCCCTATCTTTAAAAAGTGCTTTGATCTCCTTCTATGAAAAGAACAATATAGCTGCAGTTATTAACAACATATGGCTGCTTCTATGCAGGATGTTTTCTCTGGAAGGTGGGAGATGATCCAATTGTCTGCACTTTTAGACAATCAGGGCTGGATTTGCAAAAGCCTGTGCATGTCATTGCAGCTTTCACCTGCCTAACTTGGGGATGCATTTACAGTGTGCATGTACAAAAGGGCTAGCTATACATGTAACTGGTGATTTGCACATGCATTACTATAACAGCATGTGCAATCATGGTAATGACACGTGCAAATACATGCAGAGACTTCTGCAAACCTGGTCCCTGGGGTCCACATCTCTATGCTAATTCCCAACCCGTGGATCTGACAGCCCATGATGCTGTCAGTACTGGTCTCGTCTCTGCTATCGATGCCTCGTCAGACAAGTCAAATCCTCTTCTACTCTCAAGGGCTTTTTTTCCCAGCCTGTATTGATGCATGAAGATTCTTTATTGACTATAGGCGGTTTAATCACAGACACTGGAGGGACAAGTACCCCAGTCCTTCCTAGGCATTCTACACTACACTTTGGTAACAGAACTTGCTTTGGAAGAACTGCAGAGAAATACATTTGGGCCTAAAACAAGGGTCACTTGGTTAGCAAGGAACTTTACATGTTCGCAAAGCTTTGTGCTTTTCCAGCCCCCTACAGCCAAGGATCTCCAAGTGCTTTCAAACCAGTAAGGAACGGAGCTGCTCAACTAGGGCTGGTTGTGAAGCTAGCAGTCTGCTTCATGAACAATGCTGAGGTTTCAACATTTGTTTTCGGTCCTCATTGGTTTCGATGAGTCAGCATTTTCCAAAGAAAAAACTTTTCAGCAGAAAATTCCCACCACCTCTCCTCTGAGGCAAGGAAATATTAGCCCCATTCTTCAAATAGGGGAACTAGAGCCCTGAGAAGTTAAGTGATCTGGATCTCCCAGAGACCTTGGGTAGATCTCTGGGTAAGGCACTGTAGCCACAAGCCCATCATTCTCCTCTGCTAAAGAGATATGGATTTCTGCACAGCCCCAGGAGTGCAGCTGGTTCAGTTTAGGGGAGAGATCCTAGAGCCCACTGGTGAGGCAAGTGTAAACAAAATGAGAGACTGATGATTTAGCACAGGGGTGAGCAAACTACGGCTCAGGGGCCACATCTGGCCCTCCAGACATTTTAATCCGACCCTCGAATTCTCGCTGGGGAGCGGGGTCTAGGGCTTGCTCCACACAGCTCCTGGAAGCAGAGGCATTTCCCTGCTCCAGCTCCTATGCACAGGGACAGCCAGAGGGTTCCACATGTTGCCCCTGCCCCAAGTGTCAACCCCACAGCTCCCATTGGCCAGGAACCGCAGCCAATGGGAGCTACAGGGGCAACATCTATGCCTGGGCCGCACGCAGAGCCACCTGGCTGCTCCTCTGCATAGGAGCCAGAGGAAAGACATGCTACGGCTTCTGGGAGCTGCTTGAGATAAGCACCACCCAGAGCTTGCACCCCTGACCCTCAGCCCTGATCCCCCTACCACCCTCTGAACCCCTCGGTCCCAGCCCAAAGTACCCTCCTGAACTCTCAACCTCTCATCCCCACCCCAGAGTCTGCACCCTCTTCCCACACACTCCAACCTGCTGCCCCAGCCCAGAGCCCCCTCCTGCACCCTGAACTGCTCATTTCCGGCCCCATTCCAGAGCTGGAGCCCTCATCCCCTTCCACACCCCAACCCCAATTTCGTGAGCATTCATGGCCCATCATACAATATCCATGCCCAGATGTGGCCCTCAGGCCAAAAAATTTGCCCACCTTGGCTCTAGCAACTGGAACAAGCCTATTCCCTAATTATAGTAGGGATTCAGGCCAGGCCGGTTTAGTTATCAGCCATTTCTGTGTGACCTGTGTGCTTTCCAGCCGCATCCAATGCCTGTAGCGGAAGGGCTGACATACCCTGCTCGCACTGGAATCACAGCTCAATCTTACAGACCCAAAAGGGGTGGTCCAATTTGGCTAAAGTTCAAGTTCAGCCCTGCTAGGATCCAGCCCTATGAATGAATTCAATAGGCACTCCACCCGCTTACACCAGGGCAAAATTTGACTCCATGCCACCAAATTCCTGAATCGGCTTCCTAGACTAAAGAGAATTTCTCCCTGCATTTCTTATGTTCTGTCACATGACGGTCACCGTCACCAAGACGACACAACCAGCATGTTCCACTATTCACTGTGAACCCCGGAACAACCCAGGTGACCCTCAAACAACCACCCTTTAAAAGAGTCTCAGAATAGCCTCGCAAACAACACCAACCCCTTGGATTCAGATGGAGGTGGATTTATGTCAGCCACATACATCTTGCTATTAAGCACGGTGGACAAAAATCAATGATTTTTAATTTAAATTAGATTGTTTTGATTTTGTTATTTAAATTAATGATTTCTCTTTTTAAAAATGAATCTGTTTAAAATGAAATCTGAAGTGAACACAAAATATGTTCAGGATTAAACTTATCAGATTATTTTTATTTAAAATATGATGAATTCATGAGCCTCTAGCAAAACCTTTGAGTTAAAGGCTGCTTTTCTATATAAAGACAGAATTGGGGGAAATCTAGCTTTTGAGGCAAGCTTTATAAATATGGCACAAGAGGCCAGGTACTATATTAAAGGTTTGTTTTGTTTAATAAAAATGCATTTTATATGCTGTTTAGTGTGTTTAATTAAATTCCAGTTTACCACCCTAATGCAGCTTTAAACAAATCATCAGCAAAATGTTAATTATCTAGTAAAGAAGCAATACATCAGTCACCATTTTAACATACTAAAAATATACAAGTAATTAATAAGACTCTGAAAATATTAAGCTACATAATCTCATAAATAACTGTGTATAGATATAGGTAGGAAAAAGATGTACCAAATCTAGTGCAGAGGTTTTATTTAGTTATAAATCAACATGGTTCAATGGTTATATTAACCAATGAGAATGCACCTTTCTTTACAAACTAACTGAAGCACAAATGGAAATGTGGATTCAAATCAATGATTTAAATGAAGGCTTTCTGGTCAGTGATTTAGATCACTATTTAAATTGCCTTGATTTAAATCAATCCATCTTGCTACTAAGAGATACTTGGACCCAAATGTGGTATTCTAGCATGAATTCATTGTACCCAGGGTGCCTGTTGAGTGCAGCGCATTCTCACCCCACTTACCTGGGCAGTGAATGTGTTACAATGGGAGCGAAGGGGAATCTGCAGTGGATTTCACTGGAATTCAAGGGTAATGTTTTCAAAAAGGCCTGAATAATTTAAGAGACCAAAAGCCAGTTACAAAAGTCTCACTTAGAAGCCTCAGTCTCCCGGACAGTCAACGGGACTAAGGGTTCTGAGTCACTTACGAAAATGGAACTTCAGTGCTTTTCGGATTTTTATTCCGAAGCGTTATACCAGTGGCAGAGACAGACTCGGGAGGTGGTACTTTGAGCCCCAGACCAGAGCTATGTGGAAAGGTGCAAGAACATCAGCTCTGGGAGACTAAAGCCGTCTGTACCCACAGCATGAGCATCTCCTACCCCAATTCATCAATGTGTCTCACTTAATCAATTTCCTGCTATCGCATGGGCCTGGTGCACAGGTGCACCTCCGTCTCTCTTGGTCTCTGCCTGTGGCACACAACAGTTCAGTCTCCCAAGGTCAGTAGTACTTGGGTCTAATTGTGTTTGTTGGGCTTGGAGTGTCGGGGATGGGTGGGGATGGTGGCCTGCAATACTAGATGATCTGGTGGTCTCTTCTGGCCTTAAACTCTATGACTCACTCCTAACCTGGAAGGAGCGCAAGTTCTATGGCCCATACCAGCCTAGATTCTCTGGTGAGACTTGCAACAAATGGGGCCAGCTCGAGCCAACTGCTGTAACAGGGACACCTGTCCACGCAAAGGTGGCTGGAAACTAGGGCATTCCCAGCTAAGAGCTGTCCAAACCAGATGGACTTCCCTGCAAGGATGCAATTAAACACCTCGCAGGCTGCCTGAGGAGCCGCAGGGGCAGAAGCTGCAGGGCCTCCAGGCCTTCAAATGGCAAGTTTGAATTTGGGGAGACACTTGTGTGCTCAGCCCACAGGCCCACGCAGACTGCCATAGAGGGCTAATTAAACCCATGCCAGGAATGGCAGAAGGTTACAGTTTAATAGCCTGCTCACAGTGCCATTAGAAATGTTTGCCCTGGGCGAGAGTCTTCAGAGGAGCTTTCATTTGCATTCTGTGACCTGCTACTGTGGGGACTTGGCAGCTGGGAAGAGAAGAGAGCACAAGCACGCCAGAGCTGCCAGGATCAGCACATCCCACTTTCCGACTCTCACATCCCCCGGGCCACCTAGACGTTATAGCATCTGTGCATCTTGCGCTGCATTAACCCTCACTCTGCTGGGCCCAGCTCTGCACTCTGCGTCATTTGATGAGCCTGTGCGCACTTGGGAGTCCATTTCTGAAGACCAAGAGAACAATAGATGAGGCAGTGCTGCTAACAGTTAGAGCAGAGGGATGGGAGTCAGGACTCCTGGGGTCTGTTCATAGCTCTGCCACTGCATCACTATGCGGCCATGGGCATGGCATTTCACATCTCTGCCCCTCAGTTTTCTCATCTGTAAAATGAGGATAATACCCAGCTTGCAGGAGGGAAAGGTATTGTGAGGTGTAACCCATCCACTTCTGTAAGATGCTCTTTGGATGGACAGCACTAAGAGATGATAAGTGATGGTGCTATTGAAGATGCAGGTGGCAAAATACTCAAGCATCTGCAGCTGTTCTCAGGGAAACATGGCTCACGGGCTACCTTAAAGATGATTCAGGCCAGGGAAATGACATGCCAACTGGATGCTGCAGTCCAGCGGAAAGGATTTCTTCACATCCCTGCTTCTCCAGAGACTGGCCCCAAGTGGTCTTTGTCCCTTTCCTCTTGAACTCCATGGCTGTCAAGTGCCGTTACAGTCAAAGTGCTGAATGCATCGGAGATGTGCCACCCCTGGGTGCAGGGTGCCGAGAGAGAACTACCAGGAAGAGCGATGGTGCCGGGGTTCAAACGCTCGCCCTCACCATGGAACCTTGGTTTGATTCCTCGCAGCTTTATCTGAGGCAAGTTCTGCTTGGTCTCTGCCCATCTCTTTATGGATGGATTCCTGCCTACAGGAAATGGGTCCTGCTGGGTCTCTGCCAACCTTCTGAGGAGTTTTCTGTACACCCACCCTCCAGACACAGCAATTATATTAATGAGGCTAGACTAACGAAAGCTGTTGCGAGGTGCAGTGTAGCCACACAGCAGCTACACCCCACCCTAGAGGCGGACATGCTTCAGTGGGTGCCCAGGGACAGAGCCAGGCACCGTGACTGATAAAAAGCAGCACCCCCTCCTTGGAGGCAGCTCCCACTGGACTGATGGGAATGGGGACTGCTGTGATACCCAGGACTGCACTGACAGCTCTAAGCCATTGTATCTGCAAGAGGGCTACAGTCCCAGGATGCCACGTTATTGGGTATCTGCAAGCTTTCTGACAATTCCCAGGCAAATCCGAGCACTGACCAACTCAACATGGCCTCCCAGCTGCACTAGACGTGGCCTCGCCAGGGAAGAGGAGGCTATGAATGCCCCTCTCCATCTCTCTTCCCCTTGCTGCCTGGGCTCCTTCCCTGCTCTCACAAGATCCACTTCACAATTGCTGCCTTAGTCCTTCTTTCATCCCTGGATACGGCTTCACCGTGGGAGCCTGGACTCATCCCCACCCCTTCCTATCCTCTCAAACTCCTCACTCCCTCGAGTCTTCTCACCCACCATCACCACCTCCATTCCTGCACACTGCCTCACCATGATCCAGGGTCCCCTGGAACAAGGGGTGCACAGGGCTTTACAGGGATCCCTTGGGTTGAAGGTGGCAGGTGAGGACTCTATCAAGAGCCAGTAGCCCACTGGTAATCACTGGGAAATGGATATATAGGTCATACTGAAGATGTTCTGTATCTATCCTGATAATTATGTTCTTAAGCCCTAGGAGTTGAGGCAGATCACCAGAAAGTGACACACCTCAGAGATGTTCCTTTCAGGTCACAGACATCTATCTCCCTGTCGGGCCATTTATGTATTGGAGATCTAGCTGCATACTGAGCCAGGTGCAAATAAAGACACTGCAAAATCTGCAGGAGAGGAAATCGACAGGATGAAACAAACAGCAGGCGAGTGTGTCCTGTTTAGGAACAAGGACTGTTCGGGTCTGCCTTGGAGTGCAAAGGAATAAACTGAATCCTTGGCTCACAAAAGGAGGGTCACAGCCAGCCTGGCTGTAAAGTGCTGCAAGGATTTGGGGTGAACACCACTCTACACGACATGGGAATAGCTAGGCTGTAGAATGCGTGTTATTTTATATGTAACTGTCTCCACCACTTCTACTTGCTCTGACATGAACCTCTCTGCTTTGATAAATGAACTAACACTTGATTTCACTATAAGCACATCTCGGTGCTGGGCATTCAGCAGAGGGGCGATTTGAGGGGTAACTGGCACACTGGGCTGTACCGTTTCTTACGAGGAGACACTGAGGGAACTGGGCTTGTTTAGTCTACAGAAGAGAAGAGTGAGGGGGAATTTGATAATAGCCTTCAACTACCTGAAGGGAGTTCCAAAGAGGATGGAGCTAGGCTGTTCTCACTGGTGATAGCTGACAGAAGAAGCAGTAATGGTCTCAAGTTGCAGTGGGGGAGGTCTAGGTTGGATATTAGGAAACACTATTTCACTAGGAATGTGGTGAAGCACTGGAATGGGTTACCTGGGGGGACAGGGGTGGAATCTCCATCCTTAGAGGTTTTTAAGGCCCGGCTTGACAAAGCCTTGGCTGGGATGATTTAGTTGATATTGGTCCTGCTTTGAGCAGGGGATTGGACTAGATGACCTCCTGAGGTTTCTTCCAACCCTAATATTCTATGATCCTATGATTCTAAGCAATGAACCCATGAACACTGTGAACGTCCAGCGGAGCAGAGGCTGGACACTCCAGGGCAGAGGCCCCTAAACTGTGGGGCAAGCCCCACTAGAGGAGCACAGAGGAAGCTTCGGGGGAGAGGGTACAGCAGGGCCCAGGCCAGCCACCACAGGGCCTCAGGAGGGAGCGCCACCCAGCCTCTTCCCACCCCCAGCTCTGCTCCAGTCCTGTCCACAGCCACACCCCTAGACTTGGTGCAGCTATGCTCCCAGCCCCAACCCCAGACTTGGCCACTGGCTGCAGCTCCATTCCAGGCCCAGGGCTGAGGCTGGGAGAGTGACTGGGAGCAGAGCCACATCTGGCCACAGGCCTGGCTGCCGCCCCCCATCCCCCACCCCAACCTCGGCTATGGTTCTGCTCCCTCCTCCACCACAGCTCCAGCCCCTCTCCCAGTCTCAGCCCCATCCATCTGTGGCCCCCTTACCCCTGTCCACAGTAGCAGCCCTGCTCCCAGCCCTGGGGGCAAGGGGCAGAGACAGCAGTAAGGGGGGGCATGATCCTCAAAAGTTTGGGGACCACTGCTCCTGGGAGATGCTCAGGGGGCTCGAGGGTTGGGATGTGCCAACTACCCACCTGCAGAGTGCCAGCAGGGCCTGCATGGCCGAGAGGGCTTGCACTGTCCAGGGGGTTGTGGAGCTGACCCGCAGCAAGCTCAGACAAGGCTTCCACAAGCTAAGAGCAGGTGGCGGTGAGGGGCCTCCCAGCCCTGGACACTCCCAGGAAGCCTCACACTCACTATGGCCAACACCTGCATTCCTCACTTCTCCTGCCCCCCACTCTCCCCATCAGTCCCACTCCCCGCCTCGCCTCCTCTTCCCTCAGTCTCTTTGGCTCCACCTCGTCTCTCTTCCATCCCTCCTCTCCCGGCTCCTTCTCCTCATTACTGGGCTGCTAAGTTGGCCTCCCCTCTGAAGGGCTCCGATCCGTTTGCACTAATGCCTTCTCTCCTGAAAGCCAGCGGAGGCTGCATTTCAGCCCTTTGATGCCTCTTCTCTCTGCTAATCCCATTCTCTGGCTCTGCAGCTCCCATGAGGATGGCGCAGCAGAGAGAGGGTCTCCTGCGCTCAGCATGCCTGCCCTCCGACTCTCATTAAAAGAATCTTTTCAAACCTGACATTCCCAAACTCTCTCGCCCGCGCCTTGGGCTCTTCAAGGCAAGTGGGGGGGGCTGGGAGTTCTTTAGAGAAGCTGTCTCCATGGCAACACAAATTCCCCTCAGAAATGGTGCACAGGTCACCTGCTTGCATGAAAGTTTCTCGCTTGATTTTTCCCCCCTGCCTCGCCAACAGGTGTCGGGGGAGCAGTTGCCACTGAAGCGCCAGTGTTGGCACACCTCACATTTCAGGAAAAGCACCTGGGGGGAACTCTCACTTGCCCTGGCCTCCAAAACCCACAGATGCCTCCTACACCTTGGGAAAGAGAACTAAGCGAGAGGGCTCGCCATACGGGGGAGGGAGAAGGCATGAGCCTGACATCTCTGAAAGCTCAGGAGCAAACCTGGGTGAGGTCACAAGCAAAAAGGAGCTGACTGGTGACAAGCCCATTTCCTAGGCCCTGTTCACATCAAACAACCACACGATTTACAAGGACAACAGTCTCTGCTCAACACAAGCCCTGGGGTTGCAGGTCAGGACTGAGGGGCACTGGCAGAGCTGTGGGGAACCTAGGGCTGGAACAGCAAGGGGCTGCAGGTCAGGGTCATGGTGCATTGGCAGGGATGTGTGAAGCTCCCAGGGTTGTGGGAAGCCCAGGACTGGAATAGCAGGGGCCACAGGTCAGGATGAAGAGAGACTGGCACAGTCAGAACTGAAATAGTATGTGTGTGTAGGGGGGTGCTCTATGAGTTGGAAGTCATGGGCATTGGCACAATTGCCTACAGAAGCTGGCAGAGTTTTTGCTTATACCATGCCTGGGTCTAGCTACTGTTACACTCACAGAGCCCTCGCTCATGAGCGTGGAAACAGTTGAGGCTGGAGGAGATTTCAGAACAGCTCCTAGCACCACATCCTGCTAGGACACCTCCAGCGTAAGCCCCTGCCACTGTAACCACTTCTCAGTCCCACTGGCATGGGGGCATCCAGGCAGCGAAGGCCCAGCATGAGCCACAGCTCAGAAATAAATGCTGGGGAGTTGCGGGGAGATGAGGGGAATCTTGCTGAGGTTCACCGAGTGCAAAAACTCTGGGCTCACCAGCAGAAAGCCATGAATAGGTGTGGCGGTTACTGGGAGAGAACTCACAGCAAAGCACCACACATACCTGCTTTATCCCGAGATGTACCCTCGAGGGCCAACAAATCCCCTCGTGTTCCCCATCCCAGCCCTCCATCTTCTGCCTACTGGCTAGAACAGGAGAGTGGGAGTCAGGACTCCTGGGTTCTATTCCTACCTCTGCCACTGTAAACTTGGCTTCAGATCCCCCCGCCCCTATCAGCATACCAAGGATAATGGTGGGTACATGCTTTTAGAAGGGTGGGCTTCTAGACAGTGCTTAGAGCTCTACAGGTAAAAAGTGCCACATACAATCTAAATACTTGCTGCTCCTAACTGGGGGTGGAACAGGCTCAGGTCGATCTTAGATTCCCCTAAAAGGAAGCAGGGTTTGATACTGGCCAATGGCTCATGATCAGGTGCCAGGACAACCCCTGATGTGACCTGCCTCTCCAGTTCTCCAAGACAGGATGACCGATTCCCATCCCTGACAGCCCCGGAGTAGGGGGCTGAGACACAAAACCCATCTCAACTACTGCTCCTGGCTTCAGATCCTGACCGGGACACACTCCAGTGACCCTAAGAACACATGTGAATTGGGGGATATTCGCCTGAACACAGCCAGTCCTGCCTTGCTGATTCAAAGGCGACAGTTTTAGTCTAGGACAAGCTCCTATTCTCTATTCGCTTTGAATGCCCAAGATCCCTAGATGTTGGATTCTTTTTAAACAGAAAGGCAGCTCTCATTAAAAAGCTGCCAGGTGTTTCAAGCACAATCTGTGGCTCTCTTTTTAGTTCTAATGATTTCATCTCTTATGTGACAGATGCGCTCTCCAGGACCTTTCCTGGAGCAAGAAAACATCATCTCTGCACCACAAAGCACTGTTTTAACAAACCTGATGCTCTCCCAGCCCTCCCCCGTGTCATCTCGACAACCTGCCCCAGGGCTGGCAGAGTCACTCAGGGGAACTGTCTCATGGTATGGTCCCACAGCACTGCTACCTCTGACCCCAAGTAACCCACCTCCTCCCCTGTTATGTGCAGCCCAAGTGGACATTTCCAACAGGGAGAAAGAGTCCTGTGGCACCTTATAGACTAACAGACGTATTGGAGCATAAGCTTTCGTGGGTGAATACCCACTTCGTCAGATGCACGTAGTGCAAATTTCCAGAGGCAGGTATAAATATGCAGGCAAAAACATTTCCAACAGGAGCTACCACGAAGGCTGAGCTACAAGAACAGAAAGAGGGCAGAGAACTGGGAATGGCACAAGTGTTCTGTTCTCTTGATTCCCTGCCACCTTCCAGGGCCCATCCTTCGGAGCCTGAATAGTGCACCCCTGCTGGCCCCCACTAGAATCTGCCCAAGGACAGAAGAGACCCACTGAGTACACTGGGTACACACTGGCTGGGGCAGCATCCTGCAGCACAAAGTAGGAGTAAGATATTTCTGTTTCCCACAGGGCTGGGATTAGCGCCAGGAACTGGAGGTTTATAAATAGTTGCTTCCATCTGAACGGATGAAAATGTTGGCATTCAATGGGTAGGTGCTACAGCAAGGCGAGTGCACTGGCGTCTCCCCCCTCCGGACCCAGCTTGAAACCCTGGTGCAGGGCCCCCCACATTCAAAGGAGGCTGGTGCTTCCTTGGCATCTCCATTTATCCACATCACTAAGCCACCAAAGTCATTAGCCACAACAAACCATCTCTGTTCAAGAGAGGCCTGTACCCTGGCAGAGTCCCCACACTGTGCTTATCAAGTATATACACACTGGGGATAATCCCACCTCACCCCTCCTGGGCTTTCCCTCCATTGTTGTGTTAAATAACAGAACAAAACCCAGCCTAAGTTTCTCTTCCAACTTGAGTGTTCCTGGGGGCTTCTGGGCAGGGCCCCTACCAGCCCAGACCCCAGTTCTCTCTCCAATCAGAAACACACACATCCTTTTATACACCTTGATTGGACTTAAGGTGGCCCAACAGGTCTAGCAGCCAGCGAGAGTCAGCAAAATAGCCCTGCATCTACCTGGAGGGTCCTACCGCCTCACTGCATATCCCGAGACCCAGGTCTGAAATAGCTAGGAAGGTGCAGGTCAAAGTTGAGATGCCACAGGAACGGAAGAGAGGGGATGCTGCCAGGACCGAGATGCAGACCCAGAGCCCCAGGTGTGCACTCTTGCATGAAATCACTCTGTTTCTAGCCAGTCCTATCAGTGAGTAGCCCATTCAAAACAAAATTTAAAAATGAAAATTCCTGAACGTTTCCACTGTGCAGGTTCAGCGTCCCAGGGGCCTGTACTCAAGTCTCAGCCCATCCTGCAGAGCTCTACTTCCTGAAAATATTTTCCTTGCCAGGTGCAAGGTCCCTCTCCACGCAGCTCTGCTCCCATGTCTGAGGTGGGTGCTCCCTGGATGGGGGAACGCTGGAAACCCAGAGGAGTCTAAAACTTCAAGAGAGCAGCCTGCAATGGAACCCACCAGCTGAAAGGAACAGCCTTGGCAAAGGGCAGAGAGGGGAAGAGTCTTCAGCTAACAGCTACAAAGAAACTTTAGGGGAGGAAGTCTAGGACTTGGATAGAAAAGGAGGATGAAGCTGGGAGCCTCAGGTTAGGAGATTTGACAACACAGCTTGGCAGGGAGATATGAAAGAAAATGTAATGGAGCAGGAGATTCCCAGAAGACCTGGGATAAAGGGATACACACACACCCATATCCAGCACACCACCCTAACCCGGGAGGCTGTAGTAAGAAGAACATAGGAATGGCCATACTGGGTCAGACAAATGGTCCATTAACCCAGTACCGTGTCTACCAACAATGGCCAATGGCAGGTGCTACAGAGGGAATGAACAGAACAGGGCAATTATTGAGTGATCCATCCCGTCATCCACTCCCAGCTTCTGGCAATCAGAGGCTAGGGACACCCAGAGCATGGGATTGTATCCCTGCCCATCCTGGCTAAACAGTCATTGATGGAGCTGTTCTCCATAGTGACAACCACCTCCCAGAGAAAGAATGAGTTGAACCTAAAATAATTCCACAGACGACATGCTGGTCATTATTGGCTTATAGAGCCCTACTACATATACACACAGAGCAGGGCACACCCAGAATGGAGAAATATTTCTAGTACACTCTAAGCCAAACTACTTATTAAACCCTAAACCAGCTAAAGATCGCTACCTAGCCCCACTGGAGTAATGAGATTTGCACTGCAGCTCCCTTCACTGCAGGGGAAGGGAATTGAAATGGAGAGGCAGACACATAGGTCTAGTTATGATACACGGAGCCACCACTTACCTGATAGACTCCTAATCAGAGGGCAGCGCTTTTAGCAGGAAACCAACTAATCAATATGTCTGAATGGGGAGAAGACTAGTAAATTATTACAAGATGGCTGTTGCAGATACAATAGGTTAACAGCAAGAGATGACTTGAGGCCACGTGACTGAGTGAGGGGAAGTTGTTACAGGTAAATTACCTGCTGCATCCACAACAGCCAATGGCAGGAGAGGGCATTTATTGGTGCGCTATGAAACTGACACATTCTGCAAGGAATGGTTGCTCACCTTGATGTACGTGTCGAGGGCCGGGTGGACACGGTTCACCGCCAGCTGGATGGAGAAGGGTGTGGTGAATGGGAAGGTTGCCATGACCACATGGCTAGGAGCCGGGAAGGAAAAGATCTTGAAGCCAAACTTCTGGAAGAGTCGGATCAGCTCCTCTGATGGCTTCTCCTCCCCCTCGCTCAGGATGCAGCCCACAATGTAGCGGCATTTCTCAGGTGCCACCTAAAGAAATGAACGAATGAAGACTGAGAAAGGTCCAGGCTACGATTTTAATAAGGGTCCACATCCATCTGCCAGGGACAGATTGGTGCCCTGGAAACCCCACAGCCTGTTAATTCACCAGATACTGGAGTCACCCCCACAGGACATGAATAACACACCTAGAGGAAATTGGGGGGCAGCTGCCTGGGACGTTCCAAAACCCTACACATTGGCAAGCTGGACCCTTAAGAGCAGGGTGAGGACAAAGCTGGTCAACTAATCTAACTGCTGATGAATTTGACCCACAAACAATAATCTATTCATCATACAAGGAAGAGACAAACACAGACAAATAGTAGGGAGCGTGCATTAGTTTTAAGTAAAATTTATGTAAAACAGATGTAAATGAATTGGAAATGCAGTCCTCAATTGGGTAAAGGTGGGACACACTGAGAACATATCCCTGTGGAGCTGAGCCAATTAGAAGGTACAGTTTATTTCTTTTTTGTATCTTCTCTGGGAAGTTGATAACCTGTGAGTCAGCTTCCCCCAAACCCGCACTTCACAAACGCAGACAAATGAATGCCCGCTACCTTGTGCCAGGGGAGCAGGATCCCCATTTCACAGATGGGGAAAACAAGGCCAAGATGAGGAGTGACTGACCCCCAGCCACCAAGAGAGTGAGTGTCACAGCCAGAATCAGAACTCAGGAGAGCCCAGGTACTGGTCCTATGTCAGACCCATGTTACTCTCTCCGAATATGGAATGGGATTTCAGGGCTGGTCTACACTGGGGGGGGGAATCGATCTAAGATATGCAACTTCAGCTACGTGAATAGCGCAGCTGAAGTCGAAGTATCTTAGATCGAGTTACCTACCGTCCTCACAGCGCAGGATCGACGTCTGCGGTTCCCTCTGTCGACTTCGCTACCGCCGTTCACGTTGGTGGAGTTCCGGAGTCAACAGGAGCTCGTTCCGGGATCGATATATCGCGTCTAGATGAGACGCGATATATCGATCCCTGAGAAATTGATTGTTACCCGCCGATATGGCCGGTAGTGAAGACATACCCTCAGTTCTACCTCTCGTCGAAAGCAGAGGACTCAGAATTAAGAGGCCTAGATTCTATTCCCAGTTCTACCAATGATGCCTCAGCAAGTCAGTTAGCTGTTCAGTGCCTCAGTTTCCCCCTTTTACCACCCTCCCTTCTTGTGAGCCTTAACGTCTGCAGAGTGCTTTGAGATCTTCAGATGGAAAGCAACAGAGATGAGCAGAGTATGAATGTTATAGTCTCTTCTCAACCCTCTGCAGTTGTGGGCAAGAGCCAGACAAACTCAGCTAGGACAATATTAAACAGGGCCCAATGAGCGAATGCTGCTTATCTAGCAATACTGGCTATTTATGCTGATGTCAAACAGTGAGCGGCAGCCAGTGGTGGCTCCAGGCACCAGCGCTCCAAACGCATGCCTGAGGCGGCAAGCCGCGGGGGGCGGCCTACAGGTCCTGCGAGGGCAGCAGTCAGGCAGCCTTTGGTGGCTTGCCTGCAGGAGGTCTGCCGGTCCCGCAGATTTGGTGCCAATTCGGCGGTGGGTATGCCAAAGCCACAGGACCGCGGACCTCCCACAGGCATGCCGCCGAAGGCAGCCTGCCTGCTGTGCTTGGGGCAGCAAAAAAGCCAGAGCGGCCCCTGGTGGCAGCAGTAGGCTGCCCTCTCCTACCCTGCTAGCTGAGGACCACACGGTGCATGCTGGCTTTTTAGGAATCTCCTGGCAGAATATTGAACAAACCCCTGAAGTTCCCAGGGCTGCAGCCCAGAACCAGCGCAGCCATCTGGGCTACATACAGTGCCTTATCTGGCCTACTTTATTTTACCCAGTGATTGGCATATTAAATTGGCCTGGGAGATGTGGGAAAAGGTATTTTCAGCACTTCCTAAACAGGCAAATCCAGACACAAAGGGCAGGACATGTTACTCGCCCAGGGAATGTTGGTTGGAGAACGGGTTTAAGTGGCCAAATAATGTCATTTGCACAAATTGGGCATTTGGTAGAAGGGCCTAGTGAGCACAGCTTATACTGATTCAGTCTCTACCTGGACCCAAATCAGTTCACTATAAGTGGACACTACTCCCAATGCAGTCAATTGGGTGTTCACCTTCTTATGGCAGAGATGGATGGATGGAAGGGGTGGGTTCGTTGCTTTGCCTGCCCCCCGACTGCCAGACGGGCCTACAAGGAAAGTCACACAAGAGTGTGTACCTTTCCTGACCGGCTCTCGCCTCAGACACAGACCACACACTATGCAGAGTCCAAACTCACCCTTTTCTTGGGGCTCAGCTTTATTGACAGAGAAATTAACCATACCACAGAAATGATCAGCTCAAAACCTCTCCCCCACCCCAGCCTTGGATGCTCATAGGGTTCCTCACTCAGCACTGCTCAGCCCATATCCTGGATCCTCCCTCTCTTTCTCTCTAGCCAGTCCCACTTCTCTACTCCTATTCCAGTGGTCTATAGGCACAGGCAGAAGCCACTTCATCTTTTCCCAGCAGGATCAACAGCTACTAACAGGATGGTATATTTCAGACACACTTTCACCCTGATACATAATGTCACGTGCATCAATTTTACAATCAACAGATGTCTGATGGATAAATGAACCTAGCCCACAGCCTTTCAGCCCCACGTACTTTAGGCTGCAGCTAGCTGAATTTTCCCTCCAGACGCTAACACAGACCACACACCACAACCCCACAGCACTCTGCGGAGCTCTAAGAAACAGTGCTCCAATGTGACTAACCAAGAGCAGAACCACTCAATCGATGTATGGACAAGAGAGGGAAAACGGCCATGAAAAGAACATCCATTAGGCTTCCAAGTCAAGCACTCAGAAAGAAACAAACACCAGAATTAGAGTTACCCATAAGTACTATTACCTCCCAGTTAACAGATGAGGAAACTGAGGCACGGAGCAGCTGTGGTTTGTCCAGGGCCACAGGGTGAGTCAGTGGTTAAGCTGCGAACACAACAGCAGCTTTCTGCCACAAGCCCAGGCTGCCCCTTCTCAAGGAAGGCTTCCCCACCGCTGGCCATCAACGAACATCCAGATCCGCATGTGGAAAAACAACAAGCGGTTAAGGTATTCACTATGGAGTCACGTTCAAGGAACCAAACAAAACAAACCATTTACTTCTACTTTCCGTACTTCTCTGGTCTCTCATCACCACATCTAAGCACCTTCCAACCTGGATCGTATTTACCCTCCCCACCCTGCTGGGAGGAGGGCATTGAGATACAGAGAGGATCTGTGACTTGCAAGCAGGAAGGTTGGTGGACCATGGACTCCCAAGTCTCGTGCTGTAACCACTGTACCAGCTTTCGTCTCTTCTGGGATTTTCCTACCACCCCCATAGAACTGCTCAGCAAACCTAGGTCACAACAACCTGGTCCTGCTAGGGAAGCCAGGCCAGACTAATCCTCCTCATCCATGAGAACCGTGGCCATCGACAGAGGGTTTAATGCAGGGAACATAGGGGGGGTGTCACAGCTGCAAAGGACTCCTAATACAACAATAACCTAGCCTGCCAAAGCTCTAGTTCTCCACTAGATAAAGCAGGATCCCTGCAAAAGGCTGCAGCCTGCGCCACACAGCCGCATCTTCAATGGAATAGCCAGCAGAGTTATCAGTCCCTTTCTGGATCCAGGGGAGATTGCGCTAGACCCACGCACGCTTGTGGGCACCCAGAGGACAGCCATCAAACTCCCTGGGCCCCATCTGAGAGACCCAAAAGCTCGTCTGTCTCACTCCATCATCTGAACGCTTCCCAGCTGGCAGGAAGGCTCAGCTGAGCAGAGTCCTGCTTGGAGCAGACTCAAGAAGAGGAAACCAGAGTGCTGGCTACTGAATGAGAGGATCAACAGGGACCACCAGGCCAGCTGGACACTGTGCCCTTCCCCGGTTGTTTTGCAACCTACATGAAGCAAGCTGTAGGTCTCAGTCCAGTCCCTCATGTGGAGGCGTCCACATTGCACAATAGCAACATGATAGCTAGCTAGCGGAGCTGGGTAGCAGTGGGATGCCATCACCATAGTATCTCTACTTCCTCTCTCGTTTCCTTTCCAACCTGTAGAAGAAATCACTTGACTGACCTGTACTCGTGTGTGTGTGTGCACGCAGAACTTACTGAGGGGTAGCTCGGCCTCAGCAACGGGCTGTGCACTGAGTGTGATGATGCACCGGCCTGTTCTCATCTTGTGCACAGGCTAGTCCCACAGCAGAGGGCCAGTCCCCAGCGGAGTTCCACCTCCCATGCTCATGAGCCTCGTCAGTTGGTCAGCAGGACTGTTGTTTTGGCGGAACGCGGCTGTCCTGGGAAGTCACGGTCATGGAGGTAAGGTTGATCGCTGAGGTAGCCTGGGTAACTCCCATAGATGGTTTGAACTGGACCTGAAATTAATGGAGGCCAGGCACAGTGGCCAGGTGTTTGCAGTAACATGTAGGGCTAAGTAACCAGGCTGCTGTGATTTGCACCACCTGGAGCTTTTTCAGGGGGTGTGGCTTCATTCCTAGCCACAAAGAGTTGCACTCATTAGGTTTGGAAGTCACAAATGCACAGATCACATGGTCATGCCTGAATCCAATAGGAAGGGCTGAGTCTCCTGGCTCGTCACATATGAAAGAGGGCATTCTTTGCTGCCATAATTATCTGATCACCCTATAGCACTAAGGAGTACAAAAGGACCCCAAGGCTGTGACCTACCTAACAAGCTGAGAGCAAATGCCCTTGAGACGTTCCTCAGTAGGGTACTTCTCAAAGCATTTCCCTCTTCATACCAGCATCTCTTCAGTCTCTCCTAGGTACATCTACAGCCAGCTTCCTCTTCAGCCAGGGGCTGATTTCTGGTAGGGCCTGAGAACGCTGCAGGATGGCACTGTTTGTGTTGGACACCAAGGAAATGCAGAACTGAGCATAGGTGCCAACTTTTCCTGGCACTGGTGGATGCTCGTGCCCCCCCAGCCCCGCCTCAACTCCACCAATGCCCCGGCCTTGCCCTGCCCACATTCCAACCCCTTTCCCAAAGTCCCCCCCCAACTCCGCCCCCTCCCTGCTCCTATTGGATTTCTTCCCCAAATCCCCACCCTGGCCCCACCTCTTCCCTGAGTGCGCAGCGTTCCCCCTCCTCTCCTCTCCCCTCCCTCCCAACGCTTGCTGTCACAAAACAGCTGTTTAGCCGTGGGAAGCACTGGGAGCTAGTGCGAGAAGCGGTGTGCTCAGGGGAGGAGACAGAGGTGGAGCAGAAGCAGAGGTGAGCTGAGGCGGGGGGGGGGGGGAGCTGCTCATGGGAGCAGAGCACCCTGTATTCAACAGCAGTGGAACTGTCCACCGCAAGGGATATGGTGCTTTGCTCAGGTGACGGCACTTTCTTGGGGGTTTGTCCAACACTGTGGAACAACCTCTTTCCTCCAGGAACGAAGACCCTCCACTATGCTCCCCATCACGGCAGGGCGTGCTTCTCCTCCAAACACTTCCAGTGGCATCCCCGTCATACGTTACGTTATTTTTAAAAAACAAACTAACCCCACACACACACAGTTTATCCTTGGAGAGGAGAAGAGAGAAAGAAAGAACCATGCACAACCGATGGTAGCCATGGCTCTCAATACACTTCTGGCAGAGACTTAGATACAGCACTGATGAGGGCCTGTCATGGGGTCTCTCACCACACTAGCGCCTCCTGCTGACCATTTCAGGAATTAGCTCTGGCCAGCAGGTGTGCCCTCCGATGGTGGTGGCTCTCCCGTGTTCATCTCCACCTGCAGACCCTCTGCAGTTCCAGTGGCACTGCCTATGCTTCGTGGCACAGCCCTCCAGCCATGTCACAATCCGGGTTCCCCCCTTCCAGGGGACGACTCCTGCAACAGTCTAGCCACTTCTTGCAGCAGCTTGGTAGTCTATAGCCTGGCCGCTTCTTCAGAGGAAGGGGGACCCAGGTCTGCCCACTACTCTGGGTCCCAGCCCAAGGACTCTGTAAACAACAGCTTCCCGCTGCCCCTTCTTTCTTTCTCCATCAGTCTGTCTCAATTCCCTGGGCCATTTCCACACAGCCTCAGCACCTTCAGTTCCTGCCTCTGGCTGCTTCAGCCTCTTCTCAGGGCCTCAGGCCTGCAGTGCAAGCCCTAGCAGTCCTCTTCAAGGTACTAGTCTTGCAGCCCTCTAGGAAGCCAGTCGCCTCCCTTGGGCTTCCTGCAGCAGACCATAAACTCTGGCCTGCAACTTCCTCTTATGTGGGCCGGCTGGGTCCTTATTGGCTGGTCCAGCTGCCGCCCTAATTTTCTGCAGTCACTGCCCTAATTGGCTGTTTCCTTGCAGGCCTCCAGGCAGGGTTTTAACCCTATCAGGACAAGTACAGGGCAGACACCCTGATACAGGGCCAAATAAGTAACTGACTAGAACAAAACAGTCCTCTAGCCTGGCAAGGGGATCCCAGAAGTTGGAGGTGAGCACTGTCTCTGAGGTCCTCTCAATCCTTGGCCTTTTTGCTGGAGCTGCCAACACAAGGGCCAGATGGCTGCCACCACCATGGTCCGCTCCTGACGACACTTGAATTCCAAAATATATGTTGATAGAACTGAAGCTACCCAGAAGGCCAAGGAATAAAAGAATCAGTGAAGCACAGAACCGCTCCCTGTCTACAGCTATTGAAACACTGGTACCCAAGTTCCCCCTCCCGCCCTGCTGTCCATGCTCCTCTTCATGATTCTCAGATGATGTTCAATGGGAGAAGCAGGAAGGAAGGAAACGTGAGCAGTGGTGGTGGAAAACATGGTCTGCTAGACAGAGACTCAGTGGCAAGGAATTTTCTCAAATCATGAAGAAAGCAGAGAGATTTTTCTCCTGCTGTCAGAGAGGGAGCAAAATCATGGCACTGGAGTAGCGGTTTTCCACCTGTGGTCTGTGGGTCCCTGGAGTCCACAGACTATGGCTAAGAGGTCCATGAAAGGCTTCGTTACCAAAGAACAGTGGTTTTCAAGCTGTAGTCTGTGGACCCCTGGGTGTCCGCAGACTACGTCTAAGATTTCCAAAGGGGTCCACACCTCCATTCGAAATTTTTTCGGGTTCCACAAATGAGAAAAGGTTGAAAACCACTGCACTAGAGGGTTTCCAGACTGTTTCCACAAACCGCAACTGCCTCCATACAATCCCAGAACATGACACCTCTCAGAACAAGGGGCTATCAACTTAAAGAGAATGACACCACATCTGGGATGTTCTCAGAGGCCAGAAAAAAAGCAAGTCCCAAGCCCAGCAGCCTTCTTCCAAGAATGCAGCCCATTCAGACAAGGGAGTCATTGACCGCAATCAGGGCCACAACCCGTGACCCTGGCCCCTCTCCTTCCTGGATAGAGAGCACATGGGTTGAGGCTCAGTGGTGGGTGAGGCAGATGCATTGTTCTCAACTCCAACGATATCATCTTCAGGAGGAGATTGCAGTGTGTTTGCTTACTTAAGAATCTGCAGTTCTCAAGGATTGGCGAATTCCCCCAAGTCCCCTTGCCTACATCTGGAGAACCGAGCCAGGAGGCCCCCGAAGAACAATCCACTTAATCATTTTGGGGAAGTGATTCCTAGAAGCTCATCAGTTTGATCACCGTGTTAACAAATGGCTCTAGCGTGCAGGGAAGAAAAGGTCCTGAGAGAGAGACAAGGTAGGGGGGAAAGACAAGACCTACACAGCAGAAAGGAGAGAGGCAGACAGTGCACATGGATGGGGAAGAGGACAATGAATCAGGGAGATAAGAGCCCAGAGTTCTCACACACACCAGACAGGTCTCTCTGTCCATGTCTGAGACCGGGGCTTGTCAGTCACACTACAGAGACATACCGCTGGGGTTATCATACAACTACCTTAGGCAACCATAGGTCAACTACCTGACATTTAGCCATCAGAGATCAGACATCATAGACAACCTGCAGACCTACAACCAGCTGCTTGCTAACCCTCAGATCTCTGCCTGCCCCCCACTCAGCATTTTAGCCTCCAATACAGACAGACAGGGCAGCTCAGGAAAGGGACATACCACTGTACACAGCCATCACAGCTGCACAATCCCTGATACTTCAGGAGCCCCTGGGAGCACAGCTCCTCATCAGCCTCTGGGGAGACAACAGAGCAGAGAACTCCAGGGGAGACAGACCAGCTCAAGGTACTGGGGGAAGAGAGCCCTTCGCTTCTAGATCACCTCATCAAATCCAGACCAAGAGGGACCAAAACTGAGACATGTTGGTCTGTGGCTCCTATGTGAAATGAGTTGGTGGATCTCAGGCTAGTTCCTAGTGGCCCTTGTTACCAGGCTTAGTAGAGGTATCAACAACTGACTCGACTCTGGAGAAAGGTATGCCACCATGCCCCACAGGGCATGTTGGCAGAGCTGCGTAGCAACGCTTTGCACAGCTGCCACCTTTGCTCTCCCCGCTCTAGGAGAGAGGACTTCAGGCTCCAGGGCTGGTAACCCAGTCCCCTTCCAGCAGCACCAAATTCACTATGTTTAGGAAGCAGAGAGACAGCATCTGTGCCCTCTTGGTCCTGGGTTTCTCCTTTAACTACAGTTGGTGAGGAACTGAGAGCTGAGCCCCGCAAACTCATTCCACCTCAGGTGACAAATCTTGCCTGCATCAGCTCAAATCAGTGTGTGATTCCATGGTGGGGGTGGCGTGAGTCAGACAGAAGGTGCAAATTACACTAGTGGGTTACAGTGCCCATCTCCAATTCCTCTTTCTGCAATACAGAAACTCAGAGACCATCTGGTCGGGCGGTAATTATGGCAGCTTCAACTGCCTTGGGGACTCTGTCGGACACGTGCCTCCTTGCAAGAGGCATGAGCCGAAAGAGAAGAAGCAGCGAGGCAGCCCTGGGGTGCTCACCTCCTGCATAATGCTATCAATGGGGAGGACAGCTGGGATGCAGAGGCTGAGGGCTCAGCAGCACTGGGCCTGCTTCCCCATTAATGCAACCAACAGGGCCTCAAGAGTGCAGCCCTTGGCCTCCTCCAGTCCCAGGCTATATTGGAAACACCCCACAGTTGTTCTGCTCCAAGGAGGAACCAGCTAAGCAGCTCCACCACAAAGCTGCCCAAATGCAGTCCAGTGGTAGGAGGGTTCCCCTCTCTCCTTTAGCCGACCCCTGGACTTCCCAAAGTGATCTCAGTCTGCTTCAGCTTGAAATCATGCCTCCAATTTTGTGAGCTCTCTCTCTCAACTGCCTGTGCTGTTCTCCCATAGCAGATCTGTACCTCGCAGGATTCCTTGCCCTTCCTTCCCCTCACTCCCACACACTCCTAGAGATGCACTTCGATGCCACAGCGTAAGAATATTCTTTTTTTTTTTTTTTTTTTTTTTTTAAAGGCAACTGTAAATGTACAAAGGGACTCTCGCAAGCAATGCTAGCTACCCTGCCACAGAGCAGAGATCTGGTTCAAACAGCACTTTGCTGCCACCTTGTGCCACAAAAGGGACCTGCGTGTGGAGCTCTGCTATGGAAAGAACACATTTTCTTCAGATCATATTTTTGGAGCTAAGCAGAGAATGGAGCAAATTTTGGAAAAGAAGGATCAGTGAAAAACTGGTCAGGACTGTTATCTGATTCCTGTAAAAAAGAGATTCACTACTAAACAGATTGACATGTGGATTGCAATAACTTCCTGGACACCTAGGATTTCAGAACTGTCACTACATTACAAAGCATTTGGAACTTTATGGCAACAAAGGATACAGAACTCAACAGACCCTACTTTCTCCAAATTACCTGCCACTTGAACCACACGAGACTCAGTCAGTGGTACAGGACCTATGAGACACAGCTGAGCATTCTGGATTCCTTGCAGAGTTACACATTCCAGCATTAGGGGATGGAACTCAGCTCCCCACTTCACATCCAAAGCTGCTTTTTCTAAGGTTGATCTCCAACTGCAGAATGCCAGTGATCTACACTACACCAGCCCACACAGTCTCGACAAGGCTGGGAAAACATACAGAGAACACTTCATCCAGGCAGATGTGACTATTGTTTCTAGAAGGATGTAAAGCCCTGGAAGGCAAAGAATTATTCAATCCCTTAAAGCATAACTAGGAATCACAGCTGAAATTGAGCAAAGGACAAATTAGGCCAAAATAACAGGGAACACTTGCTAACAGTGAGATCTATACAACTGTGGAACAGTCTCCCAAGGGACGGTGCAGAAGCCCCACTGCTTGAAACATTTAGAACTAGACAAAGCTGTGGAGAATAGTCTGCAGGGTCCAATCCTGGAATGATTCCTGGGGACATTGGCTCAATTATTAAAGTTCTGATGAGTCTGAAAGATGGAAGAGACATCTCCTCACACACTGTCGCTGCAGGAATCTCTGTCACGATTCACAATTTTTCATAGATTCATAGACTCTAGGACTGGAAGGGACCTCGAGAGGTCATCGAGTCCAGTCCCCTGCCTTCATGGCAGGACCAAATACTGTCTAGACCATTTTGAGATTGTTGCTTTAAGAAGTGACTAAAGAGCATTTCAGCAGAAGCCAAGCTCCAGGAAAATGAAACATCCTTTCAATCCCTTTATTTAAGTGCTCACAATTCCTGTTTTGAGGCACATAAAACAAAGATAAATACTGAGTGAAGTAAATTAAGCTGTAAGTAGAGAGGATTTTATTAAACAAAAAGCAAACTGCCACAAGCACAGCCTTGGCAGCTCACCGGGTTTTTTTTAATTTTTAAGTGAATTTAGCAGGCAACCTTCTGTTTACTTTGAATAATACATGCATCAAGATTGCCCTGTGGCTTGGAACTGCAATTCAGACCCTTCTCCAGCAGGTGGCAATAGGGATCTATATTTGGGATTAGCATTATAGGTCCCAAGAGAATAGTGGGTGACCTGAAGAAGAGATCTGTGTGAGCATGAAAGCTTGAATCTCTCACCAACAGAAGTTGGCCCAATAAAAGACATTCCCTCTTCCACCTTGGCTCTACAACTGGGATTGAAAGTATTCGATTTTAACTGGTGTCAAATATTGATTTTTTTTTTCTGTTAAATTCCTTCTGTTATTCTAAAAATATCATGTAGGAGCTACTAAGTGTGCGTGTTTCAAAGAGTGTTTGCTGGTTAGTTAATGTCTGTAGCAAATAATTCAACCTTTCATGAGGCTGTCACAGCAGGGTCATGGGCATCCAGACCTAGTGGTCAGAGCTGCAGTCCACTGTCATGAGACAGAGTCAGCTGGGTCAGGATACTGGGAAGTCAGAACCACACACTGGGACCAGAGTCAGGCCAGGTCAGGATACCAGGGATCACAAGTAGGAGACAAATTGGAGATCAGAATCACAAGCCAGATGCCAGGAGTCACGCCAGGTCAAGATGCCAGGAAATCAAGCAAGAGCTGGAGCCAGAAACACAAGACACAACAGTCCAGAGCAGGATGGAGCCCAGTTGTTCAAACAGCTTCCTGTTCCAATCCTGCTGCTGCCTCACATAGGGCCAGCAAGCCAATCAGCTGCTCCAGGACTCTGCCAACAGGACCTCGGGGTGGAGCCTCAAACTGGGGCTGGGCTTCAGGAATCCCAGGTTAACAGGTGGAGGGTTGAGTGGAACCGCTCCCCATGACCCCAGGCTCAAGGCCTGAGGGTCAAGACAGGCACAACAGCAGTGTAAGCAGTGGTGTGATCAAATATTTATTTTTTTACTTCTTCAAGTGTCAAAAACAATAAAAGTGCGCACGTACACAAATCTACAGGTGCCTCACATTTAAACAATTCTAGAATGACAGAAATCACTGCCCAGCAACATGAAGTACTCCCATACAGTTAATGCTTCAACTCACCAAGCCAGTCAAACAAACAAGTAAACTAATTCAGGCATGCAATAAGAAATTGACGTAGGAAGTCGGTGAGGCCAAGAATTTACCAAGATTCAAAAAGGAATTGGACATGATTATGACCAGAAGAGCCAGAGTTATTGTTATTAAACATGAAAATTTGGGAAGGGACTAAGCCAATCTTTACTAGGGCATGCCTACACTAGAAACGCAAGTCAACCTACGTTAGGTAATTACTGCAGTGGGCTGATATCCGCACTACCTCGCTTCCGTCAATGGTGCACGGCCTTACCAAGACTTAAGAGGGGCAGTGTGGGGGGCTGAGAGCACAGAGGCAGCTGGGCCCCTGGCAAGGAGCTGAGTGCAGAGCCGAGAGAGCTCGGCTCAAGAGTTGGGAGCCTGGGCAGTAGCTGGGCTTGGAGTGGGACCCAGGGGGCAGCCAGGCTCTGAGCAGGCCGGCTGCAGGCCAGCTGGGAGCAGAAAGCCCAGGGGCAGCCGGGCTTTGGCTGGAGCCCCTCACCTACCCCAGTGACAGCCCAGCTTTCTTGTCAATTTCACGGGTCCATGCTGGAGCTGTGAAATTGACAAGAATGACAGTCAACAACCCATGTAAGCAATGCAGTGTCTACACTGCATGACCCTAACTACACTGACATAGGCCCTATGGAGGTGGAGTTATTATGTTGGTGTAGTAGGACACTTAAATAAGCGGGAGCAAGGCTGTAGTGCGCACACTGACAACTAGGGTGACGTAAGCTGCCTTACATCAACCTAACTCTGTAGTGTAGACCAGGCCTTAGAGACCAGGACGAGACTAATGTGAGGGCGCATTATCCCCATCTGCTACTGCAGTGTTCTTACACCTTCCTCTGCGACATCTGGTGGTGGCTCCTGTCAGAAACAGGACAGCAGGCTAGAAGGACCCTGGGTCTGATCCAGCCTAGAGTGCCTACGTCTCCATATTCATTCCGAGCCTACATAACAAACCAATATTAACACAGATCCAGAATGGCCATTCCCTCCCCTTCTAAAATCCTGCATGTCTGCACAAAATTCAAGTCACTGAACCAAGAAAACAAGTTGCAGATGTGTGGAAGGCAAGTTCTGTGTGAGTGCATCAAAATCAGACTTTGGGGATTGGGGCCATCACTGCAGTGTCTGCATCTGTCCTACACACTCGAACAGTGCTCAGAGAATCATCTCATCCACCAGTCAGGAGCCTGGGAAGGATCGGTCTCTGCTAGACATTCACTGGAGCTTTATCCAGACCACTCTGAAACAAATCAAGCAACGGGGCTTCTCCCCTCTCCCTTGGGGAGACGATTCCACATCCTAACAGATCCCCGACCCTAGCAGGATGTTTTTCCTACTGTTCACTTTTTAGTTAATATTCTCCCATTCCTCTTAGTTATATCTTTTGGGACACCCCAAGCAACACCCCGACCTCTTTCTGGGTGTAGACACCTCCTAATTTATGGACTGTCCAGACACCTCCTAAGCCCTGTGTGCACAAGGTAACTGACACTTTGTTGCTGCCAATGGCTGGGACCAACACCTGGTGCTTAACACGCCTCCACCCAACAGGATTGCCTCCCGGGGGTCGGGGATCTAAATAGCTTAGAACAGAGAGTGCCACGTAGAGCATGTAAAAGCAACGAAGAGTCTTGTGGCATCTTACAGACTAACAGACGTTTTGGAGCATGAGCTTTCATGGGTGATGCATCCAACGAAGTGGGTATTCAGCCATGAAAGCTCAAGCTCCAAAACGTCTGTTAGTCTATAAGGTGCCACAAGACTCTTTGCTGCTTTTACAGATCCAGACTAACACGGCTACCCCTCTGATACGTAGAGCATGGTAAGGCCCACTGTTCTCCCTGCCCCCAGTCACCCAGAGGAAGTGCATCCTCTGTCCACAGAGCCCCAGGCAGGCAGCCAGCCAGCTATTTCCACAGTCTCATGACAAAGACATCTATTTCTGGCCACTGGCCACCATCAGGAACACTGGGCCACCCCTGAACAGGAGCAGCCTCTGCTACCGAGCAGAGAGGATTCCTTCTGGGGAAGAGGCTCTGAATCACCCCAGAGGCAGGGAGGAGGGATGAGTGGGAACACAGGAAGGGGACAGCAGGGTTGTGAAAGATCCCTTCTTTTCTGCTGTCCCGATTTGGAAAATAATATTTCTGGATGCTCCCTGGGGCCCTGGCGAGAGGCAGCACCCCCGAAGGGCATTGGAGGCCTGTTGGTCTGGAATTACAGACACATCAGAGATGGATGGTGTCCCTGGAGCACATTTTCAGGCAAGGCCTCTCTCATCCTGCACTGCAAAGCCTGCCTCAGCAGTCAGCAACTGGGCATGTTCAGGAGACAAGGACCTGATCTGCACATAACAGGGCAACCTTTCCCAGGGCTGAAATGGGCACTTGGAATGGGAACTGGGTAGGCAGGTGCCATGGGGGGCCCAAGGCTATTCCTCAGCCCTCCCTGCAAGGCAAAATAATTGGATCCACTGGCCCTGATCCACTTCCCCACTTTCAGCCTGTCCCCCAGAGCTGTGCCACGTGACCCGCAAGAGGTGTTCGTCCCCTTGCACTGGTTCATCACCACACATCAGCACCACATTGGCTCCATGGGCCCTGGTGAGCCTTGGCACCAGGAAGGGAGTGAGACAGATGTGACATGCAAGGCGCACACACACGTGCCAGCTGAGAGCACAGCCCGTCATGTGCTCTCGACCTCCAGGAAGGGATCCAGTGAAACGCACTGTTTTATCAGCTGATATTGGCAGCCTTTTCCCCACCAGACCGTTTGATCACTAAGCTCTGCCCAATGTACCAGGTACGTATGGCTGGACACACCTCCACTGCTGCCTCCCATATCAGGCATGCCCTCCGTGAAGTGATGACGTCCCAAATGTACCTGGTGTGGGGGTGGTACTGAGACGCACATCTGGGCTGTTTGCTCAGCCATGCTGGCTCCAGCTTGCCCTTGGGCTGTTGGCAGAGGGAACCTTGCTGCTTCCCAGTTCTAGTGCAGCTTGATGGAGCGGGACTGAGAGATGCAGAGCTGGTTCTGTATCAGGTACTTATATGGCCCCCAGTTCCACAGCAGCCATCGCAGTGCCTCCTGATCCCAATGCCTTTGTTCTCAGAACCCCCAATGTACAGATGGGAAACTGAGGCACAAAGCAGCTGTAACTTGCCCAAGGTCACCAAGGGAGTCTGGCAGAGCCAGGAACGGAGCAGGTCTCCCAGACTGGCTCTCTAACCGCCAGGCCTCCTTCCGTTTTAGGACTAAACCTTCCATTGCTGTTTCCCAAAGAGGTTTTCCAGTGGAATCCAGTCTCAGCTAGGCTTTTGTTTTAGTGTCAGCTAGGTGCACGGTGGGGGAGAGGAATGCCCAGTTCCTTGCAGAGCCAGGAACCCAAACCCAGCACCGTGCTACTGCATGAGAACCAAGCATTTAGGTGGAAGCTCCCACAGTTGATCAGGTCTGCCACAGCACCGCCTACCTGAGCTGGCTTTGGGCTAGCAGCTGCCTCAGTCCCCCCCCCCCCCCCTTAGGCTTTCCAATACCTTTGGCACAGGTTTCATATGTTGAGTCACACCCCTTTTTGGCGCCAAGGTTTATTAACAAAGGTCACAAGAAAACGCAAGAATTCCCCCAACCATCCTAGCTGGCTCCCAATCCTTGGCAGCTGCCGAGCCCTGGGCCTGCTGAAGCATTCCTCTGGCAGGCTTGTTCTCCCCACTCCAGCCTTCCTCACTGGCTCCAACTCCATGCAGGCTGTCGCCTGGGAGCTAAGGCACATCTCTTGCTGTGGAGGAACTCTCTTGTTCCTCTGAGTCCTGAGTCACTCCCTGCTCTGCATCAGGCAGCACCTCCCAGGGTTTCCTGCCTGGAATCTCCCTGCTCCTCCCTTCCATTCTACAGCCTTCTCTCATCTCCAACCTGAAGGTGGATTTTAGTCACATGACCTGTGTCTGTTCATTCCCTTCACCTGGGGCATGATTAAAGGGTGTCCCCTGTGGAGCAGAGCCCATCTCCCCTTAAAGGGTCAGTCACCCTGTGACAGGACCCAACTCCCCTTTGACTTCAACATGGGGGTTTCCAGGACTGAGCCCGATCCCTCAGTAAATAACAAACCTTCTTTTACACAAGTATTGCTACAAGAAGAGGGAGAAGAGGGGAACAAACCCAAGCAACACTGGCAGGAGCATGCAGAACTTAGTGCAAAGTTTTCTATATGGTGGCAGCTTTGGGACTCAGCTGGCGACGGTGCTAAGGATGCACAATGGAATGGCACTTGGAGCTCGGTGGGCTAAGAAACAGACAAAGGCAAGCAGAACTATCTCAGGGCCTCCCCTTTCAGATCAAGGCTGTCCTCCAAGGACACTGCCTGCACACCCACCCTGTGCACTAACAGAGAGAGAGACCAGACTACACCCAGAGGCACGCTCATTCCTTAGCAAGTTGCTGACACTCACCTCCAGTGGGCCCACAGCGCCAGGCTCCATCACCCATGCTCCTGCTTTCTCCCAGGCTGCCCCACAAGCTCGGTGGGCACTCGCCAGAAACATCCATAAAGCCCCTCCTGAACACTCTCTTTGCCCATATAAAACTGGACCTTGGCTGGACTGCTGGTTTGCTGAGACCACAGTCTATCTCACAGACCAACGCTGGCTCACTGTTTCCATCTACTCCCCCCTTGTCTGTACCCACCTGTTGTCTCTTGCCTTCTACTCAGGTTCTCAGCCCCTTGGGGCAGGGACCATCTTGCTGTTCTGTATTTGTACAGTGCCTAGCACAATGGGGCCCTGGTCCATGCCTAGGGATCCTAGTGGCTAGCATAACACAAATAATAATAATGATAATAGTAGAGAGAGGAGGGTTTTGGCACCCAGCAGAATAAGGGTCAGGAGGTCTGGTAACTGCCCCCAGCTCCCTGCAACTGAAGTTCAGCACTAAGGCCAGTTCTGGCCCTCTCCTTTGCTTCTTCAGCACCTTCCCTCCACGGATCTCCACAGGTCTCACAACCTGTTCTTCCTGGACAGACCCAAAAGATGAGCTTAGACACATGTAGGAGCAACCGCACTTATTCCCGCATGGGCCAGGGGAACCCATCCCAGAGGAACGATGTCACGGTGAGAAGCGACAGATGGAGAGTATCTTAGAACCAGCACTTGGCAATTCGGTCTTTGCACAGAAGCAGGGCTACTTGAATGAAAACAGACACCAAGGAAAATGTACAAAGCTGTATTTATCCCACAGCAGCCCCTACAGTTGGAGCTGCTTTGATGTGCTCCAACAGGAAGATCAGCAGGTCTTCTTCAGCTAAGGTTTGGTGCCCATGCTGCATTCTAGTCCTGCTGTTCTAAGACCATGACCATACTCCCCTTTGTTCATAAGGAATAAGTGGGGATTAAGAATCCCCGGGAGCACGCATTGTTCTGCCAGCTTCTCAGGTTTCCCCAACAGCCAGAGGCCTGCTGGCAAACAGGGAGGGGGGAGGTGATGGGTCTGTTTCCAGCAGCCCTTCCAGCTGCTCTTTAGAACTCTGGAAATAGAAAGGGCTCAGAGGTGGCACCTCCTGGGCTCCCAGCCAAGTCTCTGCTGATCTGTGAGCTGGGAAAAGCCAGAGGGGATTGGGCCTGGCATTTTCCCAGCTGGACAGCAGTGGCAGAAGTCTCTCAGTGAAGCACACAAGAGGCCCACGCCGAAGCCTCAGAGCGTGGCCTCGCCGAATACCCCATTACAATCAGCTAGGCCCACAGGCAGGAGAGACCTAGGCCACCTGAGTCCAGCCTCTTCGAGTAAAGCACAAACAGATCTCCAGCCTCCCTCATCTCCTACCTGGAATCTACTCAGCTTCCCTCCTGCTCCAGTGTCCCACAGGCTGCAGACCCCCCTTCCCTCCTGCTCTCCTCTGCACCCAAGCCTGGGTGCTTTGGAAACAATGGGAAAGGGTGATGGAGCCTCACTGTAGGCGTTAGGGTGGGGTGGAGGAGGACAGTAAATGGCAGTATTATACTCAAGCTTCACCCACTGCCACAGACCAGGTGGGTGTTTCTGTTAAAATAATTAGCAGTGGAATAGGTCCCTTTCACTTGCCATCATTAAACTTCAGAGTCAACTGCCGCTCAGATGGATGGGGGCAGCTCACGCCAGCAGAAGGATCAGATATTGAAGCACCTGCATAAAGCCCAGGTAATATTACAGACAGGATTGAAGGGTGGCTGTGGGGAAAACAGTCTTTCCCCAGCCAACGCCAGCAGCTTGACCAAGTGACAGTCTAGACCAGGGGTCGGCAACCGATGGCACGCGAGCCGTTTTTTAATGGCACGCGACTGCCTGCTGGGACTCCGCATGCCATTAAAAATCCTGCTCACGTGGCAAGCTGCAGGGTCCGCGCTCCCCGGCCGGAGCGTCTGGCCGAGCGCAGCAAGCCGCCGGCCCCTCCTCCGCCTTCCCCTGGAGCCCTGCCACAGCGCGCGCAGCGCTCTGGGAGCCGGGGCTGCGCACTCCCGCGGGGCACCGTTTGCGTCCATGGGGAAGGAGACGCTCCCCACTTGTCCGGAGCCCTGCTGCCACACGCGCAGCGCTCGAGGGGCGGAGCATGGCTGCGCGCGCTTGGAGGCAGGGCTCCAGATGAGCGGGAGTCTCATGGTGAGGGGTCCGGGGCCGGGGGTTGGGTAAGGGGTGGGGGCAGTAAAGGGACAGGGAGCAGGGTGGGTGGGATCCTGGGGAGTGGTTAGGGGTGGGGGTCTCTGGAGGGGGCAGTCTGGGAGCAGGGGGGTTGGATGGGGCATGGGAATCCCGGGGTCTGTTTGGGGGGTGGATAGGGGTCACGGCAGTCAGGAGACAGGGAGCAAGGAGGGTCGTGGGGGNACTCAGGGAGCAGAGGGGGTTGGATGGGGCATGGGAGTCCTGGGGTCTGTTAGGGGGTGGGGGATGGATAGGGGTCAGGGCAGTCAGGGGACAGGGAGCAAGGAGGGTCGGGGGGGCAGTTAGGATGGGGGGAGTCTCTGGAGGGTGTGGTCAGGAGACAAGGAACTGGGGAGGTTGGATGAGTCGGGAGTTCTGGGAAGGCTGTGAGGAGACAGGGGTGTGGAGAGGGATTGGGCAAGCAAGGAGCGGGGTGGGGTTGTATGGGTCCAGAGTTCTGGGGGGGGATCCTGTCAGGGGGTGGGGAGCGGTTGGATGGGACATGAGAGTCCAGGGGGTTCTGTCTGGGTGTGGGTATGGGTTGGGGCAGTCAGGGGACAGGTAGGGAGTAGGGTCCTAGGGGAGCAATCAGGGGACAAGGGGCAGGGAGGCGGGGTCCCAGGAGGGGGTAATCGGGACAAGGAGCGGGGGGGTTGGGAGTTTTGGGGGGGCAGTCACCCAGCTTTCTGCCCTGAGCCCTGACTGCCTCACACACACACCCTCAGTCCTCTGCCCTGAGCCCTGCACCTCCCCTAACACCCCAAGCCCCTGCCCTGAGCCCTGTACCACCCAGCCCTCTGTTGACTCCTTCATCCCCCACTCATGACCCCAGCCCTGACTCTGGCACCTCCACACATACCCAGCCCCCCTACCCTGACACCTGCACCCCCCACATCCACAGCTCCCCTACATCCCATGCACCCCGCACATCCTCACCCCCATCCTGAGCACCAAACAGGATCTCCTGCACCCCTACTCACATTCCCACCTGCACCCCTTGCACTAAATGGGAGCTGCCCAGGTAAGTGTCCCCACATCCAAACCACCTGCCCCAACCCTGAGCCCCCTCCCTCCTTTTAGCTCCTGGCCAGATCCTTCACCCCTAGCCCTGTGCTCGGTCCACTCCCACCCTCAGTTCAGTGCAGACAGAGGAAGAGAATGGGCCAGAACCAGGAAGAAGGTCGGTACCCACTGTATGTGGGCAGGGCTGGGACCCCAGACCGACAGCGGGCTGAGTGGGTCCGGCAGCCAGGATCCCGGCTGGCAGGAGCCGGAGGATGGAACCCCTGAGCGGCAGTGGGCTGAGCCGCACAGCCCACTGCCGGTCTGGGGTTCTAGCTGCTGGACCTTTCCCAGCTGGGGTCCCGGCCGCAGGCCCTGCTCAGCCCACTGTCGGCCAAGGTGAACAGAACTCCAGACCAGCAGCAGGCTGAGTGGGCCGGTGGCGTAAAGCAACATTTTAATTTAATTTTAAATGAAGCTTATTAAACATTTTGAAAACCTTATTTATTCTACAATACAATAAGAGTTTAGTTATATAATATATAGACTTGTAGAGACAGACCTTCTAAAAAACATTAAAATGTATTACCGGCACGCGAAACCTTAAATTACAGTGAATAAATGAAGACTCGGCACACCGCTTCTGAAAGGTTGCCGACCCCTGGTCTAGACTCTAGCCATTCCACCGCCACAGCTACAGCCATGTGCTTTGCCAGTAGCTGGGCACTCTTTGTGCCCCTCTGCAAGAGTTTAGCACTGCAGATCCACAGAGTGATGGATTTCCTCACTACTCCTCCGTACTGCCCTCTCCCAGCCACCTGCACCTCTCCATTCCGTGCACCCCCATGCTGTCCTCACTCCTCCAATCTGTGCATCCCCGTGCGCCTGCACCCCTGCCCCCGTGCCAACCGCACCTCTCCACTCCAAGCACCCCCATGCCACCCGAAGCTCTCCATTCCGTGCACCTCCATGCCGCCCGCACTTCTCCAATCCGTGCACCCCTGTGCTGCCCACACCCCTCCAATCCGTGCACCCCTGTGCCGCCCGCACCCCTCCAATCCGTGCACCCCTGTGCCGCCCGCACCCCTCCAATCCGAGCACCCTTGCACCACCCGCACATCTCCAATCTGTGTGCCCCATGCCGCCTGCACCCCTCCATTCCACGAGCCCCCGTGCCACCCGCACCCTCACCTCTTCCTAGCAACCACACACACGCACCCCGTCACCTTTCCTAGCAACCATGTGCACACACACACAGAGGGTGGAAATCATCTCTGGCTCCCTGAGCCATTCTTCATCTCACGCAAGCACTGTTATTTTGGGGACGATCATCTCACAAATCAATCTATTTTCCATCTAGATCCCCCTCTTTCTACTGGGGCAGCTTCATATCCCAACAGCAACATCCTATTAAAAACCGGTTTCCTTATCCCATGGGAGAGGGCAAACAGCTGCCTTTCATTTACAGCCCGGGCACTGGAGGAAGAGTTCATTCACACAGGCTGATGCCATGGGGAGTTTTTTGATCATGCTGCAGTAGCTTGGCCTGGCTTGTCTTTGAAAGTCTGCTGGCAGGCATCACGGGTGCTGTGCTGTGCTCCCATCAAACACTGCACTATACCTGGCAATGGACCAGGTCTCTCAGGCAGGCTGTGTTATCCAGTAGCTGGAACAGAGGACTGTGAGTCAGGAGTGCCAGGTTCTATTCCTAGCTCTGGCATTGATTCGCTGCATGATTTTGGACAAATCACATTGCCCCTCTCTGCCTCAGCTTCCCACTCAGTAAAACAGGGATATCCCCCCACCTCATTTCACATGGGTGTTTTGGTGCATTGCTCTTATACAATTCATGAATGTTTGAAGGTGTCTGGATGGATGATGCTGTAGAAGTGCAAAGTAGTATTATTTTATTAACGATAATATCATGCAACACCAGGCACAATGGGGCCCTGATTCTGCCTGGGGCCTCTGGGCACTACACCAATAGAAATCATAATTCCCACAAGCACTGAAGTCAAAGGGGGGTTGTGGTGCTCAGCCCTGCCCAGAATCACATCTTGAGTGCTGATGAACAGTGCCAGATGGACAGCGCTGGAGACCAAGGTCCCCCCGTTATTACCCAGCACCCAAAGCAGCTGGCATTGCTGCTGGCGATGCCCCACCCATGGGAAGTTGGGGACACCTCAGAGTAAGAAGGAAAACTGATGTGGAGAGATGGGAGATGAACCAGCTCACAGCAGTGGGGGAAGATCCTCCCAAAGGCCACCCAATGTACATGCCCCAACTCCCCAGCGGAGGCAGCACTAAGAAACTAATGTGTTGGGTGGAGCCTGGGCTCAGTGGGGGACTGAGCTCAGGCCTTCCAGATCAACCAGGAGACTGGAGAATCGCTCCTCACTGGAATTAGTTACCCAAGAGTTCTGCTGTGAGTGCACCCAGAACCCCTGCATCTCTCTACCCCCTGGAGAGCCAGCTCGTCTCTGTGAAGCATGAGGGTGCCTTCCCTTTTCCCCAGCTAGGGCATTGCCAGACCAGCAAAGAATGATCTGACATGGCCAGAGCCAAATAGATCCCAAAGCAGTAATTCAGACTGGACCTAGGGACCCTGCAATGCAGCCACCTCTGGGATGGAACAGGGCACTAACCAAGTTAATACTGCATCCCATCAAAGCTGGAGAGGGAATTTAGGGAGACAGAATGTCCAGTGGCTGGGACTACAAACGACACTCCTGCGGGGTGAGGAAGGTCAGAAGGAGCTGTGCAGAGCCCCATCTCTTAGCTTACCCAAGGGCAATAAATCCTGTTTGAATGTGGGGTGTAAAATGGGGGTCTGCAAACAGGATGGGGCCAGCTGGCGGGGAGGGGGTAGAACTGGGTGAACAAGGGACTAGCCAGTGGAACTGTGTTTGCAGAAAGCAGTTTTCAAAGGCACCTTTACAAAACTTTCCTAACAAGATGTGTTGCCTGCCATGTGCAGATCATTGGGGGAGGGGTGGAAGGCTGTGTGCAGACCAGAGGGAGGAAGTGGGGAAAGGCTGTGTGCAGACCATGAGGGACAGGGAGGTGAGGAAAGGCTGTGTGAAGACCATGAGGGACAGGGAGGTGAGGAAAGGCTGTGTGAAGACCATGAGGGACAGGGAGGTGAGGAAAGGCTGTGTGAAGACCATGAGGGACAGGGAGGTGAGGAAAGGCTGTGTGAAGGGGGAAAAAAGGAGGTGAGACATGTGCAGACATAACCGGAGCAGCCCTGTTGAATGAATGTTTCACAGATGCTCGGAAGCTCTTTCCTGGCAAGCTCCAGCTGAACAATGGCTTAATATAAAGTCCAACGACATTTTGCTGCGTCTTATCCTTAATACACACTGAGATTCCATGTTATTGCAGTAAAGGAGGAGCAGCCTGAGCTAAGCACCTTTCCCACGGACAGTTCGCTGCTCTCTCTGGGTAGCTGTGGCATGGCAGATGGAATTGTCCCAGCAGTGGTGCTGGTACCATGGCTCAGAACATCTCTTGCCAATGTGGTATTATGACCTGCCCCAGTGTAACCGATAACGTCAGCAGGAGAGATTCAAGGTTACCACCACACTGCCCCGCCTGCCTGTAGAGTCTGCTTTGGCCATTCAGTAGGTGGCGCTCTCTGCCCTTGGTGTTAATGCTGACCCCCTGGCCAGCACAAGGCTGGGGTCTCTGCTGCTGGAGGAACCATGTATTTCCCTTAGGTCCTGGCAATTTATAGTCACTAAGGCCTCTGTGGTACTGTTTGAAAGAGGAGAGGATGGTAGCCCCAAGTCCTGGCCCAATTCCATACACTACCCTTTGTCTCCTGTACTAAAGGGCTGTGTAGCCTTGCTGGGTACTGTTAAAAAGCTGCTACGTTCCACCTCAGAGGTGGCTGAAGCAGGGTCCCAGACATTAAATAACCCTACTAAAAGAAATTAAACTGATTTCAAAGGTATCTCTGTGTCTGCTGCCAGGAGGCAACTGGGAAGCAAGCAGGGAGATAATGGGGGGAAACAAGAGGACCCCCCCAAGTATGCCAAGAGAGCAGGGGTTTCTCAATAGCTTCAAGAACATCCATGCTGCTGACCCCAGCAACTGATCCAGAGCCTGTTTCCCTTCCCTGCTCAGACTGAGAGCTGTCAGATATACACTTCGCTGTTTAAAGAGGAACGGCCATGCTGGAGGCACCTTCCATAGGACATTTCTCCCAAGAGCAAGCTCTGTGACCAGCACTTGTGCATGCTCCCGTGGCTGTTACTAAAGAGATTTATGTTGGAATAAGGCGTTCATCTTTCCAGCAGCTCCTGCCATTATATCACAACCCTCCTGTTACTGATATCATGGGGCGTTGACATGGGAACAAGGACGTCAACAATCCCCAACAGCAGAATTAAGTTGGGGAAGCCGAGGGGTGACAACTGCAGTGAGAAGGAAGAGAGGAAGGACTGCAGATGTGAAGGCTGATCGGCTGGGCAGCGTGACCCTGTACTGGAAGTCCTGATTTTCCTGCTACCACTTGTGGAATATTCGTTCCCCGTAACTCAAGAGGCGCCACTTGTGAACGTGGGCCTGACTTGAGAGCAGATGCGCTGTGCCTAGGAGCTCAGGGAGGGGAGATTATTCACAAACAGCCTGTTAACGTCCAGTAGTCAGCGACGGGCTAAAACAACGACAGAGCTTTCCGGCAGCATTTACAATCTGGGAAGAGTCCTTCGGTCACAGTGCAGGGCAGTCAGCCGCTCAGATTCCCTGCCAGTCCCAACTCTGCCACCATCCTATTCCAGCCCAAACTTGTACCCACTTGGAGTCCCTCTCTCTTTCTCTTAGCTCAACTGCGCCACACTTTACAGGTGGCAGAAACAACCACCAATGCACACCCCCTGCCACGCTAGCATAAAGCCAGCCTATGGGGTCTACGTTAGCACCTGTTTCTACTCCCATCCTGGAGGCATTTCAGGAGAGGGAAGTGGCAGGTCTGGGGCAGGAGTCTACTGCACTGTGGCTATTCTCTGCTTCCCACATCCTATACAGAGCTACAGGATGATGAGAGTAAAGGGGCTGGACAAGGGGCAGATATGGGGACTGCTACAGCAGCTTGGGGCCTGTCATAAACAGATAGCTAAGGGTTAATGTTTCTTTTACCTGTAAAGGGTTAACAAAGGGAACCAAACACCTGACCAGAGGACCAATCAGGAAACCGGATTTTTCAACGCTGAGGGAGGGAATGTTTTGTGTCTGTGTCTTTTGTCTGGCTCTCAGCTATGAGAGGGATCTTTTCTATCTTCAAGCTTCTAATCTTCAGTTTAAAAGTTGTAAGGACAAAGGTAGAAAAAACAATAGGCTGTTATTGGGGGTTTTTTGTATTTACATGTGTGTAGTTTGCTGGAATGTTTTAAATTGTCTCTCTTTTTGAATAAACTGGTTTTATTCATATTTTCTTTTAAGCAATAGCCCTGTGTATTGTCACTTAATGCAGAATCATGTTTTTATGTCTTTTCTTTCTTTTTATATAAAGCTTTCTTTTTAAAACCTGTTGATTTCTTTTCTTGTTTCCCTTGTTTTATCCCAGGGAATTGGGATAACTCACTAGGACTGGTGGAGGGGAGACGGGAGGGGGGAGAGGTAGAATCTCTCTCTGTTTTCCTTGAATCTGTGTGCCTCTGGGGAAGGGGAGTAGATTCAAAGAGTTTGGATCAGTAATCTCTCAAGGTAGCCCGGCGAGGGAAGCCTGGGAGGGTAAAAGGAAGGGGGGAATGGTTTATTTCTCCTTGTTTTAAGAATCCAAGGGATTTGGGTTCTTGGGGTCCCCAGGGAAGGTTTTGGGGGGACCAGAGTGTACCAGGCACTGGAATTCCTGGTTGGCAGCAGGCTATCAGATCTAAGCTGGTAATTAAGCTTAAAGGGTTTTATGCAGGCACCCAGATTTTTGGACGCTAAGGTCCAGATTTGGGAATTATGCTTATGATAGGGCCACCAAGCTGACTCCATGACAAGTGCTGTCAAACACAACAAACTGAACAAACGGGGGCATCCAGGGGCTCTTTCCCTCCCACCTCCTCCAGCAGCAGTGGCCGCTGGGGACCATGGTAACTCTGGATGGTAGAACGTTTGCAAACAGAAGAGTGAGGCGTAAGTGGATGGCGTCCCCTTAACAGGAGAGGAATGTTGACAGTCAGGCTGAGTGACACATTACAGCTGTCTAAAGGCACCACCAGCCAACAATAAAACAGGGGTAGGCCTCATACATTCAAGGCAGCTCCCTGCACCACAACACCAGTCGTCCAAGCTCAGTGGGGACCAGAAAAGCCAAGCAAGAGCTATCAGTCTAAGCCCTAAGTCCAAGAGCCCCAACTCCCCAGCACACACACTCAGAGCTGCTGGCACTTCTCGCTCAGCATTCCTGACAGGTCACATTGGGTGTTGCTGAATCACTTGTGAGACTGTGTCTATATCACCAGCAGATGCCATTGAACAAGTCAGTCAATCATCCTACTTATCCCCCTGGGAATTAAGACTCAGGTTGGTTTACTGGCCATCCGGACTAGGTCAATCTCGATATCCAAGGTACTAACCTGCTGCCTAACATCCATTAGACAGTGATCTTCTCACCACCTCCTGAAGAGTTTGAGCCAGAGGGAACTATTTTACTCTAGAGGGAAGCCCGTAATAGGCTTAGGATCTCATCAGGACTCACTATCTGATCGTGCAATTAGCAAGCGATAGCAGAAAGTGCAAACTGAAAGTCTCAAGCACTTCTGAGGATATAAATGTTTTCAAACCTCATCTCACAGGCCAGAGGTGGGGTAGGTTAGAGAAGGCTCAAAAACCAGGAATAGGCAAGCATGTAGTGGGAGGAAGAGACAGTTTGCTTTTAACCATAGAGAATAACAAACAGCAGCCCAGAAGGGAAGGCTGTGCTTCCATCTACAGGGGGATCCAGTGCTTTACTCTCATGGTTTAGGACACCAGCCCCACTCCACAGAGAATCACAGGGGTGTTCCACCCAGCTGGGGTTATATGGAGATCCTGCTTATTTCTGCTCTCTCACTGAAACAGAACCTGTCAACACTTGCGATTGGACCTCCTCAGACTCCTGTCCTTACAGTGCCTCCATTGATACTCCATGAGACCTAGCCCAGAGGATTAGAGAACTCACCTGTTGGGATGCCTACAACTAGCCAGAGATCCCCCCAGATTGGAGCCTCTCTGCCATATACAGACTTGAGGCCCATATTTCAGAGCTCCACCCAGTTCCCACAGCTGTGTGCCCATCCTGGAGGAGTATTAGCAGCATGGCTTCCAGGCCTGGCCAGCTCCAAAGAGCTCCCATCTGGTTCTTACCGTGTGAGGGTTGTCATAGTAGACGGCAATGGAGCATAGCTTCGGAGAGATGCTGCAGCTCTCTGTGAACAGCTTGCCACACTCGCTGTAGGGCCCCACTTTGAACTTGTACGCCAGGCTGATGTTGCGGATGGGGGGCGAGCCAGCACTCACAATCACTTCCGAGAAGAGCCCCGAATAGATGGCAAAGCCAAAGAGAGTCAGCAGCAGGAGCACAAGCAATGCCCCAATCAGTCCGAGGAGAACCCAGTCCGCCATGGCCCCTGGTGTCGCAAACTCCCCTCACAAACTAGAGAGGAGAAAGAGGAGAGTTAAGCCAACCTTAGGAGACTGCAGTCTGCCTCAAAGCTACTTTCCAGCAACATCAGCCACCCTCCTCTTCCAATTCCTCTGTTTCCCACACAGCTGAGGAATAAGTGAAACAGCAGTTAAGACCAGCTCAGAAGCACTCAACAAATTAACCCCACACCCTGGTAACTATTCAGTTTTTGTAACCACATGCAAACTGTGCCACTTGAATGCCTCTTGGGAATTAAGAGGTTAAACGACCAGGGGATTGGGAGGCACTGTTTATCATTACCCAGTTACCAGAAGAGCACTGGTGCTCCACCCCCTTTCCCAAGATGTAACCAGGCGAGAACAACAACAAACCAGGTTAGGAAACCAGGACACTGAAGGATTTATTCATGGTACAATGGACTAGGCAGGTTAAGGACTACAATGTACGAGATCATTTGTTTCTCATCTCACATACTGACACAGAGCTTTGTGGGAAGAGGGCGAGTGTATGATCAACATGACTTTAAACTGTGCTTCACAGCCCTCCCAAGACCAGATCACTCTAACCATACCACAGCCAGAAGAAGCGAAAGACACAGTGTAAAAGGTAACATCCTCATACGTTAAAGAGGCACTGTCAAGATAGAATTGCATTATTTCTTCACCGGATTTTTAAATCTTAAAAGAGCTTTTAAAATGGCAGATGACTTTCCATCATTTGTGCTGTTTGCTTGCTGTCTTCTCTTCACTTCAGGCAATGAAACTAGCATGGTGAATTTCACTGGCTGGTTTTCACACACAAGCAGGCTGCTGTTGTGTTTAGCTTTCCAATAAGCCGGGGAGGAAGTTTCAATCGAATACAATAGAGAAAAATTTCAATTTTATTTTCCCGATAACCCCATATCTATGCTCATGGGGTTTTGAACAGAAACTGTATTTGGGACCCAAGTTAAATTCTGCAGCACCCCTTTAACTACATTGGACAAATTTACTTCTGAAAAAACAGTTCCACCTTGTTTGTTTATTCAGCCTCATATTGACCACAAATCCTGCTGCCATCCTCATCAATGCAAGCACAGCCAGGACCAAACACTTCAAAGTCAGCAAGATCCATCCCTGGTCTAACTCCACTCACTGCAGGGGGATTAGACTGGGGTGAATTTGACTCATCGTGTCTTATGTTCCAACTCACCTAAAAGTCAGAAGGCTAGAGCCTAGCAACAGCTCATGCTCTCTGCTAGACTCCTGACCAATGATCCAGGTTCCTAAAACAGGAGGGAGATAGTATAATTATTTCCTTTATTAATATCTGCAGCATGAAAACCACCCCTCTCCCCCACCACACACACACACACTTTAGAAATAAACAGCCACCCCAACTACTTTACACGAGTGTTGTTGTGCTCCCTTTGCCCCCTTGAGATGAATGGCATGTCCCTTTAGTTTGAGATTGTTTAGTCACATCAGAGATGGCTGAGGAACTCTTCACAAAGAGATCACTTTGGAAAGCTGCAAATCTCCCTGCAGCATTGGAGAGGAATTTAAAAAGAAAGACTTAGAGAGATTTCTTTCCAAAATCTAAGATCAAACATTTCATGACAGGAAAGGCCAGATGGCATGGCCTGAGCTAACAATAGCACAGAGGGGTGCTCTGCAAACCTTCCCAGCTCCACCAATGCACCTCAAGATATGTCCACTGTGCAGCTGGGAGCATGCCTCCCAGTGCAGGGGACAGATTCATGCTAATTCTGCTCCAGCTAAGAACAACAACAGGTCTAGGTAGCATAGGCAGCGTCTCAAGCTAGCCACCTGACTACAAGCCTGCCCAGACCTCCTGGGTACATACTTGGGTAGCTAGCAAAGGGGCAAAACTTCAGCCAAATTCTGCTATTAATTAAATCTGGGGCAAATCTGCAGGAACTCTGTTGCAATCAATTGTTATTCTGGAGCAACACTCAGGTAACAGAGTGCAGAATTTGGCCCTATGTTTTTATTTGTTTCTAAAGCTTACTCAACACAAATGTTAGTAATCAAATTACACCATTTATACCACATCCACACAAATAAGCCTCACACAAAGGAAAAAGAAGAAAGGAAGCTTGCCACACAGAACAATTGAGACAGGGCTACAATCTGTGCTGGTCAAAAATTAGGAAGAGGCAAGTGAACTGAACCCCCAAGTAGTTAATCAGCTCATCCACTGAACAGAGGTTACCGAATTGCACAGAAACTGGAATCTGTTATCAAATCCCATTTACCCCCTTCTCTACTCATACAGCTGTTCAGTTTCTCCCCAGTTCCCAACCTGTCTTGTTTATTTCATTTGTGTTCTGCTTCCTGGTTCATGTGCACCAGCCTGATGAGGTCACAACTCATGCACAGTCTGGGAAGCTAACATGCATTTTTCCTTCCATTCCTTAAAGAGCCACTGATGCTCGATGGAAAAGTTTGGAACACATTCACTTTGGCAGCAATTCTGCCTGGGTGTCGATGTTTTGTCTGGAGGGAAAGGAGAAGGCAGAACGGGGCTGTTTCTAGGATTCCAGGGATCAAAACAGATTCTCTACTCCTTTTGGAGTTTGTCCACTCCAGCTTCTTATTCCATACCTGAGTAGTAATCTCCTGTGACAACTGTTCAGCTAATTGTAATGACACAAACAGAGGATTATGGCTTCAGGTAAGGACTAAACAACTGAAATGGAATGAGCCCTTGGGCTCTGACGCCACTGGGATCCAACAATATGGTTTACAAATCAGGGCAAATCACGTTTGTTGCTAGGCTGGTTTTTCTGACCAGCATGGACTGGGATTTTTTATTCAAATAAGATCCAGGCTCACTATTGGGGCTTTCCTTAAATTGGTAAATGTTGGTATTGTCAATTTTTGCTTCCATTCAAAGACTGACAAAGAAACACCTATGTTCACAGCTAGAGAAAAATTGGGTTTTTTATTTTAAATACTGTTTGGGTTTTCCTGAAAGTTGCACTATAAAGAGTTACACACACCCACGTACCATGGTGATGGGTGCTAGAGAAAAAACCCAGAGAGCCCAAGGCATTGGGGGGGGGGGGAGATTTGGGGGGATGATCAATGCAGGAGGGGACACTGGACACCCTCAGGAGAACTTTGACACGCTGAGTATTTGGCTGTTCCTCAAACAAAAAGAGATGCAGACATCTTTGGGGCTAGTCAAACACCTGGCCCAGCAAGACTGGCCCCACAGCGAGTCCCCTTCCGGACACACCGGATGCCACTCCGCCAGACACGCTGCTGGCCCCATGGACTCGAACGCTGCATGTCAGTCCTGCTCCTTGGGACACACTGCTGAAAGCCTGGGATTGCCCAGCGCACGTCAGTCCCCGCAATGACCCACACCCCACCGTGATCCACTTGCAGGCTGGGCTACAAGGGCTTATGAGCTCTGAGTGTCAGTCTCCTCCCGAAGCCAGAAGGGATCCCCCCGGTGCCCGTCTCCACACGGGATTTGCCGGGCCCGTTCCCCTTGGGGGCAGGTCCGCGCCCAACTCACCCCGCGGCGGTGGCAGCAGGGCCGGTGTCTCAGCGCTGCCCGCTCCTGCCTCGGTCTCAGGCGCTGCTGAGGCGGCGCTCGGGGGCGCGCCCGGGCGGGCGGGCAGCAAGGCGATCCCCAGCTTCACCACGGCCCCCACACAGGAGCGCGGGTCCCGGCGGGACAGAGCGTGCGCGGGCACGGCCTGCCTGCGGGCGGGCTCCGCGCTGGGCGTGGCCCTGCCCATCCCCAGGGGGTGCCTGGGTAGGCGGCACAGGGGCTCCTTGGTGGCCCCGTCACAGTCGGTAGAGAGCTTCTCTGGGGTGGCCCCACCCTAGCCAGCTGGGGGCGGAGGTCTCGGGGGTTGTACCATCCCAGCCACAGGGCGGGTCTGTCTCTGGGGTGGTGCCATCTCAGCCGCCGGGGGAGGGCGTATCTGGGGTGGCCCTGCCCTATGCAGTAGGGGAAGGGGGTCTCTGAGGTGCCACGGCCTTGGTCTGGAGGGGTGGCTGGGCTGGCCGCTTTTGGAACCAGCCCCATCGGTGGGTGAGCCTGAGGGGGCACCGCCAGTCTGTGGGGAAGGATCGATTCTCAAGGCAGTATTCCGATCTGAGGGGGCTCGTCTGTCCCTGGGCTACCTCCCAGCTCTGCTCCCCAGCCAGCCCAAATGAGAGCCAGACACTGGGGGGCAGAAAGAACGGGAGTGAGACCCCACACGGTGGCAGCCTGGAGCAGGGCGATGGGGCAAAACTGTGCTGTTGGAGGAGCATCTAAGGCTGGGGCCATGCAACTTATGGGGCGGCCTTTTACTGTGGTGCTATAGGAGGAGATCTCTAGCCTTGTATTGGGCTGTCACAGATATATGCCAGGCTGACACGCTGGTATCCAAGGAGAGTACCCTAGCCCGGTAGAATTGGTTCAGGGCGCACTGTGTTGCCAGAAGAGGGCTCCAGCTGGGCCTGGTGCAATCAAGAGATGGGGTGCAGAAGCATTTGTGGAGTTCCCCCTCTCCCACCAGGCAAGGGTGGTATTCTCAGAAGAGTAACCCCAGCCTAACACAGAAGAATGGCAGAAGTGTCCCTCTGGCAAGGTGACATCAGGAAAAAGCACCCCACTGTTATCCCCCAACAACCTAACCTGCACCAACAGTCATTTTTATATTGGAATATTATTTAAAAGTTGACTAGAAAAGGATGTGAAAGTCCCCATAGCTCTGTCACAGTGAAACAGGAAGTGGCAGCAGAACTAACTCACACGTGGATGTCAGTCAGCGATAAGCATCATAGAAATGCCTATAAATAAATATTCTGAAAATGTAATCCAAAACCAACTGATTGTCTACCACACAATGTTCATCACTGGAACAGCAGGGGACCTAACAAAATAATCAATATCAGAGTATAAAGGCTCACATGAGATCTAGTTTCCTCCCACCAGAGGACTTCAGTGTAAGGAAATACTATGTTTCTGTGCCAGGACTATGATAGGAGCTGTTAAATTCTTCTCATTTCCTGCTGCATGATGTCTAGACCTGCAAGACTGAGCTATGTGGTGATCAGTCTGGTGAATCCAAATGGCCTCCACCCAATAACAGATTTGGGCATGTCCTGTCAGGAGATGTTTTTCACCCACTTCACATGTGCTGTATCGAGACTGGTTTGGCTACCCTCTTGAGGGTACTGTTAATCAGGAGGACACCAGGGGCCTGGGCCAGCTGAGTCTCACCAGAATTCATATACAGAGATCTAGAAAGTGAAATGTGCACGTGGCTAGTGAAACCCAGAAGAGAGGTTTGGGAGCACATTATTGATGGGGAATGTTAATGCCTCCCTTCTGGAGAGCAAGATGCTAAATATCCTGAAGGAATGATCAGGACTTTGCTCAAGACATTTATTGTTAATGACTTCAGCCATTACCACTCTGCCTCAAACCTTCCCTTTATTAGACAGGTCAAAGAATGGCTTGATGACAGTCAAACCTGGTGATTGTCTTCAAATATATTACGGGCAGTCATAAAGAGGATGGTGATCAATTGTTCTCTGCGCCTACCAAAGGTAGGGCAAGAAGTAATCAGCTTAATCTGCAGCAAGGGGGATTTTGATTGGATATTAGGAAAAACTTACTAAATTAAAGAATATGTATGAAGAGGTTTCTTCCAAGGGAGGTTGCAGAATCCCCATTATTGGAGGTTTTTAAGAACAAGTTGGACAAATTCCTATCAGGGATGGTCTAGGTACATGTAGTCCTGCCTTAGCATGCGGAGATGGGCAATGACCTGTTGGGGTTCCTTCCAGCCCTACCTTTCTATGATTCTGTGGCAGCTCAGGGTTTACCTGGATTCCTCTGTTCCTTGGCTCAGCCACTATGGTTTCAGACCTGGCTAGGGTAGGGAGGTATCCTTAGTTGATGCTCTTCCTCCTCCAATCACTGAATAAAAGTCAGTGGTCATGCTGATGTTGTTAGCTCTATCAGCAGCCTTTGACAAGATGTGGTTGACTCATGGGGTCTGGCAAGAGTGAGCAGAGTTGTTCTTTAATGGCTACACTTCTTCTGTCTGAGAGTTTTCAGAGGGTGGTGCCTGTTTATATGCCATGGCACAGAACTTCACTCCATCCCACCTCTTTTCCAATGTGTGTGTGAGATGCATATGAGACCAGTTTGGGGCTGCAGAGCAATCCACATGTCAGTAATACTCAGTTCAATGCCTTCTTTTCGCCAGATCCGGGCAGTGCTTTCCCACTGCCTGGCTAAAAGTGAAAATGGCTCATTAGGGTGGAAAAGACAGACCTGATGCTTGTTGACAGGGGAAGTAACATGCACAGTGACAGGCGGTTGGGTCTGCTCTATCTGCTGCAGGACTTTATCCAGGTTCATGCTCTGTGGGTAATTTTGAGCTCCCAAGTGGCCTTCGATTCCCAAGTGACACTGATGGCTCATTTTGCAGCAGATTACTAAGAGGCTGCAGTGTTCCTTGCTGCCACAGACTTCACCCAGCCAGCATGGCCCTTATCCCCAAAGGCTGGACTACAACTTTACTATGCTCAAAGACCATGCAGGAGCTTTAGCTAGTGCAGAACATGGGATCCTGACAGTTTAATGGAGTGAATTAGTGTAACCACACTGCACCTGTGCTAGCATCGCATCTGCTTCCAGGGGCAGTTCAAGGTGTTGGTTCTAGGAGCATCAGTGGGAGAGTGTGAGCAGGGCAAGAGGCAGGAAAGCTTATTTCAGTATAATAACTTAGAATAATACTTTACCATGATCTAGCCCCTTTCTTCCAAGGAGCTCAATGCATTTTAAACATTTGAATTACATCTCAAAGGCTTTCTTGGAATTAGGTATTATACCTTCTTTACTGGGAGGAGAAGGGGGATGTTACAGGGAAATTAAGTGCTTTGCCTGAATGTACCCAGTGAGTGAGAGCATTCCTGCCCTCCAGCCCTGAAGTTTATTTAGCCCTGGATGTGCTTTAACCTAAAAACCAGAACACACACACAATTTATCTAACTAATCTAGCAAATCCTGAGGGGTTTGATTACACTGCTCTACAGCCAAAATGCTTCTGAAATAAATGTAGTCAAACTTTACTAATTCTGGGTCACTGAGAATGAAAGTGATGCTTAAAATTGTTGATTGGCTCTAGTCTAGCTGTTGGAGCAGATTCCCTGCCTCTCGTACCAGACGCCTGATAGTTGTTAATTTCGCCCTCGGACTGTGCTTAGATCCACTAAAACCAATTGAACAACCGCTACATGCATTTATCATAATTCTAATCTAGGCAGATCCTTAGGGTTTGCATTTACACTGCCTCACTCGCAGATGCTTCTGGAGAGAAATGTAGTTCACCTTTATACTCCTTGGTGTCACTGAACTGTAAATGGTCCTGGAGAGGAGTGCTTGATTGGCTCTACGTTTAGATGTTCGGAGCTGCCAGTAACATAAAACAGTGGTGAAGTCTCCTGTCCAGGCTTGAATGTTATGGGGTTTCCAATGGTTTCCTGTGACGTGGTCCAAAAGATCTGTGTCCCATTGTCTTCTTTCATGGAAAGGTGTATCTTGTAGCTGCAAACAACAATCGATGGGGTGTATGGCAGCTCACATGTTTCACGATCCCAGATCTAGAGGAAGGCTGGAGAGAGCGATGTCGATTCATTTGATTTACTGAAGATCGAGTCTTAAAGCTGTTTTACTGGCACTAATGGCAATGTTTTTTCCATCAATTCCAGTTGGTCATAATGCAGTCCATTATGAAGGAAACCTATGAAACAACATGAAAGCAACTTTTGAGGTGCATAAACTATGACCAACTCAGTGGCAGCTTGTGGCGAGTAGTTGAAGGTTGTTGCTCTCTTGCTTGGTGTGCAGACTGGCTACACAAAGTACTGCTGTTTTCTCTGCGAATGGGATTAGTCGTGCACAGAGATTCCCACTACATCAACGAAAGATTGGGCCACTAACCGACAGTCATTGAGCCTGGGAGGAAAAAGTGTTCAGCGATCCACCGCACTTTTGAATCAAGGAAGATTTTTGTTACCACCCTTACACTATCAAGCTGGGGTCTGATGAAGAACTTTTGTCAAGGCCATTGACAAAAACACCAAGCAGCTTTCAAGTACACTCCATGGAAAATTTCCAAGGTTAAGTGAAGCGCTAAGATAAAGGAAGTGTCTTTGTTGGTCCTCAGATTCATGAACTTCTTCAAGATGATGCATTTGACACCATGCATACTGCATGGCAAGGAAAAGACGGCATGGAAAGCTCTTCCAGTTAGTGGCAATAATTTTCTCGGAAACAACAAGGCAGACAACTACAGGTTGTTGGTGGAAAACCTCTCAAAGCATTCACAAAGCCTTGGTTTGCAACATGTCACTAAAGATACATTTTTTGCACTCTCCATCTAGATTATTTTTTCCACCGAACTGCGGAGCAGTGAGCGACGAGCACGGCGAGCGATTTCACCAGGAACATTGCAACATGGAAGAAACGCTATATCAGGTCAAATGGAGCCCAGTTCATGCTTTGCAACTAATTGCTGGAACACTGACAAGAGATGCGCTCCATTTAATGAATACAAGAGACAAGCAAGAAGCACCAAGTAGATCACTAGAATATGGACTAAACTATGTACAATAGGTTTTTGCCTTTTGTTTCATAATAAATTTTATTTATATAACCCTTTTGCTGATTTTTCAAAGTTTACATAAACAGGACAGGTGAAATATTATCATGTAAGCAACATAAACACATGAAAAGACAGCTGCAGTCACACAGCAGAGCCAAAACAGAGCTGGAAACAGGGGAGTTTTCAGAGGGTTCTGTTGGTAGGACCGCAGGTTTTTGTGTTAGTGGATGTATTGTGTCAGTTTTGTTGTGTTGTGTGTGTGTGATGGACTTGCAGGGCCCGGTGATGCTAAAAAGGCGGTCTGAGCCCTGATTAGGGGAACGGGGCTTCTCACCGTGCTAGGGTCCATAAAAGTAGCACACATTGCAGGCACGGCATCAGCAGCCAGCAAACAGGCTGGAAAAGGGAGTTTTCATAAGGGCAGTTACAGGGGGGAGGTGGCTGGGGGAGATTCTGAGGAACTGGACAGCCATCGATAAGTGAGCGTGGTGGATGCGTCTGCCATCATCTGGTGAATGTTTTTGGTGTGTGTTGCAGTGTTTTGACTACAGCACTAGGTGACGAAGCAATGTACTGAACAGAGGTATGCAGCTGAAAGACCATAATGAGCAGATTGACTGGATGTGGAGAGCTGCTGTCAATTGTATCAGTGGAATCCTGGCCGGTACCCTGAATCAAGGTTTAGCATTATGGTGAAGTGGCCTGATAGATGCTATTGGAAGACAAGATCCGAGGACTGGAATGCAGGTGGATAACTCTGGTTGAGTTTTAGAAGCGGGGTTTGAGCAGATTATGGAACAGATCAGCTGAGGGGGCTGAAGGATAAGCTCAGACGTGCAGATGGAAGCAGTGACCAAAGAATTTCTGAGGCAGAGACTGCTGGGTGAGGAAAGTGGTACGCTGGAAAATTCTGACTAAGAAACCAGGGCAGAGGAAAAGACGGGCCAGTGAAGGAGAAACTAGAACTCAGGAAGACAGGTTTGCAGAGTTGGAAATGAAGGAGGGGCACACAGCAGGTGGTTGCTGAAGGAGAGAGGCAAGGAAAAAAAGAAAGAAGCCATTAGTCTGCCAGAAGGGCGAGGAGAGATCAATGGAGGGCAACACCAAATATAAAGCCCCAGGAGGATTGGCAAGGGTGAATAGGAATCGAGAAGGACTTGCAGCCAGTGGGTGTGCAGGGAAATAGACAGCGAGAAATCACACTGTCACCAGGAAAAGGCAGGTCTATGATTGGGAACTCCTTACTGAGAAGATAGACAGGCTGTAACTAGAGCTGATCCAGGTGAGACAAGGGTTGCCTGTCTGCGAGGTGGCTAAGATACAGGATGTGGTTACCTTTGAGGCTGAAAAGGATGCCAATCAAAAGGAAGGTACCTAGCGGAGCGGGAAAGAATCCAATTGATTGTCCTTCATGTGGGAAACGAATGTCGGCTAGCATTACTCGCTGGAACGTATCAAGGGGACTATGCCAGATTGGGGGAAGACGCTTAAGGAAATCGAGGCTCAGGTGATCTTTCAGTGGGGGATTCTGCTTGTTCCTAGAGAAGGGCGACAAAGGGTGTGACAAAATTATGGCAATTAACAGATTGCTCACAGGCAGTGGTGCTATAGGAGGGTTTGGATGTTTACGTCATTGGGAAGCATTTACGGACAGAAGGACTGTTCTCTCAGGATGGACTTCACCTGAGTAAGGAGGGAAATAAGACTTTCTAGGATGGAGGGCTCCGGCACCAACTGATTAAGGAGCTTTAAACTAGAATTGGGGGAGATGGGGTGGGAGATGTCCAGGAGCGTTTCTCTCCACGCCGGAATTTTTAACCTTGAGGGAAGTAAACAAAAAGTAAGAGGGGATTACAAGCCGTGGACCAAGAATTGACATAAGGAGGAAGGGTAGTGTAGATACCATTACAGACTAAAACATGATGTGCTGGTGTTAGATGTCTGTGTAGGCCTATACAGGGTAAAAATGGACAGTGAAGCCAAACGCCAAAAATTCACAATGTCTGTACACTAATGCGAGGAGCTAGGTACAAAATGAGTGCAACTGGAGCTACTGTGTGGCAGGAAAAGTGAAACCGGATGTTTATAGGGATAACAGAACAAATGGTGTGTGTGGAAGTCATTGACTGGAGAAAAGGGTATGAAAGGCTATTGCTGTTTAGGAGACAGAAATAAAGGCAAAGGGTGGTGGAGTGCATTGTACATCAATGCATGAGGTTAACTGTTAAAAAAGAATAAGTGATTGAAATGGACTAAGGGACAGAGTCTGTCTGCTGGGCAAAAATTCACACTGGGGAAAGAAAGCTATCTTAGAGCCTTCCCTGAGATGTGAGGGTGTGTGCTACAGACCGTCTGGGGATTGATTTGGATATGGATAGAGACCTCTTAATGTTTTTAATGGAAGTAAACACTAATGGGGATAATTGTGTGATCATGGGAGACTTTAACTTCCCAGATTACAGACTGGAGGACAAGTGCTAAACAAGAATAATTAGGCTCAGATTTTTCTGGAGATGTGATAGCAGATGATTTCATTCAACCAAGTAGTTGAAGACCCCAACAAGAGGGGGATTTTTGCCATTTTAGATTTGGTTTGGGAGTAGTGAGGACCTCATAAGAAGAAATGGTTGTAGGGACAAACTTGTTCGAGTGATGCATGAAGCTAATTCAGTTCTAAACTAGACGGAAGGATAAAAACAAAAAGATTCTGAGACTAGGGCATTTTTGATTCTTCAAGGGCTAACTTTTAAAGAATTAAGGAAATTAGTTAGGGAAGTGGATGTGGACTGAAAGAACCTGTGGATCTAAAATGCGGAAGGAGCCTGGAATTACTTTAAGTCGGAGCTGCAGAAAAACTATCAGAAGCCTGCATCCCAAGAATAGGGAAAAAAACCATCCATAGGCAGGAGTTGTTAGACCAAGCTGGATGAGCAAGCATCTCAAGAGAGGTGATTAACTGAAAAAAAGCAGAAAGCCTACAAGGAGTGGAAGAAGGGGTGGGTATTAGCAAGGAAGCTACTTAGTGAGGTCAGACAAACATGTAAGGATAAAGTGGGTAAGGCTAAAAGCCATGTAGAGTCCTGGACCTTGCAAAGGGAATTAAAAACAATAGTAAAAGGTTCTATATGGCCATATAAATAGAAGAAAAACAAAGAAAAGAAGTGGGACGCGCTAAAACACTTGAGGATTGGAAATGGAGTTAAGGATAACCTAGGCATGGCCCAATATCTAAATAAATTTACTTTGCCTCAGTCTTTAATAGGCTAATGAGGGAGAGCTTAGGGATACATGAAGAGGATGACAAATGGGAAATGAGAGATATGGAGGTATGATATTTTACCATTCTGAGGTAGAGCCAAAACTTGAACAGCTTACATATGGGACAAAATTGGAGGCCCAGATAATCTTCATCCAAAGAATATATAAAGAACTGGCGCATGAAATTGCAAGCCATTAGCAAAGAATTTTTAATGAATCACGGTAACTCAAGGGTTGTACCGTACGACTGGAGATTCGCTAACATAGTTCCTATTTTCAAGAAAGGGGAAAAGTGAAAACAATACAGGGATCCAAGAAAGGTAACTATGGCCTGTTAGTTTAGACTTCCTGGTAGTATGTAAAGGTTTGGAAAAAAATTTTGAAGGGGAGAAAAGGTAGTTAAGGACATTGAGGTCAATGGTAATTTGGAACCAAAATACAACATCAGGTTTTTTACAAAAGGTAGATACTCGTGCCAAACCAGCACCTTGATCTCCTTTTCCTATCGAGAAGGTGACAGTATTTCTATTTTTGACAAAGGAAAATATGCAGTAAGATTTCTAATTTACCTCCTCATTTCAGATGAAGGCATTTGACAACGGTTCTTACATGGGGACATTATTAGTTAAATTGGAAAAAAGGAATAGGGAACTCAATATGAAAAATTGTTTTAAGGTGGATAAGGAACTGGTTTAAGGGAGAACTACAACAACGGGGTTTTTTGCGTACTGAAGGGTGAACTGTCAGGCTGGTTAAACAGAGTTACTAGTGGAGTTCCTCAAGGATCAGTTTTGGGGACCAATTCTTATTTAACCTTTTATTTTACTGTGGACCCTTGGCACAAAGGGGGAATGTGCTAATAAAGTTGCGGATGACACAAAGCTGGGAGGGTAATTGCTAACACAGAGAAGGACCAGGGATATCATTTTTTTACAGGAAATCTGATGACCTTGTAAACTGGAGAATATAATAGGATGAAATAGGATTGAAAATTTAATAGTGAAAAAGTGCAAGAGTCATGCATTTAGGGATTTAATAATAAAGAATTTTTCAGATATAAATTGGGGAACGCTCAGTTGAAGTAAACAGAGGAGGAGAGAGCCTTAGGAGTATTTTTCCGTTGATCACAGGATGACTATGAGCACACAATGTGATATGGCCATTAAAAAAGCTAATGGCGTAGTTTAGGATGCCATCAGGCGAGGTATTTCCAGCAAAGATAAGGAGGTGTTAGTACTCGTTATATTAAGGCACTGGTGATCGAGACCTCATCTGGAATATCTGTGTGCAGTTCTGGTCTCCCTGTTTAAGAAGGATGAATTCACGACTGAACACAGGTTCAGAGAAGGCTACTAGGATGATCCGAGGAATGGAAAACCTTGCCTTATGAACAGGGAGACTCAAAGACCTTGGGCTTGTTTAGGCCTAGCCAGAAGAAGGCTGCGGGGGATAATGCTTGTCTTTATAAATAATAGATTAAGGGATTAAATTATTAGGGAGGGACGAGGAATTATTTAAGCTTAGTACCAATGTGACACAAGAACAATGTGGGTATAAACTGGCACACTAGACAAGTTTAGACTACGAATTAGATGAAGACATTTCTAACCATTAGAGGAGTGAAGTTCTGAACAGCCTTCAAGGGGAGTAGTTGGGGCAAAGAACATATCTGGAATTTAAGACTAAGCTTGATAAGTTTATGGAAGGGATGGTATGATGGGATAGCTTAATTTGGCAATTGATCTTTGATTATCAGCAGATGTATCCAGATGGTCTGGTGATGGGATGTTGGGCATGGGATGGATCTGAGTTACTGCATGAGTAAATTCTTTCCTGAATGCTGGCTGGTGAGTCTTGACTACTATGCGTCGAGGGTTTAGCCTGAATCGCATATTTGGGGTCGGGAAGGAATTTTCTTCCGGCAGAGGCAGATTGGCAGGGCCCTGGAGGTTTTTTTTCGCCCTTCCTTGCAGCGTGGGAGGCCCCATGGGTCACCTTGCTGGTGTGATTCTTTTTCTGACAAAAAATTTTCCGTTTTGAGGGGGTTCTTGAGTTTTCAAACCAACCAATTTTGAAGACTTCAAAATAAACTTTTTCGGGGAACAATTTAGGTTAGGGGGGTTTGTTATAGACGTGGATATGGGTAGGGGGTTCCTGCTGCCCCTGCTTTGTTTTTTTGCAGAACGAGGTCAGGGGGACTAAATTGTTTCACTTTTATTAGGTCGCCTTTCTTGACCTTTAATGAGGGGTGTTCCTATTTGAGGTTTTTAAACAATTTTACTGGATTTTAAAAAAAAACACTCTACTTAAAAACCTACCACCATATACATTAGGGACCATTTTTTAAAAAATGTATAAAATGTAAAAACTTAAATATCTTAGAAACAGTAGCCAATCAGTTGTTTTAATTGTCATATTTGAATTCAGCACATCAAAATACATAATAAATACCACATTTTATCTCTGAAGCAGACGACTTCTCAAAAATTGTAAACCAGTGTTAGTTTTGACTCCCTTCATTAGGGGCATGCCAAGCAGAGCTGATGGCTGCATTTGCTACAAAAATACAACACATTTTTTTTCAGAACAGGTCAGTGCCCCCAGTAGGAGCAGCTATCCCCAAGCCTGGATTTTTGACTGGTAGGAGTGAGAAGCAGCAACTGAGGTTCTGAATACATTTGGCCTTGGAGTGTTTGCGGCATGCTCTACCTTAGGAGAGGCTCTCAGAGGAGTGCTGTCTCTCTCTCAACTGGTATATTGATCATCTTGGAGAGGCTTATGATTATGACTCACCTGGCCTTTCAGCCCATTGTTATTGAAATTCTTTCACATTAGGAGGCCAAGAATGGATGTTGATTGTTGGAAAAGTATTGATTCATCTGTCACACTGGCTCCCGGCCTGTTCTCTGCAATATGTCTCTCTCTTTCATCTACCTATGTCTATAGACTCCAGCTTTATCTAGACAGTGGTACGAGGTCCAGTGCAGGGGCCTGGGTGCTGCTGGTTGGACTGGTTAGTCAGCCTCACGGTTATGCAATCATCACACAGGCTTCGGTGAGCTCCATGCCCCTAATAGCCCTCTACTCAGCATCAGATTCCAGTCCCACCTCTCCCCAGCACAGCACCCTGGCTCTTAACTCTGTCCCCATCTGCTGGACATGCTGTGACCCCAATGCTAACTAGCAGAGGGCACGCCCTACCATAACTCACTTCAGGCCTGACACACTCATTGCTTCAACTCACTGTTAGAATTTGTATCTAAAAGGTGTCATGTGAGGTACCATATGCAAACTGGTGACACACTAGCCTTTTAATATTATTGTGTGATGCATGTACAGATGATGTACAAATTATTATAGATGTGTGCTGGAAATATGTTCCTAAAATATCTTTGGCAGGCAATGAGTATGCCTTAGACAAAGGAATGTTGTTTTGCCTGCTTGACTGTGTCTCCAAATGTAAATTAAGCAAAGTGACACCAAAGACAATGAAAACACATTTACAAGGAAGGTAAACAAGGGCCATCAGGCTAGCAAGTGGGGGAGATGGCTACTTAGCAATCACAACAGGGAATGGAAGTTGCACCCCAACAAGCATTCCTGCCTCTTATAACAGGGTCGGTGAGCCTTGGGAGATTTAAGCAGACACAGAAAACCGTTTTGGTATCTCTCACTGGGGAGACAAAAGGGGCCAGAGCACTTGAAATTGGAGAAAGGTGGATCCTTCAGCCAAGGGAGCTGAATTCCCTGGGAACTGACTGTTGGTGAGAAACCTGCTCAGGAAAAGATATTGTAACTTGCTGAAATTAAGATTTAGTCACTGATCTTTCCTAGCTCTTTCACTCTTACTTAACAGATATTCTTTGTTAATAAACATTCTTGTTTCATTACAAAACCATCTCAGGATTGTGTAATAAACTACAGAGTGGGTCTCTGTCTCTCTAGATGCAGCAAACTTATGAGTGTCCAGCAAGAGGGACATGGCAGGGAGACATCTCTGGGGAACTCGGGAGTTAGGGTATCTGCAAAGCAAGGTTTGGACTAGCAGAGTCCTCAAGAGAGTTTGCTGACAGAGCAGTTGAGCGGATATATTGGGGACAGCTCATAGTTGTGAGTGACCTGAACAAGATGTCACACATGCCATTGCCTGTCACTGTCTCCCTGTCCCCAAATTCAGTCGCATTGTATGTATTTGATCTGAGAGGGAGGAGAAAATATGCTTTGTAAAAAATCACTTTAGACTCAAAGAGCTGACATAAGCAAGTGTCCATAGGGAGGACATTCACTGCATTTGGAATATTTTAGTTGAAACATTGCAAAATACATAGTGCCTTGACAAACGTAAATGTCGGAAATACCATTCAGCAGAGGAAGACAATAAGGAGAGACCATGGCTGGAGAGAAATTCCATATATTCCATCACTGCTACAGTACTGGGAGCAAATCCTGAAATCCTTCCTTGCCTTTTATGCAGTTGTTACACAGGCAGGTTACTGTAACTAAGTGCTGTAGTTAACACAGGGATGGATAGGAGGGCAGATGGGCCACAGAAGGAAAAGGTTTGAGAGCCATTTGTACATAGGAAAGTTCTGACCCCTTTTGGCTGAAGCTGTATTGACAGACTAAGCTACAGCAAGGACTGGACTGAAGTCAGACATGGATTTTGTATGACTGGATGGGTATGAAAGCTAGATAATATCTGGATCTGCATCAGAAGCCATGGAGAAGAGGATTACAGTACAAGGAAAAGTGAAGACAGGTTTGTCTGTTATAACTTCACTCACTAGAATATTCTGTTACCACCTGTTTTTGGGTTTGGAACTGATTTTTCCCAGTGATTGACTGGTGTTCTAGATATAATAATCATTTTCTCTTATGCATATTTCTTTCATGGATATTAAAGTGCTTTACAAAAACAGGTAAACATTATTATTCCTATTTACAGGGAAACTGAGACAATGAGCTGGTAAATGACTTGCCCAAGGTCACACCAAGTCAGTGTCAAAGCCAGGACTAGACCCCATATCTCCTGACTCCTCTGTAAGCTGCTCAGTGCACTAGACCACAGTTGCTCAATTCCATTAGCCCAATGGAGTCACCAAAAGAGTAAAAAAATATGAGCACAAACTTTACACAGCAATATTTACAAAGTAATAATGATAATATCACAAATATAAAAAGTTCCTTTCACCCCAAAGAATCCCAGAGTTCTTTATAAACATACAGGAGCCTCTTGACCCACAAGCAACATGCAGCCATCTCGGGAAGCAAATGTTGGTAGCTATTTAATAGCACACACTCATTCTACACACACATTTAGGATAGGAAATTAAGATGCATGATCTAGTTATCTGAAATTATAGGGGCAATTTTGGAAGGCAGAACGCAATTACCCAAAGTAACATACTTGAACAGTCTTCCATTCACATACTGACTATGCCTAACTCTCCCTAGTCTAGGAGAGCTAACAAATTACACCACAAAAAGGAATAATTCTCTTTCCTGCTTCATAGCAAGATCTAAATGCATGCAACATTTTGTAAGAATTTAACTTAATACTGTAAATCACATCATGCCTTGATCCAATAGCTGGTTAAATATTAGAGGCTGAACCGCTTTAATCCGGGACTCCTTGGTCTGGCAACATCCGTGGTCCGGCATAAGTGCCAACTCCCTGGGTGCTCCGGGGTTGGAGCACCCATGGGGAAAAATTAGTAGGTGCAGAGCATCCACCAGTGTCAAGCTCCCCCCAGCGTACTAGCGGCCCCGCACTTGCCAATTCCTTCTCCTCCCTCCCAACACTTCCAGAACGCAGTGAACAGCTGATTCATGGCATTCAAGCTCTGGGAGCGAGGAGGAGGACCTGGGGCTGGCATCGGAGCCCCTGGGTGACAGCAGGGCCTGTGGGTGGGGGGCCATGCTTGGCTCAAAGCCTGGAGGTGCTGCAACACCCCCCGCACCCCTACTTCCTGCGCCTATGGAGACCCGCTGGCACTCTGCATTGACCTCCCGTAGTCTGGCATATTCTCTGGGTCAGCACCAGTCAGGCCCTGAGGGTGCTGGACTAGACGTTCAACTTGTATTCATTGCTGCTCATTTCTGGATGAAAAAGAAAATTTTCTGCTGAACATGCACCCATCAGAAGCCAAGGGAATAAAAGGTGGGAAGGATTTCTAATAAAGAGTGCATGCACTCACATAAATTGAACAATAGTCTGCTACAGTATAAGATGCACTGAGCTCCTTAAATGAAATGAGCAATAGAAAAGCAGAGAACACATAACTGAATACAAAAATCTGCACCCACTTCACAACCACGATAAGTAGCCAGTTTGCAATTTTACAATAGGTGCTTGGAAAGTATTTGGATCCAAACATCTAGCTCGATAAATACAGACATTTACCACTAGATGTCAGCTCTTCCCAGCAAATTTTGTCTGGGTCAAGGAACTGGATTAAGGGTTGAGAATGAAACATAAATAAGTGGAACAGATGGTCTGGTAACAGCTCCTACTGTTTTTATGAATGGAGGCCGTCTTTGGATGACATCACTGCCTCTTGACTCCACCCCTACTCTACAGCCTCCTTGTACATTTCAGGTGCTTCTGCTTTGCCAGTGGCTAATGCAGTGGAGACTGTTGAGCTTGAAACAGGAAAACAGCGTAAGAAGCAGAGAGTACACTGGTAAAGAGACAGCAGCTCATCATCTGTAAGAGTCAGCAGAGCCTTGGGGTGGTGAGTAGCAAAGAGTTATTAAAGTGCTACTGTTAGTGGCTGGAAAATCTTTGTATTTTTTTCTCCTTGTGGGACCAAAATTGTGTTTCCATTTACATTGGGACAGATCCAGGGTAACTCCATCAAAGTCAGTGGAGGTATGTCAGGGATAACCCACTGTAACTGAGCACACAGCTGGCCTCTACATCTTCAAAACGGCTTCTGACTGTGACTTATCCTTTCCTAACTCGAAGAGCAAACAGAGATTACTCTGTCACTCCTGTTCCATATTATGTGATGGGGAAGTCTCTGGTAAGCCCATTTGTCATCATTATAAATGCCTTACTTTGGATTCAGCAGATTTTATTACCAGGATAAGGCTTGCTGATAATTTCTATGGCTTCTTTACGCTGACCATTTAATTTCCCACCAATAAATCTTAACAATCTGAAATTAGTTCATAGATCACATTTTCACTGAAGGACTGTTCCATTCAGAGGACTGTTCCACTGACCACAGGCTACTCTGTTGGATCCCGCTCCCCCAAAAAAGAAAGTAAAAATGACTACATAAATCTTTGTTTTCCATTTGACTTTGTCTGACAGCACTAATGTTTAAACTAGAAAATCACCACTAAGTCCCCTGAATGAGTTAAACCCTCTCCAGGGCAAAGTTCTGCTCCTTTAAACCAGCTGATACGCCTCCCTCTCTGCAGTGCCTCTATTCCCAGAAACTCAGGACATGCAATGTAGCAGGCAGAAAAGAAACAGACCCTGAGAAATTTAAAGTGCTCTCTGAAAGAATCATTTAACTTGTGCTCTTTAGGTTTCTAAATATTTCAGTACTTGTGTTATTGATGACTGGGGAGCCTGGGCAGACAAAACCAATACTGCCTTTCATCAGGGAGGGATGTTTCAACTTTGTGTTTTTGTAAGATTTCATTTGAAAAATGGACCAATATAATAATTATTACTTGCACTTATGTTTATGGATAGAAAAGGATCCCAAAGCACTTTGCAAATGTAAATGAAAAGTATGTACCCAGAGATTATTTAACCACCCCTGATATGAGACCCCCTGCTGGGGTGGAGCACAGCAGTGGTCTAATGGTACTGTATACAGAAATGCTACACAGCAGTCTGGCACATTGCTTAAAAGATACATGTCCAATGGAAACTGTAGGGGATTGTCAGTCGGCAGAATATAGTTGGCCAGAAATCTCAGGCTGTTGCCAGAACTAAGCTTAGTTTGTGATCTTTCGGTGTTGTATCACTACATGAGTGTGTGGCGGGGAGAAGTTCCACCCACAAGACTTTAGAGCAGAGATCAGACTTTGTCAGATTTTCCTACAGGCCTATTATCCAATTCATTAAAGAAAGAAATGAGAGTGTATCTGTAACTCTTCCTGACTGATCTAACTTTAGTGCATGCATCACAGAGATACAAACACAGTTATTCATAAGCTCGAGATGGGGGAATGTGCAGACCGGGAGGCCAAATACACCGGTCTAATTTCATTGCAGCCAGTGGAGACAAGAGAGAGTTGAATTTGATTTGCTTTCTTAAGAAGAGAGTTGAGTAGGGAACCTGGAAAGATATAAAACTGGCCTGCAAACCTTCTCCAAAAGGCCACAGCCTGTCCTGTTCATGGAGGTGGCTGAACCATCCCTGTTCTGTACATGAGAGGACTTCAGGCTATAGGGCTGTCCATTGTACTCCTTTTGCCAGCACCAAGCTCACAATAAAGAATAACAGCTGAGCTCATTAGAGCAGGAGCCACAACAGAGCTCCCTAGGAATGGTCTTCTCTGCACAGAAAGCAGGGACGAGAGCCAACGGGACGCACTTACTGCCGGATACTAAAGCAGGTGAGTGCTCCTGGCCTCCTTGCTTCCATCCGTACTCCTGTGACACCCTCTCCAGGATTGTTTACAGCGGGAAGGAAGATTTATTGCCAGTCTTGGCTACTGCCCCATGGGAGCTGCCTCTTCCTCTAGAAACAGCCCATCCCACATTCCTGCTGGTATTACAGCGAGGACCAATCTGGGGAGCGCAGAATGACCGGTGCTTTTACAAAACCTGGGATCCCAGGCACAGACCTGGGGTGCTGAAAAAATGAGTGAGGCAAAGGAAGACACTTGAGGAATCAGCTGAGTAGCTCCACACATCCCAGCTGGAGCTGGGAATGCTTTTAAACTAGGGTGGGGGAGGGAGAAGAGAAGGTTTGGCAAAGATGCAGCCAGTCCTTCCTCACATGCACATATTTAGGGAACACGCTTAACTGGGGGTAATGATCTGCTGTGACATAGCTCCTGTGAGGGGCAGAACAGAACCCCAGACCAGAGATGCGGGAAAAGACAATTTGTTCTGTTCCAGGAATCCAGGCCTAGCTTTGAGCCCTTTCTCCTCTTCAGTTTCCTAAATGACCCACAGTTGCTCTCCCAAATGCCTTTGTTCTGAGTGCCTTTCATCAACAGAGTTCACAGGACTTGACAGTATCATTACCTCTCTTCCACAGCTAGGGAAACTGAGGCAAAGTGACTTGCCTGAGGTTGCAGAGCTGGGAACAGAACACTCTTTAACTCACTGGGGGGATGGGGGAGGTGAGGGGTGGCCTGGTTCTCACTCTTGAGTTCTTTCCATTGGGTCATGCTGCCTCTCTAAACATCCCCACAGTTCATAACAATCATGAGCACAAACAAACAGACCCTGGACCCCCCAGTACCTGGATAGCAAGGTGTTAGGGTGGTGTATCAGTACCATAGATGTGATGGCAGCCACAGTGGGAACTCAACTGAAGACTCCAAGAACTAAAAGCAGGAGTCTCTACAGATGGAGTTAAAGAGCCTGGCTCTGTAGCTAGGGGTTGTGACTGATCCCTATCCTCTGTAGAGGAGGCAGAGATGAACACACTGACCAATAGGTTGCATGGACACATGCTCATGTGACTGTGCTGTATCCATCCTCAGTCATTCCCTGTATATCCAGACCCAGCTGACATCTTATGCCCACTCACATCCATTGTGCCACTCACTCATACTGGCTGACACACTTTTATTTGCATGACATGGGACACAATTATTGCTTATGGCAAATAAAGTCTAATTATGTGCCTGCGCAGGATATGGCTTCACAGAAACAGTGTGCTTCAAAAACACCTGCCCATCGGCTGTGATTCTTCATGTCTAACTCACTGGCAGACTGCCACGTATTGTGTGACTGCTTCGCCACCTCCTTCACGTCTCCCGGCATCAGGCTCAAGTTTATTTCCTCACTTTCCAGGGGGAGATTTCTGATGTCAGATAGTGTGAGGAAGTCTCTTTCCCAGAGCTTTTAATGCGGTGAACAGCCAGGTAGACTGGCTTTCAGTTTCAGTCTCTCCCGAGTCACGTTGAGAACAGAACTGTACCACATGCGATGCACCTGCGTAGTGTACCACTACTGAATGCTGTAACCACACCCACAGCCCAGCCTGTGCCTATCCACTCTCATTCACTCGGAAATAAAGGGCCAGAGCATCCCCGGCATGCTGAACTCTTTCAAAAAGGCTGCTATGCCTAGCCTGCACTGCAGAAAGCAAGGATGGGTCAGCGGCTAAAGAGCCAGCCTTGGCTGTGAGAGACCTGATCTTGAATCCCTGCTCTACCACAGACGTCCATGTGTTCTTGAGCATATCAGGGTATGTCTACATTGGTACTGCTGAAGGGGTTGTTCCCAGCTGGTGCAGACATTCAGATGGAGTTAGTGCACTAAAAACAGCAGCATAGTCACAGTGAAGGGAGCAGCAGTACCGGCTAGCTGCCCCTAGGCCAATCTCATCTGAAATCCCAGGGCTAACCTGCCCAGAGTTAGCACTGGTATGGTGACCCTAGCTGGAAATTACACCTCTAGCTCCAGGGTAGACATACCCCTAGTCTTGATCTCAGTTCCCATCTTTACTAGCACTTCTGTACTGCACAGGAGTGTAGTGGGGATAATTAGATACTAAGCACCCTGATACTGCAGTGACAAGGAGACAGAAGCCTGTTAGATAGATACCACATACACACATCAGGTTGGCCCCACACACCCCAGCCCTGGCTACGCTATTGCACACTCCAGTGCAAGTGAGCTGACGTATCATTTGTGTTGGGAGCCTTTATACAGACACACCTCCTGCACCCTCAACATTCTTTGATTAACCCCATCTCTGCTAGATTCATTCAGGTTTGGCTGATATGGGGTTTAATGGCTGGGGACATGGGAGCCTTCTTTACCTTAAAATGTGGCCACAGTCAGCAATGTGACCCTGCAAAGGACACTGTGAGCTCCAGGTTTATTTTCCTCTCGCCAGCTCAATTAGCTCCCCCTCCCTCCCCCGCCCCAACAAATCTTCCTTGGGTTTCAGCTCATCACCAGGATCACCCGGGTGCAGGGCCCCTACATGGGGCTGAATGAATGGCCAGCTGGGGCCAAAGGCAGGGTGTGCATCTGCCTCTCAGCCATTCACTAATCCCCAGGAGATTAGACAAGCCAAATCCAGTGCTCCTGGCTCAGGAAAATTCCCATGGCCTTCTATGGCAGGGGTGCAGAGGAACCACCTAAGGCAAAAACCAGGCAAGATCTCTTTTCTTAACTTTTTATTAAACTACAGGGCCTCTCCTTCCCTGGCTCAAACCACAGGGGACGCTACTGAGGTTCGTTCAACCGGTGTCTTTCAGAGGTGGCTGGCTGAACAGTACATTTTATCCCCTGGAGTGAGGCCACTCAGGGAGTGAGAGAGGCAGGCCTGGATGTGCCAGAGGAAAGAGCAGCTCTTCCAAGAGGCTGTGGGAGCACAGCACTGTACAGGAGTCCTGGGGACTCATCCAGAGAGCCTCCCATCAAATCCAGGCTGCAGTTACAGAGCCATTCCAGTTGACAGCCTCTGAGAAGAAGCAGAGATGGTGCAGGAACCCCCTACTGCTCATTAAAACATTTTCTCTGTCAGAGTCTCCCATGCCTGTTTGCTCTATTTTATTCCAATTAGAGCAGGAGGGCAGGGAGTGGGCTTCCTTTGGATTAAAAGAAAATACTGGCAAAGCTTTGATGTGTCAGGTGGGGGAGGCAGGCTCCCTCGGCTGAGGCAGGGAGCTGCTTCAGGAACGTAAGACCCAGTAACCTCCTTGGCCCAAGGCACTGGCTGGCATCAGTGAATCCATCTAACTGGGTCACTGAGCAAAGCAGCAGGTCACTCCTGTGGCAGGATGGCCCCAGCTTTAGGGTTAGGCCGAACTGAGGAGCCCTGCAAACTAAGGGCCTTGATCTGAGAGCTGCAGCACACCCACACCAACTCACACTGGGGCCAAGGAGGTCTTGGTTTACTGCAGATTAACTTTCAGCAGGAGAAATCCCTTTGAAATATATTTGTAGGAGAGTTTTCAGTGAGTTGAATGCAAGTACTAGAAACTGGCTTCTTGATAGCCCTGGATAGTGATGTATCCATGCCGCAGGGCAAGCTTCCCCCCCGCCCCACTTGTGTCAAGGCTGAGCAGCTCTAGGGAAAGTGCCTTCAGTTAGTTCTTGGCCTCGCTGCTGAGACTGCAAGCAAAGGACCCTTTGTGAGGTCAGGCCATGACCACTAGGAACCTGACAGACCACACACATTTCACAGAGGCCACCGAATAGCCAGCAGTGCCAGTTACTTCTTGTCTCCACTGACCGTGTCCAGATTTGCTTCGGTGACCTAGAGGTGAAAGTCCCTGTATCCAAACCCTGTGAGCCAGCAATCTTCTCTTAACAAGGTTGTTCTGCATGACGTGAAGGATCATGAAAAAGATGGGTGGGTAACACTTGCTAGAGTCAGGCAAGTGCTTTACAAGTTACCACACACAGCTCTGCTGATGCCCCGTCCTGAGCTGCTATCCCCTGCTATGCCAGCCCTGAGCTCCCCTCACTGCTCTGCAACTGCCCCTCAATCCTGACCTGGTATCCCCTCACAAACCCACCCTTTCCCTGCCCAATAGTAAAAATGTGACATTGGGACCATCACATTTATTTTCTGTTTTGATTTGAACAAGGATTTGAACCCATGTTTCCAGGCCTGAGAGGTTAGGGCACTGCAGCAACCCCCACTCCTCTAGATACGGAATACATTTAAATTCCTATCCCCTAGGTCATCCAATGATCTTGAGCAGGGCTGATGTAAAAAGCACTAGCAACAGCACATCATATCTGGCAATGACCATCTCTCAAATCCAGCACACCGAGATCTGGAGCCCCCATCTGATTTTGCTGCATTAACCTACAGATTCAACTCTGATGAAGTGAGTGGTAAAGAGGGATAAACTCTATGGGTCTCTGACTTGTGGTACTGAGTGTGAGACCATGTGTTATTAGACAGGTGACAAGTGTCAGTTTCTTCCCAGGGGAGGGAATTTCAGTGTAAAGAGCTCTCAGGAATGTGTGTGTGTGTATGTATCTCTATCTCCTGGAATCTGCAGTGCATTAGGGATCAGTCACACTCCATGATGTGGGTGGGATAGAGGCTCTTTGATACACTACATGGGCACTTTGTCTCCAGCACCCTCCATCAGAGGGTATCAGCACATTTCAGACATTAGGACATTTAAACCTCTTGACACCATTATGAATTAAGTAACTAGGTGCAACACTGCCTTCTGATGGATGGCTTTACTGCATGGCAAAACTATATTGCCATCAGCGACTCTCCTTTCTCTGCAGTTGAAGGGCCCTTGGTTCTTGGAGCCAGAGGCTGCAAGAAGTTCAGATTGATCACAGTGTGCAGCATAGAGCCACTGATGATGTTCCTACATGGCCACGTGATGCACACACAAGAGTTATGGCTATCCACACCTTGAAAGCTCTGTTGGCTTGCAGAACATTGGCAATAATGCACAAGTGCCCTAATCTGACCACCACCAGAATGCCATCCTGAACGTGGTAGGAGGGTCGCAGGAAGGAATCCCTCTCCTCCGCCGTCTGTATGGTGTGGAGTCCCTATGGTCCTTCCCAGCAGAACTGCCTCTTGTGAACCTTAAAGAGTAGACAACAGCCCTACCTCACTCTTTTGCACCTTATATCCTCCAGGTGGCCTAAGCCAAAGGTTCCTCTGATGTCCTTACCTCAGCCCCTCACTTTCCTTTTCCTCTGAGCTGGCCATGCGTGCTTTGTGCAGTGAATGCTTCCCTGGCTGCACATTCTAAGAGCTGGGTGAAAAGTTCTGTGCCAAATGTCCCAGGCATGCAGCGTTCGCTATGCAATGGCTCCCAACTTAGTCATTCTAAACCCATTTCTCACCAGAAGACTCAAAGATGCATCTCTTCTGTCAGGGCTATTTCCAGGCCAAATGCCAACTTCTTCTCACCAATCGTTTCAGCTGTGGAGTTCTTCTCAAAAGGTTGCAGGATGGGGTTTTTTTTAATCATGGGATGAAACATGATTTATTCCTTCTCCTGGTCCTCCAGAATAACTGAATTGGTTCTGCTCAAACTCTAACCAGCAAGAGCTCCATTCCTCTGCAAGGAGAGAACTTCAGTCCCAAAGGCAGAAGGTAAAGGTTCCAAGATGCTGAAAGAGGGGATTAGAGTGGAAAGCACTGCACTGCTTGCTGTTGCTATAATTAATAAGGGAGTCTGCAAGGCGTACTCTGGGCAGAGGCCTGAGCCTAGTGTGAGGAGCAGTGTACCAGCTGCACACATTTTCTTGCCATTCAGGGTCAGTGGTTCATCAGAGTGTGGAATCTGGCAAACAGCCAGGAAAGAAGGCCATGTTGCTGGTCCAGCTTGAGGTGTGACTGCCACGCACTTGTCTTGCCTTTCTGACCCTGGGCTTTGTCTGGAGAGAAGCCCAGCCCTCTTCCTCTCAATCTGTGCAAACTCGGCACAGCTGCCATCTGGCTTCGTTTGCCTTGTGGCTCACCCCCCACAGAGAAGACCTGCCAGGCTGGTCAAGGAAGAAGGAGCCAGGCCACTTCATGAAACCGCTCTTCCAAACAGTGGGCTCTCGATGGCGAGAGATCAAGGGTAGACAGTGTGGAGATGGCAGCAGTACGAGCCACCAGATAGGATCTGAACTGGTGGCATTGATAGCTAGAGATGGGTGAATCCCGAGCCACAGTCCCAGAGGCTCTCCACCCTACTGGGGCTCATGTGACAATATTTTGTCTGGCTTAGAGTTTACTCTGAGGCATCATATTCACTGGTTGATTACTTACGTAATCACTGATCAGTTGGGACACCTCTTCCCACTGCAGTGACTGTCATCTCCTCAGCACCTGGGGGCTTCCTGCAGCTTTTGGGCCATACCAGACCCACGCTTGCTGGTAGAGGGGAGGTGCAGGTGGTAACTCCCTATGCCAGCTTGGCCCACTGCCTTCTAGAAGGATTCATCTGCTGGAGAAAGAGTGGACAATTCCTAGAAGGTGGAGATTCGCTCCCTGCGGCAAATCAACAAAACCCCACCGTCAACAATGTCAAAGGCAGACAAGTGATCTGAAATCATCAGCATTAACACCTGTCCTTGGCCCACTGCCAGCCAGTGAGACAAGTGCAGGCTCTGTGCATTACTGAGGCCTGAAACCAGAGCGGGGAGGGATGAAGGAACCCTGAGGCCTCCAGCCAACACTGTAACTGCCTTGCTCAAGAATGGAAGGTTAGAGACAGAGAGAGAGAGCTGGTAAATGCGCCAGCTACAGACAATAGCTTCCAAATTATGGGATTAACAGACACTTATTAGAGGGAAGCCAGTTCCCTAACCCCTCCTAGGGTGGTATTAATTACCTTGGCCATCAATGGGCACAGTCATTCCCCATTTGCATTACAAGCCATAAGGGGCATGGTGCCAGCAGAATGGAATCTCAGGGAGCAGAACTCCCAGAGATGTATGTGTCCCCTCCAGACAGACAAAGATCTGCTCCCTGGAGAGCAGCCTGCCAAGCCCTCATCCCACTGATGCTCTCCATGGAACAGATGGAAAATTCTTTTCAGTACAAGAGAGAGTGGCAGCAGCTGGGATTTACCAGGTTCTCAGAGAACTCGGCATAGTTCTGATGAATACAGCTCCGTACACAGAATAGGGGAGGAGGAGAAAGCAGAGGCAACTGCCCAGCAGATGGACTGAAATTGACAGAACAGCTGAAGCCTGGAAGGGCTGGGAATTCTTTACATCACAACATAAAAGAATAAAAACTGAAGGAAGAGCTCACAGCCCCAAGTGTCAATAAGTGTCATAAAGTTCCCTTGACCTGGACCAGAGCTGCTGCCAGGCTCTCTGGCACTGAGTTATCAGGGGGATGGAGCTGTGTCTGCTACCATCGTTATTACCACATACCTGGGAACGACGAGTTCTCCTACTAGGCAGGTATGAAAGGCAAATAGTGAAAAGCAAAAGCAGCTCAACCAAAGGAGGCGCATGGGGAGGTTATGCTGAGAGCAGACAGAGCCTGTTCCTTCACATTCCTGGAACTTAGCATGCTTCCGTGTTGCCACTATTGGGAGAAATCCATATGGGGTGATAATTGCGATAACCACATTGAATCTTGCCAATCAGGACTGAGGGGCATTGGCAGGACTGTGTGAGAGTCACAGTGCTGAAGTAATCAGGGGGTTACTAGTCAGGATGGAGGGGCCCTGACAGAGAATGGGTATGAGGGAAGCTTGCACAGAATGTGCCTGTTATACCCCGTCAGCATTTTCCCAGTTTGAGCGCTGCAGAATTCATCCCTTCCTCCTGCTCCCTCCCTCTCTCCGCCATCAGGACTCTGCACAGGCAGTTTCCTGACTCATATGTATCACCCCAAATGACTGGAGGTTACAGGCCACTTTTTCACAGTACATGTGTTGGCTACCCTGCTGTCACATGGGCTCTGCGCCCAGTGTTCATCACACTTCTGCCTCTTAAGGTCACTTGCACAAGGGATGAGATGTTAAGTACGTGTAAGGCTCACACGAACAGTACATGCCATCCAGCGACCCGTGCACACTCACAGCACAGAGGGCTGTTCCCCTTGCCTGGAAGCACCAGGGGAAACACAGCAGGGAAGGGAAGTGGGGCAGGGAGGGAAAGGAACTTGTTTATTTTTGTCTTTGTCATCTCATTTAGAGAAAGACGACAGCTGCCTTGCCCAGAGCCCCTGCATTAAGCAGGGAGCAGCCACAGCTGCTGGGGAATCCATCATGCTTCACCGTAGGAACTAAAACCTCCGTGGAATTCATGGAGCATAGAGAGATTTCAGCACACGTGTACATGCAGACAAGTGCATACTCATCTGTTTTTACAGAGGCACAGGCTGGGCCCACAGACATAGGTATGTGTCTCTGCACACAGATATATACAGACAAGTATGTGTCCATGCATAGTGGTACCACCCCTTACACATTACATATACATGGAGATGCAAGTAGCAGCACACTCATACACCACTCAAACGAATACGCAGAGAGAGGCCCCTTTCCAGATTCAGATCCAGTAAGCACAGCCCCAGAGCGACGCACTATACAGTAGGGGGAAGTATGGCCTGGGAATGCCTCCTGCTTATGCCCTGAGCAGGTGTGGGACAGTGGTCATTCGTGGCCTGTCAGTCAGGCAAGGCCTGACTCAGTGCATGATTCACTTTTACTCAAGGAATTGCGGGGACTTTCTGGGTGTGCCTACACTGCAGTTAGACACCCACGACAGGCCCATGCCAGCTGACTTAGGCTCAGGGGCCATTTAATTGCAGTGTAGACGTTCAGGCTCAGGCTGGAGCCTTGGCTCTGGTACCCTGCAAGGTGGAAGGGTCTCAGAGTTCACGCTGCAGCCCAAGCCACCACAATTAAACAGCCCCGTGAGCCTGAACCCCACTCAGCCGGCACAGGCCAGCCGCAGGTGTCTAATAGCAGCATAGACTTACCATCCAAGTCCCTCTTGCAGCCCTGATGAGCTTCTCCATTTTTGCCCATCCAGACGCTGCAGTGCCTGGAGTCCATCCTCAGCACGTCCAAAATGGCAGAGGGGGCATGGCAGCACATTCTAATGCTTCGTTAGTACCCCCGGCTCCAGCTCCTGCTGACTCAGGAGAGCATCTGCGGGTGAAAGTAGGAATGCAGCATCAGGCCCCCCAGGAGCATGAAGCCTGGATTTAAGCACAGGATCTGGGGCTAATCCATTTGCGCCTCACTCTCCCATGCTGCAGTGCAATGCCAGCCCAATGCAGCGGGTATCTGGGAGAGGGGGAGTTAAAGGCACAGAGCTCTCCTATCTCAGGCAACCTAAGAGTGAGTCACCCACAGCCTGATCTAGCAGGAAGCTTCTCTTCCCTTGCAGGGATCTTTACCACCCTGTAACACTCACAGACTACGTGCAATCCCCTTCTGACTGTCTCCTCTGGCTGCTCCCCCAAGCTGCACACAGCTGTTGACCCCGTCCTCCTGGGCATGGCCCATCTAGCTCCAAAGAGGAACACAAGCCAGCAATTTCCTGCAATGTTGTTCCTGGATCATTTAGGAAACAATCAAGAACCTGCTGAGCTGTGCAGTGCACGTGGCAGGCCCCATTGGGCCAGAGAGATGGAGCAGGGAGTGTGTTGTAATTGCTATTGGTGCCATTGTATAGCTCAGAAGGCTCAAGCACAACATACACTTCCATTCTGGGAGGTGATCCACAGCCTAGATCTCACTGCCAGGATACGTTCCCTGAAATTCAGTCGACAACTCCTTAGCTCAGTTTCCATTCATAACTCCTAATTACAGCCCTTGGGAGGAATTCTGTGGGGTAGCCCCTTTGTGGTGTTTACACTCTCCCCTATAGTGATCATCTTCCTCCTGTAGATGGGTACGAATCCCTCTGTCAGGGATTGGTTCTAATGGAGGTGCATTGAATGATGCCACAGGATGCACAGATGAAGTCACCGAGTCTCAGCCCTGCAATCCTTTGCTCCCAGAGCATTATCTGAGCTTGTCTGAATGAGAGAGGCACTACCTCTGGTAGCCTACGTGGCCAGTGGGATCAGGAATGCGTAACTCCGGTCAATGGCTCAAAGCCAACCCAGGTCAATAGTGACTAAGTTGTCACCATCTGAAGGCTGCTTGGTTGTCTATGTGAAAAGCCTGTCTTGTTTCAGTCCAGTTCGTGGTGGATTGGTATCTAGACAACAGCTGGTAGCTGCAGTCCACATCAGGGTGAGGCACAGCAGCAGAGCTGGGAAGCTGGTGCTGTTCTGCAGAGGACTGTAGTTTTCAGGTTCAAAGGGCCATGACATAGCTGTGGGGTTGGTGGCCAGGCCTGTAAACATGGGAGGGAGGGTGTGCTGTAGGTCTAGACTGAGGTGCATTTGGAGAGCTGTGGGGCGGAGGGGGCAGAAGTGCTGCTGGTCAGGCAGGGGAGCATTGGCACAGAGGTGGAGGAGCTGCAGGTGAGGCAGAGATCATGTTTGGCTCATCCTGGGATCATGACCGTTGCCCAGGGACACTGGTCCTTTTTTATGAGAGAGAAAATTCACCAAAATCTTGCCCCACCTCCCTGATTCCAGAACCCATAAATACTGGCCCGGCTCCCACTGACACTATCTGGATGTGTCTTCCCTGCCGCGGTCCTGGCTCTGAAACCAGACACGCAGAAGTGCCCTTGCCCGGCTGCCTGCACCCACCAGGGCACCCCGCTCCAAACAGAGTGAGAAAACACTTGTAGTTCTGGACAGTTGATTACATAAAGCTGTCGAGAGTGTTTAATTTAACCTTAGATTCATCATCTGCAGCTTGTTTCCATCCACTGGACACCCACTCCTCCCCTCAGTCTGTATAAACTCTGCCTGAAACAAGTTCCCTCCAAGAGTATACTTGGGCAGAGGTTTATAGCTTGGGGCCGTTATCCCTTGTACGGGGGAGCCTTTGCTTGGTTTCTATTCTAGGATGGAGTGGAGGAGAACCTGCTAGGCCTGCATTGACAGGATGCTGCTGGGAGAAGGATGCCTCTGCTGGAGTCCTCGTTGATATGGGCAGGGCACTGCTGTGGGAGGCAGCGCCTGCTGCGGGGCCCCTAGTTGACGTGTCCTGGGGAGAGGGGTGCAGAAGCACTCACTGCTGCATGCCCAGCTTCTCTGTGTGGAGAAGCTCAGAGTGCCTGGTTGGCATGGAGTGGACATTGCTGTGTGGGGAAGCCCACCAGGGAGGCGTGTTCAGCATAGGGACTGTGAGGGGAGGAGATTAATCGGTGAGAGTGATCTTTGACATTCTGTTTCCAGAACTGAAGGAGCCCCTAGCAAAGGAAATGCCAAGCTAGGGGCAGACTATCCCGCTCAGACACCATGGAAGCTAACTTAACTGTACCCCTTAAGTGCACAACCCTGAGCTGCCGCAGCGCCCTACTCATGCCCCTCAGTCCTGACCTGCTGCACCAACACAGTGCCATGGCCATAGGCACTGCTGCTCCAGAAGGAACAGTGAAGCCTAGCATCCTGCCTCTGACGCTTCTGAGCAAGGTGCGCAGCCTTGGAATTTCCCCCCTAGCTAGTGTAACAATGGGTGCTCCTTTTATTCCTCTTAAGTGCCTAGTCTCTCTCTGATCCTGGGTATACTGTTCACCTCAATAACATCCTGCAGCAGGGACTTCCCCAAGTTGCATTAAAAGACGGGTACAGTCGACACTAGGGGCAAAAAAGACAGAACAAGGGCAGTAGAGAGAAAAATGGCTTTCCTAAGCCTTGTGCACTGTAAGAAGGATTTATATCCAACAATACCAAGGCAAAGAAGCATTGGCTTGGAGCTGCCTTTGAATTAAGTCCTGGGATAGTGTAGAGCAGTGGTTCTCAACCAGGGGTACGTGTACCCCTGGGGGTATTCGGCGGTCTTCCAGGGGGTACATCAACTCATCTAAATATTTGCCTGGTTTTACAACAGGCTACTTAAAAAGCACTAGCAAAATCAGTACAAACTACAATTTCATACAGACAATGGCTTGTTTATACTGCTCTATATATACACTGAAATGTAAGCACAATATTTATACTCCAATTGATTTATTTTATAATGATATGGTAAAAATGAGAAAGTCAGCCAGTTTTCAGTAGAAGTATGCTTTGACACTTTTGTATTTTTATGTCTGATTTTGTAAGCAAGTAGTTTTCAAGTGAGGTGAAACTTGGGGGTACACCAGAGAAATCAGACTCTGGAAAGGGGACCAGTAGTCTGGAAAGGGTGAGAGCCACTGTATAGAGGGAACAGGGATCCATTTTTGTAACTGTGCTTCCTTTGCCCTGTCTCTTTTAGCAACAACTGCCCACCTGCTTTGAGTTAAATATCACTAGCTGCATCCTTTGCATTTTTGCAGACATTGGGCCACGTTCAAGGCTAGCACAAGTAGGTGAAAGTCTCCTGGACTCATATCCCTTATATACCAATAGTGAACTGTCCCTGTTGCAGGGGAGGGCAGTTATCCTCTATTATTCAGATTTCATTTTGAAGCCTGATCCTGATCCCAGCGGGAGTTTCTGCTTGACTTCGGGAGACACAGGATTGAACCTTGGCACAGAGTATTCACCAGCCCCTTTATTTCATCCCCTGGAGGTGGCATGCGAAACACACCAGTTCTCACTCATCCACAGGGCTGTGGTTCAGGCTCAGTCCTAGGCTGTGGAGGGTCAGGGCTCTGCTCCACCTGCCCCTCACACAATCCTGCAGCCACCAAGGTCCATCTTGGGGCATCAGGTCATGCAGGGCTCTCTCCCACCACTCAGCGCTGTCCCCAGACAGGCACATTCCATTTACAGCAGCCTGCAATTACCAGCTAGTGTTTTCCCAAGGCTTCCAGCAACCAGTGAACACTGGCAGGAGTCTCAGGCCAGCCCCAGCCCTGGCCTTGTGACGAGCACAGGGTTTGCTCTGCCCAAACCCCTGGGGGGATGGGGAGCATGCAGGCAGAGCTCTGCTTTCTCAGCTTCCTGGCCAGGATACTGGAACACATGCAGGTTTTAGTCCATCAGGAAAGGGCAGGGTGCACACACATACCCAGCTCACAGGCGAGGCAGCTCCAGGCCCAGGAGGGGGAATGCAAGCATCACTCTGTGTAGAGGTGGATATAATATATGCACATGAGAGAAGATCAGTACAATTTACTCTGGGGGGCAGGGGAACCCATCAGGACAGAATGCAGTGTGTGCCTCTAGCTGCCACTCTCTATGCTGTTACCTAGGGCAGCCTCCCTGCCTAGCTGTGCTCCAGGCATTGTCCTGGCCCAGAAGGGCCACTATGATGGGGATACACCTGTTGCTGCTCCTGCATGGTGCTGGAACAGCACCCATCCCCCCCCCACTCCCTCTCTTCACTACTGTTGCTCATTTTATTTGTTGCCCCTGAGCCTCTCCTCTTCCCCCTTGCAGAGGGGACAGGTGGCCCAAGCAGCAGCCGCTCTAGGGAGATGGCAGGAAGGAATGTGGTCATAAGGGTGGAAAATGGCTCTTTGATGCCAGCCTCTCAAAGCCCCGGCACTGAAGTGGCAAATCAAAGGAGAAAGAACAGTAAGGGTCTGGCCACACTGCAATTAAAACCCCATAGCTGGTGCAGGCCAGCTGACACAGACTCCAGGGGCTCCGGCTAAGGGGCTGTTTAACTACGGTGTTGTCCTAGAGCCTGAACGTCTACATCATCCACTGAGGATTGTGGGAGAAGTCCTCTGGCCTTTTGGGTGCGTGGGTGGGGAGAGGGAAATTGTGGGAAGGGATTGGAGGACTAGTGGCACTCACTCAAGCAGCATTAGCCTGCGTCCACATGACACTGTGGGCGTGTTATCAGCTGGGGGGCGGGGGGTTCTCTCAGGCTATGCCAATCCACCCCCGCCCCAGGGCAGCCAAACAAAGTGAAAAGCACTATGCACTGGAGTTAGGGGTTTGTGCTTGATGGGCCCATCTGCACCGCTGTATCCACTGCCTACACCAATGGGAGGGGATTCTCTCATTGGCACAGGAAACCCACCTCCCCCAAGAGATGGTAGCTAGGGCGTGGGAAGCGTGGTCTACACCAGGGGTTAGGTCAGCATAGATCAGTCTTTCAAGGGTTTGGATTTTTCACCCTCCTGTGAGATGTAGCTATACCAAGGTAAAATCCTAGTGTAGACCAGGTCCCAGTAGTGCAAACATTGTCACATTGCTTGCACACATGCCAGTGCTGCTGCAATACAAGCCTATCTCTGCAAGGCACTCCTATGCACAGGGTCTGGCTGCCTTGCCATCTAGGCAAAATGCACCTCTTTGAGCAGGCTGTTCAACAACTGCAGCCTGCAGGCATTAGATTCCCTGGCTAGTGCACTCTGATCTTGGGATTCCTCAAGGAAGCAGAGGTGACTATGCTGAGGGAAGGGGGACACCTGCTCCCCCTCCCTTGGAAGCTGTTTGGCTCTGCTGTAAAATGACCGAAATCCTACAGGGATGGGCACCTAAACATACGGACCATCATAAAAACATCATTAACGATGTCACAGTGCAGCACTGTGGGTAAGTCCCTTCCCCTTGCACTTGGGTCTACTTCGCCAGCGGGAGCTCTACAGAACAGGGATTGTCTCTGCACCGTGCACAGCACAACAGGGCCCTGAGCTTGACTGGGGCCCTCAAGGTGCTATTTTAATAGCAAAGGAATAATGATTAGTAAGCGATGGTTCTGCCACTGACTAGCTGTGTGGCCTTGGGATTCTTTGTACTTTTCCATACTGATTGTATCCCCATCAGTCCAATGACCCTGACGCTGAGGTTTAAAGCCCTCTGAGCTCTGCAATTGACAAGGAGTTCCATAGTTCAGAATGCTCCTGGCTGATTGGGTGAGGCTGTGAATAGGAAGGGGAGGGTGGAATTTCAGCCCCACTGCTACAGGGATCAGCTGTTGGAGAACTGATGGATCTGGAGAATTGATTCCCCTTAGATATTGCCTAGCGGCTTGCCCATGGGGGGGGGGGGGGGTTGGGTTGGGCTGCTCTTCCGACACCACTGCAACATCACACGCGCAAGTGGTTTTTACAGAGGTGCAGCATGCCTGCGCTAGGGTTTGTCCCCAGGACTCCTCTACTGGTGCCAGAACCCTAACAGAGCCCAGGCCTGAGTTTCTATTGCCACTGATGCAATTAATTCTCAGACAGAGCCTAAGCCAGCAAAGCAGAGTGGATTTAAAAAGATATGTATATTTTTTTTGAAAAAAAATACATTGGATTTTTTAATTTAAAATCAGATGTTTGACTTTGTTGCTTACATTATAACACTTTTCTTTTTAAAAATAAACCCATTTAAAAGGAAATCTGATTTTAACCCAAAATACGTGAAGGCAAAAACCTATTGGAGTTTAGTTGTAAATGAGAAACATGCTTTGATAAGAGATGTTTATTTGGCCAAAACGTTTAAAGTTGTTTTGTTTAATAAAAATAAATTGTATTTGCTGTTGTGTGTTTAATTCAATTCCAGTTACCATTCTAATGCAGCTCGGCCCAAATCATGACCCCAAAGCTAATTATGTTGTAAATAAGCAATATATCATTCACCATTTCCTAACATACTAAAAGTGTACAAGTAACAAGAATATGAAAATAGCAAGCTATAGAATTGCTTAAATAAATGTTTAGCGTTATTGTGTACCCTCCTACATATCAAGAAGTTGTACCATATCCAGTGCAAAGACTCTATTTAGTTGTAAATCAACGTTTTAAATGATTACATCAACCAATGAGAACTCATGTTTCTTTAGGAAGTAACTGAAGTGCAAATGGAAAAGTTGATTATAACCAATGAGTTAAATCAAGGCTTTCCACCTGATGATTGAAATCATGATTTAATAGGGTGACCAGACAGCAAATGTGAAAAATTGGGATAGGGGTTCGGCGTAATAGTAAAAGAAAAAAACTGAAGATCGAGACTGTCCCTAGAAAATTGAGACATCTGGTCACACTAGATTTAAATCACTGACTTCAATCACTTTGATTTAAATCAGTCTCCCAGGCAGCAGTGAGAACTGCAGGGGCTCAGCACATGCAGGCCAAGAGCCCAAGTATTCAGCCCTGCTAAATGCATGGTAGAGAGAGATGCAGAATTCCTCCCTTTCTGTTTTCAGCTGAAAGTGGCACCAGAATCTCCCCCAGCAGAACATGCTCCCAGGAGGGAGGAGCAACTTTCCCTGCTGAGAGAGAGGAGACCCCGGCTAGAGAATCCATCAGCATGCCAGCCCTGGTCTTAAGCAGACAGCACCTCTCCACTGCCCCTGCCCTGATGATTTGGATTCTCCTGCTGAGCATTGGGAATGGCAGTGCCTGGAAGCGAGGTGTCCCTCGCCTTCGCCTCTCATACAAAGGTAGGGGAGCCTGCGGCTGATCAGCCCTGCAATCAGAGCCAGGATTTCCCTGGGGTTCATGCCCTGTTCAGAATGATCTAGAAACAGCATCAGTTAGCCAAGCTGATTGGCGGCTAGCGAAGCCAGGGATGGAGAGGGGTGGTGGGGGTGAGATCTGGACTACTGGGTTTGGGTGAGGCCAATATCAGCCCTACAATGGAGCTTCTGGCCACAACTACTGCAGGGCAAGTGAGGCACCAGAACCTGACAGAGGTTGAGCTCAGCTGACTGCAGCACTAGGGTGACCAGACAGCAAGTGTGAAAAATCGGGACGGGGGTGGGGAGTAATAGGATCCTATATAAGAAAAAGACACAAAAATCAGGACTGCTCCCATAAAATCAGGACATCTGGTCACCCTATGCAACATAGCTAGAGAGCTCATAGAATGCCACCACCCCAGGGGGCTGAGGCAATGCTCATCTACCTGCTGCTGTCAGGGATGGGGGTTGGAAAGGGAGTGGCTCAGAGGGGAAGTCTCAGGCTGCCCCTGGGGCAGAGGAGGGTGTCTAAAAATGCTCCATTTCACCCTCAGCATACACTCAGCATACAGTGCTTTATAATGTTCCACGTACTGTGTAATGCACAGGGTCAGGGCCAGCCCTCACCATGGGGAAACATCACGCACTACAGGAGGCCTTGGGCAGCCTCTAGCTACACAGGCCACGCAACAAAACATATTGTTCAGTTGCATGGGGGAAGCGTACGGACTTCAGTGTGAGGGCGGGAACAGAGTCAGCCTGTGGTCACCTGGGAGGAAGCATGTCTAGTGGTTAGAGCAGGGCATTGGGAATCTGGAGAGCTAGCTTCTGCCACTGACTCAGTGCATGGCCTCAGGCGGGTCACGTACTTCAGCTTTGTGAGGCTCAGTCAACCAAGCCCCAATACATGGATGCAGGGAGGCTGTATTCCCTGCTCTCTGTGGTACAGAGCTCTGTGAGGGCTCCCTGCACCCCCGCCCCCAGGACTCTTACAGTGGGCCAGGGAGGAACTGGGGGATCTGCTGGCTACACAGATCCACTGCCCAGCACCCTGCAAGGAGGGAGCAATGGCAGCCCAGAGAGGTGGCAGCAGCAGCAGCCATGGAGCGGAGCTGTTGCTACACTACCTCCTGGGGCAAGGATTCCTACTCAGTGCCCAGCCCGTTTACTCCAGCCATGTGGGGGCGAGCAAGGATTCACCCTTTGTCGTGCCGGAGTTTTCGCTCTCATCACCTCCCCCAAATCTTTTCTGTAGGGGTGAGAGGGGAGTTCACACCACAGCATCAACCCTTGGCCTCTCTGCTGAGGCTGCCAGCGCGGGGACCAGCTAGCAGCAGGTTTGTGAAATGGGCACACATCCACAAGGAACTGGACTGAGACTCTCAGCTTGTCTTACAAAGGGGCACCAGACAGGCATCACGCTGAGTTCCTTTTAGGGACACAGGGATTGCCAGACTGGCTCACACCCGAGATCCATCTAGCCCAGTGAACTGGAGGCCAGCACCAGATAGACGCTTCAGAGAAAGGCGCAAGAAACCACCTTGTCCCTGGTAGTGAGAGCTTGGCTCAAACCATGGGGGTTAATATCACTTCCAGAAGTTTTGCTGTTGTCAGTTATGTTAACTGGCTAGCCTGGTTATCCATATAGACAGTTATTAACTGCCTGGGGCAAGACAAACTGATCGCACATTGTGGGAAAGCTTGGGTCAGTTTTGGATTTCCCACCTTTCCGTTTAATTGACTGTCCCCTTGTTCGTGTGTCATGAGGCAGAACGGAAGTTCCCAGTCTCCCTTCTCTATCCCATTCATGGTTTTATAGCCTTTCATAGACACTTAGGGCTGGAAGGGACCTTGAGAAGTCCTGTGCCGTGGAAGGACCAAGCAAACCTTTATCACATCCCCTCTTATTCATTCTTTCTAAAGGAACAATCCCAATCTTTGCCCTACTCTGAGCCTCCACAAAATCTCCAATTGGGCCACATCTGCCCTGGACCTTATTTCAGCTAGTGACATAAAGATGATGATTTGTCTAATCATTTATACAGCACTCATCACCGGGGTATGTAAGCACCCATCCTAATGGCACGATATTTCGATGCCACGACTACTGACAATGATTTTACGTTCACGTACCACACAGCCTCTTTCAGCAAAAGGATCCTGAAGCATTTTACAGGCTATGTGGAGAGCTCGAAGGCCCAACAATGAAATGCAGTCACCTCTGGTACAGAATGCACTAGCTCATTAACGTCACACAGCAAAACTATACAATTGCTTTTAGGACAGGGGAAGTGAAGACTAATCTGCATAGCTTACTCAGGAGTTGGGATCCAGCCAGGCTGCTGGAATTCAGCATTCCTGCTCTCCAGAAAACCAGCATGGGCTTGTAAGGCAGAGGCCAACTCACCAGCCAATGCCTGCGAAACCTCGCAGCCAGCACAGTCTTTCAGTCCCTTTTCTTCAGGACTTGGCTTCTGCTTTTTCCAAGTAGAACAGTTTAACCTTCGCTCCGCATGTAAATCAGGCCCCTTCCCCCAACCCAGGGTCTCCTGCTGGTGGCTCTGCCAGAGATCCCACACCCCAGGCCTTTTGCCTGGGAATTAAGGCAAGCTGCTCTACTCCCTTCTGCTGGAGATAGCTTTATGAGCTCAGTCCCTCTTTTATACTCCCACAAACCTCACTCTTGAGTCACAATCTTCTCCCTTGTGACCTCTTTCAGCAGGGAAGGTAGGCTGAGCCCCCACCCCCTTAAAGGGCCAGCTCAGTCTGAGACAGGGCTCTTTAATGACAAAGGGTCGGGACGCTCTCTGATTTCAGCCAGCAGCAGTATAGCACATCCTAGCTACGTGCTGGGCCATTGGATCAGCATGGACACAGATGAGCGCCACTTACCGAACTGCCCCATCAGTAACGCCTACCTAGATGGGCTTCCCTGGAGGCCTCCCATCCAAACTCCAGCCAGGCACAAGCCTGCTTAGTTTACACTGGCTGAGGACAGTGGTTCTGCTGCAGGAAGAACTTGAATGATGATAGTGGCATCAGGGCGGACGTCAGGACCATGGGTGGCACATCAGGGCAGGACAGGGACGACACCTGTGACCATATGTCTTCTCACACTCCCAGAGAAGAAAGCCAGTTGCTTGGCTGTCTAACTGAGGTGCAAGGGGGACTTAGACTGAATGCTCTTCAAACACAGAGCTCTGCAAAACTGTCTTCTGGACGCCAAGCCTGTGGTTATCGCCCATTGGCTGTGGTCTAGGGGTGATGCGCTCTCAGTACAGAAATGAGTTCTGGGCAGAGACTGGAACTCAAGCCGGGAGATGCCCTGGGGGTTTGTGGGGAGCCATCAGAACTCAGGCTTGAAACCAAGGACCACAAGGGAGTGGGGGTAGAAATCGGCCCTGGTCAGGGCTGCCTGCACACACTGTCTTCCACGCAGCATCCGGTGAGGAAGCACAGTGATCCAGAGCAGGTCACCGCTGGGCGATTGCCAGCGTCGATAACATGTCTCAGAAACACAATGGCTGGATCTTTCTTTCCTTGGCCAAGCGGGAGCAGAGATTGTTTGGAGGAGAGGACCGAGGAGGGCTTCCTTCTTCAAAGCCAGAGCAGCCCTCGTGCTGTGGGCAGAGCTGGGAGAGGAAGCTCCCAGCCTCAGGCTGGCTTGGGGACAATGCAGACAATGGCAGGAGGTGTGACTCACAGACCACACGTAGCAGGGTCAAGGCCACAACGGCCTGACAAGTTTAGGTTTCAAAAACCCGAGAGGAAAGAAACCTCCCAGACTCCCTCCATCCCAGAGCCCCTTGGGAGCTGGGCTATCGTCAGAACCCTGCATGGGGGAGGGGCGTGGGCTCAGTGGGGGTGGGGAGAAACACAGACAGGCTTTCGGAAAGGAAATGACAGACCTAAGGCAGGGAGAGCAAAGGAAGGATAGTGCACAGGGGAGCACGGCCCAGAACAATACGACTAAGTAGCAATATGACCCCTTACACCATAATAACACAATTGGATGGCTTATAATAGAACACCGGCCTCTCTGAGACAATCCACGCAACTGCTTCTGTGACAGACGTGGGAGGGCCTGAACTAGGGACCTCCAGAGCTGAAAGCATGAGCTGCCTGATCTCTGTGGCTGCATGTAACACCTCGATTCCCACTGATCGTCACAGAGCGGGACCTGTAACACATCACACATGCACATCAATAAGTTACATTACTGGACAGGAAGCACTGCCAGCCTCTTGGTGTTTGGCCTGCGCTGACCGGCATTCACAATGTGAATGCTACTTCAAAGCTGTTTCAGACAGGCCAGTGTTGAAGCCAGCTGAAATCCTGGACTGGGCTGTGTCTTTCTATCCGGGATGGTGTCGTTACTCTGGGCTTACTTTCAGTGATTCACCTTAACACTGCGTGATCTGCTGTTAACTTAGAGGGCTGAACGTTCCAGGTGACTGGATGCTGGCTACAGAGCCTTTGCCTGCAGATTACTGGTTCACAGATTGTTAGGGGCTGGATGTTGTTACCATTGGATGGTTGATTGGTGGTGTAGGCACACAGTGTGTTCATGCGCCTCATTCCTGTTCCCAGCAGGCAGTTATTGTATCACACACTACTAAGTGGCCCCAATGCACTTCTTTCACGCTGGCCATCGCAGCAAAAAGCTTGATTCAAATCCAGACTTTCCCCAGGCTTTTGGGGTGTTCAGCTCAGGGTTTCAGTGCTGGACCGTCTGTGATGGGGAGGAGAGAGAATGCTCTCCAAGAAGAGCAACACTTCAGGCCTGGGAGGCACTTGGATGCCCTCATGGTGAGCACAGTTCATAGAATATCAGGGTTGGAAGGGACCTCAGGAGGTCATTCTAGTCCAATCCCCTGCTCAAAGCAGGACCAATCTCCAACTAAATCATTGCAGCTAGGGCTTTGTCAAGCCTGACCTTAAAAACCTCTAAGGAAAGAGATTCCACCACCTCCCTAGGTAACCCATTCCAGTGCTTCACCACCCTCCTAGTGAAAAAGTTTTTCCTAATATCCAACCTAAACCTCCCCCACTGCAACTTGAGACCATTACTCCTTGTTCTGTCATCTGGTTCCACTGAGAACAGTCTAGATCCATCCTCTTTGGAACCCCCTTTCAGGTAGTTGAAAGCAGCTATCAAATCCTCCCTCATTCTTCTCTTCTGCAGACTAAACAATCCCAGCTCCCTCAGCCTCTCCTCATAAGTCATGTGCTCCAGCCCCCTAATTAGGTTAGTTAGTTCAGGGGAAGGTTGAGCAGAGATGGTCAGCAGGATGCAATGGCTATGGGGGACCTGGCCAGGAAAGTAAATATGCTTGGGAGGGATAATGATGCTTCATCTGCAGATAAGGAGCAGGTACCTGCGCTCTCCCAGTCACCACAGAGTGGGGATCTCCATGCTCCACCCCTTTCCCAGCCCCCTCAGACTTCCTGTTTAACTGATCAGTTCCTTGTCCACGTTTGTTTCATGAGTGGAACGAACTGGGTCAGATTACCACCTACTTCTTCATGAAGGGAATGGGACAAGCCAAGCCACAGGGTGGAAAATCTGAAACTAGAGATCATAGCGATGGACTTAATGCTGCAAGTGTGAGACAATTCATCCTGCCTGGGAGCCAGATTGAATCTTAGCCCCAAAGAACACAGCGAGCCTGAGCAAACCCCACCATCAACCCTGGCTGACCTCTCCCCTGCCCACGGCCTGAGGGAGGTCAGAAGGTGAAGCAGTGCTAATGGGAGCGTCCTGGGCTCTATCGCCCTAAGGACCACACTGCATTACTCTGGTTAATTAAGCAGGGTGGGGGTGTGCATTGGATAAACCTTTGACCTCCCCCCAACCCTCACTCTGATCTGTATCCTCAATGGGCCTGGCCTACATTTTACTCTAGGTGAGCAGGGTCTGAGGAGCAGCCCTGCCTCCAGGGAGACACCCAGCCTTTTCAGAGGCCGGTGAATGCACTGTAGATCCTGCTCAGCTCCCACCTGGGGTCACTCACAGGGCAGTGATCATCAGCTTGGGGGAGGGCAAATCCCCCTCTGGCTCATTCGGACTGTACTCACTTGCCCCATTCCAACAAACATGAGTCCAGATTCCCTACTCAGATTTAAAAAGCTTTGTCCTTGGCCAGGGGGAAAGCACCCAGAGGTCGCCAGGCTGCAGCCAGGTAAACAGCACTGGAGATACAGCTAGCAAGTGATGATGCCAGCCATAAGAACGCCTCCCCCAGCTAGTTATAGGACACTCACAGCAGGAATGCTTAGTGGCAAGGAACTTCCCTGGCTCACTGGATATGAAATGACAGGCCCGGTCATTAGCCAGGCTGGACTGGGCTGAGCCAGGGAACTGATTTGCCATTGAGCTGCTGCCTTGACTGATGCGTTCTCTTCGTACAGAGACTGAGAACCAGCACCTGCCTGCTGCAAATGCTGCAGCTGCTCCTGGCCCTGCTGAGCTGAGCAGATGCCAGTGGAATTTCCAGTTGGCTGCAGCTGCCCCGAAGAAAAAGAGGTCCTGGCTTCCTCTGTCCCCTGGAAATGGGGTGACAGGGAAAGAGAAACAGTCTGCAATCCGATGGCCTGTTTTAGCATAGGCCTCTATGCATCCCATCTCAGGCTCCCGTGCCCCCACATACACGGACCCACACCTGCACAGACACATGCTGGCTTGCTTGCTCCCCAGCTGCATTTCTGGTGCAATCTGCTCAGCCACAGAGAGGCAAGTTCATCCCGTCTTCGTGGATTTCAAGGTCCTGCACAGATTCTCCCAGACCTAGGACTCACATCTCACCTCCTATGCATCCCCAGCCCTGTCACTTAGCCAGTAACGCCTGCGTGATCTACTCTCTTCTTTCCTTCTTCCACTCCTGTTTTCCGACCAGGGCCAGCTCTAGGCACCAGCAAACCAAGCACCTGCTTGGGGCAGCACATTTTCAGGGGCAGCATTCTGGCCTTTTTTTTGTTGTTTTTTTTTGCTTCCGGCAGCAAAAGCCTAGAGCTGGCCCTGGCAGCAGCAGTGCGTCATGCGCAGGGGGTGCCCTGGGGCCACCGTGAGGGAGCACCTTGTGGCTGGGCCAGGCAGGCTCCAAACAGGGGATGCTTGGGCTGGGGTCTGCCCTGTGGGGCACAAGGAGCCGCCTGCAAATGCCGCAGGGCGGCTGCCTCCCCCAGCGCCACAGCCAGGGCTGGGCAAAGCAGCCTGAGCCACCCAGGACTGCAGCAGGGCAGCCAGAAGCAGCAGCAGCAGCGGGGCATTGGTGGGGGAGAACCCAGGGCTGGGGTCGAGGGCAGCCAACATTTTTTTTGCTTGGGGAGGCAAAAAACCTAGAGCCGGCCCTGTTTCCGACCTTCCTCCAAGCCCCCTCAGCATGTAATGACCTCCCAGTGCAGCTGGCCAGCATGCTCACCTCAGTCAGATCCCTCCAAGAGACACAGGAAAGTGATTGGTTAAGGGTTTCAAATGCTCTAAGGCGACTCTTCCCTCTGGGCCTCCCATCACTTCTTGTCCAGCTGCATCAGTCTTCTACTGAGTAACCTCTCCGGGGCAGTGGCCGCTTTGCCTTTTGGGTTTTGTACAGCATGTGGTCAGCACTTAATCAGAGCAAAACTCCATGCATGTCTGTGGAGTGACGGGGGGTGGATTTGGCTGTGTCCCAGACTGATACATGTCTCATTAATGCCCACACAGCCCCCTGTCTGGGCTCAGGCTAGTTTGGGTCATGTTTCAGGGACGATTAGCCAAGGTGGAAGATTTTCCCCCCAAGCATCCCTGGAACTCATCCAGGAAGGGGAAGCCAGACACCTGAGGTTCAGAGGTGTCCCCACAGGTGAAGATGAGGTGGTTATAGGCAAGAGAGAGAGTACGGCCAGATGGCCTCAATTCCTGCTGTTAGCCAATGGGGCTGTTACAGCAATGGGACAGCAAGCTGGGTTCCAGTCCAGCTCATGCCCAGGGCACTCAGTTGCTGCTGCGGTCCAGCACCTTGGCTCTCGCGTGCAGACAGAAGCGGGGGAAGAGGAGGTTGTGTGGCTGCCCAGTCCTGCCCCCTCGCCCGAGGGCACTCACCTTGCTGGCACTTCTTCCAGTGCAGCACCAAGTCCGCTTTCCTTTGTCTGCTCCTGAGCAAGGGGTGGGGCGGCAGGAGGGGTGGGAGGTGGAAGAGTGCTCATACCAAGGGCTTTGTGCTGGCTCCTCTGCTTCGTAGCCGACGTTGCTCCCAGGAATCTTGCCAGGGGCTCGGTCAGCAAATGACTTCTCCAAAAACTACTTTCTGAGCTGGGCTAATCCAGGACTCAAACTCCACTACTGTTTTAAGGGGGAGGGGAAGAGCTGCCAGATCCCCACTGGCTCAGCAGTCTGAAGGCACGTCTGCTGAGGGATGCTGAGGCTGAGGAATGGTGCAGGATGGACCAAGGAGCAGCAGGGGGAGGTTTGGACTGTAAGCTCCTTGGGGCAGGGACTGGCTGACTCTGTCCTCTGTGCAGAGCTAAGCATGTGGTCAGCCCTTAGCAAATAAAGGAGAAGACAGGCTGGGGCAAAGTCCTGCCAGTGCACAGAGAGGCTGGGGAATAGGGATACTCTCCCTAGAGAAGCGGTGACAGCCCCATCCATTGGGATGTTAGCAGTAGAGCAGAACCTACAAAGTATCGGAACATGGCCCTGCAGACGGACTCCACAGTGCAATGGCGCCAGAAGATCATGTCCTGGGGCCTTGCCACCTCCAGTTTCTGTGATGCTCTCCCCTGCCTGCACCAAGGGCCCTCTGGCATCTCCCACCAGCTGACCGGGGCCAGGGTTGAGGAACACTGTGGTTCCCCAGGAGAGAGAGGGAGATGGATTTAGAAGCTGTCGAGATTCTGCTTGACCCAGGAGGTGGGGCCCAGCTCAGCGAGGGAATCAAGTCCTGCAACACCACAAATGATCGCCCCATAAATCAAGCAGCAGCCACCAGTTTAACACAGCCTTTAATTTCAAGGCTACGTTCACCAGGGAAATGACTGAGAGCCTTTATATAGAAACTCCACTGAGCCTGTGCTCAGGGATCCCTCCACTAGAAATACAAGCTGGACCCATCCTGCATTCTCAGCCTGCACTGCCTGGGCAACGGACTGCAGAGAATCGAGGATTTGCTGCAGTGGTTAAAATTCTTCCAGGCTCCATGGCGCCATTGAACTGCAAGGTCAGTGACACTCGAAGCTGAGCTGCCATGACCCTGGATGGACCCAACTATAGCAGCTGCTTGTCTTCTGTGGGCCAGCCGGCTGTCCTGACTCATGGGACACTCCGCTCTCTGGGAGAGAACACCAGGGCAGGACTGCCAGAGGCCACACCAGTTACTGGCCAGAGGTGGGCTGGGCCATCTTGCCCTGGTGTCGGGGAAAAGGCAGCTATATCCTGTGGGCTGGGGTAATGCTCACTATCCCCTGGGGAAGTGCAGTCCTTCCGCAGGGCGCAAGGGGATAGCGTTCACGGTAGCAAGGACTCTTCCGGGGTCAGGTAAAGAGGACTTTCCCGAGGAGCGTGAGGGACCAGGTGGGATAGTGCTCGCTATCTCTGGGCGGGGGGGATGTGGTCAGGGCTCCCTCCTGTCTATGGGGGTGACAGATCCCTCTTCCTCCTCTGCTCTGCAGAACTGCTGACATCCAACAGCTCCCACCTGTTGCTGCGTTCAGGGGACGGGCTGGCCTTCCAGTCCTTCCTGGTAGATGAGACCAGGGCGTGGCTGATGGTGGGAGCCAAAAACCACATCTTCCTGCTGCACCTGGACAGGCCAAATGAGGAGCCTCAGAAGGTCAGTGCCAGGGTGGGCATGGAAACGCAGTCCCGAGGCAGCCCGGCTTTCCCCTGTCCAGCAGCCTGGGGAGTCAGGAGCACAGCTCTGTGTGCCAGAAGGGGCACTGGTATTGCAAAGCCAGAGACCAAAGGCTTATTATACACTACCATTGGGAGGGGAGGCATTGGACCCCAGAGCACGCAAGCTGTAGCACACACTGCAGCCCTTGGGGTGGCATTCGCTCATTCGCATTGCCTCATGGAGCGGCACCACTGACTGGTTGGGCTGTGATTGCATGTACTGACACACACCTGCCCATGCTTCGTACCCCTATCAGGGAAGCAGGATGGAGCATGGAGCGCTCTTGGGGAGCAGCTCCAGCCCCCTTTGTGCTGCCCAACTGATGCAGGACCACAGAGGAGGAGAGAGGAGGCTGGAGTAACAGGCCCTGACCGGTGCTTTCTCTTGCAGGTTTTCTGGCCAGCCCACAAGGAGCAGGTGGAGCGCTGCCAGCTCGCTGGGAAGAACGCAGAGGTAAAGCAGGATCCCAACATCCTTGTTAAAAGCTCAGTGAGCCATGGCCCAGGTAGGAATCTGCCTGACCCACATGAGTCCAGCCTGCCGAGAGCAGTAGCCTCATTGAGCTGTAGCCAGTGGGAGCTTAGGCTGCCGGCATGGCTCCCTTCGACCCCATGTATCCTTTAATGATGGGGACAGTAAGCGTACAGCTTTGGTCAGGGGCCACCAGGCCACTGGCCTTGTCCCGATCACCCATCTTCTGGGGATCAGCAAACCTATGAGGAAGTGCACAACAAATGGCGCCAGGGCGTTCCCATACCCTTGGGAGGGGACATGCTGGAGATCAATGTTAGAAGAGGTGAGGGGGCTCCAGGGGCAGGATCTGGAGCACAAAGGCCTGGGGCAATGGTGCTGGCGTTTGAAGGAACCTTTTTTCCCTGAGCAGACAGAATGTGCCAATTTCATCCGGCTTCTCCAGCCATTCAACAGAAGCCACGTGTTTGTCTGTGGGACTGGCTCCTACCAGCCCATCTGCGCCTTTGTCCAGCTCGGAGCCAGGACACAGGTGAGAGAGACCCTGGAGGGTGAATTTGCCTGTGCCAAGGGCAGTGAGAAGACCCCCAGATGTGCCCTCACCCCCACTGGGCTCCATGATGAATCCCTGGGTACCCACTCTCTCCTCTCTGGTGGGGCATGAGGAGTCACAGGGGAGAGGCGCACAGTCTCCTAGGTGGTGCAGGAGGGACACCAGAGCATGCCCGTGCCAAGCTCTGCACCTAGTGCAAGGAACCTGGTAGCACGTCTTGCGCAGGTAGCATGAAGGACCTCAGGATGGGGGGAGTGTGAGGGGGCCTAGGAGAGGGTGCTCACTCCCCTTTCTCCCCCAGCAGCAGGAGGGAGGCATGCCCATTCCTGCAGTGGGACCCTGGGGCACACGCACCCCTCACAAGGGTCAGTCCTTTCCTGAGATCAGCTGCTCCCAGGCCAACAGCAGCTGAGCGACCCAGTCTCTCACCAGACGAGCTGAACCTGGCCAGCTTGGGTTGGTGCCCCGCAGCGTCCCTGCCTGGTCACACTTCCAAGACCTTCCCTGTATTGTGAGCTCTTAGGGACCAGGGACCATGTCTGCTTCTGCCTCCAGCACTATGAGCACATCCATCTGATGCATACTAAGTGCTGCTAACTTGGCAGCAGCCGGCAGAGCAGGCCCAACGTGGCTCAGACCCCAACATATGGGCATGTGGGTCTGACACAATGTGGACTTTGAAGTCCGGTGGGGCTGCCCCAAAATTGCTCAGATCAGTTCATTCCCAGCCTCTGCCTGGGCCAAAAATCTCCCCTTTAATCCCTGCAGGAGCCAGGGGGCTCCCCTATACAGCTGGTGGCCAACTCCGTGGAATCTGGGAGAGGCAAGTGTCCATTCAGTCCCCACGAACCTTTCACTGGGCTACTCATAGGTAAGAGGAAGGGGGGGCTAGGACGAGGGACCTAGATACTGTGGTGATGGCGCATTAGAAATGAAGTAGAGTTAGACAATCAGCTCCATTCCCTGCCAGTGATTCCTAACCCACATCCCTCATTCAGCTGCAGTTTCTGCCAGAGGGGAACCTGCAAGCTCCCTTTCATGGGGGAGCTCAGCCGGACGCCCAGGCAGGTGTGACAGGCCAAGGTAGGAGGTTAGCTCTGACAGGGACTAGGCAAGGAGTGACTGGCTGCACAGCATCATCACTGCTGAGCTTACCTGGGCTCCTTACCTGGCACGGCTGATCTAGGGCTGGAACTACAGAGCTGCCCAAGCTTGTGACTAGCTGGATCTACGAGTGGGAGGCCCATCTGTCCGACAGCAGCTGAAGGCTGCCAATCTTGGTTTGGGAGGGTGATAGAGGCACTAGATTGTGCAGGAGACTGTGGGTATGGCTACACTCAAAACTTCAAAGCGCTGCCACGGGAGCGCTGCCGCGGCAGCGCTTTGAAATGTGAGTGTAGTCGCAGCGCCAGCGCTGGGAGAGAGCTCTCCCAGTGCTGCACGTACTCCACATCCTCATGGGGATTAACTTGCAGCACTGGGAGCTGTGCTCCCGGCGCTGGGGCACTGTTTACACTGAGGCTTTACAGCTCTGTATCTTGCAGCGCTCAGGGGGGTGTTTTTTTCACATCCCTGAGCGAGAAAGTTGCAGCGCTGTAAAGCTCCAGTGTAGCCATGGCCTGTAATAAGACCTTCTCCTGGCCCAGGGTGGCAGGTAAGGAAATTGGCATTTCTTGCCGAGCGATGAAGGGAATTGGTTTCATCTGCCCTGTATTTAGTTATTGCTAAGCTGTTGGTTCTTGTTCGGTGTTCATTCTTGTTTTAATGCCAGAGAATTTCTAGCCCTCATTGTGTGGAGTGGAGTTTCGGGAGGGACCACACTCTGCCAGCCAGCCCAAGATGCTGCCCCTGGCGCCATGGCCACCCACACTAGCTTGCTCAGAGCTGTCACATGTACATCTCCCCACGTTGGGAATTACACCTTCAACCACAGTGTAATTACACTCTCAGAGCTCCTCAATATCCCTCCCAGCAACTGCCTTGCACAGTCTGCCTTCAATTCGCAAAACATTCGCAGGGAAAGGCATCAGATCTGCAGCAAACTTGGCCACCTCTGAGACCCGCACCTGAACAGGGAACACACACTCTGCCTGGAGCTAGTTACACAGAACGAGGGCTGTGATTCTAGTTTGTATTCAAGGCTCCACAAGGAAATCTGCCGTTACCATGTCGTGGTCAGCGCATGGCTCCTCGGGCAAGGCTGACCCATGGCACAGTGCCCCATAACCTTGCTGTGCCTCCTTCCCCAGGGGTGGGACTGACGGAGGAACTGGCTGTCTAGGTCAAAGCACCCGCCGGCACTGCTAACCAGGGCCGGCTCTAGGCACCAGCAAACCAAGCATGTGCTTGGGGCGGCACATTTTCAGGGGCAGCATTCCAGCCACGTGGTTGTTGGGTTTTTGGGGGTTTCTTTGCTACTGGCAGCAAAAGCTTAGAGTCGGCCCTGGCAGCAGCAGCGCGTTGTGCGTGGGGGGTGCCCCGGGGCCACTGTAGTTCGTGCCGTGGGGGAGCAGCACCCGCATCTTGTGGCTGGGCCGGGCAGGATCTGAGCGGGGACACTCAGGCTGGGGGCCGCTCCGCTGGGACAAGAAGCCACCTGCAGGTGCCACAGGCCAGCCGCCCTTCAGCGCCACAGCTGGGGCTGGGCGAAGCGGCCCGAGCCACCCAGGGACTGCGGCAGGGCGGCCAGAAGCAGCAGTGGGGCCATAGAGGGTGGAGTGCTGCTTTGCGGGGCTCACGTCCCACTCTCCGGGGCTCCACTCCCTCTGCGGGCTACCCTGCCCTGGCTCCTCAGCCCCCTACCGGGGCAGTCCCCTAGCTCTGCCCTCCTGGGTCCCGGCCGGACCTGGAGGCGAGAGCCCTGGCTGGAGGGACCCTGGGCTGAAGCGCAGCCCGGGAGCCTCGCTGCTTACCCTGATCCTGCCAGTGCCAGACTGGCTGGAGGTGAGGGTGGAGCAGGCAGAGTCAGCACTGGTGGGGGGGGAGACCAGGGCTGGGGCGGCAGGGGATGTGTGGAGGGGGAGGGCACTGGTGTGCGGGGGGAGAGCCCAGAGCTGGGGAGCAGCCAAAATTTTGTTTGCTTGGGCGGGCAAAAACCCTAGAGCCGGCAATCTGCTAACATATGCTTCTCTCTGAGCTCAGATGGGGAGCTGTATTCAGGCACCTCCAGCGACTTCATGGGCAGCAGCGCCGCCTTCTTCCGGACCCGAATTCACAAGGCTTCCCAGAACTACATCCGGACAGAACAGAACCAAGATCACTGGCTAAACGGTACAACAGGGGGCTGAGAGATAGCCTGGGGCTGGGGGGCAGTCCTACCCAGCAATGTAACGGACTTAGCACTGCTGGGGAAGAGAGTGAGCAGCAGGAAGAGATGCAGGCACCATGTTTCTTCTGCTGCTGCTGCTGGGGAGCAGGGACTTGATTTTCTCTCCCTGCTGCTTTAAGAGGCCCAGACCTCCTAATGTCACTAGGGCACAGGCCTCTGTTCAAGCACTTCAAACTACCCTACTGCTGCTGTGTCGTCCCCCCACCCCCCTCCGGGCACCCCCGCCAGTCTCAGCCCTCAGGAGCTGCAGGGAGAAAGGACAAGAAGCACCTCCAAATGACAGAGGAAAGACCCGGGTAGAACCAGACAACTCCATGCCCAGGCCCAGGAGCTCCAGCTGCCTTTGGGCCAAAGCCCCAGACTCACTGCAGGGCGCAAGCTCCCTTTAGTGCCCAGATTCACTCTGACATTCTTCAGATCTCCGGTCCCTGAAGATGGAAGGTGCTGCTGAAACCCAGCCCCGGGTGAGATCAGCTTGTGTAACCCACTGCTCTGCTGGTGTGTGAGCGGGCCCCTCTATGCCCTGTCCATGGAGGGGGCAAGTCAGCTGCAGGGCCAGCTAGGGAGCCTTAGCTCAGGTGGGAGCCCGGTTTCTCAGCCATCACATCTCCATTGTTCCGGGGAAGTTTTGCGAGATTATCAAAAACCCACAGAGCACTTTGCATCAAACCTCGTGCCACAAATGATGACACAAGATGTCAGGCAGAAAACAGAGACAGTCTGAGTGGGTAGTGCTGAATGCCAGGCCCACTGGTGAGATCCTGACAGCATTGCTTGGTTTGAGCAATACCCTCGCTCTGCATGGCGGCTTGCTGAAATCCAGGGCACTCCGCTCAGAGTAAGCAATGACTCCACCTTCATAAGGATCTTATCACAAGACAGCAAAACTGAATAGGCCAGGAAGCTAACAGTATTCCCACTCCCCTCTTGTTTGCTGGGGTGCTCCTCGGTTCCAGCATCTCCTTTCACTTTAGTAAAGCTTAGATGCGTCTGGATCAGAACTCCAGCTCCAAAGCCCAGCAGGGAATTTCAGAGCCAGGTGCCGTTGAGACCAAACTTTGCAGCTGGCTTGTCACTCCATGATTCACCTGCAGAGCCCAACAGCTCTCTGCCTCGATGAAGTCTGGACTCAAAACTTGCTTCGTGGAAGCAATGGAGATGCAGGAACCAAAGGGTAGAGTTCGCCGATCATGGCTCCATGATCATAATGGAAGCTCTGTACTTGAAAGCATGGAATCAGAGCCTCATTTCATGACTCAGGCAAAGCGTGAGCTCCGTGGGGCAGTGACTATTCCTGGGTCCCAATCCTGACTGCAGCCCCTGGCTGCAGGTATTATTTAAAGCCGGAACAGAGCCAAGTCTGTCAGAGGAAAAGGGGACATGGCCAAACGGTATCAGTCAACCTGCCGACATGGTGCCATTGGCTGCCGGACTTTCCCTTTTCGCAGAGCCCGTGTTCATCGGTGCCTACGTGATTCCTGACACCCACAACGCCCATGACGACAAGGTGTACGTCTTCCTCCGAGAGACAGCCCTGGAAGCTGGCCAATGGGAGAGGCGGCACATCCACGCCCGGGTGGCACGTGTCTGCAAGGTCAGCTACCCCAGGGTTAGGGCATGGCTGCGGAGAGCCACCAAGTGGCTGGGGGAGGGGCTGGCACTATGACATGGCACTGTCCTACTGAGAAACAAGGGCGTGTTTCTCTCTCCTTTCCCTCTGTTGTGGCAGGGTCCCTTGGGCTTAGTGCTGGCCTTTGGGGAGAGGGATGGGAGGCAGCATGATGGAGTGGTTAGAGAAGGGATTAGGAGTAAGGAGACCTGGGTTTTGCTGCCTACTCTGCTACTGATTGGGCAAGTTGTGTCCCCTGCCTTGCTTTGTGAAGCTGAGACGCTGGGCTGGAGAGAGTGGGGTAATCGCCCATCCCGCCCTCCCTGAGCTGTGGGCTTGTCAAGGTTAACAATCCTGGAGAGGGCAGTGTAATGATGCTGGTTCCGGCGGGACCCAACTGAGAGTATTAATTCAGGACAAATTGCTTAAAACAGGGCAGTTACAACCCAAGGCTGGGGTTTTTCCTCCTCTAAGGCAAACCAAACCAGCCAGACAAAGTGGATTTTGGTGTCACCCCACTGGCAAATGACAAGTCACACAAGCAATTCCCTTAGACACTCCAGTTTTCCAGTATCACCACCAGTGCCACTCCTTATGGGGACAAATGGTTATGAAAACCAATATCCCAGTAAAAGAAAAAAGGTTCTCTCGATCCCAAAGAATCAAGCCCCAGACCCAGATCAATATACAAATCAGATCTTACCCACAAATCACATTGTTGCCAATCCTGTAGAATCTAAAATCTAAAGGTTTATTCACAAAAGGAAAAAGAGATAGATGAGAGCTAGAGCTGGTTAAATGGAATCAATTACATACAGTGATGGCAAAGTCTTGGTTCAGGTTTGTAGCAGAGATAGAATACACTGCAAGTTCAAATCAAGTCTCTGGAGTACATCCCCTGCTGGGATGGGTCATTCAGTCCTTTGTGTAGAGCTTCCGTTTGTAGCAAAGTCCCTCCAGAGGTAAGAAGCAGGACTGAAGATGAGGTATCAGCCTTTTATAGTTTTTTCCAGGCGTAAGAACACCTCTTTGTTCTTACTGTGGAAAATTACAGCAAAATGGAGTCTGGAGTCACATGGGAAAGTCCCTGCATACTTTGCTGTGTTACAAGGCATATCTGTCTTCTCTCAATGGGTCAATTGTGTAGCTGATGGTCCTTAATGGGCCATCAAGCAGGCTAGGCAGAGCTAACACCAACTTGTTTGGGTGTCACCCAGAAGCACAGCGTAATTTTGAAATACAAGCAGTATAGAGTCAATACTGATAACTTTAAATACAAAAATGATATATGCATATAGATAGCATAACCATAACCAGCAAACCATAACCTTGTCTTAGACACCTCATTTGACCCCCTTTATACAATATTTGGTGCCACTACAGGACCTTGGTTGCAACCCTGCTCTATACAGTCCCAGTTCAAGTCAATAACGTGACAGGTGGTGGCTTGGGGCAGGGAGGGGGCATGGGGGGTAAACACTGGAGGGAGCGGGGGGCATCACAAGCATCCTCTGAGCGGTGGGTTTGTGGCTGGCAGAATGACGTCGGTGGGAAACGCAGCCTGATCAATCGCTGGACCACGTTCCTCAAGGCCCGGCTGGTCTGCTCCATCCCAGGCCCCCAGGCCAGTGAGACGCACTTTGACCAGCTCGGTGAGTGGGGCGCGTGGGCCCTCCTAGGGCTGCCATTCTTCAGGCCCACAGCTGGGTTGCCTGGGCTGGGCTCGTCCCGGAGGCGACCCCCTGAGCCGTAGCAAGGACTCTGAGCGCCTTGCATCACCACAGCAGCCCTGGCTGCCAACTGAAGGGTGCCAGCTGCTGCCCATTCCTTCGCCAGAGCGAGTGGGGCACAGTCACTGCAGTGGGAGAGGGGAGAGGGGAGAGGGGAAAGGTCCCCTGATGAAAGCCCCTCACTCCATTCCCTGGGCCCAGAGCTGGGTCCTTGAGAGCGTGTGCTCAGGACTTCTCACTCGCTGTCGTTGCAGAGGACGTCTTCCTCCTCCGCACCCGGGACCCACAGAGCCCTCTCGTCTTCGGCCTTTTCACAGTCTCCAGGTCAGTGTGAGTGGGTGGGCTGGGGAGGAGAAGAGGGAAGAGCAGAGCAGAGGGAGCAGCAGGGGAAGAGGCTCTCGCACAAACGTCATGAGACCAGTGGCTGGACAGCATGGAGGCAGTTACTAATCAAGTGCTGGGGCGGGGCAGGGGAGAAGAGGGACACAAGGTCCCTGTGGGAGGATGCATGAAGCCCATGGCAAAAACAGATCCCATTGCAGAGCCTCGTAGCCAATCCCACTCCCCTGGGACCGTGCCAGCCCCTCCCTGCCTGCCCCCATTAGCTAATGCTGGTCTCCCAAGGATTGCAGGGCGGGGACTCTTGGGTCAGTGATAAATGGACGCCAGCCTCTCTCGTGCAAGCAGCAGCTCTCTAGTCCTAGGCTGGGTGGTTCAGCACCAGCTGTACCAATTAGTGCTGGTGGAGGCTCTCTCAGCAGCTTCAGAGTGCTGCTGGTGGCAGCTGGCAGGGAACGAAGGGAAGCTCAGGCATTGGGCCCTACTGAAGCCACAGAAAGGGGCTGCCCGGTCTGAGCCCTGAGTTGGTTAAACCACAGCAGAGTTGCACACAGACCAGGCCTTTCACACTGGCTCCCATGGCAGCCACGTCAGAGTCTGATGTTCAGGCCGGTCTGTCTCCTCTTCGGCAGTGGGATCTTCAGCGGCTCTGCCGTGTGTGTCTACTCCATGGCTGACATGAGAGCTGCTTTCAGTGGGCCCTTTGCACACAAGGAAGGAGCTGACTACCGCTGGGTGGAGTACAAGGGCCGGATCCCCTATCCCCGCCCAGGGACGGTGAGTGTGGGACATAGGGAGGGGTGAGGGGCGGGACTGAGAGGCCGGTGACTGCAGGGGATGGGATTGGGTCACTCTGTGCTTTAAACTCCCCCCTCTGTTTCCATCTCTTCCCCCAGTGCCCCAGTGAAACATACGACCCTCTTCTCCACTCCACCAAGGACTTCCCTGATGACCTGATAAGCTTCATGCGCAACCACCAGCTGATGTGGAGCCCCGTGTATCCCCTTGGCCAGAAGCCCATCCTGGTGAGGGCCAATGTGCCCTATCGGCTCCGGCAGCTGCTGGTGGACCGGGTGGAGACAGAGTCTGGGCACTACGATGTTCTCTTCCTTGGAACAGGTAGAGGCTCTGGGATCTTTACCACCAGCTCCGCATGTACCTTTGCCCCCTCCTGCTAGACTGCCACTGGTGAGAGCGTGTCCCCCCCCCTCCTGGCACCAGCGAAAGCCCCCCACTCTGCCCACACAACAGCCTGACCCACTGAGCTGTATTAGCACCCAGAAGGGTCCTGTCCTCTTGCTGCACCAGTCTGTGCAACTCTCAGAGTGAGCAGCCAGCATACCTCAGCCATGCTCTGGGGACTACAGCTCCCTGTCCTGTGGTGCCAGGGGCTGTATAGATGAACACAACTGTCCCTGCCCCAGAGAGCTAGCCGTGCACTGCAGCCAGCAGGTCAATCACACAGGTAACCAGAAGTCAGACCCTTCAGCTTCAAAAGCACAGGGGCCACCCCAGAGTAGGTCAACTATCATATCTAGCAGAGAATCCTATGGCACCTTATAGACTAACAGATGTTTTGGAGCATGAGCTTTCGTGGGTGAATACCCACTTCGTCAGATGCATGTAGTGGAAATTTCCAGGGGCAGGTATATATATCTGCTAGCAAGCAAGCTAGAGATAACGAGGTTAGTTCAATCAGGGAGGATGAGGCCCTGTTCTAGCAGTTGAGGTGTGGATGGACTCAGCCTATCCCACGGGATTTGTATCCCATCCACTCCATAAAAACACCGCAACTTCTGGCACAAATTGAACAAACAACACGACTCAGCCAAGACCCCAAATAACAACTACAGAAACCAGTTTCTCCCTCTTGGTTTTCACACCTCAACTGCTAGAACAGGGCCTCATCCTCCCTGATTGACTAACATCATTATCTCTAGCTGTGCTTGCTAGCATATTATATACCTGCCCTGGACAATTTCCACACTACAGTGCATCTGACAGAAGTGGGTATTCACCCACGAAAGCTCATGCTCCAAAACGTCTGCTAGTCTATAAGGTGCCACAGGATTCTCTGCTGCTTTTACAGATCCAGACTAACACGGCTACCCCTCTGATACTTATCATATCTAGAGCAGCCACTAGAGGGCATCACTCACTCTCCCCTCCATCCTCATTGAGGCCTGACCTTGAGCTCCCTAGGGGGCTAAGGGGGAGTTTGCAGACTTTCAGGGCTAGCAAATACTGCAGGTGCTTGCTCCATGCACCGTCAGCGGCCCCCAGGAGTGGGATCTGCCAGCAAGCTGCAGACAATCACGATTCAGCCTCTTGCTAAGAAGAGAACCGGGTAAAGGCCAGGTCTTGGTGCAGTCTGGATTCTGTCCCTCTTGCTACACTTAGCAGGTCTCTGACTCTGTCTCCTGGCACTGATGGTTCTGAGGAGATGGGCCAATGAGGAGGAGGGATGAAAGGGCAGGCGGCTAGCAGAACCCAGGGCTGGTCTCAGCAGGTCAGTTTTGGCTTGCTCAGAAGTCAAGTCTGATCTCTCCTGCTGAATCCCAGAGGAGAGGACAAAGTACACATGCTAGCTTGGAACAAGTCCCCCCTGCCTGGGGAGGACACTGAATAATTATCCTTCCCTGAGCTAGTAATGATCTCTCCAGCTGGGGAGGTGAGGAAAGAAGCTCTGTAGCAGCTGCCCTCCATAACTGATCACTGTAGCGCCTCCCCCTCGAGAAGTGCTCGAGGGGGCTCTTGCTGGGTCTAGTGCAATTGTGATGGCTCCCTGTTGCTTCCCCAGATGAAGGCAAAGTGCTGAAGGTGGGGCTCACCGGTGGGAGAGGCCAGGACAGCAAGGAGATCAGCCTGGAGGAAATCAGTGTTTCTAAGGTACCCATCCCACCCCCTTTGGGTTCTTTGCTGGCTCCTGGCAGAACTGATTCAACTAGAGGCATCAGCTGCAGGACATAGGATGCTTGTGAGTGGCCATTGAAAGTTGTTGCAACAGTGCAGCTTCCTCTTCCGCTGGGGTCTGCACTGCGGGAGTGTTAGGTGGGGCCAGCAGCCTCTGCCAGCCTGTCTGCTGTGGCCGAGAGCTGCTCCTCCCTCAGGGCCAGACAGGCCCATGCTCTTTCATGTCCCAGCCCTCAGCTGCAGCAGCCATGGACAGAGCTTATGCAGGGGTGGCAGGTTTGTATAATTTTTGGTGCTGTCCAGAACCAGGCCAAGTCCTGTCCCCTCTGTTCCCCTCCCCCCTAACACACACCTGCCTATGGCTCTGGGAGGGAGTTTGGGGTGGGGAGGGGGGTGGGGAGGGGGCTGGAGTGCAGGCAGGGCGTGGGCTCTGGAATGGAGTTTGGGTGCTGCTTCTGGGCTGGGGCAGGGGATTGGGGTGCAGGATGTGGGCTTTGGAATGGAGTTTGGGTGCTGGGTGCAGGCTCTGGGCTGGGGCAGGGGCTTGGGGTGCAGGCTCAGAATTTGACTACAGGATGGGTGCAGGCTCTGGGATGGGATGAGGAGGGGGTGCAGGAGAGGTTTTGGGGTGCTAGGTGCAGGAGGGGATTTGGGTGCTGAGTGCGGGCTCTGGGAGGGAGTTTGGGTGCTGGGTGCAGGCTCTAGGCTAGGACAGTGGGTTGTGGTGCATGAGGGGATGTTGGGGTCCTGAGCATTGGTGGAGCCAGGCCCCTCGGGCCCTGAATTTGCTGGAGCCTGGGCACTACGGGCCTACACAACTCGCCACCTCTGAGCTCATGCAATGGCACGCCACAGCCAGCCCAGGTTGTGGGTTGACCGTGTCCTGCAGGCTGCAGCCCGGCCTCTCCACCTGGAGACTCAGCACCTCAGTGCTGTAGTCTCAGAGGGCCTCACCCTCAGTCAGCGGAAGGGGCAGTGCTGTTACCCCCATTGCACAGACAGGAAACTGAGACACAGAGTAGCTTCAGTGAGTTGCCCAAGGTCACACAGAGCCTGTGTCAGAGCCTGGCGCTGGATCCTGACCTCTTGTCCATTTCCTGCTGGAATTTAACCCATTCAAGCACAGGACCAATCCTAGAATGGCAGGGGCCTAGGGTATGTCAGGCTGGACGTGCACTGGCAAAGAAGGGCAAGCGGGGGGGATCCAGCAGTGGACCAGCTGGGGCTGCCATGGCTGAACTCAGCTGGGAAGTTGGGCAAAGATCTACCCAAGCTTCAGTGCGGTCCTTTCTCCTCTAGGTGCCATCTCCCATCCTGGACATGCAGTTCTCACCAAAGCGGGTAAGGCCTCATTAAGGACCATTCGCAAAGCCCTGTACAGGGTCCAGTCACACCATGCAAGACAAGGATGCGACTCCTGGGCTCTCCGCCCAGGAGCCACATGTGGGATCTCCCACTCCAGGGCACCAGGTGCTAGGCATGGTGCTGCCTGGCTTCAGCTGTCAGGGTCAGGCCCCCCATTGCATGGCACCAGGTGCGATGCATCCCAGTTCCAGCTGGGTCAGGCCCCCCATTGCATGGTGCCAGGAGTGACATTGCCCAAGTCCGTGTCAAAGTGCCCCAATTTGAGTCAGGTGCCCACTCCTTGCACTAGTCTCTGAAGAGCTAGAACAGGTGGTTCCTTTACTAGCTAGGAGCTGAGGTGTGGGTCCAGCCCTGCTCCCAGGCTCCTGTGTGCCACTCTTCCGTGGAAGGGGAGCCGGGGGTGCTGACAGCCATTCTGGTTCCACGAGCAGCAGGAGCTGTTTGTGAGCAGCACCCATGGGCTGGTCCAGCTCTCCCTGTACCGCTGCAAGCTCTACGGCAAGGACTGCGCTGACTGCTGCCTGGCCAGAGACCCCTACTGCACCTGGGATGGCAAGGGCTGCAGCCCCTACCGGCTGACTGAGAAGAGGTGAGCCCAGCCCTGCTTCCTTTACACAGTGTCCACCGTTCCTGGCCGTTTGTATGGAGGTGGGAAGGGGGAATTCAGGGCTGGTTACACACCCTGCAGTTCAGTGCCTCTCCCCAGCAGCCATGGACACTACCCTCTGGACCAAACATTGCATTGGCTTCTCCCAATCAACCCAAGTCAACAATACAGAACTGCAGCAGCCCTTGTCTGGGGCCTTACAAACACCCACCTGCCAATTGCCCTCCATCCAGCCCTGCAGCCCCTGCTATTCCAGCCCTGAGCCCCCACAGCCCTGCCAATGCCCTCCAGCCTGACCTGCAGCCCCTGTTATTCCAGCCCTGAACCCCCACAGGCCTGCCAATGCCCCTCCAGCCTACCCTGCAGCCCCTGCTATTCCAGCCCTGAGCCCCCACAGCCCTGCCAATGCCCCTTATCCAGCCCTGCAGCCCCTGCTATTCCAGCCCTGCGCCCTCCCCCTACACCTGCCAATGCCCCTCCAGCCAGCCTGAGCCCCCCACAGCCCCATCAATACATTTCTATTTGACCCATGCCCTGCAGCAGGCACCTGGCTCACTTGAGTGTTGTCTCATTCCCCTCCCCACAGGCGAGCAGGCTGCCAGGATGCGCTGAAGGCCGACCCGGTCAGTCAGTGCCAGGACACCACAGCAGGTGAGAGTCAGCCACTGTGGCACCCCTCTCCCAGCAGCTGCATGCAGCCTAGCCTGGGCTGTTTTCTTCAGCCACGGAGGAGGGAGCAGATAGGGATGAGTCAGAAACCCCGGTCAGCCTCAGGTGCCTCTAGCAAGACTGGCCATGGGTGGGGCAATCTCGTCCCGTGATGGAGACATTGCACCAATGCCACATTGTGGTGCAGCTGTATGCTGTACCACTGCATCACACAGTGGGCTGAGCACTGGGGTGCTGATAGCCCCGGGAAGGGCCGCCCCCCCACAATGCTGGCAGCAATGTACAGGAGCAGCTATCCCCAGCAGACACACAGCAGCGCCACCCCCAGGCTTGTACAGTCACCTTGGACAACACGCTTCCCCAGGAAGTGTTGCTTGGAAAACTGAACCCAGCTCAGTTGTAGGGCACAATGTGCGAGCAGATCTAGTGACAGGTGGCCATTGACATGGGGCTGGGTAATTAACCAGCCAACAGTGAGCAGAGCAGAGGACCTTGGGATGGCCAGCTCCATTTCCATAGATGCTGTCCCCCTTCCAGTCACTCCCCAGCGCACTGTCAGCCTGACACTCTGTTAAGCGTGCTAGGCCGGGAAAGCCGGTATTTACACGGCTCTGCCCACAGCGTGCCCTCTGCCTGTGCTCTGAGCACTGCCAGCTGCGTGTGTGCAAAGACGAGGTACAGCTAGTCACTTCACACAGACCCAGGCCCCTTTTCATGCAGCAAAAGGTGGTTGTATCATTGCCAATTACAATTCTGCCCTCCTGCCCGATGGGCTAGAGCACTTTGCACACGCATGGCGCTCTAGCCAGAGATGGCCCAGCGGGAATGTGGAACTCTCTCACAAAGTGTGCGGGGCTACTGGAGCAGATGGGGCAGGGCTGCTCCAGGGGATCAGAGCAGCAAATGTTGTGGGGCTGGTTTAGAGAGGCTCGGGAAGAGGGGGTGCTGGTTCAGGGTGTGGAGAGACTTGATGCAGCAGCGCTCTGCTCTCCCCCTTGCAGAGGTCATTGCAGCTGAGGAGAAACTGGTATTTGGGGTGGAGAACAACTCTACCTTCCTCGAGTGCCTGGCAAGCTCTCCCCAGACAGCCATTCGGTGGCTCATGCAGCGCAGCAGAGAGGCAGCCCTGGATGAGGTACTTGGGGAAGGGAAAAGCTAACTCATGGGGAGTGGTATGGCCAGACTCCCACGCTCTGCCCCGGCAGGGCATGGCGGGGAAGAGACACTGCCCAGGTCTCTCTGCTCCTCCCCTGTCCCTCAGAGGGGGTAGGATGGGGGGGACGCTGCCCAGGCTGGAGCCTAGCCCATTGCACAAGCAGCTCAGCTGGCACAGGCAACGCCACCATCCCCGATTGACGAGCAGAGCACGTTGCAAGCTGCAGCCCTGGCTCCATGGCAACAGCCCATGGGTAGCATCTCAGGGCGCTCTGCTTTTGTCCCCTCCCTGTGTCTGCCCCAGGTGAAGACCGGTGACCGCTTCTCTATCCTGGAGCAAGGACTCCTGATCCGCCAGCTGGCTAGAGACGATGCTGGTGTCTATCAGTGCCAGGCAGTGGAGCATTCCTTCTCCCGCCCCCTCACACACTACAGCCTTCGTGTTATTGGCCACGAGGCCATGGGGGCCAAACAGAGTAAGGGTGCCGAGGAGGGAGGCAGCCACCTGAGCGCCATGCCCATGCAGCTCCAGTACAAGGGCTACCCGCGGAACCTGGGGGCACCGGGCACCAGCCTGGACGAGTACTGCAATGTGCTCCGGCACCAGGACAGGCAGCGGCAAAAAGCCTGGAACCCGAAGTGGCAGCAGCATTCCTTGGAGAGCAAGAAAGGCCGAGTGCGGAGGCATCCTGACCCCCTGAAGCCAGCCAGAGCTGGGCTGAGACTAGTCTGATCTCTGCACATAGCCCCCTGGGGCGAGGGGTGCCACTGACCCAGTCTCCATTAGCCAGCCAAGTCTCCAGAGCCCTTCTGAATGCACAGCCCTGCACACAGGTGCCAGCTCAGCCGCTGCCAAATTCTGCCTGCTGAGAGGCCCAAGGATTTGCCATGTACTACCTCAGCCGACACTGCCCTTTGCCATCTCCTGGAGCCTGGGGAGGGCCAGCGGACAGTACAGATGCACTCAGACACCCCCAGACCCAGGGGCTGCTAAGTCCAGGAGGTGCTAGAACAGGGACTTTGCAGCCATGGCCTGGAGCAAACAGTCTGGTTATTAGGCAGGCTGAGACAGACTGATGTGATGCGAGGACTTTAAACTATTTACATACCATGAAATATTTATTTTCTGCATTTTTCTTGTCATTCTTATTACGCCTCTTATTATTAATGATAAATACTGGAAATTAAATAGAATGGAAACCCATGTTTCTTACCAGCCTCCCTTGTTATGGGGAATTGATACCCGGCCTCAGTAATACACTTCTCCCTCTGCCCTGGGTGGAGTACAGAGCCCCCAGCTCCTTCAGGTAAGCATTGCAAGTCAGTTAGGGGCATGACACATGAGCTAGTGGATAGGGCACAGGTTTGAGGAGGGAGGAGTTTGGAGTTCTGGTCCCAGCACTGCTACGGACTTGGTGTGGGGCAAAATGGGAACCACCATAATTACCTCCCTCACTGCAATGTTTAACTAGTTATATTTTCCCCCTTACCAGCCATCTGGTCTTGTCGAAGAAACCCGCTGCAGTGCTGCACTGTTCTTGTGAGACCGAGGCAGCTGGAATGAATCTCACTGCAGAATGGTACCAGTGCTGGGAACTCCAAAGGCAGATGTCAGTCTTGGGCACCACAGAGGCATAGCATTAATCAGGGAGGGGGCCCACGCAGGGATCCTCCAACCCCGGAGAAAACCAAATGACATACATGTGGGGACATTCATCCCCTTGTGTCCGACAGGCCAATTACCGTGATGGAAGCAGCGACAGATGTCCTGAGGCCATGACAAAAAAGGCCATTATACCCTGCATGCAGGCTCAAGGCTGTCTCTTGCTGGCAAAAGGATATTAAACCTGCAGCATGGTATAAAAGTGGGAACAGGCTATAACTGGCCCAGGGGGAGGACAGTTTTCTGGTATCGTGGGCTGGGACATTAATAGACGCAGCTTTGTTGGCCAGCCTTGGAGCCTACCTGAACTAATCTGTGCCTTAAGACCTTTCGGAGCTCCCTCAAGGACAGAAGGGACAATAGTTACCCCCTTCCACTCCTCTTTTCTGAGGCAGAACTTTAGGACCTTGTGAACATCCCCCACATGGAGTTAGCAGAGTTGAGGCTTGGGCCGGAAGACACGCAGGGAATTACACTGGTTGGTGTGACAGGCAGAGCTGAGTTGACTGTCAGAATGAGATTGGAGTCTGAACCCTCAAGGAAACATGGAGAAATGTTCCTTAATGGAAAGGGCCTGGAGTTTGCAAACTGGGCGGGGGAAGGACAGAACTCGGTGATAAGAAGGTAGAGGACCATGTGACATGTCTGCCTTATGGGGAAAAGGGCTCGGAGGGCCCACGCCAGAACAGCTAATTTAGGCCCAGTCCCTTCTTGAAACCTGAGAAGAGGAAACTCAAGGTAGTTGGGGACAGGGGTGCAGAACAGGTCTATGCTGGAGTCCCCTCCCTGCAGCTTCGCTTTCATGCTGGGAGCAAGTACATAAGAGCACAACTCATTCACAGTAACAAAGGGAATAAATCCCTTGCAGTAAATATTCTGCCCTCTTGTACAAAATAGTGGAGTCTTAATACCAAAAGTTCTCACTGCAGCCCGAAGATATTAAACATTTGCTGAAAAGAGGCATGATTCTGTTGGGCTAGTTCTCAAACTGTGCACAATCACATTTTCACATATCACTGATCAAAAGTGAAATTTACCACAACCCCAATTCAGCAAAGCACATGCTTAAAGTCCCGTTGAATTCAATGGGAGTTAAGCACATGCCTATGTGTGTTGCTGAATCAGAGGCCTGACATCCTAAATGCACCAGGCTTTCTCTCTCTAACTCCAGAGCAATTGAACTCACTGAACCTCTTCCCAGCTCCCTGGCTCCATCAGCACACACATGAAATAACTTGTGAACATGCAAATCCAAACCAAAGTCATTTCAGACAATAGTCACTGGTGGGTTTTTTAATTTTGAAGTTTATTTTACCAAAAAAAGAGAGAGAGAGAGAGCGCCAAGCAGCAGTTATACCAACTTACAATTTATTGATTTTTTAAAAAATGACATGAAACACAAGTAAAAATAAATACATCATATAAACAACAAATTGTTCAAAGTCTCTGTTCTGGGAGATCAGTGAGCACACCCCGTTAGACAGAGAGAAGAGGGAAGCACATGATCATGTGTGCAGCTGGCCAACCGACTCACCCTGCTACAGTAACTCCTCCTGCTCACAAAAGACAGGCCACAAGCTAAGGCGGTATTAAAAACAGAAAAAACAAAATAAAAAACAAACATTATCAATGGATTCGCTCATGCTCCCCTATACAAGCAAATCTACCGGAGAGTTTCTGACTGCAAGCTGGATGGCTAACAATACAGGATCCAAGACACAGTGCAGCTTTGGGCAGCTGTTAGTGGTATTGTTTCAGTACAGGAGGAATAGGGTGGAGCATATGAGGATTTCTTCTATTTCCTCCACCCTACACAGTTGATCACCCCCCACTTACAACATCCTCTCTCTTTGCAGATGGCCTTCTTTTCCTATTCAGCTTGCAAGGAGCCATTCCCAGTGTATCCTAGTTGGTCTAAATTCCCCCCACCCTCCTTCCCCCTCAAATTTTGGCTACCTGATCTCACTTGAGAGAGCAGAGAAGCACATTCATTGTGAATGGAGTTGCCATATTTTGCCCCTTTCCGTTTGCAGAATGTCCACAGACCATGATTTTCTCTAATTTAGCAATTATTTGAAGTTATTAGCCAACAGTTATCTGCTTACTGGTGCAAATGCCCATGAAAACCAACCTGAATTTGCTTGCCTGAAGTATTCAAATGTGCAAGGTGAAAGGACGCTCTCCCATCAGTATTTGTACTAGTGAAATTCAAATCGCATGATTGTTCCCGGAGAGCAAAACACAAAGTGAATTCTTTCATTCCCAGCAAAGCTTGAGAGAAGCTCATTTGGCAGTTTTTGGAACTGATTATGAGATGCTCCATCCTGCAGAACTGCGTGAACATACACTGCCCAAGACTGGACTGAGATTAGGTACATCCTAGAAAACTCACAGAAACGTCACAGTTATGAGGTCACCTCTTCCCCTAATTCTGTCTTAGTATCTTGTAGCAGTACAGTGCGGAATTTGCCCTGATATCCCTGCTGCTCCAGAAATTGCCATCTAAACAGTTCGGCCTAAGTAAGTAAAATCTACTCATTATAGTTAGACAGTGACTGAAAGGGGCAGCCAAAGTGCAACCCAAGGATTCCACAAGTCCCCAAGGCTTCTGTGCTCTGCCCAGGAATCTTCCTTAGTGTCCAAGTGCTTATCAGAGAACCCCTGTTCCTACTCTCAGTGTTATCTGCAGCACAAATATGAACTTTAGTCAGTCCATTTGGAGTCAGAAAATTAGCAGAGACAGCCCCATCACACGGGTCAGGAAAGCAAAGAGAGGACCTATGTGTCAGCTAGAGAAGAGAGGAGTCTGGAAAGGAGAGATCAGAGAAAGAGGGAAGACTGAGGGCTGTGGAAGAGGAGCGAGGAGACTAGGGTCTAGTCTACACCTAAAACTTAGGTACACCTGGCTACATCGCTCAGGACTGCGAACAATTTCACACCATAGTTAGGTCGACCTAACCCCCAGTCAAGACACAGGTAGGTCAATGGAAGGATTCTTTTATCCATCTAGCTTCTCCCTCTCGGAGAGGTGCAATACCTACGGCGATGGAAAAACTCTGCCATCCACGGAGGAAGAGCCTATACTAGGGCGTTACAGCAGCACAGCCACAGTGCGCAACTGTGCCACTGTAGTGGCTGTAATGTAGACATACCCTAGGTAAGAAAGTGTTGTGGAATAGGATTCAGAGAGGTCTTCATTGTCAATACTACCTCTGAATGTCCAAGATATTCTTGAAGATTAAAGCAGCATCAGATAAAGGACTTTCTGACCTTCTATGCAAAAGTCATTAAACAATTCTGATTCCTGGCCTCTGCCATTAAATACTTCTGATTCCATGGTCTCAGTCTGCATTCCCTGCACTTCATGTACTCAGAAGCACAGCCAGTCCTCTGGCACTAGTAGCTGCACCTTCCTGGAAGATGTTGCACACCCAGTGGATCTCAGTGGTCAGCATCTGGGAGATGGGGGCTTTATCAGCACTAACAGAAAACTAAAGCAGAGGAAATCACCTTCATAACCCTTCCTTCACTCCAGGTGATGAGATCATCTCTCCCAAAGGTTGTGATGCTCCAAATCAATGGGGTTTCATCTTTAAACCACTAGCTAGCTTTTGGGAGAGGACACATGGAAACTGGGAGGGTTTGTGGGGGAGGAGGTAGTCTGGATTGAGCATTTGTCAGGAGCAGGAGAGAGAGAGGGACCCACCCACCAAGTGCTGGCTGGGGTACAGGATGGGGGTTCGACCCAGGCACTTGTGGAGCTAATTAGTCTCCAGTAGTTTATGGAGGATGTGCACTCTAAGCACTGAATGTACTACGAACAGATAGGAGGAGATAGAAGTTTGCCAGGGACAGAGAAAGATCTCTGTTTACAAGAGTCAGTTTAATGCAGGAATCTGCACAATGCAAAGAGCGTTAGTTCTCCTAGCTTTCTTGACTGAATACAAAAATCAGTGTTCAAAACAAGCACATTTTTAAACCTACTTGCTTGCAGGAAGTAAATATTCCATGTGAAACAACACTGTCATCCAGCAGCTGTGGAAGTAAATTACAGGGGTCCATTTCCTATGGCTATGAGAGGATCCATCAGTCTCCAGCTCCTAAGGCTACAGGGCTTGGTTAAATTAATCCCATGTGCACCTATTCCTGTGAGCAGAAACATTCCCATATTCCACCCATCAAAGTGAAGGTGTGCCAGAGGCCTGCCCAACTCAGTGCCTGCCAAAGTGCCCTCCAGAGGCCTCTGGTGCTTTCCTCGTGAGGCAATGAGCAAAGTCCCTGTGAAAGCTACTGCAATTACAGGTACATCATCCAGAACCATACATTAACCTACTGTTTAGAGTCAAATCTTTATGCCTCATCTGAGCAGAGAAAAGACACACAACATGCCCCCATTACAAAGAACTAGCAGGATCATTCAGATTAAACTGCTACCCTGGCTCAAACAACAAAGGAACCATAATCCATGCCAAAGGACTCTGGTTAAAAGGTCTCCTCTAACCCTAAATCAACAATTGCCTTCTACAAGTACTGTTTAGATTTCCCGCAGGTCTGAATCCTCGCTACTCTTGACAAGAAACCCCTTGCCTAGGTCCACTTCCCAAATCCACTGGAGTTTTTGAGAGCCTTACAAAGATACACCAGACAGCTGTAATACAATCAGCATCACAGTATTTTGCACAAGATGGATACATAAACTGCAAAGGGCATGACTCACAGATGCAGCCCTGTCAAGTCTTTGGAGAAACTCACATGGACACCATCAGTTAGTTTGCTTTGTTATTGGGAGGTAAGAGGGGAGAGGGAGTGAGTTTGTTTATTTCCACGGTGCATCCAAAGACAAGCTGTTCAGAAGTTTGCTCAGAACCCCTCGGTTTTCAACTCCTAGGATACGTTAAAGAAGAAAGCACTATTTCAATGTTTGTTTTTTAAAATAATTTGCATAGCTAAACTGTAGATCTAAGGCTTCTATGAATGGTGTGGTTATTTCTGACAGACAAGTTCCATTAAAACAGAGAACGACAGAGAGAAAGCCCCATAACGTCCTACTTTTGTCATGGTATACACAAACACACACACTACACCACCTTCCCTCAATAAAGCAGTTCCCCGTTCTTCACGGCTACCTTACACAATATGCCAGAATGCCTTGTCCCTCCCTCCTGAGCTGGTCTGAGTAGATCTCAATAACCATGCTGAAGCATCAGCCCTGGAGGTCTGCTGATAGCAGGTTTGTGGCAACAGTTGCATTGGTCCAATGGCATGGACCACTTTCCAAGGACATTCACAGTCTCTCTCGTTCCCTGAAGTGGTGACATTTAGGTCCAGATCCTCAAAGGTATTTAAGATTCTAAATTCCATTGAAGTCAATGGAATTTAGGAGCCTACATCCCTTCAAGGATCTGGATCTTTAAGCAGGCATTGAGTTTCCAAGATTACTTAGCAATTATCAGTGCATGTGCACGCACACAGCGGACAGGATGGCAGGCCATCCAGCTCAGGTGCCCAAACTCATGTAAATGTGGCATTTCAATGCCAAGAGCATGATTTGAATGCAGACCCCGAGAGGTAAACAGTCTGTGCTAGAGGCATCCTCTCGCTTTTTACTCTCATGTGACACCTCTCCAGTTGGGAAGGGCTGAAGCCCAGCAACAGCGCTCCACATGTCAGCCAGGAGGTCTGTTAAACCAACAGGAGCTCAAGCCTGCTGCCATGAGATCCCCAAGCCCACCTGTCATGAGCCAAGAGAACCAATCTCTGAGAGAGATAAGGATTCACTTTAATTTCTCAGCCGCCCAGCAAACTCTGTGTCAGAGTGATCCCAACCCGAAGACCAAAGGTTTCTCATTATCCCTTGCACTGTATGGACAGACACTGTAACAACTACCCCGTGCTACTGTCACATGCTCCCCTAAAGGGGTGTATATGGCACAGGCAATGCCACATTATTGTAACAGAACCAAACAAGAGAGCTGGCTACTGGGGAACGTTTACAGTTGGTCCTGCTTTCAGATTATGCTTTGGTCAAATGGTCATTATGTCTCATCTCCCGCATATGGACAATCCAACTATCAGCTACTGCATTATGGAGGCCAGCAGGTTTGTTTTTCTTTTAAACAAAATTAATAAAACGTAGAAAGAAACTCCCCAAACAAATAAATATTTGCCTTCATGAAATAAATTAATGTAGAGATTCTGCAGAGGGGGCAGTCGCTCCGGTCACAGAGTCAATGGAGACGGGCGTTGAGTCCACAATGGTATCCCTTTTCAACCTGTCCTGCTGGCTGGGGTTGATAGGAGTCGAACTGGTCCACCTGCTCCCCCTGAGGCCCCTTCCTGGAGTCTGAGGGCATACTCCTCAATAGCCTGGTGAGGAGGCCACCACTGGAAGAGATGGAGGAACTGGGCAAGTCCCCAAGATTCCCCTCAAACCGCTGCAAGATTTAAAGGATTCCTAACCCAACCCAAGCTCAAGAACAAGCGCCAAAACTACAGGATCAACCTACTAGAGTCACTGCCTTCAGAGGGCTTCATAGAGAAGGCCCCCTGAAGGAGCAGACTGGAGAGTCATGTCACAGCTCAGCATTCCCCCCACTCCCTATCTCATCCTCCAGGAAGGGCCTGGCACAAGCTGTCAGATTATTGTGTTTTGAATTCTTAAGAGGATGAAAGACAAATCAGTTTTCACATTTACCCCCAACCCATCCCTTGCCCTCCCCTCTTACACACACAACATATAGCCTGCTCCTCCCCAACCCCAATTAAAAATGCTTTTCATCGAGACCCTCTCCTGGGGCACACCCCCAGCCCATGCCTCCTTGAGCGAGAAAAGTTCACAGATAAGGCAGTTCGCGAGAGAGGGAGCTCTTCCACACACAGAGATCAACCCAGTGTCTCCAGGTCTGAGAAGGGGCACCGAATCGCAATGTCAAGGCTCCCTTTCAGACACCACGGACAGACACACGGACAATGCAGGAGAGGAAGCAAGGGAGGCACTCCAATGGTTTGCATTGCTGCCCCTACTCTTGCCAGTCCGTTCAGGTTTTGTTCTCCCCACCCTCCCTCCCCAGTACAATGCAGATCCTTGACATCTAAAAACGTCTCCTCCTCCAGCCCTGCTGCCATAGCTCAGATGGGAAATCCTGACTCCAGAGAGGTCCTGAAACTTTTGCCTCCTGGCTAAGCTGAGATCTAACAGGAACTGGGCCCATTATTTCCCTGTGATCTCTATTACATCGTCGTCTTTGTCCTCGTCATCACTGGAGCTGCATCCCACCTCTGAGGCCTCCTGGGATTCAAACTGAGGCACCTGGGACCGCAGGAGGCCCCCAGCCGGGTAGCCCGAATGAGGGGACATGTAGCCAGGGTAGGCAGACGCCATGCTCCTGGGAAGGCTGCTAGGCAAAACTGGGGCTGGGAAAGGAGCAAACATCCTGGGCTCAGGCAGGAGTGACTGCGTGAAGGGAAGCGAGTAGCTGGGCAGCATCCCCGTCATAGAGGGGTTTAGCATGAACGAGGGGACGCTGGCGGTGGCTGAGGTAGCAGCAGAGGAGCTGGCGGTGCCGGCTGTCAGCAGAGGGTCAGTAGTCACAGGGAACACCAGCTGAGGATCTGGTAGTAAATTGGGCAGCTGGTAGTAGGATGAGCCAGTCCCCATGTACAAGGAGTTTCCTGCTTGGGGGGCAAATGGGTGAGTTAGGTTGTGGTTTAAAGAAACAGGGGGCATGGTGAACCCACCAGAGACTGGGTACCCGTGTTCATACGACTGAACAGACGTTGGCAGGTGGCGCTTTTTCTGCTGCCGATGGGCTGGTTCCTCCAGGACAGAGGGCGAGGTCGACTTGCGCTTGTTGCCCCGTAAGTCCAGCACTGAGTGACCATCGACACGTTGGCTGGTGGCTGGCAGGACTGAAGAAACTGACGGAGCCAAGCAATGGAGGCCCAATCGCTGCTCAGCTCCCCGGGCTGCTAAGGTGGCCGCATTGTCTGTCCGGGCAGGATGTCCGTGCACAGTGTTAGTGCTGGGGGAGTTGTGGCGAGACTCCCGGGCAGCGGCTGCCTCGGCATATTGCTGCAGCTCGCTGATGATCTCTGGGCTGTCGGGGGAAATGGGCCGAGTGAGCTCCTCTGTGTTAGGGAGCTTGGGCGACGAGGCACTGTGTCTGCCATTGCTTGTGGATTCCAGAGACAGACCATGAGAGCCTGGAGGCGACAAGGAGATGGAGTAGGTGAAACAGAGAAACATTCGGGCGCTGGGAAAAGGGAGGAGAGGGGGGGACTGAATAGACTCAGCGTGGGATGCGGGGAGGGGGCTGCCATGGAATCAGCCAGGGAGGAGACAAAATGTGGAATTTAAGGAAGTGAGAAGAAAGGAAGCTCTTGGGCAGGGATGTAAAGCAAGTCCCCTAAATACAGCCCTGGGGAAGACAGTGTGGTGAAACACCCCCCACAGAAACTCAATGGAGGAGAGCACTCAGGGCGTGATTCCCGTGTAAGGAAATTCAGCCCCTACCTGAGGCAGCTGTTCGACGGTCTTCACTGCCCTTCGGCTTCCCAGTGGTCCGGATAGCAAAAATCCGCCCATCGCTGGTGCGGATGTACGTCCCTGAAACAGACAGGGAGGAAGCAACGGGTCAGACACAGGAACAGCTCCATGCCCAGCTGCTGGCTGCCTGCCTCAGGGAAAGGCTGCAGAACTGGCAGGCAGGCAGAGAAAAGGGCAGCAGAGAGGACACACCAGCCCCTAATCCCCAAACACTCGATCTCTCACTCCATGTCATGAGTACTGCCATGGGGCAATGCTGGTGTCATAGTGCTGTGCCAGTGTCAGAGGCCTACAGGTCCATTACAGACAGGCCAGAGACACCCAATCTGTGGCCAGGTGAGGGCGGTGCTGGCAACACGCCGGGGCCTGCAGCCCGCACGCCATTTACCTAAAACAGAGCAGACTGTAAAACCAGGATGCAGCAGCTCCCAGGCCTGCACCTTGTCTAGCAACAAGGGCAGCCACGGATTGTGTTCTTGAACACTCTCAGTGCTGGAGTCCCCCTGCGTTCAGGTGCACACTGGTTCTCTCCTTTAGAGCCTGTCTTCAGTCTGTTCCTGAAAAATCCCTCCCTCTGCTTCCCTCTGCCCCAGGGTTACACACACACACACGTGGCTCTCCGCTGAATCACTGCAGGACCCGAATCCCCTTCCCGTGCTCCCTTTTCTCCCCTAGGAGAGTCAAACACATTTTCAGGTCATCATCTCTGCCAGCAGCAATGACTCTGGTTCCACTTTCCCTTATGCACTGATGTCAGTGTATTTCAATGGCACTCAGCTAGGCTCTGTTCAAATAACTGAAACATACGGTCCCTGTCCCGAGGGCCCCAACCGATCAGCTCTCCAGTGTCATGGCACTGAGAACAGGCCAAGCCCTGCCCCATCTCTGAGGGTACGTCTACACTGCACGATTATTTCGAATTAGCTTAAACCGATATTACAAAACAGATCTAATAAAATCGGTTTAGCGCGTCCACAGTGGGATCCCGAAAATCGATTGTTTGCGTCCATGGTCCAAAGCTACCATCGATTTCAGAAGCGGTGCACTGTGGGTAGCTGTTCCTCAGCTATCCATAGTTCCCACTTCCGTGTTGAGAGCACAGTGCCTGATGGGGCAGAAAACACTGCCCCGGGTGGTGCTGGTACAGCCTCACCCCCCTTTGTGAAGGCAGCAGAAACCCTTTGGCGCCTTTTTCGCGCGAGTGCATGAGCAAACGCCATAGCACAGTAATCTTTCCCTTTTTTTTTCACGTGGTGGTGGGGGGAAATAAACTGAGGAGCTGTTCCCTGAACCACGCCAGACACTGTGTTTGAACCTACAGACATTGGGAGCTCAGCCAAGAATGCAAATAATTTTCAGAGACTGCTGTGGACTGTGGGATAGCTGGAGTCCTCAGTACCCCTCCCTCCCTTCATGAGCGTCCATTTGAGTCTCTGGCTTCCCGTTACGCTTGTCACACAGCGCTGTGTATCCTGGAGTTTTTATTCAAATGCTTTGGCATTCGTGTTCTGTAACGAGCTGCATACAACAATTGTCTCCCCATACAGCGATCAGACCTAGTATTCTCCCGTACGGTCTATGCTGTGGAGCTCTTTTTCGATTTCAAACTGCATTGCCAGCCGTGCTGATCAGAGCTCCACGCTGGGCAAGCAGGAAATGTAATTCAAAATTCGCGGGCTTTTCCTGTTTACCTGCCCGCTGCATCCGAGTTCAGATTGCTGTCCAGAGCGGTCAGTGCTGCACTCTGGGATGCCACCCGGGCACATAACGTCGATTTCCGTCCACATGAACCCTAATCCGAGTTATCACTATCGAATTTAGCGCTACTCCTCTCGTTGGGAAGAGTTCCGAAATCGATTTAAGGAGCCGTTTAACTCGATATTAATGACGACGTCGTGTGAACGGATACAGCGTTAAATCGGCATATCGGCCATTAAACCGATTTAAAGTCGCAGTGTAGACCTGGCCTGAGAAACGATGCCTGGCCAGCTGCTCCACCGTTATTGGGAGAAGGCTTGTGGAAAGAGCTAGAGCTTGCAATACTCTCAAAAGGTGACAAGACAGACTCCACTGGAAGGAAGAATGCGCTGCCACATCTCCTTACAGTCTGACCTGGGACTCTCTTAGTTGCAACTTCTCCGCTGGTTGCAACGGTCTAGTAGGTCAAGAGCTCTTCATCCCCAAAACATGATAGGAGACTGTGTGTCAACATAATGAGAGGGGCAACCCTGGAGCTTGAAATTGCTTCCATCCTCTTCAGAAGGGAAGGATGGCAGACCATTCCCCCTTTGGGTCACTGGCGGGAAATTCCAGTATCAGTGGCCTGGCCCCCTTCATCTCCCCATCATGGTTAAACCCATAACTAAGGCCTCTGTTTTTTCTGACTCTTCAAGCTTTGAAGAAGCCTGTTTAGTAAATGCATCTTGCCAGCAGAGCACTGGAAACAGGAATCTGGGGGGATTATAGTGTATCAGGGCCAGGAGATTAGCAGTTACTTCTTCCTCAAGACAGGGATTTACCTTTAGTCCCCCGAATTATGTGGATGCTCTCACCAGCACTGATTCTCGCCTGCACATCGGTGGATGTGTTTGTGCCTGGAATCACAATATCTGGTGGAGAAAGCCAGCATTTGAGAAGTTACATTATGGGCTGAAGAAGTGTGAGAGAGATCCAGGGCTAAATTCCCTCACCACCCAGCTAGCTTCCTCAATAAATTCTGCTACAAATGAGATCAGGCTTTAATTATGAGTAACACAGAAGGCATAGGAGGCAGAAATGGAATCCCTTGGGACTGAGAGCCCAAGAAGGAGTGGGGCTCAGGGGAAATGAAAGGCAAGTTGCCCCAGTACACAAGCCCCATCAATTAGAACATAGAAAATAGGACTGGGCAGAGCACTGGAAGGGGTACCACAGTACAGCATGCCTGGCTTTTGAAATATGTTTGGCCTGCAAACTGCAAAGGGATCAGGGGGCCCCAATCAGTACTTTGGGGCAGATTCACTGCCCTGTTTTACGCCCTTTGCACACCTGTGGTGCAAAACCTGCTGCTGGGGATTCTGCAGGTATGGGGGAATCCATAACAGGCAGAGCTGGCATAGCTGGCTTCTATGCCTCCCTCCCTGGTAGGCAAAGGTTAGAGAGGGGTAGGGAAAGGGATGGGCTGGAGCCCACTGCACTCTGGCTGTCCCCAGCTGGTGTATGGTCCCTAGCCACTGTTGCCAGTTGGTGCAAGATAGCACTGCTCTAACCTATGCTGGGGCCAGGACAGAGAATCAGAGTCAGGCACTAAAACAGCCCGAGTAACTCTCTCCCCTCCGTTCCTTGCCATGAGGCAGGGGAGGGGTTGAGCAGCTGCAGTAGAGAAGGGACAGCTCCCAGCCAAGCTGCTGCAGGGGAAGCAGCACTCTTCTTGCCTCCGGTCTGCACTAATGGATCTGATTCCAGCACTTCTGTTTAAAAACCACGGCACATGCTTCAAGGGACACATTTCAGTTCATAATCAAACACTTTTCTTCTTGACACAACCCCCCTCAAGGGCTTAGCTGGCTCCTTAGGCCACAGATGAGACACCATGGCTGTCTGGGACACTGTTCCATCCCCAAGGGATGGACTGCCTGTCTTCCATCTCTGGATCCCAGGACTTTGTCTCAACCAGCTGTGTTCCCAGGGGTCGCGGTTCCAAAGAAATGACTGACCTGTTGTGGTGACAATCTTCTGAACAAGGACACCAGCTCGCTGCAGATAGTTGATGGGGAAGTTGACAGCAGGGTTGGAACCAGATGCCGAACTCACGCCACCCAACGGGACATGCCGAGGCATCATAGGAATGGGGGTGGATTGAACAGGGCGGACGCTTGCCACTGGCTTGTCCTCACCCTTGAAGACTGGTCGCCTAATGGGAAGAGAGAAAAGAAAAGTATCAAACTGAGTTATGTTCTTTTGGAGGGAGAGTCCCAATTGTATTTGGTTCCACCATTCTCAGCCTTCACATGGGGAATCGTGAGGCTCTGAACAGAGGAAACTGATCCTGGAGGCAGAAACACCCAAAATGCAAAGCCCTGAAACTCTCTGGCTCTGCTCCCAGTTCTGGAGAGAGGCAGTAGGAATCTCACTGCTCCAGGATCGCTGAGAGAGAATGAAATCGCTACATGGCAGGGAGTTTGATCTCTGAGTTAAAGCACAGGACTGGCAGTCAGGACTCCCAGCCTCTATTCCTGACTGTCACTGACCTTGGGCAAGTCACTTCACCTCAGTGTCCCCATCTGTAAACGGGGGGGCTTTCTTACTGACGGCAGAGACATGCAGAGTGAAGGCAGATGATGGACACAGTGACTCTGGATATTAGCCAGAAAGGTTGGGGGGTGGGAGGGAGAGGCAGGTCTTGACACTTTCACTACCTGTCTGGGCATAGTACCATACTGAGAGATGCAGAATCCATTCTCTCAGCAACTGCCATTGCAATCAGTGACACCCCCTTCCCACCCCACTGAGAAAGGCTGCATGTGCCCCCAAGTCTGCAAAGGGAGCCTTCCTCCCTAGTCAGCTGTTTTCCCCACCGTACTTGCTTCATTCTCCTTCTTCATGGATGCATATTTATAGCTGGCAGAGGAAAGGAGGGGGGGCATCACCCAGCCTCAGTATTCCCATTTCCTAGGAGCCAAGTGAGAATGCCCAGGGTAACAGGTTAGTCTTCATCTACCCCTGCTGTTTTTCCTGCCCCTGCCTTTCCTCTTGATTGAAGTCCTCAGCAGAACATAGAAAGAAATAAGCACCCACCAATTCCTTTGACTGAAGGCAGGGATGCTTGTCAGGCTCTGGTCACTGGCTGGGTAATACTGTGCATAGGACGGACGGGTGTAGGGGACGGATGCTCGCTTCTCTTCCTCATAGCTCTTCTTTGCTGCCTTCTTCTCTGCCTTGGTCAGCTTGTGCTCCTTCCGGTCAATCAGCAGCGACTCATGCTGGAAAGGCTCCTGTGGTCACAGCACATAAACATACTTAGACACCAACATACCACAAGAGGGCAGCAGATGAACCCAAATGACAGCAATCCCTTCCTGTCTCCCAGGTAGGATAACATGGCAAATGGCAGGCTCTGGGCAGTATTCTAGGTGGGCTCTTGAGGAAGGAGTTCGAAACTAGTGCAATAGGCACATATGGTTACTTCTTGTAAAGAACCTGTGCACAAACTCCACAATGATCTCACTACAGAACACTCCCAGGAACATGCTTATTCACAATACCCACAACACTTGCAATTTGACAGCATATAAATGGAGCAATTCTACTACTGCACTAAATGCCCCATAGCAGGCTTTCTTTTTAACCATGAATCTCTGTATAGAGACAGACAGGCAGACACAGTCCGTCATTTCTCCTCTCTTCAATCAGCCCTAACCAAACTACCCCAATCTGTGTTCCTAGATGCTCCATCTACTCCTGAAGGCATTCTGTGGCAAAAAATTAAAAATTCTGTGCACAATATTTTATAATTCTACAAAATTCTGCAGATTTTATTTGGCAAAGAAATGTGGAAGCTCCAGCACCCACTGGCTGCACAGAAGTGGTAGGTCACTCTGTAGCTCCCCCCAGGGGACAGACTCAGCAGTGAGGTTGCACCCAACCCTGACACAATGCACAGACTGGGCCTGCCCCTCTGTGCGAGGTACACCTAGATGTGGGCAGGCAGGCTCAGCCTGGCAGAATCCAAGTGTGGAGGGGCTTAGTGTGGGAGGATCCAGGCGTGGACTGAGAGGGTTCTGTGTGGTGCCATCTGGGTGTGGGAGGTTCAGTGGGGGATCCAGGTGCACAGGGGATCCGGATGTACAGAAGCTTGTTGGGGGGTTCTGGATGCAAAGGTAATGGAATGATGCAGTGGGGTCCAGGTGAAGGTGGTTGGGGCTCAGTGGGTGGGGCCTGGGAAGGTCTGGGTGTGGGAGAGATAGAGCTCGGCAGAGGGTGTGTGTGGGGGGGGGTTCAATGGAGGAGGCAGATGCTGAGGGAGTGGGGCACAGTGGGCTGGCGATCCAGGTGGAGCTAGTTGGGGCACAGGGGGTGGGAACCTGGGTGTGGGTGGCTCATTAGGGTGATCCAGCAGCAGGGGGCTCCTCAAGGGGGTTCTGAGTGCGGGTAGTGAGGCTCAGCGGGAAGGTCTGGGTATGAGGGTGTCTGGATACATGGCAGTTGGGTGGATGGGGGAGCAGTTCCCTATACAGTGATCCCTCCCCCTGCAGCTGAGGAGCAATGGGTGCAGGAAGCGGTGGGGGGAGGAAGGGGAGTTTGCAGAGATTCGTGCAGCTGGAGGAGAAATCTGGGGGTGGGTCTGACCCAGCCCCGGATGTTATGCAGGGAAAGAGGAAGTCCTATCCTCCTCAGCTCAGCCGGGACTAGCTGGGCCACCAGCCAGGTCTTCCCCAGTCCCGCCCCCTGCCCCATAGTGATTTACCTCTCTGTCAGCTGCCCTGGGCACCCAAAACATACTGCTGGGGAAGGTCAAATGACTGCTCTTGTGGCTTCCCTTTACTTCCCAATCAGAAAGTCATTTTTCTGCGGGGAAGCAAAGACATCTGCGGAGGACATAAATTCAGCACATAGTTCCCCCAGGAGTATCTACCAAAGGCCTAAAGAAATCTGCACACGAACCTCAGGTCTGGGTTGGAACAACAGTTTTCCTGATACCTGACAGTGATCATGGACTTGTCTCAGAGAAATGCACAGTCCCTTATAACAAATATTGTTTTGGAAAGTATCAGAGGGGTAGCCGTGTTAGTCTGGATCTGTAAAAGCAGCAGAGAATCCTGTGGCACCTTATAGACTAACAGATGTTTTGGAGCGTGAGCTTTCATGGGTGAATACCCACTTCGTCAGACACCTTTGTCAGACGAAGTGGGTATTCACCCACGAAAGCTCACGCTCCAAAACGTTTGTTAGTCTATAAGGTGCCACAGGATTCTCTGCATTGTTTTGGAATACTCTTATCTTAACCAAGGTATCACAACACAGGCAGCTCCATTTTCTCCTGGGGTAGACAGTTACTCATTGAGCTCAGTGTCATCCCTAACTGGAAATGATATTTGGAAGCAGCATTGTGTATCTTTGTTCTTACCTTGGTGATAAGGTGAGGGTATTTGAGACAGGCTAGCTGTAAGACAGACTCCTTCATCTTGTCTGGGTCCAATGCCAACTGGGCAGGATCTGACTCCTCTTCTACGAAGTGCAACAGGTTCTCCACTTCCCTCCGGGTGAAGTTCAGCACTGGATTCAGATCATCCACAACACGATCTGGAGAAGGGATGGAATGTATCATTCAGAGAAAGGAGGAAACAGTTTACTGCTCTCTGCTGTACTCAATTTCCCAGCTCTTAATCTGTGCTTTCCACAGTACCCTGCTGTGAATATCTGCGGAGGGACAGGGATCATTCCACTGCATATTGAGACATGATCATGCAGGTGTTTGAATATTGACACAAATCAGGCTAGGGAATGCTTTGCAAGGTGATGTGGGCCATTAACATCATGGCATACACAAACCTGGAAGCTGAAGATACTGTACTTACAATATGGTTGAAGAAGTTCCCCATCTCACACTTGCACATCAGAAGGCTGAAAATATTATGTGGACACTGTAATAAAAAGGCAGCTGCAAAGATGAAGATGAGTAACTGACAAGCCAGAACCACTAAGAAAGGCTCAAAAGTTTATAGTGACTAACCAGGGACTCAGGTTTCCAGGGACTACAACCACTAGATTCTGTTAAATTATTTGAAAGTTCTGGATAACAGCTGAGATCCCCATTCTCACCTCCACAACTCAAAAGAGGCTGTACTATTTCCCTGGACTTGATTTCTATGTATGTGTCAAGAAGGGTGTGGGTGTGGGTATGTGTCAGACAAAAGGAAGCATCACCAAAATCATACAGACTCCATTCACGGACTACAGAATATAAGGAAATTAAGCTAGATGACGTTTTGGGAAAAGTATTCAAGCCTACCTGACATCCCCTGCTTGGAGACCTGGCGGTCATAGATTTTCTTCTCCAGGGTGTAATCCGAAACCAGTCGGTAAATGTGGCATGGCTTCCTTTGTCCATAGCGGTACACCCGGCAAACTGCTTGCGCGTCATGGCACGGGTTCCAAGAAGCATCAAACACCACCACTCTGTTTGCTCCAATCAGGTTGACACCCAAACACCCAGCTCTTAAACAAAACAAAAATTAAGTTTCAAAATAATTTTTCTTCCCAGTCTTCAATACCTTTACACTTTAAGGAGTTACCATCCTGTATAATCTTAAGCCAAATCTCTCAAACAGAGCAAGTGCAAAAATTCTCTTGTCTGAACAGCCTCCACCACATCAATGAAACCCACTCTTTCACCCCACTCCTCCGTTCCAGGCAGGTGGCCAACTCACCGTGTGGACAAAAGGAAGAGCCAAACAGAGCTGTTGCTGGGGTCATTGAACTGGTTAATCAATCGTTCCCTTTCTGAGGCAGAAGTGCTGCCATCCAGTCCTGGTAAGAAAATTAGAGGGGTATTTAAAAACCCTTTGTAGTGTGGGATCCATCAAAACAAAACAGTTCCTGTCTGGTTCTTAGATTACCTGCACTGTGAAGAATGCCATTTCCCTGCAGACTCCGCAGATATCCAGCTAGGGCAGAGCTTCCAGCCATCTCAGGCAATTGACCCAGCTTATCAAAACAAGCCCTCAGCTGTCCCAGCCAATGCCCACATCCTCCCAGTCAAACATACACAGTGTAGTCAGCCAGGGAGCTCGGACTATGTCTAGCTGCAATATTGCATAAGTGCAAAACAGGAGTCTGGCATAGCCCAAGTTCCATAGCGCGCTACAATGCATATAGCCAAATCAAAGACGAGCAGTTATAGGGCACTGGGATCCTACACTGAGGCTCATCATTCAGGTAAGAAGTCTGCAGTACCAGTCAGAAAAGCCTGAAATATCTGTATGGGTAATAGGCAATGGTATATAATAGACCCATTGAGCTGGGATAGCACAAAAACAACCCAAGCGGCTGGCAAAACCCCACTGGACCAAATATGAGCATATGCAGAGAAATCAGAGAAGAAGAACGCAGAAAGACAGTGCGTACTTGTGGTCATGGGCAGAACTCACTCATGATGCCACCCAGACCTTGAGTTAAAAGAGGAGTTAGAGCAGTTTATACACACCTAGCATGCTTGCCAGGAGCTCTCAGGGACACCATGTCCATCCAGCTACCCTAAATACTCCTGTTGCCCTGGCACAAAAGTCAGCTACTGAAGGGGACAAAGACTAGAACATGAGGGAAAACTCACAATCACCAAAACAAGCAGTAAAGATTCTAGAATTAGAAAGTGTCCAAGTGGTGCAAGGGAAGAATGAAGATTTTTTTAAAAGTTTTAAGAAGTGATAGTTAAGCTATTCAGAGAGCCATTAAAAAGAAAAGGGGGAACTGTGAAATTATCAGTCATTCTTCATCAAAACTAAAAACATGCACCTCATATAACTCAGACAAATCAATCTGAAAATGGCTGAGAAAGAAAAACAGATCTGCACGCCCACGGAAAAGCACAGGTAAGTGTGGAGAGAAATCGGAGGAAATCGCTGCAACATCAAGAGGTTAGCCCAGCCGCAGAGGATCAAATAGGATCCCAGGTGAAGGAAGGAGGACAGTCTGTACTCACTGTAATAGCTGAGATTTCGGACCCAATTATGAATGCCTTGCACATCTGAGCCTGAAGGATTGGGCATTGGTCTCTTCGCCAAGAACTCCTCAATGACAGACAATGTGGACAGACTCTGGCTGCAAAAATCAAAGTCTCTGCTCAGGAAAGCCCCTAACAGTGTAACTAGAACAACAGAACTCCATCTTTCCCCTGCTAGCAGTCTGAGGGTGCCACGGGACACACCCTTACCACTGACAGCTATACGGATGAAGAGACTACAAAATCAATGGACAATAAAAAAGATTAAACCAAACAATGGGAAAAGACCAAACAACATCGCATAGCAGTGGGCAGCTGTCACGGGGGAAACACCATCAGTCTCATTCTACCACTGTCTAATCTCCAAACACACCACTGCTCAGGGCTCAGAGGAGCAGCCATTCATACTTCCTCTTACCTGAAGACCAAGATCTTGTCTCCATGCTTCACACTTTCCTCAATCAGGTGGAACAGTAACACCATCTTGGGTGAGTTCTCCAAAACTCCCGTTTGGTAATCACACAAAACGTCCTTGGCCTACCCAGAAACAAGATACTCGGTTACATGGGGAGGTACTCAAGTCACTGGTTAGTTCTATAAAACATACTTTCCATAAGAGGCTCCAGGCTCATGTACCCTATACAAAGAGCCAGATCTCCACATAGCCCTCCCAAGTTCTAGACACACACATCTCCATATTGAGAATAACTGGCCATCACCCCTGTCATTTAAGTCTGGGGACTGTTACCTTGAGCATGAAAACTGCTGTGGCAATTCACAGGAAACAGCAGTCTCTGAGTGCCCTTCAATGACTTCAGTCTACAAAGTCAATGCCCTGAATTGCATCTGGAAGTGAACAGGAAACCAATGCAATTCCTGGAGAACTAATATAAAAGGTGAAGACAGCCAGTGGAATCTAGCTGAGGCATTCTGCCAGCTGTAGCTTCCAAGTGATCTTCAAAGGTAGCCCCTTGTGGAGCATGTTACAAGAACTCTGTCTCAAGGTGACTGTCATAAACAGATCGTTAAGGGTTAATGCCTTTTTTACCTGTAAAGGGTTAAGAAGCTCAGTAAACCTGGCTGACACCTGACCAGAGGACCAATAAGGGGACAAAAATACTTTCAAATCTTGGTGGGGGGGATTCTTTGCTTGGGCTCTTTGTTTTGGGGGTTGTTCGCTCTTGGGACTAAGAGGGACCAGACGTCCATCCAGGCTCTCCAAATCTTTCTGAATCAGTCTCTCATGTTCTTGTAAGTAACAGCCCAGGGCAAAAAGGGCATTTAGTCCTTAGTATTTTGTTTTCTCAACGTAAATGTCTCCTATTTGCTGGGAGATTACCATCTGTTTGCTGTAACTTTGAACCTAAGCTAGAGGTTCCTCTGCTTTGAATCTGATTCGCTGTAAGTATTCCACTGATTACAGAGATGATTTTAACCCTTCTTTTTTAATTAAAAGCTTTCTATTTTAAGAACCATGAAATTGAATATTTCCTTGTTTAAGATCCAAGGATATGGATCTGGACCATCAGGATTGGTGGGGAAAGGACGGGGGATGGTTAAATTCTCCTTGTGTAAGACCAAGGAGTGGATCAGTGTCACCAGGAACTTGGTGAAAAAGCCTCCAAGGCGCCAGAAGGAAGGTTTTGGTGAAGGGACAGGAGTGTTCCAGACACTGAAATTCTGGATGGTGGCAGTTTATCCAGATCTAAGCAGTAATTAAGCTAGAAGTGCCATGCAAGGTCCCCACATCCTGTACCCTAAAGTTTCAGAGTGGGGGAGGAACCTTGAACAGTGACAGAGGAATAAAATTAACTGTGCACAGTAATGGAACCAAGCAAGAGAAGGCCACATAAAGCAATCAGGTAAGGTCCAGATGAAAGAATGGTTTGGCCATTGCTGACTCCCAAAGCCCACAAGAGATCACAAAGTTTCAAACTGCAGATTTCTTGGGCAAGTGGACAAAAAACTCTTGATAAACAAGGAACAGGAATCACTTCTGCCATAGCCCCTCAGGATGCCTACTAGCATCACACTATGCCATTATTCGCGTGAAGTTTCACGCCATCTCACTCTCATCCCAAGTCCTGATTTCACTATGCTGGTGAGAATAAACACAGACATGCTTAGCATCCAGGTCTGATAAACAAAGGTGTAAGGGCAACAAGCCAGCTGTACATGGTTCCACATAATTCCCTTAGGCCTTTTATACACACTAATCAAGACAGAGAGCAAGAACAGAGCTCTAACAGAGGATCATCTACCCAGTGCCCTGCACTCAAGGCAGACTAAGTATTATCAGCCCACCCCGACAGTGTTGTCACCTGCCCTGAAAATTCCAACGATGGAATCCATCAGCCCCCTGGGCAATTTATCCATCTAACCACGCCTGACAGTTAGGTAAGTTTCCTGATGTTCAACCTAAACCTCTGCTGCCAATTAGCCCAGTGATCATTGTCCTATCCTTAGAAGTAAGAATAATAATATTCTCCCTCTCCTTGTAACAACCTCGTTAATTCACTGAAAACTGTATGTGCCCTCTCAGTCTCTCTTTTCCAGACCTAAAACAAACCCAGTTTGTTCAATCTTGCCCTCCAAAGTCATACTTCTAACTTTATCATTTGTCGCCTTTCTGGAATTCTCACCATTGGTCCCTATCTTTCCTGAAAGTGGTGCCCTGGAACGGACAACAATACTCCAGTGAGGCCTAATCAACGGGATAAACCAAAGAATACTTCCGTGTTTTGCGTACAGACGCCAATGCTGCTAATACATCCTAGAATGATGTTTGCTTTTTTTTTTTTGCAAGTGTTACATTGTTGACTCATGTTTAGCTTGAGATCTCCTATGACTCCCAGATCCCTTTCCAAACTACTCCTTCCTCAGCAGTCATTTCTCATTCTGTATGTGTGCAGCTGATTTTTCCTTCCTAAGTGGAGTACTTTGTATTTGCCCTTATTGAATTTCATCGTACTTACTTCAGACCACTTCACCAGTTTGTACGGATCATTTTGAATTATAATCCTAATCTCCAAAAGCACATTGTGACAGGTGAGAAAGTCCCAGAACTAAAAGCAAGGGTTTTTTCCACTGCTTTTCTCCAATTTATAATCAGCACAAAAGGGTCATGGGCCTTTGACCAATTAAGCATTCAGCCCATGTTTATTGAAAAAAAACCATGAGACTCCTAGCTCTGAGGTTGATACTCACCCACTCGTAAGTAACTACTTGATTTGCTCTCTCCTGAAAGGGATTGAAGCCAATGCCCTGAAGGAACTTGCTGTTGGTAGCTTCTCCAACTGGTGATGCCAAAGCATTAGTCTCTGTTTTGACTTTTATTCCCTGTGGCTGACAGCGAGAATTAGTTCCAGCTGTGCCAAGGTCATCCACATCCAGGTCCTGCTCATTTGCTAAATTCTCTTTTTGCAGTGCCTCATACAGCACATCTGGGTGATTCCAGATCTGAGAGATGAAGAAAAGGTAAAAAGTAACACTGCACTGGCACAAACCCAACCAAGATGCTTGTGGATTTACAGCACCTCACATGCAATCAAATGCTAATTCCCCTGCAGGAATACACAGACAATTTGTTAATCTAATTATTCCCCTCCAAATTCAGCTGAAAGGGAGTTTGTAAAGTGCCACAAATTAAGCAGGTCTCACCACTTATAGAATATTTAATACCAGGAACTCTGCCTGTGTAGTCTGAAGTCCTCTGTGGTTAACTAGAGTGGACTGAAACTTTGTCTGCTATAGAAGCTAGGCAGATTCCAGTCAACAAGTAAAAAGGAAAGTGCAATTTTGTCACAGCACAGGTACACGCTGTTTCAACCAAGACATGTTACCAATTTTAATTATCTTAAAGCTCCTCTGTTTGGTGACTGATGAATAAACATGCACAAGGCACACACATGCATATGCAAATACAAAGTGTGCACCATGTTGTTTGCACTCTGGGAAACGAAGGATTATCTTGCTATTAAAGGCTGGGACTTGGATCACCTGGGTTCAGTTCCTGGCTCTGCCACAGACTTTTTGCATGAATTTGGGCAGGTCAATTAAAGGCTCTGTGACTCTGTTCCCCATTTTTAACATGGGGATAATGATACTATCAGGAGACTATATTACATCATGCACAGGAACTTGCACACTACTGCTTAAGATGCACCCAGATACTGCACTTGTACTATATCTACATCATTCTTCTTGCCAATATTTTGACAGACTCCTACCCTTTCCTTGTATACTGCAGGAGAAGCTACTCTCTTGCCTATACCCACCTTACAACAGACACAGAAGGCCTTGAGTGGGTTCAATCCCAGCCAGCCACTGTTGCCTGCATCCCGGAACCGGTTCATGAATTCTGTGTAGAGAGCCCGTTGGATTTTTGACAGACGTACCAGGATGACATGTTCTTCTTTATAGGGAAGCTGAGCTTTTAGTACGTTATGGCCTCTCCTACAGAAGCAATCAAGAAATGAAGATTAGAAGAGAGCAAGAATGTTCAGGGCTAGCATCTCAGGGACTGCCTTCGGGGTAAGATTTCTGATGACAGCAAAGAGAAGGAACTCTAGTTGTGAGTGTTTATAATGCAGGACACTCAGAAGACATTACAATTGAAGCCAAATAAAAAGTACAGTAAGCTCTATTACCAAAACAGCAAGCATTATAATACCCCAGGATAGTGTTAAGAAAGGGGATAAAGGTCTTGCTAACCCTGGTGCTAAATCAGGAAGAATGAGCTTGTGGCCGAAACGCTGCACTAAAAATTAAGAGACCTGGTGTCTACTTCTGTCTTTGCCAATGACTTGCTCAGGCCACGTCACTTACTCCGTGCCTCTGAGTCCTCATCTGTAAAATGGGGAGGATTTCTAGTCCCCCTTCTTCTCTCCCCCGTAAGAGCACTATGATGCTTACACTGTCTGCGGTTTGTAAAATGCTTTCAGATCCTTGGATGGAAGATAATACAGAAATGCATCTACCAATCACCTACTAATACTTCTAAAGGAAGTTAGGGAGCACTGTGCTGCCCTCTACCAGTCCCACAGGACAGTACTGGCAACTTTACACCTGCCACTAAGTCAGGGAGAAGCCCCCAAAGATCACTTCTTAACTGACAGGCTAAACCAGACAAAGTGCTTTTGAGAGAAACATGCAGGTGCTAACTTTGGGGTCCTCTCTACGATTTCTCTTGTATGTCTACAATCTCCTTAAAGGACAACAGGGAATCCAGGGTAAAAGTCAAGCTCGGGAAGACAACAGGAATTTGCTGTAATGAATACACTCCTCAATCAATGTGGCTAAACTATGATCAAGGAGCTGACTGCACAGACTATATTACTGAACACTTGATGTGGACTCACCTCTGCACAAACCCCTCCAGCAGACTATGCAGGACATGACTGCGGTACCTCATGAGACGGACATCCTGCGGCGTACTGTCAATACACTGCCCGTTTAGGATGGGGCGCTCAAACATGTTGCTGAACTCCTGCCGGGTACCCAAGAAGTCAGGACGGACAAAGTCTACCATGCACCAGTACTCAATCAGGTTGTTCTGGAGCGGGTAGCCCGTCAGTACCACCCGCCGCCTGGAGCGGATGTTCTTCAGGGCCTGGGATGTGCTGGCATGGCAGTTCTTTATCCGGTGTCCCTCATCACAGATAACTACATCTGGGCCAGGGCGGGATAAAGCCTTCTCGATCCCTGAGGGAAAGGAACATTGGGAGTTACTTGGTCAGCTGATGTTCCTGCTTCATGTAGCTCTACAGAAGGAAAAATGAGTAATTATGAGAGTTGAAAAACAATACTAATAGTTTGTAGTGTTATTGCAGCTGTGGTGGTCCCAGGATATAAGAGAGACAAGGTGGGTGAGGTAATACCTTTCACTAGCCCAGCTCCTGTTGATGAGAGAGACAACCTTGCAAGTTTACACAGATCTCTTCTTCAGACCTGAAGGATATTAGAGAGCGGGTCTGAGACTGAGGAAGAGCTCTGTGTAAGCTCAAAAGCTTGTCTCTCTCACCAACAGAAGCTGGTCCAATAAAATATATTAGTTCACCAACCTTGGCTCGCTGAAATTAATTTTTGGTAGGGTGCCAGGATGGCTCTAGGAATTGGGAAAGGGCTACAGGGCCACCAGCTCCAATCTGGTCTAGGTTGGTAGTGACCCAAGTCACTGTCACCTGGTGTTTATTCAGTGGCCTAGGTGAAGCAAGTTGGGAGTCTCAGTCTAGTTCCTAGTGGTCCTTCTTGTACACATCTTTCACTAGCAAAAAGTACTCATTGGGTCCTTTATCTGCAGCCTCAGCAGAGAAATCAAGGATTGAATGGGTATGAACACCTTTCTAATTCCAAGAATGATCCTTAGAGAATAGGGCTGGTTCAGATCAGTGATGCTGATAGGCAGCTAAATATTCTGCATCGGCCCTGCATAAAAACTGGGGGACTTCAGTTTCTATCTGAGTCGCTCCTGCATCTCTTGCTAGCACTGAATTCATTTAGAATCTACACAGGAATAAGTTGTTAGCAAATATAGTGACTGTGTTAAAGACAACCACCTCTGACGTTGGTGCCTATGTACAATAAACTAACTATTTTCTGCTGCCAAGTGACCATTTGCTTATGGAGCCAGCTGGCATTAGTAGAATCTCCCAGCTGCAATTCTGTAGACAGGAGGTTATTTCCCAGCAAGACTCGCCTCCCACCTTTCAGAAGCTCCTGCTGCCGGTCCTCCTCATCTAAGTCGATAATGACCGGGCCAGTTTGTTTCTTTGTTTTCTTCTTCCTGCCAGTGGCAAAGGACTTCTTCAGTGAGAGGAGACGGTACATCTCATAGCCCATCAGCAGCACCCCGCCATCTGTCACCCAGTCAGTCACCACCTTTGCACGGGCAGCCGTCGTCCTAGAAAAACAAACGTACAAAAAATGAGACCTCTTCCTTGGATACATCTAAACTCGCTAAAACGGATGCCTGCTAAGGGAAAGGACCTTTTCAAACAACTTAAAACATACGCTGGCATCAGACCAAACCAGCAGACAAGTGCGATGAAGCCCTTTTACATGAATATGTGGTAGAAACTTCCAGCACACTGAGGGTAACATGGCAGAGAAAGGTGAACCATTATAGGATGTTAATGGCTGCATGAAGAAGTTTGCTGTATATGAACCTAAATCAGATTTCACAGAGCAATGGAATCCTCTTATGGGAAGCGTTAGGAAAGAGACCTCTCCAAAGCACACGTTTGCATGAGGTGTTGATGTATGTGGCTGTCTTACTCTACTACTTATCACACACCTATCCAGCAATCTGAGAGTTAGCTGAATTATTTCCTTTCCCTCCCACCAATATTAAGGACAGGCTCAGATACGAGGCTGTCCACTCCACCTTTCCCGTACACCAGAGCATGGTAATCCCCAATCCAATATGAGATGCATATAAGAGGCTCAAAATAATATCAGTTGAATAGGAAGTATATTCCTCTCGTGAGGTGAGGACCTCAGCGGCCAAGTGTGCGTAAATACCAGGTGAACTATGAGTGCCCCGAGAGTAATATAAATCTCACCAGATTGCATGAGACAAAATTACCAAGGGTCAGGCAGAGCTGCAGCAGCCAAAAATACATACTGTGTAAAATGAAAAGGACAATACTCTGCCTTACATGATCTCTCCCTTCTGTGTAGGGAGGCTAACTCGTTTAGAAGCCCTCAAGCATAGCAAAACTGAGTAAAAGTTAAAATGTCTGCAAGAAGGAATCAGAGAGGAAAGTGAAAATTCCCAGAAAAGCCAAATAGAAGATTCAATAGCAATCATGCATATGGGCCAAGGGGGTGAAGGAAAGTACCCACAACAGACAAAACAATGAACTCCCTACTGGCCAATCCATACATAGCACAAGGTCTGGCATTTGAATTTTTTTCATCGCAATGCATGAGGGGAAATGTGGAGCTGAGTTAACAACCATGATGGAGGAGAGTATAAATAAGGAATAAGAGAAATCCAACCCCTAATTAAAAGATGCACCTTTTTGATGTACTGAAATCCTCACGAAGTACATATACTGCAGATGTACAGTGGAAGAGAAACTAAAAGGACAGAGCATGGAATCAAATCAAATGAACAGACTGCAGCAGTGCTACGGAGACACTGATAATACAACTCCATGAGAAGCAGATTAATTGCTCAGGAGGGACATTCATGGCACCTACTTGTGTTCATCATTCAGGATATGGACTTTGAAGAAGCGCGGCTGAATTTCTTTTGGGTTATAGTCAGCAGGGAGGGTTTCAGGAGCAGGAAGCCACATGTTGAATTCTGCCAGCCAGTTCTGGAGAGTGTTTACCTGGGGAGGAAAAAAATGCACCCAAAGGACTGAGAAAGTAGTTCTCAGACTACAAAATTCAGTCACCTAGCACTTAGAACTCAAAGCTAACTGGGACATGGGAATCACATCCAACTGTCCTCAGCTAGAAAGAATGGACCATGATACAAAATCTCAAGGATGGAAGGAATGAAAGCAGTGAAAATGGGAGTGAGGGTACCCGAGGGCTCTCTCTAAGGTATGAAGGACCAATCCATCCTCTCCCCACAATAACAGAAAAAACAAGTCCAAATTGGTGGACCTGAGACTGCTTCACACAGGCTACTTACAGGTACAATGGCAAGGACAGTCTTTGCCTCCGTGTGCCGGAAAAGTACATCCAAGAAAGAGATGACCTGGATGGTCTTGCCCAGCCCCATGCTATGGGCCAAGATACACCCAAACCCACTGCTGCCTTTAAACCTCTCCAGAGATTCCACCAGATTATCATACAGGAACCGGATCCCACCAATCTAGAGAAAATAATGGAAGAGTTGCCAAAGAAGTGATGGAAAACAACAAAATGGAGATGTAGCTACAGATTGACATATACACTATATGAGTTTATATGGAATATAAATACATAAGGGGAAATTAAAGATTCATTGCAGTATTTTCAGATACAAGGACTCAATAGAATTCCTTATAAAAATTTTTCTTTAAAGATGATCCTGATCATTCTTATGCTTGTGCAGAGCCTACAGTCTTTGGGTTGGTTTTTTGTTCTTAAATAATTTGATAAAATAATGCTCATCCAAGCATGAGGTAGAGGGGGAAAATCTCTATTAATACAATGTCATAATATCTGGTTTTGAAACTTTTCCGCGCATCACTCTACTCCAGGGGTCAGCAACCTCTGGCACACGGTTCGCCAGGGTAAGCACCCTGGCAGGCTGGGCCAGTTTGTTTGCCTGCCATGTCAGGAGATTCAGCTGACCGCGGCTCCCACTGGCCATGGTTTGCTGTCCCAGGCCAATGGGGGCAGCAGGAAGCGGCATGGGCGAGGGACGTGCTGGCCGCAGCTTCCCACCTCCCCCACTGGCGAGCCGCGTGCCAGAGGTTGCTCACTCTTGCTCTATTCTAATAAGTCTAAATACTTCGCATTTGACACTTGAAGAAATTTGATTTACAAACAATGAAGTTATAAACGTGAAAATATTCATATTTCTACATATTTTGACAACATAACAGCACAGGCTCTAGAACTAAGATGTCAAGAGCCTGCTTATCAGATAACAATAGTCAAAGAAATATGGGGCTCAGGATCTCCTTTAATATCTCTCCATCGTTTAACTGTCTGCACTGGGCACTGCCACAAATCCTGGCCACAAGCTTCAGGGCGGCAGCTCTGCCAAGAACATCACTATGGCAAACCATCAACCCACAAGACATCAACAGCATGGATTTCAACTCCTGGGATAAGAAGGAGGTTTTGCTGAAGTCTTTGTGTGTTCTGGGCCTCGACTTCCTGTACCTGGTGAGGCTTTACTGCCCGTGCAAGCTGCGGAGCCAGGAAAATGTCCTCTTCATTGGGTGGATGGTTGATATTGACAATGACCTGCCCCAGAGAATCCGACTGATTTAAGGCGTCATTCACGTGAGAGCCACTGCTCTCTTCAGTACCATCCCCATCTTCTCCCTCGTTGGCAGAGTCGCTGCTGTCCACAATCTGGAGGGCCTCATCCTCTCCTGAACTCAATTCGATCACTTCTGTGAAAGAGCCAGAGTAGGGAGGGGGCATTAACTTTTCACTGGACTTGTAGACAGAAATCAAATTCTGTTAATTTTCAGCAAAGGACTCAAAAATACCAATTTCAAATGCAGAGCTGAATACTCAAATACAGGGTGTAGCCAGTGCTTGGCCCAAGGTGATTCAGCTCATTTTGGGAAGGTTAATTAAGGGCAATTTGGGAGTGGGACTACCAGAATCAGCACTACATTCATAAAAAAACCTTTAGATACATAAAATCTGAAGATAGATAGCTTTGTGGGAGATCTGGCTTGATGCAACTGGGTAAATGGGACCATCTGGGAGATACATGGGTGTGTGATGTATTGGTTGTGGGCCTTACCATCTTTAATGCTATGTAGTATGCCTTTCGTGTCATCTTCACTGCCACTGCTGGTGCTATCCAAGCAGATCACTTCCTCAGCTAGCACCTGAGGTGGAAGCTGAGTGGCCTCCGCTGTTCTTAAAACTATTTCTTCTACACAAAAATAGTAAATAATAGTTAGCAATACTAATAATAATTAGGAAAGATACAAAACTGTTCAGTATCAGAGGGGTAGCCGTGTTAGTCTGGATCTGTGAAAGCAGCAGAGAATCCTGTGGCACCTTATAGACTAACAGAGGTTTTGGAGCGTGAGCTTTCGTGGGTGAATACCCACTTCGTCAGACAACATTCCCTTCAACACTTGCTCCAGTCAATCAGTTCTGGGATTTTCCATAATCAACTCTTGCTGTTTAACCTACTGCTATGTCTCAGCTTAGCGGGTCATTTCATCTCCTTTTCTCCACCTCAGTGTGCTCAATGCTTCTCTCTAAACAAGATTCTCATTGTTGGGAAGCTCCCTATTATAAGCCATGTGTGGGGTATATTCCTCGCTGAGGGCATGGCTACACTTGCAGATATAGAGTGCAGTGAGTTAAACCCACCTTCGGAGAGTGCAGTAGGGAAAGCGCTGCAGTCTGTCCACACTGACAGCTGCTTGCACACTGGCGTGGCCACATTTGTGGCACTTGCAGTGGCACTGGGAGCGGTGCATTATGGGCAGCTGTCCCAGCATGCAAGTGACTGCAACATGCTTTTCAAATGGGGGGGTGGGGTGGAGTGTGACAGGGAGTATGTTATATGTATGTGGGGGAGAGAGAGTGGGGTTTTGGGGAGCTGAGAGCATGTCAGCATGCTGTCTTGTAAGTTCAGACAGCAGCAGACCTCCCCCTCCACATCGCCCGCCTCTCTCTCTCTCTCTCTCTCTCTCTCACTCGCAGCATTCCACACTAATGGCTTGCTATAAACAGAGTTTTGAAAGGACATTTCCGCATTCCTACAGGAGTTCAAAACAATGACAAGAGTGGCCACTTGACTTAAGGGGATTATGGGATGTTTCCAGAGGACGATCAGAGCGCAGTAACCCAACACCTCATTCACACGATGCCTGCGCGTTGTAGCCAAAGCGCAGCAAATGTTATTCCTCTCGCCGAAGTGGAGTACCAGCAGCGCTGTAGTCGCAGAGTCAGAGCGCTCTACGTGCCTTGCCAGTGTGGACGGAGAGTGAGCTAGTGCGCCCGGGGCTCCTTTATTGCGCTGTAACTCGCAAGTGTAGCCAAGCCCTGAGACTCCAAAGCCCATTTTGTTCCAAAAGCTGAGAAAAACAGGGCTATCTTTTAACCATCTCATTCCATACAACAAGGGGAATAAACTTCCCTTTTCCTTACTTTGCACTACATCCTGTAGAGAAAGCACAAATGCTTAGGGCTAAATGGAGCCAGCTGCGGTCATCTTTTCCTGGCACTCTTGTGGTTACTCTTAAGTCTTTATGTTTGTGAAAAACATTTTTAAAATGCGAAGAGAGCGTAACTAATACAATGTTGTCTCCATGGGTCTGCAGATAGCCTGGAAAAAATAGCTCTGAGAGGTGTGAACTGCCTCATTATTTCAATTTAGCTGTCCTAATTTAAATGTCTACATTATCCAGTATTTCACTGCTGCTCAAAACATGAAAGAAACAAGTGTGAGTATTTGCACCAACTACTCAGAGTGATGTTTGGTTTGAGTGTGGGACTAGGGCAGGGGTGGGCAAACTTTTTGGCGCAAGGGCCACAACTGGGTATGGAAATTGTATGCCGGGCCATGAATGTTCACAAAACTGGGGGTTGGGGTGTGGGAGAAGGTGAGAGCTCCGGCTGGGAGTGCAGCCAGAAATGAGGAGTTCAGGTAAGGGAGGGGGCTCCAGGCTGGGGGTGGAGCAGAGGGGTTCAGAGTATGGGAAGGGGCTCCAGGCTGAGGTAAGGTGTTGGAGTGTTGGAGGGGGTACGGGCTCTGGACTAGGGGTGCGGGTTCCAGGGTGGGGCCAGAAATGAGGGGTTCAGGATGGGTTGGGGAGGGGTCTAGGATGGGTTGGGGAGGGGTCTGGGGGTTGGGAAGGGGACTCCAGGCTGGGGCTGAGGGGTTTGGAGTGTGGGAGGGGGATCACAGCTGGGACAGGGGGTTGAGGTGTGGGAAGAGGTCAGGGGTCTAGGCTTCCCTCTCACAGCTCCCGGAAGCAGCATGTTCCCCTTCCACTCCTACATGGAGGTGCGGCCAGGTGGCTCTGCAAGCTCCCCTGTCTGCACACGCCACCCCTGCAGCTCCCATTGGCCACTGTTTCCGGCCAATGGACACTACTGAGCCAGCAGTTGAGGTGGGGGTGGTGTGCGGAGCCCCCTGGCTGCCCCTATGCACAGGAGCCAGAGGGAGACATGCCAATGCTTCCCAGAAGCTGCGTGGAGCCACAGCACGCGCAGAGTGGGGAATGCCCCCCAGACCTTGCTCCCTGTCTGGAGTGCAGGAGTGAGGCAAGCCCCCAACCCTGCTCCCCAGCGGGAGCTTCAGGGCTGGATTAAAAGGTCTGATGGGCTGGATGCCCATAGTTTGCCCACCCCTGGGCTAGGGAGAGCACCACTTTCTGCTCCTCTTCAGCTGCTACCCTTAAAACTTGCTTTAGTGAACACTCCTCTCTGCTTACCTGGAAGGAACTCTAGCGGTACAGTGGGGATCGCTGCCGGATAATCCTTTCGCTGCTGCTCCAGCCGTTTCCTTCTCTCCAACTCTTCCAGCTGGGCTGCTTTTGTCACAGCCTCAAGCTGATCCTCCCGCAACAGCTTTCTGAGCACATGGGCAAACACAGAAAATGTTATTTCATTACACCCAGAAACAGTCTATCCTAAATAACTTGAATGGTTTCACAGCTGACCCACGAGAGGAATGACAAGCTCCAGAAAGAACATAAGCTACACAGACAAAGGACATCATAGCCAAAAGCCATAGCATGACAACTACAATTTTAGGGAAGGCTGCTCACTTTTTCAACTGCCTGTAACTGCTACTGTTGTTTGAGGAAAGGGCTCATGTTTGACAGGAGCAAAATGCTAGATGGATGGAAAAGGTGCATGGACAAGTGTGTGTCTATGCTGAGATGCCTAGTAGCAGTAAACCTGAAAGGATCTTTCTGTAAACAGCAGAGGATATGTATGTTATTTATTTCTATGGTATTAGAGGCCACGTACAGCACCAATGACACAACATCAGGGAAATTTATTAGGAGACAAAGCACATGTCTAAAAGCCTTCAACAGCAAAAGAGGAAATAAGTACTTTGAAGTCACTTTTCTATGCTCCTGGTTCTTTCCAGGAACCATGACCCTACATGCATTCCAAATATGCTTAGGGGTTAACTTAAATACACCACTTTATAGGTAATCCCATGAGTTTTGGAAAGTTCCATTTTTTCCCTTTCAGATTAATGTGAAAGGTGTGAGATTTGCAGCTCTGAAGACTGAATTCCTCTATCCAGAATATAGGTACAGTCTGATCAGTGGCAGTCCAAGACTTCCCCACCCTACCCTGCCAATTCACTCTAGCCCTCAAATGTAGGCACCTCCTCCTCTATGAGTAAGGAGGTATCTTGGTATCCAGGTTCCACTAAACTATTGTTCCTTGGGTTGAGGCTGCCAACAAGAGGGCTAATTACTACTAATTGCCATGTGAACCAGATCAAGACCACTAATTCTTTTCACACAAGGGGCATCAAACTGCCATCAGCTGGTGTAAGACTCCACATTCCATTATGACTCCTTTGAGACATCTAGTTCCCCATAAATAAATTTTATCGCAAACTTCTTACAGCCCTACATCCTGTCACAGAATATAGGAGGGGATCTAAAAAATCTCAATTACTACAATGTAAAATGAAGGAGACACTGATTTTCAACTTTTTAGTCACTGGCTGTGCCCGGAGCTTTCTTGCAAATAAACACCTAAAGTAGTGCAGGGAAAGGATTCATTTTAGGCTACTTACAATATCATCAGCTCTAGAAAAGGAGAGAGACACCCTGAACTCAGGCATTGATTAGAATGTAATGGTGGGACTGATTTTCATGTATTTGGTTTTAAAATATGTGAATTATTTTGCTAATTTCATATATTTGCTGCTGTGGAGCTGAACATGTTAATTTTCTGAGGTCTCAAACAGTTTACTTGCACCCTGCCACAAGTAAAATGCTTTGGTTTTAAGAGACTGTCTTGTTTGCTACCGAAGCTGGTGGCAAAGTCCTAGAAGCAATACAAATTCAATCAAATAGACTCCACTTTCCCCCATTAAGACTGTGGGACCCTCTGCCTTTCCCAATTCTATTGCTGCCCACCTTATGTTCCTCCTCATGTGAGAAGGTTTCTGAGCCCTCTTCTTTTTGGTGTCCTCAGAGGCCAGGCTCTTGTGCTGGTTCTGCAGGAGTCGCTCCGCCCGCTCGCTCTGAGATGAGGTAGTTGAAGTAGAGCATTGCCATTCCCCATCGTCCCCATGCTGAACATGGTCATTGCTGAACACATCTTCCTGGGGCTGGTCTGAAAAGACAGGGCAAGAACAAATTGTAAACAACCACCCCACGCTGTCAGGCAGTTTTTACACACCTGCTAACCCCAGACCGACTGGACTCATTCATCCCTCTTCTGGTTCATTTGGTTGTATGTTTCTTTGAAGACCAAAACTGTGAACTGACCTTTCTGCCCTGAAGATGCTACTGAACACAGTGTTAAAGTTTTCAGGCCAGTGTCTGTCTCCTGTGAAAGAGAAGGCTGCACCACTAAAAACAGAGCCAGAGAGAAAAAAAACCTCTAGGGCCCTAACATGAAAACAAAGTGAACAGATTCTAACTCAGGCACAAAGTTTTCTGGCCTGAGACTTCACTTCCTTCTAGCAGCCAGAATTAGTATTGATTAGGATAGGGAGCAAAAAATACCCCATACCCATATATACTGCATTTGGACAACCTACAAGTCTAGATGCCGCTAAAAGTCAATGTGCATTAGATGCGTGCTACTAAGGGCTATAAGAACATAAGAATGGCCATAGTAGGTTAGACCCATGGTCCATATAACCCAGTATCCTGTCTTCTGACAGTGGCCAGTGCCAGACGCTTCAGACGGAATGAACAGAACAGGGCAATTATCGAGTGATTCATCCCATTGTCCAGTCCCAGCATCAGGCAGAGATTTAGGGACACCCAGAGCATAGAGGCTGCATCCCTGACCAACTTGGCTTATAGCAATTGATGGACCTATCCTCCATTTACTTATCTAATTCTTTTTTGAACCCGGTTATACGTTTGGCCTTCACAGCATCCCCTGGCAACAAGTTCCTCTTGGGAGGGAAGTTCCAACAAGCTTTGTAAAAGGAAAATGGTCCAGCATGCCATGAAAACTGCTGTCCAATTTTAACAGCAGAGGGATAACCTGTACCCCATCTCAGCATCAACTCTGATCCTCCTATACAAAGAGCTAAATCAGAGAACTACAGTGACTGGAAAAGGGTCTGCCGGGGGGGAATGGGGGAGGTGGAAGGCTGTGACAAGAAAGAGGAAAACAGACAATATGTCAGTGATACCAGCATCTCTGGAAACAAGTGGAGTCCCCTCTGGAAAGAGAACATTGGCCTGCTAAACCCAGGGTTGTGAGTTCAATCCTTGAGGGGGCCATTTAGGGATCTGGGGTAAAAATCTGTCTGGGATTGGTCCTGCTTTGAGCAGGACTAGATGACCTTTTGCGGTCCCTTCCAACCCTGATATTCTATGATTCTATGGAGAAGGAGAGATGGCTGTGGTCACAAAGGTTATATATGGAGACACACGTATCTCATAGAACTGAAAGGGACCCCGAAAGGTCATCTAGTCCAGCCCCCTGCCTTCACTAGCAAGACCAACCAGGGTACCACAGTGTAACATGTCATGCACACAGGTGCCACTAGAGGCTGCCACATTAACACACCAATTACATTAGTCCTGCCACCAATTTCTTCCCCTCAAAGCTGGAGTCACAAGAACAGTATTTTGCTAGGTGAGCAAAGTGAACAGTACTGCAAGCTCAGCCCAGTAGAGATTCCATTAGACATCTCCCAGAACTAAGTGCATTTGCCCCCAATCTAAATCAGAACTAGAGTAGGACTTCTGAACACAGCACATCCTGAGCCACAGAATGGGCCATTTTTCTATGCACATCCATGCCATTAAGCCTTGTCTACACTAGAAGAATGGTTATCAGCAACAGGTGCCAGCAATAGGTACAGTTTACCTTGAGCTGAACAAGGAACACTGTTTTGCTGCAAATGTAGACATAGACAAATTGATCTCAGTGTTATGAACCTGGTGGGTTTTCTAGCATAGACAAGGCTTTAGAGTCTAATACTACAACATGCCTCCCTAAACAAAACAGGCTCACAGACCATGCATTACATTCATTTACAGTGAGAAATTGGTGCTCAGAAAAGAATCCAGTTTCCTGGGCTTCCCAGATAAGAGCTCTGCCATTTGAGTAAAGATGCAGCTTGGTCACGTTACCCACAGGTCTAACATCGCTTTGTCTTGATTCACAATTATATAACTAGATCAAAAGATTGGATAAAATAGGGCAAAGGGAAACAGCAACAGCAGCAACGTGACCACATTCTACAGGATGAGTCATTAAACCAGTAACTTTTCCAGAGCCAAACAAAGCCATTGGTTTCCCTGCTGCCATCCTACTCCGAGCCCTTGAGACCTGGACACAATTAGAGAGGAAACATAAAGGCATGTTCATTTTGGAGAGGGAACCATCTCTCTTTCTGCCCCCTGACAATTACTGATGCAGCACTCGTTCTTCCCTTTGCACTGACTATTCTCCAGCAGAATACCAGTAGAGGGTACAGCAGGGCAAACACAAGTCAGAATCTACACAGAGGAAGGGGGGGCTGTATCCAAAACATGTTTCCCTATCTGTCTTTCAGTCTCTCTGCATATTTACTTTTCTGCACGTATTTTCCTTCCTCTCTTCTATATTTGCACCAAACCATATTTAACACATTAGGTGACACACAGCTGTGCCCAGAATTTTTTTTTAAAAAACCCACTCTTACCTGAGAATATGAAATTCAACTCTGATAAAATGGTTTGTCCCTGTTCAAACAAAATATAACTCTTCAAGCTAGAACCTTGTTCAACCATAACCATATTTCATTTAATAGTTAAACACAGTTGTTTGCCCTGTGTATACAATTCCTAAGATGAGGACTGCAGTATGACAACACACATGGTATATACCCATCTGGACAATACCATCTTGTCCACATTAGGGACTTATCAAAAAATCTCATCGGTTCAGCTGAAGAGGTATTAGAATCAGTGGGAGCCATCGTGTAGCAAGGTTCCCACGGCTGGGTGCATTTTTACCACTATGTTAAATAAAGCTGTAGGCTCAACACACACTTAAAACACCAAAAGATACTGGAATCTTGTCTAGGCTACAACTCCCAGTGGCTCTAACACCTGTGCACCTGAGCTGACATTAGAACCAGTGGGGTTTATTTTTGTTAAACTCCCTACTGTAGACACAGTTTAAATCTTGTGCTAAACACTGATCTCCCATCGGTCTTGCACTAGTAACACTTTTTCTCTTTGTGACAGAGGGAGTGAAGGAATGTTACAGCAGCACTGCTCCCACTACACATTTGATTGAACTGCTAACCTGACACAGCTTCAATAAGCAGCTTTTTTCACAATGTAACAATTCGCCAATCATGTTTGAACATCCACAGTGGCCTAACCATGTTTACACCATCAGTGCCCTCTGGGAAAGTCTGGGCAGTTAATTCCATACTGCCTCAGCTAAGAGAGTGCCACCAGCAACATGTGCAGCACTGCACACTGAATAATCCTACCCACCCAGGGCTCTGGAGGAAGGCCCACCAGCCAAACTGGCTGCACTGGCACAGTTCGGGGGTTTTAGCTAAACAGAGTTACAACCTGGATACAGGACAATAGTCATGTGCCAGCCCGGGGAGCTGGCAAGGATGAATCTGGTTTAGCTTCTGTGGTTACTAACCGTGTATCCAATGTGCTGCGTGTCAACACAAACCATGTTTAGAACTAACTAGACTGTAAACACTTTTGGACAAGGACCACCTTTTTGTTACATGTTTGTACAGCATCTGGCACAACCAGGTCCCAATCCGTGACTGGGGATCCTAAGTGCTATCACTTGTATTAACACAAATAAATAATAGTTATGTCACCAACTGTTTACTCATTCAGCTAAAGGCCAGCGTAGATGGAGGCACAATGGTCCTTCTACACTAACAATTAAGTCAAGAGACCTGGTTACAACCTGGTTCTAGTCTGTAAGGCAGATAGGATCGTGACAGTGTTCTGTACCTGGACCTTGGACACACCTCATCTGCATGAGAGATTAGAATGGTTTTCTAAAAATCAGAGTACAGCCACATTGTAATTAGGTCTAACTCAGATGTGTAGACCTGCCCATATATGCTCTGTCTGCACCATAAAATTGCACTGTTGCAACTTTTACTGCTGCAAATGAACAGGTGGAACCTGCAGTGGTGTACAGCATGCACAGCAGGCATCTTCTATTAGGCGCACAAAGTGTACCACAACCATACACAGCCTCTGCAGCCACTGTTGAAAGTCATGAGGATTGTTGCAAATATCCCACAATGCGCAGCATAACTACTAGGAGCAGGTTCATATTCTCTATGGTTAGGCAGTTGTGCAAAATTATAGGTTTTAAGCATTTTTTATTTTCATGTATTTAAATATTCACAGTTGTGGAAAACTATGGGGGGGAATCAGACAATTGTTTAATGCGAGTAGATGTTGATATTCAAAAAGTTAAAGCTTTGTACTGTTAAAACACAAACTGTCAACATCACATGTCAAAATATACAAAGCAAATATCCTTAAATCAAACTCTAATCAGTTCTCAAGAAGCATTTTTCTTACTTTCCCAATCAGTAAATTTCTATCATTATTGCTGGATATATTTTTCATGGGTTTGTGTGTGTACAGTGACACCAGCATTTACCGATATTTACCAATAAAAATCTAATCTTTCCAAGCCTATCTGTGCTGCACAGTATACACTGCACATAGTTCTGTCCTGCACAGCAGCTATAAGTGCACAGAGGAGCATGGACTAAACTTGATATTTGCAGACTCCATGGTGAAGAGTCAACTTCTTCCTCTCCAACCCACAGGTGATGTGTATAATAGGCTTCACAAGGCTGTGGCTCCTCAAACAGCCCCATGTGGCCTCGCTCACACTCCGCCATAAGGCCCTCTCCTGCTGCTAGTTGGTCCTGGCCCAGGCAGGCTGCTTCTCTTCCAGGAAGTGAAGCCTATTGGGGTTGGGGCAAGGGCGGCTGGAACGGGGCCACCCAGCACTGGAGGAGCCCCCTGTGCTGGGGCTGCGTCTCCCAGCACTCCAGTGCTGGGGGGAAGGAGAGTCTCCATGCCACCCACCGGGTGCTCCAGGGTTGGAGAGTGGGGGAAGCCACATGCTGCTGCCCCACCCAGTGCTCCAGGGCTGGGGGAAGGGGGAGGGGCGTGTGCCACCTGCCCAGCACTTTGGGGTTGGGGGTGTCTGTGTTATCTGCCAGGTACTCTTAGGCTGGAGGGACTCAGGGCCCCAGGGCTGGAGGGTAGTGGGGGGCGCTGGGCTTGGGAGGGACAGAAGGGGGGGGCGGGGCTGAAGCGGAAGGGAGGGCCAGAACAGGAGCTAGCCTCCCCAAGCCCATGGTTCACCCACTGCCCATGCTGCAACCACTGCCAGACTAGCAGGCAGGCCTCAAGGCCACTTTAGGTGTTGGTGCTCAATGTGGGTCAGGAATTCCATTTAATTCTTTTCCTGGGCATATTTAGTTTTGACAAAAGAAGACTGAGGGGGACCTGATAACAAGTCTTCAAATATATTAAGCAGCATTATAAGGAAGATGGTGATCAATTGTTTTCCATGTCCACTGAAGAAAGGACAGGCAGTAATGGGGTTAATCTGCAAGGGGGAAGATTTCAGTTAGATACTAGGAAAAACTTTATAACTATAAAGATATAAAGCACTGGAACGGGCTTCCAAGGGAGGCTGCAGAATCCCCATCACTGGAGGTTTTTGAGAATAGACTGAACAAACAACTGAGAGCGATGGTCTAGGTCAGGGGTAGGCAACCTATGGCACACGTGCCGAAGGTGGCACACAAGCTGATTTTCAGTGGCACTCACACTGCCCGGGTCCTGGCCACCGGTCCGAGGGGCTCTGCATTTTAATTTAATTTTAAATGAAGCTTCTTCAACATTTTAAAAACCTTATTTACCTGGCATACAACAATAGTTTAGTTATATATTATAGAGACTTATAGAAAGAGACCTTCTAAAATCATTAACATGTATTACTGGCATGCAAAACCTTAAATCAGAGTGAATAAATGAAGACCGGCACACCACTTCTGAAAGGTTGCCGACACCCGGTCTAGATTTACTTGGTCTTGCCTCACTCAGCAAAAGGGGCTGGACTTGATGACTTCTAGAGGTCCCTTCCAGCCTTGCATTTCCATTATTCTATGATAATCCCCTGGTGATATGTGCCCAGACAAATTAATCCACCTCTTAGGGAAGGAAAAGAAAACAGTCCCCACCAGCTCACAGGGTCCAGAGCCTTTGAAAACCTCTGCAGTTTCTATCAGGCCAGCTAATTAGAGAGAAAAAAAGACTCTGTTCTCGTTTTAAAATAATCAGCCTCAGCCCTTCAAGCAACAAAGCAGCTTTAGGCCCCTCCCACCCAGAGCAGCCTAACAAAGAACTAATTATGTAACTATTATACAAACTGACATACCCACTCACCCCAGCACATATATACAACCACTCTTTCCTGGTCCCCCAAGGGGAATACACAAGAAATCTTCCCCACCCCTCCCCTTGAATAGATCATCATGCTGTATGGACAGCCAGCTCTACAACCAGCATCCATCACAGTTAGCCCTTTCACTTAGGTCTGTGATCCGCTACATTTCATTCTTAGCTTTTGCTATCTTCCTCTTTTCTCTCACTCACATTCTCTTCTCTGTCCTACATTTTTTGCTTCTCCAGGTACTCAGCTCTTTTCTAGTCACTCTACTTCCCCTTTCCTATTTTCCCCACTCAAGCCTACCTTATGGCAGGGGCAGCAGCGCCTTCCCAAAAGCGTGTGTGTGTGGGGGGAAGCAGAAGCAGCCACCAGCTTTTTTGCCACCCTAGGCAGCAGAAGGTCCCGCCTCCGAAATACGCTGACAACTGGGGTGGCCGAAGATCTGGCCGCCACAGTCACCGCCCCCCAAATGTTAGTGCCCTAGGTGACCACCTCTGTGGCCTATCCCATCCCCTTCTTCCCCCCAAGGCCCCATCCCTGGCCAAGTAAGGGTCCCTCCTCCCCAGCCCGTATCCCCACCCCCCAGATCTTCCACCCAGGGCAGGAGGAGGGACCCTTACTCCCCATAGCTGCCTGTGCAGCTCTTACCCCGACCCAGCTCCGGCTGGGGTCCAGGCCTCAAAGCCATGGTAAGAGCCACCCGGGCAGCTGTGGGGAGCCATGAACCCTCACCTGCCCTGGGTGGGAGGTCCAGGGGGCAGGGACATGGGCCTGGGGCTGTTCTCACCCCTCCCCCCCGGGCAAATGGAAGGTCTGCGGCTCCCCACAGCTGCTCAAGCTCCCCAGCTGGTTGGAGTCTGGGGGGAAGACGAGGAGTGGGGCTGATGGTGAAAAGTGGACAAGACAGGCCTCTCCACTTTCAGAAAGTTGGAGGGCCATGCCCCCTGGCCCTCCCTGTTCTGGCACTCCCGCCTTGTGAGGACTGAACAGAGGACAGCAGAAAACAACTTTCAATGTCACTCCACTGGAGAAGTTTGCTAAAGAGCCAAGTGAGGCATCCCCTCACCCTGCAGAAGTAGCCCAATGCAGCTCAGAAGTCTGCAATGCATAGCAAAGTCTTTGTTGCAGAGATGCAACTTGCAGAGACTACTGCTCCCAGCAGGCAATGCTTCATCTTGACCTCAGCTGGGCAAAGAAGTCAGTCACTACTGCTTAGGGACCCTAAACTCTGATCCCTTGGAAAGCACAGCAGCCTCTCTTAGCATAGCCTATACCTTACCCTCATTAGGGTACATAACCTAATTCCCACTCACTCTCCCTCCTCAGATTTGCACACAGTGTAGGCTGCTATAGCTTGTACCTTGCTATGAGTCACGATCATGGCTGTACTCTGAGGCACAAAAGTGAATCTTCCAGTCTGTACGTGCTCAAGCCCTGGAGCTTTCCTTCTGATGACTGATTCTTCCTCTGGCCTGTCACACAGCACACATATCAACTCTGTTGTCCTCATTAGCACTGCTGATTTATCTAGAAGTTAACAACGCCAGGTCTTTCTTTTGTACTGGTCTCAAAAACAAGAGGCAGAGTATTTCGTAGGAGTATAACAAACAGCTTAACTTGCAGTTCTAGTAACACATTTTTCATTTTTCTAGATATTTATAAAGTGATCACTCATTGTCGTATAAAGGCAGCATCCTTGGGGCCTGCAGAGAGAGGGAACAAGGCAGAGCACTCTGTATAACAGGACTCCCATCTGGCTCTGGAATGGAGGGATAATATGTTAACAGGCTCTGAAGAAGGTACCACTGAAGACTCTTCAGGACACAGTTATAGGAGTGGAAGTAAGAAAAGGAGAAAACTTGAAGGGAGAGGAGGAGAGTGATCTCCAAATTCCTTCTGGGTGTGAAGGAACCCACAACATTGGAAGTTTAAAAGAAAATTAAAGATTCCCTCTCTTTTTCTGAGTTTTTCATAGTGCATCAGTTGCAGATGATGTATGCTACACAAGAAAACTTATTTCCTGGCCTAAAACAATCATTCACAAGTAAGAAGAACCAATCAAACAGGAAAAAAAGAGTCAGAAAGAAGCAACACAAAAATGAAGAATGAATGAAAAGGGCCAAGAGTGCTTAGAGGCAAACTGGAACATCAAAAGGCCAACTTTGGTGGCAGACAATGTATCTTCTAACCCTGGGATTATGCAAGCAGAACCAGATCCCAGATATCCAAAAGCTCTTGTTCTGGCCAGGCATCACTGCTGCATACACTAAAGAGACCTGAGTTACATAAACACTAAAGAGCACTTATATAAGCTTTTGTATGAAACACACTTACAAACATCAACACCCAGAGCTGAATGAGGAAAGCAGGTAGCTGTTCCAGCCAAGACCAAGCTATGTATAACTACATCCATCCCATAACAGCCACCTTCTTAGTCTAGGTGCTAGACAACACTACTCCCAACACACAAAATTTGAAATGCATGCCACTGTTCAAATAACATCCTCTTCCTAACCTATGCCAAGAACTATGGTCTAATGGCTAGAGCCCAGGACTGAGAGCTAGGGAACCTGCTTTCTATTTCTAGCTTTGACACAGATGTACTGTCACCCCAATAGGGATATTGTAAAGCTCAATTAAATATTCACATAGTACTTTGTGATCCTCAGATGGAAGGACCGAGAGAAATGCAGGGTATTATTATCCAGCATCCCTATTATAAAATCTAGAATGTATTGACTTTTATAACCACCGCCCTCTCATACACACACAATTCAGGCACTAGCCAATACACCCCAAAATCATGGAACTATACTCCATCAACTAGTATTAACCCATCTGTGATTCACTCACATTTGTCCTTGCAATCATCCTCCTCCACATCCAATTTAGTTAGACAAAACAAACGTCTGCATGACTCCAATGCTATAAAGCCAGGAAATGTTTCAGTCTCCAGAGCCGAGAAGTTTTCAGCAAGCTGCTACTTCAGTAACTGTATGTAGGAAGGCACTGAAACCTCACCTCCTGGTTAGCCCAGTTAACCAGTATTCTAGTAACCCAGGATATATTTTTTAAACGAGGCTGCCAAAATTAGGTACCAAAATAAAAGTGTCCCGATTTTACACAGAGCACCTACTGACTTCAGTGGAAGTTCAGAACCTCTAAAAATAAGGCCATTTTCATTTAAGTGCTTAAATATGGCATTAGACACCCAAGTTGAAAATTTCAGTCCCAGTAAACAGAAATATTCCTCGGCTTATCATGTGTCCTGCAAGATGGGTCAGTCTTGAAACTATCATTATTTTTGTAGATCCATGTAATATTCAGGGGCTCGGAAAACAGGATGAGCAGAGAAGATGAGGGAGCAGGCATTTTGGCTTATGCAATGATTACATAAGGATTAGTTTACTGTAGGAGGTTGGGAGTCATGGTATTAGTTTTATACTAGGATAGCCTCAGGGTAATGAGAGATAATAAAGAGGGGATTATTGCTGCCACACACTTCTAAGGCCACCAAAACGGCAAAAAAAACAACTATAGCAAATAGAACTTTATGCTAATCTTTGCTCCCAGCCCTCACCACAGCCTCATTCAGGGCTTGTTTAGAAAAAAGGACATTTAATCTTGATCAGTGTTTAAAGAGCTGCATGAAAGACAATCCCTTCACAAAGTATCCTTCAGTGTCTGAGTGCCCCATTGCCATCACTGATATTGTTTATGGTGGCAATGGTGCAATGGAAGAGCAGTGAAACAGTAATACCTGGCACTTACACAGCATTTTATGTCAAAGGGCTTTAACAAGCATTAAATTGATCCTCAGGATAGCTATGTGAAGTAACTAAATATCATGCCTATTTTATGGACAGGGAAAATGAGGCAATGAAATTATGTAGCTTCCCTGAAGCCAGAGTCACTATCAGAGCTGAGATGAGAACTCCTGAATTCCTAGCCCTGGTCCTACACTCAGACCACTATACTAGGCTTTCTTCCTTAAACATAATTTTTACTGGAAAAATGGATATGGTATTTAGAATTTTAAAAAAACCCACAGGCCTCAACTCAATTGCCACTTTCTGCTTCAGTCCATAAAATAATTTCAGGGGAATTCTTAAGGACTTTGTTTAATTAGAAAGACTTCACTTGAAGAAAGATGCAAATTCAAGAGTTTGAGTCACTGTGTCATTGCTGTGCCTTAGCATTTCTCCTGTTTTCCGCAGCCAGAAGAACAACAGAAAGCACCTTGAAAAGCTGAATAAGATTGATGTGAACCATCAGCGCTTGGAGAACTATTTGTTTTTGGGTTCATTCTAAAATATTGGTGCTGTTCAGCATATTCTAAGACAGGAGCATTGAACCAATCTGACACAGAACACAAAAGGGCTGCAAAAGTGTTCAGAAAAATCACATCAGTCAAAGCCTGAAGAAGCAGCCATGATATCAAGAGGAGGCACCACTATCAACCCCAGACCCATAACAACATTTAAGATAGGAACAACTGGCTCAGTAGATTCCAGAAAGAAAACAGTGTTCCCACAACAAGGACTGGTCCTGCACTGGGCTCACTGAAGGAAGATATTACAATCAGCACTCCCATCACAGAGAAGGGGTCTTGCAGTTTAGTTTTTTCATTAGCAGTCAGTCATTTATCTTACATGATGATATACTCAGCTGAAATAGGGTGCAGATAGTGTACTGTAACACCGCACAATTTCACCACATGGTGGTACCATAAAAATTTGAAAAATTTCCAAATCCAAAAACATGTTACAAAACGCAGCGCTTGACAACTGGGAACATAAATGCTGTGTGTCCAGCACATAATAGCTGATCTCCCCCTAAAGAGCTGTATATTGAATTAGACCAATCAAGAGCCATTTGGGGCCGGGGGGAGAAGAGGAAGCACCAATCTGTGCAGAACCAGATAGGAGGTAGGATACCTGGGTTCTATTCCCAGCTCTGCCACTGACACATTGTGTGATCTTGTGCAAATTACCTAATCTCTCTGTGCCTGAGCTTTTCCCCACTATTAAATGGGGATAAGGATGATTCCCTACCTCACAGGGCTAACTGTAATGCTGAATTGTTTTCAAGGTACTTTGAGATCCTGAGATGGAAAGTGGCTACAAAACGTAAAGTATCACTGATGAGGATTATTAAAATTTAGTAAAAAGCAACAGAGTCCTGTGGCACCTTATCGACTAACAGACGTATTGGAGCATAAGCTTTCATGGGTGAATACCCACTTCGTCAGACGCATGCTCCAATACGTCTGTTAGTCGATAAGGTGCCACAGGACACTCTGTTGCTTTTTACAGATCCAGACTAACACGGCTACCCCTCTGAAAATTTAGTAATTACACAGTGTTCGATCTCTGATCAGGGCTTTACGCCAGTACAAATAAGAATGGGAAACTATTCTAATTTAACTTAAGCATCCCAGAATTCTATTTCCGCCCCCCCATCAAATCCCCCACACACATGACGCAGGAAACCCAAGTCCTGAGGATCCTTTAAATGAATCCTTCCCAAAAACGTGTACCATTGCAAACATCCTTGTCATTGGAGAGGGGCTGCTTCAGAACACACCAGCCAGACAGGGACTGCTGCAGAACACATGCAAAATTCTCCCTCAACCCTCAGAGCTGTCTGTGCTCTGACAGCCTGGAATCTAGGACAGAGCTCAAGCCTCAAACTTCAATCCCTATGCTATACAATGCTGTGCAGAACTAATCTGTGGTCTTGCCCCAGCTTTCATAAACTTTCACCAATTAGATCTTTCCATTTAAAATTCTTGGTTTTACTCTAACTTGGAGCTCTCCCATCTCTAATCTGTAACCTCCAAGTGTATCACCATTGAAACCACCTTTCCCATCTTAAGCTTTCTTACCCTACATTGGGTTGCATAAATCATTTATATGTTCCATATTCCTAGTTTATCCAAGTCATTCTGAACTTAATCCCGTTCCCTTTTCTATCCATGCCCTCCCTTCCAACCTACCTGCACAGTCACTCTTCCAGATAAAAGGTATATAAAGCGAACAAAATGGATTCTAATAAGACTTCATGAGGCTGTTCACTGGTCAGACACACACTGAACTGCTTGCTTTTACTCCAAATGAGGACCACACACATGGGGCCCTATGCATGATAGGGAACTTAGAGGTGGACCCTGCAGAGTCCATTGTTTCCTTTACATGAGGTTCATGAGCTAGAGCAATAGATCCCATAACCTATACTCTTCCGGTGGGGTAAGAAGAAAAGAGCTCCATCTTTGATATAGGGTCCACCTGATACTAAAACCAAAATGTAGTACAGTAAGTGTAAATGGCTAAAGGAGAAGTTTCTCTCAAACATTACTTCTTCACATTAGAGACCAATTTTAGAGGCTCCACCTCAATGAGGCAAACTATGTGTCAATATTCCTTAGCACATCCCCCCTTAATGGGAGAGGGAAAACAAAGAAAAAAAGAGCTGAGCAGTTCTCGGCAGCCAGACACAAATTAGAGACTGCTAGGAAATAGGGAATGGTGCTAGAGGGATCATGTATTGCTTGACAAGTGCCCTGAGGTATTGCAGTTGTCAGCAAGGGTTTAACAAGTAGCAAGTGGCTTCAACATGTGATCACCATCCTCTCTCAGCAAGGATTTCACTAACATGTGTTCTTAGAACTCCATTGGGAACAGAGGAAAAACAAATGCATCAAAAAAGGGAAAAGGACAGAGGATACTGAAAATACGATATCCTTGTTCACTAAATAACTGCTCCTACAACTCGAAGAGCCACAGAAACTAGAGCTGTGATCCCATCAGACAGATACAGGAGGTTTTATCACTTCCTTTACTCAAAATGTCAATTTTACAAACAAAACCAGTAATGCAAATAAATAAACAAACAAACAATACTACGCAAGGAACGTTTTTCTTAAATTTGCTCAGTCAGAATTATATGTGCATTGAAAGACCCTGAAAACTGAGCCAAATCCATCACCGTCAGACAAATGCCAAATCAAAAACCGAGCCTCGCAAAACTCCCTTGGATCCCAAGTGAGCGATTCTAGGGGGCACTCTCCAAGCATCAAATGCCATATCCCAACATGGAGGTATTAAAATGAATAGTGTCACCATAAAGCAGGACAAGAAAGAGACAAAAGAAAAAAACCTGCATCTTACCTGGAAACTGCTGAGACTCATCCAAGAGTAACATGCTGCTCACTGTACTCTGCTGACTGAGGAAAGATCTCCGTCAGTGACGGAGTGGCTGGTTCAGCGTTTTAGCAGTGGGTCAATAAGGCAACAAGTTATCAACCTCCTCAGCTATTCTAGTCTCACGGTCCTCAGGCCAAAAGTTTCTAGTCACTCCCAACAGTTTGTTATCTCTGCCAGGAGCACAGTAAGCACTAAAGATGCTCTGCTAGCTCTGTGAATGTGTAACTGGGAAAATGCCCCGTGACAAAGTAGTCCAGGGCGGAACACAGACTAAGTAAAATCCTGGTGCTTCGTATTCCTGAAAATAACTTTGGTAAACAGCACTTAGTGCTCTGTTCCACAAGCCCAGTGTTTGGGAATCTGTGAGCATATAAACTCCAGTACTCAGCTGTGGCTGAGTGGGGTCACTGTTCTATTACTAGATAAATATGTCTGGTTTCTACCCTCAGTAGAAGTGTCACTATCTCCCTCCTTTGCTCAGATACTCAAACTGCACAGTCCAGCGCAAGGTAGGCGCTGGATAGGTAGGAACCAATCATCAGAACTATTCTGTCCTGTTAGCTTGTGATTAGCACATGTGCTAAATCAGAAGCAGTAACCCCAGCCACTCTTGAGAAAGGGGAAGGTTTTCAAAGGCAGAAGAAGAGCATGTAAGTGAGAGGTGGGGGGGGGGGCAGGTGTCTCCTCTCTCTGGTGGCTTGAGCAGCAGCTGTGCAGGCTGCTCAGATCTGATCCTATTCACTTTGCCTGCAATCCATTTCAACTAACAGCAGCAGAGGCGCAGACCGGAATAAAACAAAACTCCTTACATAACCATTCAAACTCAACTGGGGCCCCACAGAGGGGGAATTTCAACAGGCAACAGGAAATCTACAGCCAGAGATGCACAGAATCTCAACTATACACCAGAGATGATCAGGGCAAAGGGAAAGAGGGAAAATTAGAAAATAAATAGTCTTTGACTGTGGAAAGAATTTTGTTATCTGATTTTGCTAATTGCTCACATGGTGTTTGCTAACCTAAAACAGACCATGCAAGTGAAACTAGAAGACTGGAAAAAAATCACTCAGGAACCTGTAACCACCTTACACAACAACAGACAACAGAGTAACCTGTTTATTTTTTCCTTACATTAACGTGTTTTATACCATACAATCCAAAGGATCTGAACACAATGAAAATGCCACTAATAAGATTTGGGGGGTTGTAAGAGACAGACCTTTAGTGTTTTCCCCAGGAACTGAAATTACGGGGGGTGCTCAAATATACGGGGGAAGGAGAGGACCGACGAGGCTTGAGACTGCGAAGGTGAAGGTGGGCTGTATAGTATTATAATAAAAACTGAAAAATGTTACACAACCATTTTATTAGATTTAACTCATGTTTTAAAATCATCCCAGAAATTAAAGTTGGCTACTCAAGCCTACTCTGAAGCACAACATCTACATCCTTCTTTGTTTCTTGTTGTAATTTTTGTACAACTCTGGTGTCTTCTTGTGTGTCCGTTACTTCCGGTTCTTCATGATATGTTCATGATCAGGCAGAAGGCCGCTTCTTTCAGAACACAAAATTCTATTCAATGAGGAAAAAGAACACTCCACTGTAGCTGTTGTGACTGGGAGTAGCAAGAGATGAATTCCTACTTCTTTCATCCCAGGAAATATAGCACAAAGATCAGGTCAAACCTGTAGTGATGATAAAGAAGAAGTTGAAGTTAAAACTTCATTAGTTCGTTGTATGATAGTCCACCCTGTGTTCAAAATTACCTATTCTGTCGTGATCACATGGCAGCCCCACTTCTGGTAGTGCCTCACTCCACTCAACTTGGGTGTTTTATAAGACAGGCATCTATAAAAGCTACATGGAAGTGGAGTAGAAACCAGAAATCGCTATTGTAGATTTGTAAGAATCAAGTCTGTGTACTTTTTCAGCTGGCTTAAAAAACGCTTCTTGTCATCTTCACGTATGGAGTCAATACAAGTACCTTCATTAGTCAACTTCTGGACTGAAGTCTTTGTTTTTTCCAGTACATTTTCAAGGAATATTTCTGATTGATCCAAGGGTAGCTTCTATTGATGGACAGAGATCTATTACTGTTGTAGCAGATGCTTGGATGACATTGTTTAATGATCCAAGTGGTTTCAACAGTAGATTTACAAGAGAGAGAATGGCGAGTCTTCTCTAAACTTAGTAACAAAAGCAGCCCACCAACCTCACTACTTAGATCTGTCCTATCTTGCTGGATACTTTCCAAAGCCAGTAATAAAGGTTGCAATAATTTTAAGACAACAGCCAAGAATTGTTCATGAGAAAGCCAGGAGGTTTTCCCAGGTTTGTCTAATTAGAACTTCAGCCCCAGCGTATCTTCCATTTGTTTCCAACACATTCAGTCCTTTTGGACTCCTGCTGAAAAAAAAAAGAGTACAAAAAAGCCATTACGTTTATAGCTTTTAATGTCTTTTGAAGATTCTGCAGCTCGTACTAGCACGAGCTGGAATAGATGGCCTCTGCAGTGTATATAGTAGAGATCAGGGTTACACTTTTCTCTGAGTAAAGCTTGTGCTCCACCATGTCTTCCAGAGAAGTTTGCAGCTCCATCAAATGCATAAGCAGCCATCTAGGGTTCAATTTACAAGTATTTAACTCTTCTAAGATGTCACAGATGCAGCTGATGGTGTCTTCTATAACCTGAACATCTAAACTGCATCTACTAGCCTATCATGGACAACAAGATAACATACGCAATGACTTAATACTTTATGTTTATTTGGATTGGTGCATTCATCAGCCACGTATAAACATTTTTTGAATATGGTAAGAGAGTTCTTCACTTTTTCAGCAGCTGAGTCTTTCATTGTTGTACTGCATGCTTCTAGAGAGTCAACTGAGTTGTTTTTTCCAGAAAGATAGCGAGCATTTGCCGGTCTTGTTCGAAACCAGTGTCCAACTTCAGGATTAACAAGTGACAATGCACTTAACACTGACCTCCAGTTTGTAGTGTGTGGTATCTCTTGCTTAAAAAGAAAGTATGATGCAACAGCCATGTTGGTTCACATAAACTGAGTTGTGTCTCCAGCATTCTTAACAGCCTCATTAAGTTCTTCTAAAAATGGCATTGACAGTGACTGGCTTATAAGGCTTTCTGCATGTTGAGGCAGTCCAGAGGCATGGTGTTTCCAGCCTTTTCATATAGGTTGCCAATATTGGCTTAGCTGATCAGTCTGGCAAACCAAGCTCCTCCAATTTTACCATATAAATCCATGATATGCCCACTTCTTGAATACTAAGGGCAGTTCTGGTCACTCCTCTCAAAAACGATATATTGGAATTGGAAAAGGTGCAGAGAAGGGCAATAAAAATGAGTAGGGGTATGAAACAGCTTCCATATGAGGAGAGATTAAGAAGACTGGGACTGTTCTGCTTGGAAAAGAGACAACTAAGGGAGATATGACAAAGGCTTATAAAATCTTGACTGATGTGGAGAAAATAAATAAGGAAGTATTATTTACCCCTTCACTTAAGACAAGAACCAGGGTTCAACCCAATGAAATTAATAGGCAGCAAGTTTAAAACAAACAAAACTAAGTATTTTTTCACACAACACACAGTCACCCATGGAACTTTATGCCAGGGATGACGTGAAGGACAAAATTATAAACAGGGTTAAAAAAAAGAACTAGATAAGTTCATGGAGGTTAAGTCCATCAATGGTTATTAGCAAGGATGGACAGGGATGCAACACTATCTCTCTCTCTAAACAGGAGAGAGGGACAGTCAAATCGTGCCTGTGATTCTTAGGGAAAGCCCACACCACCAAGCAAAACACCTGTGCCCCTCCCTCTCTTCACTAGGATAAGGCATCCAAACCTTCTGCTTAGGGAGTGCTGTTCAGTTGCGGGTAACCAGTGCTTAATTTGTAATGAAAAAGGTGCCAAGGCTCAAGCAAGTGTGTTACTTTCATAACTGATGTGGCAAGTCCAAAGATCCCAGGGCTATGAACTGCTAAGCCTAGAGGTGCTGGGGCTCAGCCCTGGCAAGCCCTCACACAAATTAAGCACTGGGGAAGACTCCTTCATTCAGGCAGGCTAAGTACAGTTCTGCTGCCCTTTACTCATACAATAAGGATAACATTTCATGACCCCACATTTAATACTACAGTGATTTGTAACCCAACATCAGCCAAAAAAAATAAATTGATCACTTGGGCAGCTCAGCTCTGTCTGCTGGATACTTAGTCAGAGTAGGTGTGTTCATGTAAATACAATCTGATCCTGAAGCCTCCATACCAGGGGTAGGCAACCTATGGCACATGTGCCGAGGCGGCATGCGAGCTGATTTTCAGTGGCACTCACACTGCCTGGGTCCTGGCCACTGGTCCGGGGCGGTGGGAGGAAGGCGGGGGAGCTATGCATTTTAATTTAATTTTAAAATGAAACTTCTAAACATTTTGAAACCTTATTTACTTTACATACAACAATAGTTTAGTTATACATTATAGACTTCTAGAAAGAGATCTTCTAAAAAGGTTAAAATGTATTACTGACACGCGAAACCTTAAATGAGAGTGAATAAATGAAGAGTCGGCACACCACTTCTGAAAGGTTGCCGACCCCTGCTTTATACCCACTCCTGGCTCATCACTAGTTGTCAGGGGAGAGCTCATTCGGACCTTGCTTACAAATCATAATTTGAAATTATAAGGTAGGCCAATACAGCCGAAGCAAATGCACCGACATTGTCATAAATAACTGCTGTATGAGGAAACTAGTCTTTGTTCAAAGTTCTCAAACCCATTATGCTTTCTCAAGTATAAGTATTTTCTCATATACTGTATATGTTTTTAAAGTGTGTTAATGTTTCAATTTCAATTCAAATTTCCAACCAAAGACTAATTGGCAAGACTAATTGGCAGTTACATGTTGGGTGGGGAGGGTGCTGGGGAAATTCAGGGGGGTGTACTTCCCCTCTGGGGAGGTGTGGGTAAATCTCACTCACCTCTTCTCCCCACACACAGGAAAGTTACTCCTCTATACTAGTAGGGCTGTCAAACCATAACACTGGTAACAGGAGGGAACAAGTGCTTTCACGGCTATGTTTGACACACTACGCAGCTAATGATCATGCATGACTAATCTTGCTACAGAGACCTTCTCCATGTCAGATTCCAATCACAGAAAAACTCAATCATAGTAGAAAGCAATATGCCTGTGGGTGATGGACTGGAATGAAGCATCCACTGACTAGGGAATTCTTAAATTACTATAATACAAATAAAAACCTCATTCACTGAACATATGATCATCTCAGACATGATGTTATCACAAGAGACAGCAAGGCCCTTTTCTCAAAAGAGGTGCGAGTAGAAAGTATATATATTTCTTCTCTTGTTACTCAACTAGAGTTAAGCCCCTTTGTCTTCAGTTTAAACAGATTTTTACTGGAAAAAATCCCAGGTTTTACAAAAAGTATTATTCAGTTTTTGCTGATTTTCACCCTACTTTTGTATCATTCAAATATATAATAAAAAATTGTTTAATTAGGAAAATACAATACATTGCATGATATATATGTATTACAATAATACATTAGTCTGTGTGTATATGCAAGGCTGCCTGTTGAAGTAAAGACATGTATTAGTCTAGAAGATACACACAATAAACAAACAGGCACACACGTGTGCGCATCTGAATCTCATGCCCATCACATAACACATTTCAAGTTGTTAGTAGATAACCGTTTAAAGATGTGACACACTAAAATGGGAAGAAAAGAAAATCTGTATCAGAATACATTTCAGAACAAAGAAATATTCAAAAGTTTTCAAAAAACAAAAACTGGAGGAAAAGGATGAAGTTGCATGTAAGCAGTGCAAATGGTAGGGGCCCATGTTTTAGTTCTGCAGCAAACCACATCCTCCTGTCCTTCCATCAAACAAAATAAACCTTGATATTTACCTAGAAAAAAATAAGGTTTTTTTCCCCACCAATTTTCACCTGTTTTTGTTGTCGTAGTAATAAACACTGATAAATTCCTGGGAAAAATAAAATAAAATTAAAAACTGAAAATGAAGGTCCCTAGCTACAGTGAAGAAAAATACTGTGGAGACATAATTTTACGTCTTTCACTCTTGTCACCTGAGAGCGGGGAGCACAAGAAACTAAATACTACAGCAGTATAATGCAACAATATGACCTCTAGAAAGGTGGCATGTGAAATCAGTTTGACAAAACGTCAACTATTTCTTTGTGAACAAAAACAGTCCGCAATATGAAACAACTGGTAGACAATACTAGGAGAGGATCAGCAAGAGCAGCCTGTGACTGAGAAATACCGGCACAGATATGCGGGGACTCCAGGAGTGAAATAATATAATATGATCCATTTATTTAAGGACTGAAGTTCACTCAGAGGTCTGTTTCAGAAACTTGGGCAGCACCTACCGGCAAAGATGTGCAATTACAGCCATTGGTATTAGGCATCTTATTTTCAATGGCGATAGAAGCATCAACATATTTTTATTGCTTTGGAGTATATCACAACTTTGAAACATATTAGGACTGTATAGTAATTAGGGCTTGCCTGTATACATCTTATTGAGAAGAAGTTATCAACTCGGTAAAAGAAGGAATTGGATGGTTCAAAGGCTAGGGAATGGGATGCAGAGCCTTTCATCTTCATGTAACTGATTCAAATCCAGCCCAGTCTTGTACTTCCTCCAGGAAAAGTTGCCGATGGCCAACAGGGACAAATATATTAGGGAAATCAAACATGAGGCCGAGGCCTCTGCAGCAGTATCATAAGCCTTTCTCCCAAATCTGGACCTTAGCGTCCAAAATCTGGGTGCTTAGCATGAACCTCCAAGCTTAATTACCAGCTTGGATCTTATCTCGCTGCCACCAGACAGGAATTACAGCGCCTGCCTCGCTCTGGTCCCCCCAAACTTTCCCTGGAGGGACCCCAAGACCCAGAAGCTCTGAGTCTTACCGGCAAGGGAAATACTCCACTTCCCTTCCCCCTCCCTCTCCCACCCAGACTTTCCTCTCTGGGCTAACCTGAGAGTATTGATGCAATCTCTTTACATCACAATACCAAGAAGTATATCTCCTCTATTCCACAAAGAGACAAACCCCAAATACAAGGAAACAGAAATGATTCTATCTCTCTTTCCCCCTCCCACCAATTCCCTGGTGCTGCAGAGCTTATCCTCCGTAGATCTAACACAAAGAGAATTCCCTCCCCTTGTTCCTTAGCCTACCCAGAGAGAAAAACTCAAACAAGTCTTAAAAAGAAAACTTTATATAAAAAAAAGAAAGAAAAAAGACATCAAAATTTCTCTGTATCAAGATGACAATAATACAGGATCAATTGCTTAAAAGAAAAAAATGAATAAACAGTCTGATTCAAAAAGATATCCAATTTGAAACATTCCAGCAAGCTACACACATGTAAATACAACCAAAACAACATAAAAGCCTATATTGTTTTTCTACCTGTACTTACAATTTGGAAACAGAAGAGTAGAAGATAGAAAGAACCTTCTCATAGCTGAGAGACAGACAAAAAGACAAAAGACTCAAGACAAAGAAGACCCACAAATTCCCTCCCTTAAGCTTTTAAAAAATCCGGTTTCCTGATAGGTCCTCTTGTCAGGTGTTTGGTTCCCTTTGTTAACCCTTTACAGGTAAAAGAAACATTAACCCTTAGCTATCTATTTATGACAAGCAGGCCTTACAATACATGAATGGGATCGGTACAAGTGATCCAAGCATGAGCAGAAAGTCTGAGCAAACACATTTATGAAACTAGGAAGTAAGATTTAAAGGCAGGCATCCGAATGACAAGAGGGTGGTTTCCATAACACATTCGTTATGAGGATGCAACATCAGGAAAATGAAAGATTAGTGCATCAGAGAATTAGGATGACCTAGGTCTTTCCTTTTCCATGGTTGAATAAACAGCACATTCCCTTCTGTGTCTTACAATGGAGAGTTGAAGTGAACTTTTCCATACAAGGCAAAGAACCAGTGTTGTCATCACCATTTACCATGACAAATATGCACCACATATCATCAGCACACTCAAGTAGAGTTCTTGTGCCAGAAACTGTCAGTTCATAAAATGATCTTTTCATGGGAGGTAATTTTTTATAGATAAGCCCATTTACGGAATATCCTTTTGTGAGGCCAGTCTTGTCAGAGTAACTAGGAAATTGCTCCTCCACTAATTTCTTTGGAGCCAATGTTTTTGTCATATCTGTATTACACAGACACACAGTATGAAAGATCTCCACGGCTCGACAATGGCCATGCTACATATTCTCTGCCAGCTGTGATGGTTCCCTCCTTTTTTCTTTCTTACCACTTCTTACATGCTGTTCACCTTCCAATAAGAACATACAAATGCTCATACTGGGTAAGGCTAATGATCCATCTGGCCCAGTATCCTGCCTTCTGACAGACCACAAGAGCTACAGAAGAACAACAGCTACTCTCTGTAAGCCAGACTATTCCTTCTCTTTCCCATCTTAACTACTCTGCGCCATCTGTGCTACTCCTCCTCATTCCCGCAGCTGTCTCTATGCTGCTGAATTTCTAACAGCTGCTCTCTGCACACCCCATTGCTCATCAACAAGTTGAGGGTGTCTACAAATCTAGATTGCTTTAAGTTACTGAGAAGAATGGAAGGAGGACATACCTATTAGCATCTAGTACTAGCACAAACAATATTCTATGTGCTAGTACTAGATGATAATTGGTATGTCCTCCCTCCATTCCCCTGTTCAAATGCACTAAGTAACTGGTATTAGAAAAGGGCTTTTATCTAATATGGAAGTATAATGCCTGAAGTTGCATTTTTATGTCTATTTTTGTGTTACTGGTATATGTTTCCTCTCTCTTTCTATTTCATCTCTGAATCGGTGGTTTTTCTATTAAAGAACCTTTTGGTTTATTTTTACTCCAAGCAGGTCCCCAGTGTGCGTGTGGAGTGTGTATCCCAAAGAAAGTTGGTAACTGGGGGACTGGTTTCAAGTCTTTGGGGGTGACAAACCAGTGAGGAACAGTCAAAAGTACTGGTAATTAGAACTCAGGGAGGATGAATTTTGGGAGATTCAGGACTGGGCGAGCAGGGGGTAGGAACGGTTTCCTGGTGTCACCTTGCAAGGAACACCTGGCCTGACAAAAGCCAGGGTGAGACCTTATGCTTGTGGGCTGGCTACTGGTGTCAGGGATCTGAACCACCATGAAGGCCCCCAACATCACAGAGTAGTTATGACAGAATCCCTTACTGGTCTGGGTGGTCCCCAAAACATCACACCCTCTCCGTAACTTCATCGCCATCATGAAAAAAACCCAGAAGAACATGGGGGTGTCCCATGCTCCCACATGGAGAAGATGCGGGGAGGGATGGTTTAGATGCTGCTAATCAATCTATAACTTCTGAACTACATCAAATTCTACCTACAAAATATGCTTCAGCAGCAATTATATGTACTTTGGTTCTGGGGTTGGGTGTTTTTTTTTAAAACAGAATTTCATTCAAAGCCCACTGGGAGTCTTTCTACTGACTTTAACGGTCTTTGGATCAGGCCAAAAATACAAATTTGATCAACTTTATATCTTTGTTCATGTAATTTTGGTGTGTTTTCTTTCCCATATTACTTCACCGAGACACTCAATTACACTATCCATGAGCAATCCAACAATTATAAACCAGACAGTACATAATGGGAAGCAAAAATGCAGTAATGGAACACATTTATCCATACCTACAACACCTTTTGCAAGTCAGAAAGCACTCTCTCAGCTACAAACTACATACAGTTTCAGATTTCAGCCTCATGCTTCTGAAGGAGGATTTTTAAACTATATTGAGAAAAACAACTTATTTTTAGGGAATACCTTGGCATTTAACTAAAAATATCTTCCTCCCAACCTGCTCTTGCACCCCTGCAACATGTAATATACAGTAAAATAAGTATATCTTTGATTTAACCTGAGCTACCATGTTTTGGTGAAACCAGCATATTCTAGTAAAACGCCTGCTGAAATTAAAGAAAAATTAAACCAGGAGCTGATATTTAGTCTAAGCCCACCCCCGAAAAGGAAGTGTTTAATTATGTTCATCATACGCTTCAGGTAACACTATTGGAGGTGTTGTCTAAAAGACAGAGCAAAGGACTGAGAGTTAAGATTCATGGATTCTGTTCCCAGCTTCATCACTGACTGACTAAGTGACCTTGGCAAAGTAGTACACCTCTACCACGATATAACATGAATTCGGATATAACATAGAAAAGCAGGGCTCCGGGGAGGCGGGGCTGTGCACTCCGGTGGATCAAAGCAAGTTCAATATAATGCGGTTTCACCTATAACGCAGTAATATTTTTTGGCTCCTGAGGACAGTGTTATATCGAGGTAGAGGTGTAGTTATAATTCCACCTTGTTTTACTAGATCAGCAAGACCCAACACCCCAATCAGTGGGTTCAAGGGAAGGAGAGCTCTGGTGACATCATCTCCTTTTAAAGAAGTAAAGCAAGTCATTACGCCAGGTTCATAACATTTTGACTACACCAGGCTTTATGCCACTCTCTCAGAAAGGAAGCTGCTGTCAGAAAGCTGGGGTGGATAGGGGAAGAGACGCAGTGGGGGAGGTAAGAACATCACTTTTGTTTGGAACTTTCCTTTATAAACATCACTGAAGACAAGGAATCAGAGTTTGTGCATTTTGAAAGGCTAAATACAGTGAGAGAGATGGACAGACTGGCCTGAAGCATTGTTAGTCTGTAATACCCTGAAAGGGGGGTGGGGAGTTAGGGAGGGCCTTGTCCTTTCTTCCCACATCACCATTCAGGCCATGCCTTTTAAATAACACTAGATAACCCAGTTCATGGGGTTAGTTATAAAGCTGGAGTCAGCCAGAAAGGCGCCCCCTCATCTTTTAAACCCATAGTATTTCCCCATGTACCTCCAAGACTTACTAAGGTATATCCTGTATACACTAAAATGCCACCTCCCTCCCTCCTTTACATCCCTGGCAGAATATGCTCTACACAAACAGAACACAAGACACAAGTTCTCAGAGAAAACTAGCAATACAGTCAACTGGCCCATGCCAGATTTACTAGAAAAGAAAAATAGAAATCAAAATGAAGTACACAGTGTTCTTCTCAAAATACAGAGAAGGGATTTTCAGTGTCACCACTGCAGACTTAGCAAAATGTCTATATACAGGACACGTTCTTACAGGAGCTGGTGAGGTTCTACAGAACATGTCCTGTACACAGACATTTTGCTGAGGCCTGGTCTACACTATGGTGTTAGGTTGAAATTAGCCACATTAGGTCAATTTAAAAATTAATGCATCCGCACAACCAACCCTGTTCCGTCGACCTACAGGGCTCTTAAAATAGACTTCTGTACTCCTCCCCAGTCAGGGGAGCAGCGCTAAAATTGACTTTGCTGGGTCGAATTTGGAGTAGTGTGGATGCAAATCAACTGTACTGGCCTCCGGGAGCTATCCCAGAGTGCTCCATTGTGACCGCACTGGACAGCACTTTGAACTCTGATGCACTAGCCAGGTACATAGGAAAAGCCCCAGGAACTTTTGAATTTCATTTCCTATTTGGTCAGTGTGGCAAACTCAGCAGAACAGGTGACTATGGATTCCCCACAGAATTGTAGAGCATAGAATGTTTCTATGCTCCCTCTATCATCTCCGTCCCTAAGGTTATCGCAGATTAGAAGGCGAAAAAACGCACTCGCGATGACATGATTTCCGAGCTCATGAAGTCCTCCCGCACTGATAGGGCACAGCTGAATCCATGGAGGCATTCAGTGGCAGAGGCCAGGAAAGAATTAAGTGAGCGCAAAGAGTGGAGGCAGGACACAATGCTGAGGTTATTGGGGGAGCAAACGGACACGATGAAGCATCTGTTGGAGCTGCAGGAAAGCCAATAAGAGCACAGACCCCCGCTGCATCCACTGTATAACCGCCTACCCTCCTCCCCATGTTCCACAGCTTCCTCACCCAGACGCCCAAGAACGTGGGGGCGGGGGGAGGCTCCAGGCACCCAGCCACTCCACGGCAGAAGATGGCCCAAGCAACAGAAGGCTGTCATTCAGTTTGATTTTTAGTGTGGCTACAATAAGCAATGTGGCCTTGTCCTTCCCTCCTCTTCCACCCCACCTGCGCTACCTTGTCCGTTATCTCTTTTTTAATTAATAAAGAAAGATGGTTTCAAAACAATAGTTACTTTATTTCGAAGGGGGGAGGATGGTTGGCTTACAGGGAATTAAAATCAACAAAGGGAGCAGGTTTGCATCAAGGAGAAACACACACAACTGTCACACCGAACTCTGGCCAGTCATGAAATTGGTTTTCACAGCCTCTCTTATGCACAGTGCACCCTGCTGGTGTCTGGTGCAAAATGATTGTCTGCTGTTGCTTTCACAGAGGGAGGGAGGGGCGACTGACGACATGTACCCAAAACCACCCGGGACAATGTTTTTGCCGCATCAGCCATTGGGAGCTAAACCCAGAATTCCAATGGGTGGCGGAGACTGCAGGAACTGTAGGATAGCTATCCACAGTGCACTGCTCTGTAAGTCTATGCTAGCCACGGTAGTGAGGATGCACTCCACAGACTTAATGCGCCTAGTGTGGAAATATGCAATCGACTTCTATAAAATTGACCTAATTTCATAGTGTAGACATACCCTGAGTCTGCAGGGCCAATTCCCTCCTCTTGCATGAATTTACTATACTTTTCTCTGACAAAAATGTAAGACTTACTGTATCAAAAGGATACTGGTAGGTTCAAAATAAGGGGCGAAACCTGCAATCCTACTTACTCAAGCAAAGCTCCCATTGAAATTAATGGTGTTTTTGCCTAAATAAGAACCATAGGACTTACCCCACATTTAAAAAGCAAAAAACACATACACACCCTTACCTGTATTAATAACTCTTTAGATCATTAAAATGAAAGCATCAATATCACTTTATTTTCACCATTAATTTTGCTTATTAATTTATTATTATTATTTTGTATTAGCGAAGCATCCAGGAGCCCCAGTAACAGACCATGACCCCTCTGTGCTAGGTACTGTACAAACACAGAGGATTTCACTCATGTTGGATCATGGAAGTAGAAAAGACAGTTTCTAGACATTTTTACTTTCTGTTTCTCATTAAACTAGCATAGTGCTACAATGTCTGGGCTCCAGAGACTGATGAGGTAAGTTTAAATGCAAGTAAAATATCCCTATTAAACAACTGTGGAAATATTTCTATTAATTCTAGATCACTGGAAACACTTGTTTTTATAAAAACAAATCTGAGGCCTAAACGGACGTGAGAAACGACTTTTTCTGATATACTACGTGCAGCTGAGACTCTGGGCTTGTCAACCTTGGGTCAGCTGCAACCAGCTGGCACAATATTATACACAACAGTCATAGTCTTCAATTAATGGTAAGTCATGTTGAACATTGTGTCAGTTACTATGATCCATCAGGGTTGTGTATTAATATTATGTAATCTCCCAGCACAGAGAAGCCCACAAGGTTTAAATACATGCCAACACACAGGATGTTAACTAGCACGTAAATCACCTGGCATGGAGAGGAGATTACTTATATGCCCAAGCTGTGATATACACCTTGCCTCAGAGTTTCCCACCAGCTGACTTAGAAGTAATGTTGATGGGCTCCAAAGGGAGCTGCATCCAGTTCTAATCAGCCAAAATAAAAAGGAGCAATGTAGAGTCCTTTAGCAGGGAAAATAAGGAGAAAAGGGGGAGATTACATACCTCGCCTCCTACCAAAATAAATACTCCTGCTCTACAAATAGTATTTTGCTGGGTGATTTATAGGCTATTGATAACGCTTTTATATTTATTTATAACTTTTATTATTTACTAGCATGGATCACTATGACATTTGCACAGAGACAGAGCAGGGCTTAAACATACAAACCCTCCTGATTAATTTCAAAACCCTCCTGGGCTAGAGGCGAGTCCTTTCTTTTGTTACATCCCCACCTCCATAAACAGAAGAGCCTGAGGCCTTGTCTACACTTGCAAGTTGCAGCGCTGGTGAGGGGGTTACAGCGCTGCAACTTAGCAGGTGTCTACACTTAAAAGCTCAGCCAGCGCTGCAACTCCCTGTTTGCAGCGCTGGCTGTACACAGACAGCCTGGGTCTGCTCCGGTGTAGCAGACCAGCGGCTGTATGATGGCAGCCTGGTCATTCAGTATGGACACTCACCGCAGTTTTTCATGGCCTGCCAGGTGATTAGGACTTATCCCAGCATTGCTCTTTCAGGGGCTCTCTGGTCATCCACTTCTCCATCTCCGCACTGGCCCTGGGGCTCTAGAGCCTAAGAGGAGGGGGAGGTTCGTACGGGCGAACCGCGAGAGGGAGTCGGGGGGGGCTTACTGAGGGTTTGGAGACGGCGCCCAGGATGTCATGGGCAGGATGGAAAGAGCTACTTTCCAGCTAGGAAGAAGCTAAGCGCAGTCGCAGCCGCTTGGGACCTTGTAGTGGGGGAACCAGCAAGGAGGCCTGTTCTGGTAAGCCGCAAGCTTTATTATAAGGATGCAATGTTTGGTGAGCTAGGGAGCATGGCTGGCCTGCAGCTTGCCTAGATGTGGCATATACATGCATTGATTTCGGCCTGTACGTGGGGCTCTTTGCTTTCCAACAAGCGCAGGGCAGTGAAGCGCTGGTCTTCCAGATGAGACGGGCAACTCCACCCCTTCCGCAGGTGAGGCTGGTGGTGCAGAGATGTCTTTCCACAAGCCACAGAAACCCCATGGCTTCCAGAGTGAAGCAACCCCACCCCACCCCTTCCCAGGTGAGCTGCGTGTGCAAGATGGCTCTGAGAGTAGCTGCTGTCGGCACTTCTGATTAAAGGGACAGCAAGAGTTCTTAGAAAAAACCAGAAGACTAAAAGAGATGGTTGAAAGCGTTAAGGAATCTGTAGATTCCAGCGAAAATAAAAAGTTGCAGCCTGGGAGGCTATAGGAATAAACCATGAAAAAGGAACAGGCTAGCGCAACGAATAAAGGAGGCAGGCTGCAAGAGAAAGCAGAGAAGAAAATTGGACTACCACTTGGAGAAGTCACAGGGTCGGCAGTATGACTTAAAAAAAGTGACTGGACGGAAAAAATGCCGCCATCATTCTCCTTCATGTTATTATTTACTGCCATAACTATTGAATAATAAAAGTTATATACATATGCATCATATATGTGTTGATTGGTTAAATGACTGCTGATTCACAATGTGGTGACAGGTCCCGCCACTCCCCCTGTTCGCGATGGTAGGTGCACATGTGTTGGTCCAGCTGCTCCCTGCAGGTAAGTGCCCTAAGGAAACTTGTTAGCAAAGGATGGCACCAAGCGGACAGATGAATCCAGCATGTGACATGGGGTGAGTAGTACTGAGCAGGGCAGGGCTGATGCCGGGAAACGGTGAGCCGTGGTAGGGTCTGGGGGCTGCTCAGGCCAGCTCCCAAAGGCGGCAAAGGGATGTGGGGCTGGGGAGACAAGGGTGGAAGCCAATGGTTCGGCTGGGGCGGTCTCAGCGATGGTGGGCCGCATCAGAGGGCACAGCAGCTCGCGATGCAGCAGCCGAGTCCGCGTCTCACGTGTCTCGGACTGGAAACAGATTACGGCCAGGATGTTTGACCACGCGGGCCAGTCTCACCACTCATCAATTTTCAATTGCACTCAAGTCCATGGGTCTGGTGTTGCAGCTTACGGCAGCGGAAAAGACCTGAATTGCATCCTCCCCTGATTTCACAACCACAACCAGTGGTGGGCAGAGGGCTGTGTACTCTCTCGCGGCGCGCGGCCAGCAGCCCACTCAGTCACCAGCCTCCCTCCCCTTCCCACACTGTCCCTATAGGCTAGAGCCCAGACCACTCCCGCATCCTAACGGTCTCTGTCTCAGATGCCCAGTGGCTCCGCTGGGACTTAATTATAGGCAGCTAGAGTGAGGTGGGGGTGGCTTAGTGGTCTTCCCTGGCCTGCCCTCCTGGAGACAGACAGGTGGTTGAAGGGTGGCGCTGGATTGGGCCCCTCCTATGGCACTTCACAGCTACTGAGGGGACACCAACACTTCCGACACCAGGTTCTAGCTCTAGGAGCTGCAGGGGACCCAGGTTGCCACCCCTTGTACTTCCAGCTGTGACTTGATCTGCGTTGTCTGACCCGCCTGCCCCGCAGCTGGCACTGCCCCTCGGGGCGCAGCTCGGAGGTGCAGAGCTGGCTCAAGCCGAGTGGGGGCCACGGTGACTGTGTGGAGGTTACCACCATAGGGTTGCAGCAGAGGCAACTGGAAACCCCAGCCCTTTAGTAGCCCCCCAAACTCACTCCTTCTCTCCGGGACCTTTAAATAGCCACAGCAGGGAGCGCGGGGAATGCAAGAGGAGCGCGCTGTGGACTCCACGCGGCTATTTGAAGGACCGTCGGTGGCAGAGGAGGCTGGAGCCCCAGGACTTTAAATACCCCCCCCTCACTGCCCCAGGGCTCAGGGGGAGCTTATTTAAAGGCGCAGAGCGTCCATGCCCAGTCTACGGGCGCTTTGCCCGTCGCCTCTGCCGAGGAGCTCCGCCGGGTTCGCGGGCTTGGCGTGCCTTCTGCCCGGAGCGCGAACAAAGCCCCACCGCTGCGCGCGTTCCCTGGCTGGGAGGCGCGACAAAGCCCACGCGCCCCGTTTTCTCCTGGCCGTGAGCGCGACAAGCCCCACCGCCCCGTTCTCCTGGCCGGAGCACGACCAAGCCGCCACCGCCACCGTTCGTCCTGGCCGAGCCCCGGCCGTCTTGGAGCGCGCAAAGCCCCCGCCGCTGTGCCCTGGAGCTCTAGCTGGTGAGCGCGGTTACTCTCGGCCATCGCGCTCCGCCGGCGTTCACTCAAAGTAGGCGGACCATGGAGCAGACCGCAGCTGGGACGGGTTAGCACGGGCGTTTTTTTTTTTGTTTGTTTGTTTTTTTTAAAGGTGCCTAAGGTGCGGGGGTCCCTCTTAGGCATGTGGGTCCGATTCCCAGCATCACGGTCGTGTGGAACAGGAAGCGGACATGTATTCCGCACCCTTCCGGTCCCCTTCCCACAACCCCACAGCGACAAAATGTGACGAGGTCTGCTCTGTGGGATAGCTGCCCACAATGCACCACTCACAACAGCGCTGCAACTGGTGCAAGTGTGGACACACTGCAGTGCTGGTCGCTGTCAGTGTGGACACACTGCAGCGCTGGCCGTACACAGCTGTATGACCACAGCTGTAACGGCCAGCGCTGCAAAACTGTAAGTGTAGACAAAGCCTGAGCCTCCTTTCCATACCAGTTTTATTACGGCAGGCTCCACTTTTTCCCTGCCTCTTCCCCCAGTTTTTAGTCACACCAAGAAGTGCTGAACTGTTCAGACTGCTTGCATCACAGATCTGAGGCAGAATGCAAGGAGCAATAAAGTTTGTTATGCTCCTGTGTACCATAGGAGATGGAATCATCTAATAAAAATATAGTGTTCCCCAAGGAGCAGCTGCAGTGTCTCATACTGCCCAGAAAGAGGAGGAAGAAAAAAAAAATTCATTGACTTTGGGATCTATTTTCCCTCAACATTCACCCACCCACATGAAATGCTGTTAAATCATTATTCTTAAATATTCTGGGAAGCAGCAAAAATGATACAACATTTACCCCCTTTCCTCTTGAAACCACCATCCCCACTAGAACAGGCGTTCTCTATTAGCGGTTCAAGAGATTGGAAGTCATCTATCTTCCCTCCTTGGAATCACAGTGGCATTTTAAAGACAGTCTTTCCAGAACTGAAAGGAATTCAGCATGGGTCAAAAGTAGACGGCAACAGACTAACATCTATCTTCCAGCACTGCATAAAAAGTGCAAAATTATATTTTTCCCCTCACCTACGGCACCTTTTTTCCACAATAAGGCCCTTCCTTGCCTTAGACACAAATATTCCCTGATTAAATGGGATAATGTTTGATGGGCTAACAATTACAGAGACAAGGTGGGTGAGGTAATATCTTTTACTGGACCAATTTTTGTTGTGATAGAGACAAGCTCTTCATCTTATACAGAGCTCTCCTGTGTAAGATTGAAAGCTTGTCTCACTCACCAGCAGAAGTTGGTCCAATAAAGATATTACCTCACCTACCTGGTGTCTCTAATATCCTGGGATTGACATGGCTATACCTACACTTCATATAACAATCACAGAGGCTATTGCATTCCTCCTCCATCTCTCATTTAGGATTGTACATAGACAGTAACAGGCCCAATTTATAGGATGCTATCAGATTAAGTCAGGGCCCCATGCCCACCTACCTGGGTAACTGTCACACAGAGGACTAGACTCAGCAAATTTTCACTTGTCTTCATCTCCCAACTCCACATATGTAACAGGGGGTTCAGCTTACAAAACCCACCAATCCCCACTGAAGGAACTGTCCCCAAGCAGGCCACTGTTGATGGAGCCTGCTTCAAGTAAGAGCGCATAGTGTATTCACAACAAAGAGAGGGAACTTTCTCAGGATAATCCTGCGCTTCCCCCTCCCCACTTGCCAAAAGCTGGGTTTTGGCACAAGTACCCCTACGATCACAGAAACAGAGAGGAACACAAGTTCACATTTTTGATCTCCTTATTTGCTTTACAGATAGCACATGAGGTTGGCAAAACAAATTATTTTGGAAGTCTACTTAGTTTTTCACAATTTATGTGAAAAGTGGATGGGTAGGGTTCTGTGGCCTGCTTTGTGCAGGAGGTCAGACTAGATGATCATATTGGTCCCTTCTGATCTACGAGTCTATGAGTCTACTACTTCCATTTCCATCAAATTAGACAATGAAAATAGGTTAGTCAGTTTCAAGTCAATTTCTCTTTCAATTTCATGCATCATCTTCACAATGCTGCAATTTATGGATTGCAAAATAGATGCAGAGGAATTTTTAGTTAAAGAAAAAACACTTTTCCATTGGAATTTTAATAAATAAATTTTAAAATATATTGGTCTGAGGTTTACTTTTCAAAAACTTAAGTTATGGGGCAAAGTTGACCTAACTGTGTCCTTTTAATAGTGTTAGGCATTTCTTTAATAAGGATTCAAGAATATCAAAGTTCTTTATAAACCTGAATGAAGACTACAAATCTGTGCAGCAAAGTATCATAATTTTACGATTAGGAAACTGAGACCTGAAAAGATTAAAGACAGGCTCAAGATCATAGAGATATCAGCCACAGTGACACATCCAGGAATATACCTCTGAAGCCCTTATTTTCAGTCCCCTGCTCTAACCACAGGTCCCACTGCTCTTAGACTTCCTCGACACAAAGTCAAACTAAAGCAGGAATCCTATGACAGTTTCTGTTCGAGACTTAAAAATACAGAAGTATATTAGATCACAGCCAGAACCACTAGATGGACAGCATGGCTGTTCCATTATCTCATTCCACCAGTACTAAATGAAGGTTAAACATAACCAGAAGCCTTGGAGGACAGCATCTGAATGCCAATACTCACAACTGCATCTGTTACAGTACTCTAGATTTCATTTCTTATCAGTTATTCACCCTGAACAGCAAATTTTTGAAATGTGATTAATCCATATAATTTCTCAGAGGCAGAAAACAAGTGACTCTCTGTCAACATTAATACTAGGACAGTACCACCAACAAACAAATGAAGCTGAATTCCAGCCACTGCAACCAGAAATAATCCCAGACATCCAGAAAGAGTTAAGACAGAACACCACAGAGGGATTCATTCAATAGCTCAAACAGCCAACATTTTTCCTCGGGAAACGTTTGATGCACGAGCAATCTCTACACTTGAAATGCTCAGCAAAACCCATAACATTTTCTCCCCTCTCTATTTAGATTTTATTTCCATGGGGCTCCCCCAAACCATACATTGAGAATTAGCAGTTCCAGTGATTATGCACGGTAAAGTGTGTGTGTGTGCTCACAACCTCACTCACTCACCATTCTCATCAAGTAAGTCTTCTTCGTCATCCCCATCATTGTCCTCCTCCATTGCCTCATCATCTTCCTCCTCCTCCTCTTCCATATCCTCCTGCTCCAAGTCCGGGTCCAGGTCTGGATCACTCCCTGAGATTGACTCGTCTGACATGATTCCCAGTGGTGCTCCTTGTGCATTACCTGCTCATGATCTATTGCAAGGCAGCCCTGCAGGAGTAGGAAGAAAAGAATCCATTCAAGAAAAACTCAGCCATGCAAAATTTCAGACACAAAAGCCACCCAAGTGCAGCCCATGACAAGTTTGTATGGTCCCATAACTGCAGTTAACATTTATCCTGGACATCAGAATCCTCTCAGAAGAGAGAATCATGGACATAATCGTTAAAGAAGAGATGAGGAAGGCAGTAACCTGCACCCAATCTATTCACAGATCTTGCTTGAGTTATTGCCAGGGCTTGAAAAATTTAGCCAATACTCAAAAATTAAGCAAAGAAGTCATGGTGAAAGATGTCTGTGCTTCCATGACAGAACCCACGCACCAAGGCCAAAACTTGCAGAATGCAAAGAAAACACGCATACACTGTTTATTGTGTACTGTTATTCCACTTTAGTAATTAAAAATAATAATAATCATCTCTCCTACTTTTGTAAGCTTTCTTCCCCTGGCTGGCTTCACTCCCCCTATTCTTTCCTACAGCAGTGGTAATGCTGTCACTTTCTCTGTGGATTCCTCTTTTCAGTAGGTTTCCTTTTCTCCATCCTTTTTTCTCTCCCTACAGTGTGTTCACTACCTCTTCCTCTATACCATACTTCTCTTTTCTAATTTATATAATCAATTTCACTCTCTCTCTGCCACACACCCCAATCATACCCATCCACTTACACATAAGGTTTGGAAACCTAACTAGATGCCCAGGGAATTAAACGTATTAGCCAAAGTATGATATGAAAGATGGGCTACCTCCATGCTGTGCCCCTGATCTACCCCCAATGAACTTTTCACATGTGCTTGCTCCCATGACCCAAAGTGGATAAATATGAAACAAAATTAGTTCTCAACTTCTAAAAGGAAAGTTCTCACAACACAGGCAAAGTCATCTGTAGATAGCAGAGTCACTGTGCTCACCAGCAATGTACAAAGATGATGGAGGCTCTGGAACCAGTATCAGAGGCTCAACTGACATGTAGCAACTAATCACTCAAGCCAGAACATCTTGATTGTTATTCTTAGTACAGGCAGGCCAGGAGAATCCTCTTGTGAATACTGGCATAACAGACTGGTGCTAAAACATTCATATTTTATATAAAAAATGATGAAAACACCTAAAAAATTCCAAGATATTAATATCCAAATATACAATTATTAAAGACAAAGGTAACTTTTCAATCTGATTTCAGATGTTGCTGTGTCTCTGAAGCAAAATGCTTAGGGTCAAAATACTAGCTGAAAAAGTCACTTCCAGGTAGGGTGACCAGATGTCCCGATTATATAGGGACAGTCCCAATACTTGGGGCTGTGTGTTATATAGGTGTCTATTACCCCCCCACCCCACCCGCATCCCAATTTTTCATGTTTGCTGTCTGGTCACCCTACTTCCTGGAAACAGAAGGTGGATTGAGTAGATCATTTGACACCTCTTTGTGGTCCAGCAATTCAGTTTCACATACAGACTTCATGTCCCTTGGGATTTTATACTGCAGGCTATTTACTCTAGTATCTGAGTACCTTCAATTTTTCACAGTAGTCTGTGTATCCTATAGGCAAAGACAACTTTCCTTTAACACAACATGAAGAAATACTGTGACAAGGGTCCAGAATCCATTGGCTGCACCATCCCTTTTAAAGGAAGGAAAGGAGAAGAATAAGAGCTCGGGAGGAGATAATAATACATCAGCCCAAAAAAGACAAGTTACAACTAATTCCTGTAGGGCACGGGACAGGAATGCTGGCCTGTGGAGAAACTCTCACATAGTCCCATCTCAGTTTCTCACAGTCAGAGTCTCTGTATACAATGACAAAGTAAACTGGAAGAAAAGGCCAAGGTGATCACGAAGGCACAGGTTTGTCAGCTCAGACCACCTATTGCCCCAGCGTGGATTTCATGACAGATCTTTCTGTTTGGACGTGCCTCAGCTGTGTTTCAAGGAGAACAGTGTAATATGACAGCTGTATAGGGTTAGGGAATCTTAGTACTGAATAGGGTGGGTAGAAAGCAAAGTGTCAAAGGAGAGAAAATGAAGATAATGGCAGATAACAACGAATCCTTCCTTGGGAAAAAGCTTAAGAGGTGTTCAAACTTGACCCTCTGAAAGGTCACTATTCGACATAACCAGCATGGCCCTACCTGTGCCTTATCAAATATTTTCCCTGTTCTTCATGGATTGTCAATCATCTGCTTTTGCCCCTAGCACCCATGGCACTTAAGATTTAAGCAACAATGTATTTGGGAATTAAAATATACATTTTAAAAAGACATGAGTCTCAAACTCTTTTCCAAGCAGTTAAAATAAGCCTGTATGCAAGCTTTCAACATCTACACAAACTTTTCATAACATATGCAGAACTTTCATTTTCTGGTATATTATTATTTGTATTAACACAGTGCCCTAGTCATGGACTTGCTAAGCACTACAGGCTGGACATCCTGAAAGTTAAGAAACACCTCACAATCCTGTAAAATAAGGCCTGAAAAAATACAAATCTAATAGCTAAGTGTGTTAAAATTATTCCAGTTAAAGTAACCAGACGCTGGGAAGCTGACTGAGGCAAGAGTAACAGTGAGAATGTGTCAGCAAGACATAGAGAGAAAGCAAGGGAACAAAAGAAAATGAAATCAAGGTAAGAGGATGGCTCAGCTCTTGTGATACAGACCCCTTCATCACTAGGTTCAATTCTAGTCTTTGATGGAAGCAACCAAAAGTTCTTACAGTTCAACAGCTGCTTAGCGGACTAAACAGGATAGGTTGGTTGTCAGAGTCCAACAGAAGGCAGATACAACACAAATCTCAACTGACTTAAATGGACCCATGGCAATTCACTCCAGCTAAGGATCTGTTCACAAATCCCCAGACTCACTGCCATTTGCTCGATGCTCTTAGGATCAGTGTTTCTCTACGACCAGTCTGTACACCAACACTGGTCCTTGAGATCTCCCTGCACAGTCTAGGAAGGCATCTAGCCAGTCTCTGGCATAAAAAACATCTAGAGCTATGTTTCTCAATCACCCATAAATGACCACAGCAGCTACTGAGAAAAAAGGAGGGAGCAGGGGAGGAAGCATAAGCCACTCTACTATAAAAAGTTTTTCTTGACAATAAGTGCTGTGCTAAATTCTGATGTTTATTTCAAAGCAGCAATTTATCTGCACCTGTAAGCAGCCAAAAACATACCTTCCAACTGATGCACAGATCTAAAAATATATTTCTATTTTGTTTTAGCTTAAATAGTCAGGTTGCTTTCAGACCTGTAATTGTGAAGCTGCTGGTGTTTCCTGTATAATTCCCAGAAAGATTAGTGCTGCAGCCTCACTAGATTTTTTTATTTTTTTTGGATCACTTAGTGTATGTCTACATTGCATCATGGGTATGCATACCTGTAATAACTTTAATCTAGCTTGCCTGAGTCACAGCAGCAGTGTAGACACAATGGCATGGATTTCAGAACAAGAGTTTGCATACTGGACTTGTACTTTGCTAGCCTATGTTAAAGTGTGTGCCACCACATCTACACTGCTATTGTTACTCACGCTAGCTAGGCTATAATTAGTACGGGTATGCCTACCCGTGCTATGGTCACACCTTCATTTTCAGTGCATCATAGAAATGCTGGGAAGAACGGGATCTCAAGAGATCACCTAGTCAATCCACATATGCTGAGGCAGGACCAAGTAAACCTAGACCATCCCTGAGCCCTTTGTCCAACCTGTTCTTAAAAACCTCTAATGCTGCAGATTCCACAATCTCCCTTGGAAGTCTATTCCAGAGCTTAACCACTCTTATAGCTAGAAAGTTTTTCCTAATATCTAACCTAGATTTCCATTCCTGTAGATTAAGCCTATTAGATCTCTGTCCTGCCTTCAGTAAACATGCAGAACAATTGATCACATCCTCTTTATAAAGGCCCTTTACAGATGTAAAGACTTATCAGGTTCCCACCCCGTCTTCTTTTGTCAAGATTAAATATGCCTATTTTTTAAAATCTTTTCTCAAACCTTTTATCATTTTTGTTGCTTTCCTCTGGACTTGCTCTAATTTGTCCACATCTTCCCTAAAGTGTGGTGCCCAGAATTGGATACGGTATTCCAGCTGAGACCTCTCCATCCCTGAATTGAGCAGGACAATTACCTCCTTTGTCTTACATAAACACTCCTGTTAATACACCCCAAAACATAAATCTTTTTCACAACTGCATCATATTGTTGATTCACATTCAATTTGTGATCCACTATAGCCCCCACATCATTTTCTGCAGTATTACTCCCTAGAGGCTAGCAGTTTAGTCACTATTGTGCATTTGATTTTTCCTTAAGGGCTTGGCTACACTTGAGATGTTACAGCGCTGGTGGTGGCTTTACAGTGCTGTAACTTACTCCCCGCCCACACTGGCAAGACACATATAGCGCTCTATCTCCCTGGCTACAGCGCTGCATGTACTCCACCTCGACGAGAGGAATAAAGAGAACAGTGCTGCTGTTGCAGCGCTGGGGTGCCAGTGTAAACAGTGATTAATCTTACTACGTTGTAACTGACCTCCGGAACCTTCCCATAATGCTTTTAAGTAAAGATAACACTCTTTTGTTTTGTTGTGATGCCTCTCTTTGTTTTGTTGTGAACTCGGGGCTACCGGAGCTGCTTATCTAAAACACAAACACAGCTACTCTTTGCAGTGAATGAGCAGAGGCAGGGGGATCCCTTTGGAATGTCCACAGCTAGTGTTTGCTTGAGGAGAGAAGCAGCCTGGCGGGCGCGAGGTGGGGGGGGGTCCATTTCAGAGCAGCTGCTTATCTGGTCTGTGATGAAAAAAACAAAGAAGGCTATTTGCATTTAGTGAATGAGAGAGGGGTGGGGGAAGGGGTCGGAACTTGCAAGGCAGGGAGCCGACACAGTGTCAGCTCCAAAAATCCACTCACTCTGTCTCCCCCACGCTCCCTGTGACACTCCACTCCACCCCCCTCTTTTGAAAAGCAGGTTGTCGCCACTTGAACGCTGGGATAGCTGCCCATAATGCACCACTCCCAACACCACTGCAAATGCTGCAAATGTGGCCACACTGCAGCGCTTTCCCTACACTGCTGTACAAAGACAGCTTTAACTCCCAGTGCTGTACAGCTGCTAGTGTAGCCAAACCCTAAGTGTAGGGCTTTGCACTTTCTCGATTGAATTTCATCCTGTTGATTTCAGCCCAATTCTCCAATTTGTCATGGTCATTTTGAATTGTAATCTTGTACTCTCAAGTGCTTTCAACCCCATCAAATTTGGTGTCATGCAAATTTTATAAGCATACTCTCCACTCTGTTATTCAAGATATTAATAAAAATATTGAATAGTATCTGACCCAGGACAGATTCCTGTTGGACTCCCACTGGATATAGCCTCCCAGTTTGACAGCAAACCATTGATAATCACTCTGAATACAAACTTCCAAAAATTCGCACCACCTTATAGTAATTTAATTTAGACCATATTCCCCAGTTTGCTTATGAGAATGTCATGTGGGACTGTGTCCAAAGCCTTACTAAAATAAAGATATAGCATATCTACTGTTTCCCCTGTATCCACTAGGCCAGTAATCAGGTCAAATAAGGAAATTAAACTGGTTTGACAGGTTTTGTTCTTGAGTAATCTATGTTGGCTGTTACTATAACTTTATTTTTCTTTGGTGCTTACAAATTGATTGTTTAATAATTTGTTCCAGTATCATTCCAGGTATCAAAGTTAGGCTGACTGAACTATAAATCCCTGGGTCCTTGCTGCTCTCCTTTTTAAAGAGAGGTATCATATTTGCCTTTCAACAGTCCTTTGGGAATTTACCAACCCTCCATGAGTAGATACACCCTTGGATTTCGGTAGAGTTTATTTTATTTACATATTACCAAAAGTGCCAGGTACTTTATAGTCAAAGCACAGACTTCTGCTAGAAACACGAAAGCAAACACCCCACTCTGGTGCGGCACGGTGCGCGTGCACACACACACAACCCTACCTATCTAAAAAGAAAGCATACTGACCAAAAAGAGGGAGAATGTGATAATTGCTGAGTGTTCCTAGTGTGCTAATTATGAGCTTATTCTTACATAAATGGGGGGAGGAAATACGAGGGGCTGTCAGAAAAGTGTTCTGATTATACTAAATGAGATCTACAAGACTTCAAAATACAAGAGATTAAATAATCTAGTCTCAACACTAGTATTTTCCTGTCTCATCTTTCACATCTCAATGTTTGTAACAATTTACAAAAAAATATATTTGAAAGTGGTTAAGAGATCATAGAACACAGAACATAGATCATAGACAGGGAGTGGGTCTTCATAGTGTCTGTATTTCTGTGAATAAAATACAAAGCTCAGAAGCCATCAGTTAATCACAAAAAGTACATTTTAAAAAGAGTAGATTCCAAGCTTTTTTTTGATGCACAACTTATTAAGGTACTTTGAAATCAGTAGCAAGTGCATCTTAACAATCTAAGCTATTCCACAGTCTGCGTGATATGCAGAGGTAAAACAGCAGCTTTCTAAAGGATTTCAGTGTAATAAAGATGATAAACTCTTCTGTTTATGTTGTCATGTAGACATCCCTCTTGCCCCACCTCCACCCAAGATCCTGGCAGCTCCCCTAACAATTTTCTGTTGCATAAACTCTGCTTCTCTGGAGAGCTCCCAGCTTGCCTGATAAAACTGGGATACACAACCTGAACACTGAACAGGCAGGTACGAATTACACAGACACCAGCCTGCCCTTATTTCTCACACAGATATGACCCAGTTCAGAGCCTTCTCGAAGGGGAATTACATAACATACCCAGATTGCATCTGCCTCTATTGTTTTACAGCAGGGTTATTCCAACCTCTCACACACATTTAATCACTGCTGGCAGGGCACTTTGCAAGAGATAAACAGATTATCTTCAACAGACCAAAGTTACTATTCATCTGGACTTTCCAGCTCTCCCACATTAAATAAATCTGAACCTCCTAGCCCTAGAATGGAAAGAAAACACATAGCATCCTGGGCTGTATGCAGGGAGAAACAGAAGAGGGGAGACAGCACCAAGATATATAAACAAAGCCATCTACATCACAGGATTATATTAAAAAGCCTGTGATTGATCCTGGACAAATTTCAAGAAATTGGGAGGCTGCTGAGTAAAGGGGGCAGGAGGAGCTTATTAAATGAGGAAACCCTAAAAGCATTCCATTTGCTTACACTATAAAGAGAGAGAAGCTTTCGTGTTTACCACTGTTCAGGGAGTCAAAGCCTACATTAGCTGAACATCAAAATAATATCCAAGACTGCCTCTATCAGGCACTAGACCTGCCCTTCAAGGAAGATAAAAGTAGTTTTGTGGTGGGGGGTGGTTGTTGCTGTTTTTTTTAAGTAGAATATTTTAAAATGTAATCTTCTTAGGGTAATGAGTGTCTCTTACTGTGTGTTAGCACAAGAGAGGCTCAATCCTGAATTAGGGATGTAGGTGCTTCCACAGCATGAATATGTGTTTAAAGATTAGACTTTTTTATTATTTTTTTTTTAAATCTCAGTGTGCAAAGAGTTAAGGTCCATAATTCACTGAACTTTCCAAGCTTTACTCCACACTCCTGACAGCGAGAAACTCACTTTTTCTTTTTTTTAAATGAGAGTAGGGATTCTTAACTCATCACTTGTCCTCAGGAGCTGGGCCTTTAAGTGAAGAAACAAATACTGTGACAGTCACTGAAACTGTATGCTGTATACATCATCTCTCTGCAATTTCCATCACAGGACCCACCCACATGTACTCCATGTCCAAACAACTTATTTAATGAAACATGATAAATATAACTGGATGAAGAAAGGTTACAGGCTGGACTGTAGAAGGAACCCTAGTGTTTGCTAAAACTCACTCTGCTTAGGGCAGGATCAAATCCGATCCACCCATTCAGAGGTAGGAAGAACTTTACTCCACAAGGGATAGCCAGAATACTTAAGCATCTGTGCTTCACCGGGATTCTCCCTACCCCATCACGCAGGTGGGATTTGGGTGCGGAGCCTGTGGATCCACGACTGCATATATCTACCATCTAAATACCTACAGAGGATATAGGTTCAACCCTACAGCCCTGAGGCAGCACTAGCAGCTGCAATGTAAAGTGGGGGAAGAAGATTCCATTCCCTGATCTCACTTGAGCCAAGCCCATTATTTGGATTTATGGAAGATTTGTCCCTTAATGTCTGTTTTGTAAGAGATTTTGCCTTGGTTGTTATAATGTCTGGCTATAAATAAAGTGTTAAGAACCCAGGGAAATCCTAGAACCCAAAATACTCCAGACTACCAGTGCACGCTGGGAGAGAAACTTATAGACTGGTATGATGCAATTTTGTAGCAAAGACATCTGTGTAAACAGAAATTAGGGTGAAACAGGTAATTCCAATTAGAACTGAACAAATAATTTTTTGGTTCAATGGCTGAACCAAAAAAATCTGGAAAAAATGTTTCATTTTTAACCCAAACTGATTTCTTGTCCAAAAAAAATGAAATAAAAAATAAAATAAAACAATTGAACTCAGGTCAATCTGAATTTATGTTTTCTAAAGGAGACAGTTCATTTAAAATAAAAGTCAAAATGAACCATTTTGACCTAAAAAAAATTTTCCTCTTTTTTTATTCAGTTAAAACTATCTTCCAAATTCAACCCAAATTCATGAATAGTTTCAGTCACCCTGAAACTGAATTTTTGGGCGAGCAAAAAAATTTCACTCAGCTCTAATTCCATGCCAATTCTGCAGAAATTGTTAAGTTTCAGCTTTACTATATCACTAGTCAGTTATTGTAATCAGTTGAGGGTAGGGTGTGAGGGGATTATTTTGGGTATGAATATTCCACTTTTGGCCTTCAGGCACTATATAAATAAACAACATCCAGTACTTAATAGCATGCGCAAGTGCAAAACATACAAATAGATCATTAGAGAAGAAGTCATTCATTAAAGTTGCTCACGGGGGAAAAATATATTGGCAATGTTTGTGTAATTTCAAAGTGACAATGCAATGAATACAAGATGAAAGAAAGTGCAGAATGTCAGGACTAATGGTTTTGTTTAATTTAATTCTAACAATTTACCTTACACAATGTATTAACATCACCACAAATTATATTTAGTCAGTCATTATATGCTGTTGTGTAAAATAAAGACAAGTATTTGTTCAAAAAAGGCACAAGCATGTTTTCAAACAACATTCACTTAACAGGTAGCCTGTATTTCTAAACAAAGCAAATTGCATGAGTCAAAATGCTTTGGCTCTTTCACAAATCAAAGAGATGGAACTTTTGTTTACGAAAATGAAAGTTGTAATATTATATATAAAAGTCCTGATTTAAATCAGATCCTTCTGCTGTACTCACAAATGGGAGGGACTCAGTTTGCTGTTGCAGACTATTATGAAGCTAAAGCAGCAGTTCTTCACCTGTGCTTTATGGATAACTGGTAGTGCACAGAGCACATGCTGGTGATCTGTGAAGAGATGGCTGCTCACGTGATGCTGGCTCTTATTTCCACCTGTTTAATCACATCAGAAGCAGCTAAGTATACATTAAAACCTAACCCATCATATTAATCACTATTAACTTTCTCTGGAAGTAACTGATACACTTACTAATACAGCAGAATGAGAAAAGAAGTGGTCTGCATAATTACAAATGGGAGGGGAGGTTTCCATAACAGTCTCTCTGAAAATGTGGTCCATGCTATGAAGAAGTTGGACAGCCCCTATCCTTAGCATTAACATTGATAGTCCTTAGGTGAGACCCATCTGCCACCACATTCACAACTGGAAGCAAGCTCTATGTTAAAAGGGAATCTGTACATTGCTGGTTGAAGAAAACTGACTGTAATAGGCTGACAGTGTGTATGTGGAACACCTCACTCTGGAAGCAGGTGTTTATTCTGCTGGGAAATGGTTATGCGGTTTATGTTACTCACAAAGGCAGGTGGCTCACTACCCCATGCAAAGTGGGAATGGCTCGCTACAAGAATCCAGGGTATTGTTGAGCTGTCCTGAGATAGGTGCCATTGGAGCAGCTAAGCCCAGACAGAAGTTTTGAATTGAACTTTATGTTGCTTTATTGTAAAGTTCTGCCTATAGAAAAGGAAGCCACAGGGATGTAATGATTTGAGGCTTTATATAGTAAACTGCATTTGAGATTGGGAATGGAACCTGTGCTCACACTCACCCACTATTCTGAGGATGAAAGGCAAACTCCCATCAGACACTATTGAAAAGAATCTGGTCTCATCCCCAACCAGTTATGAATTGCAAGGGTTCTCACTGCTGTTGACCAACATGGTTTGTAGGGAGCAAAGGCTAGAGAAAAAACAACAAAGGGGTGCTTCAGAAACCCACTTCCACACGCCATATTTTGAAGAAATTCAGGACCCAGCCCTTATCATCTTTAGGTACATGGATCATTCAGAAAGACAGCATGACACCAAAGCAACCTAAAGCAGGCTCTTGCTTGGAGAAGTGAAAACAATAAGAATGTGTAAGAGGGGGTGAGGGAAAGAAAAGGACAGCTAATCTTTCCATGCTAATGTGACAATGCTGGAACAGAGAGTTTGACAATCAGCATTACATAAGGCCCAGTTCCCACTGTGATACTGAACAAAAAGAGCTAAGGCAAGTCAATGGCAGCATCTGCAGATCATTACACAACAGAGGCAGCAGCACAGGCTGCTAATCAATCAACTGCTGCATGCCACACAGAAACTTCTGGTGGCAGGGCGAGTACTTCCCCCTTTATGGCCTCCCATTGCATAAGGGACAGAGCCACACTACTACAAGCAATGTTGATATTTTGTAACGTTTAAAGAAAAAATCCTCTTCTTCATAAGGTATTGTAAGTACTGAAATGCTGTTTATTTGTGAGTGGAACCAACAGAAAGGTGCTGATATATTTTTGTCTAATAACACTGTATTTTTAAATATAATTTGATTTTTAGGCATATTAAATTGGACACTAGGATCATTTAAAATGTAAGAGCTTATTTGTATGAAATTCTTCTGCAAGTCCTTCCTACCCCTGCTATTCTCAGCAGGGCCATCTCTACAAGCTCCCAAACCTAAACTGTGGCTAGTGTGTCATTTCGTAGAGCATCAGACTGTGAACTCTTTGGACCAGAAACCACGGGGCCACACTATCAATCCAGAATAATTCCACTGACGTTTTTCTGCTCTGACATCACTGCAACTCAACAAAATCTGATCCCTTGCCTTATTTACTTTTTAGAATTGCCATGTATATTTTTGGCTCTTGAAATTTTGTCCTTTTAAATATGGTTCACAGGAAACATGTGTTAACCCTTTTCGTTGCGAGTACCAACCTCACCCAACCACTGGCAATAGGTGACCTAATTCTAACCAATAGTAGAGGACTACAGAATTAAAACAGATTCCCCTGGGAGTTTAGGTTGTATGCATGGAAGGATGGCTTGGAATTGATTAACTGCAAGCTATGTAAAACAGAGCCAGTGCTAGGAGCACACTCCTCATGAGCCATAAAGGCATGAGGTAGTCTCCAGAGAAAGTCACCGTTGATCAGTAAAGAAATACAAAACTAATCTGTGGCACCAGCAGTTGGGATTTGCTGGCATTGCTGTTCATCTCTTTGGCACAAGTGTCTGACAAAGAGACAACTGCTGCCCATAGACAAAGTTTTCTCCTTTTGTAATAGGGAAATGCATCTTTTCTTAACCTTGGAATCAGAGCCGTAACAAGGAATTTTTGCACCCGAGGCAAGGGCCGGCTCCAGGCTCTTCAGCAGCAATTTGGCGACATGTCCCTGAGTCCCTCTTGGAGGGAAGGACCGCTGCCGAATTGCTGCCAAGAACGAATGAAGCAGCAGTGGCAATTCGGCAGCAGGTCCTTCCTTCTGAGAGGGACTCGGGGACCTGTCGCCAAATTGCCATTGAAGCACCGCCGATGCGGTAGAGCTGCCGCTGAAGCGCCGCCGATCATGGTAGAGCTGCACCCCTCACTTTGCGTCCCCGAGGCAAGTGCCTCACTCGCCTCGCCCTTGTTATGGCGCTGCTTGGAATACCTGGTTAATTTGTCCAGAGCATTCACCATTCACAGACCCCTCTCTTTTTACCACTCAGCTAGACAGACCTGATTGGTAGTGACTGACTGTCACTTCCTTTCACCTGAGTCACTGATAAAGTGGCTGGCACAGAGTCACTGGCACAGAGTCACTGATAAAGCATGACCAAGTTGTGGTTATTCTGTCCCTTAGGTCATGTTTCTGCATTTCACTATCCAGAATGTTAAGGGGGGGTTTTGGTTTCAATACTGCACCATTCCATCTCCTCAACACTGACTGAAAACTAGTTCTTCTTGACTCTGGATTTGAATGAAAAAAAAAATCAAAATTCCATCAGCTTCTGGCTAAAGGAAATAATGAAAAAACTTCTCCTGCCATTACCTATGACTTGGCAAAGGAAACTTCTGGTCAGGCAAGAAATCGACTTCTTGGTAAGAAACACACATGACCTTGGGTAGTTGGTCACCATCTGACCAGTTTTGAAGGAAAAAAAAAAAAAAATCTGTCATCTTCATATTACAAGCTTTCATTTACTGTATGGCAAACTGGTTCAGTTGTGCCCAATGATCAGACACACAAGAATTCCCCAATGATTAAAAATGATTTGGACTAAGTTTCACACTAAGTTAAAAAGCCATTTAAGGATTTAAAACAGGGGTTCTCAAACTGGGGGTCAGGACCCCTCAGGGGGTCATGAGGTTATTACATGGGGGAGTCGCAAGCTGTCAGCCTCCATCCCAAACCCCGCTTTGCATCCGGCATTTATCATGGTGTTAAATATATAAAAAAGTGTTTTTAATGTATAAGGGGGGTTGCACTCTGAGGCCTGATATGTGAAAGGGGTCACCAGTACAGAAGTCTGAGAACCTCTGATTTAAGACTTTTAGAAACATGGACTTCATGCAGAATCATTCACTCCCTAAGGAATCCTGCTTCCTGTGACCTTTCCATGATAGCACATGCCTCTCAGGCAGGTTAGTTCAGCTGGCTCCCAACACAGGTAGTTACAACCTGATGGCCAGTCCCTGACTTTTTTCCCCACCTTTAAAAGATGAAATAAAAGAAAATATGGATCCTCCACCACCAAGCATACACAGAAAGACTAAACACACACCTGTTCTGTAAACATCCATGTCTTTGCTGAACCTTTGCTGACATGTAAAGCGATGAGACTGACGCAGCTTACAACATTTTTCGATCCTTAAAAATGAAAGTGTAATTACCAAGGTGAGGCTTCCTTTTCCCAAGCTCCAAATCTTCCTGACTTGAGAAACACACTTACATTTTTTTTTGTCAAGCTTACAAATGAAAGATTCTGTTTATCCTACACTATGTACCAGATCAAAAACCCCCGGAGCCTCACTGTGCGGCCTGCGGGGGGATTCTAAATCCCCCGCACACGGCGCTCTGCGGGCAGCCCAGAGCCTTTGATCTCGCCTCTGGGCGGGCAATCTAAGGCTCGGGTGCCCGCACCGGAAGAGCCCAGAGCTTTAAATCTCAACCGGCGACCAGGAATCAAATTGGCTCTGGGCTGCCTGCAGCCGTTGGTGGAGCCAGAAGCCCTTTAAATCTTCAACGCGACAGGAATAATATGCTCTGGGCTGCCTGCAGCCGCGGGGAGCCAGAGCCGTTTAATCCCAGCCGCGACCGGGCATCAAGGGCTCTAGGTCTGCTCCGAGAGCTTCCCGCGGGCTGGGTTTATACAGGGCTCAGGGCTCCCGCACGCTAACTAACTTGCCCCCCTAATGACTCCACCCGCTATCTAAATTCCGCGCCCTTTCTCGACTCTCGACATCCCAAACCTCTATGCCCTAATGTCCCTTGGGCCCCCAGCTCCTAATTCTAATCTCCCTCTCCTTGTCCCCAAACTGCCTCGCTCTGAGACCCTGCCCACTTCTGCCTCCAGGACGCCCACACCTACCTGTCTCACGCTTGATAACCCCTGGACTTCTCATGTCTACATAGCCTCGATGCATGACGTTCCCTCAAACCTCCGCCTCATCCAACCCCCGATCTGTTCCTTGACTTGCTCCCCCGGAACCTCCTTACCCCTTCTCCAACCTGCAGCCCCTTACGCGTGCTCACTCAGACCAGCGGTCGGCTCTCGTGCAGCTCCAGACACGTTGCTGTCATGCTCCTCGGCGGAGCCCCTAGCCCCATCCTCACTTCCAGCGCCTGCTCTTCCTATGATCTGAATCACTACGCTCAAAATTTCAGGAGCGCTCAAGCTCCAGTTTGGGCAGCTTTTTCATTTCTCCAAACATTATATATGATCCACTGTAACCTGCTGTAGAAATAAGTAGGATAAAATTGAAGCAAGAAAGCTTTATTAGGACTGTGAATTGCTGTTTTCATACGCCACTTCCTTTTTTGTTTTTGAAAAGGAGAACAGTGATATTACTTGGCAAATTCCCAAAGAAAAATATAAGAAGAGTGGGGAAAAAAGCAAATAATAAATAGGCACCTCAACTTTTCCTCATTTGGAGACCGTCTTATAATATGTCATCCAGATATCCGTCCAATCACACAGCTGAACAGTCTGTCCACTTACGTGAATACTCGTAACCATATGGGCGAACTCAATCTTTCTGTGTGTTTGCTGCACATCAAAATTCCTGCTATATGACCGCGCCCCTGGAACAAGTTACCGTACACACAGGGCTAGGGCAGCGGGGGGGGGGGGGCATTGGTGGGGGGAGCCCAGGTGCTGGGGCAGCAGTGGGGTGGGGGGAGGGCACTGGTGGGGAGGAAAGGGGGAAGCCCATCGCTGGGGCGGCAGGGGTAGTGTGTGGGTGGGTGCGGGGGAGAGCCCAGGACTGGGGCAGCAGGGGGGATCCCAGGGCTGGGACGAGGGGCAGCCAAATTGTTTTTTTCCTTGGGGCAGCAAAAAACCTAGATCCAGCCCTGCTGGGTTCCCCCAGCCGCCGGAGCCCCGGGCCCTTTAATTTGACCCCGAGGGCTCCCAGCCACCTCTTCCGCTGGGAGCCCCTGGTTGATTTAAAATAAAGTATCACCTCCCCACCCCCAACCTTCCTTTTTGGCCCACAGCTGTTTTGGTGGGGCGGCGTTGGGGAAGGAGGGTTTGTTTCCGCAGGGCTGGGCGGCCCTGGGGTGGGGTGTTTCTGCGGGGCTGGGAGGTTTCAGCCCTCAGCTGTTTTCTTTGGAGTAATGTGGCCCTCGCCGCTTTACGAGTTGTGCAGGCCTGCTTTAGAGAATCACATGCATACCATAAAAATGCTCTAATCAGAGAAAATACATAACAGAAACTAAGTTATAGTACCTCTCACAATGTCCCTTTAAAAATGTCAATATTGGCTTTGCACACTTGAGTTCTACTTTCAGACAGAGTTTTAAAAACAGTACAATGCAAGTTGTTCAGTACACTGACATATATTAATATAATGAAGCTATTTTAGGGGGCACCAGAGAATTTTCATAGATTCCATGGCCAAAAAGGACCACTACGGTCAACTAATCTGACTTCCTGTATAATACAGGCCATAGAACTTCCCCCAAAATAATTCCTAGAGTATATCTGGGGCCATTATCTATAGGAGCATCAGGACCATCTGCAGACAGCTGATTAAAATCTTTAACAGGGAAGATATCAGTATACACTTCCATACACTTTAGGGCAGGGTGGATTTGATTATGATTAAATCATGATTTAAATCACTAGTTAGGAAGATTCAATTTAATCATGGTTTTCGACATAAAAGTGCATTCTTGTTGTTTGTTATAACCTTAATATATGTTCTTCACAACTCAGAGACAGACGTAGGTTTCATTTTTAGAAGGTACACACTATACATTTTTAAACAGATATTTATTTTGAAAATTTTTCAGATTAGTTTTACAGCTATATCAGAAAATGAATGACTGTTTCGTTATTTCATTTACCAAAGGTAACTGAAGCAGAGATTTATGAAGTCATTGGGAGGTGAACTATCTCCAATTCAACAGGTTAATCATTAATATTTGGAGGAATTTCTTGTCAGGCTGTATTAGGAGGAAACCATCACCAGAGATTTAAATTGTTTTATTTAACGAAAACAACAATGTTAAGTATTCTGGATTTTTTTCTTCAACAGCAAACATATATTTTAACAAAACAAGTATATGTCCCTCACTTCTCACATATATCTCCAGACTTCTTTTCCTTGTCCACTTCTATTCTGCCCCCAACAGTCTTGTATTCATTGAACTTTTTGAAACTTTGGACTTTCTGTCTACCCAACGGGACTTTGTGTACACAAATTTGCAGAGGGGCAACAGGTCTGCTATTTCTCATCTCTATATATTATTTATTTAAAAATATTTTTGCTGTTAACAAGCATGTTACCTCTGGAGAGAAAAATCCACAGTTTGAGAACTGCAAAACTAAGCATCTCTGATGGTATCTTCTAGACTGAGCACTAAGTCCCATTGGGTAGATAGAAAGATTAACCCAAATAATCTATACAGAAGCCTGTGGAACCCCATAAGATCGGGTCCCTAATCTATGAACTATTAGAACTCATTTACAAAACTTTCTTAAACATTACATGAATATACTGTCTCATACTATAGAATTAGAATTTATAATCCCCATTCCATATGAGATATCTTTGAGCTATAACGTATCTATCTTTAGATAGGTTTTTTCCTCAAAAAGCATTTTATCAAAAAAAATCCGATTTAACTAAAAAAATCTGATTTAAAAAAATTTTTTTTTTAAATCACTGATTTTTATCCACCCGGTTTTAGGGATTTTATATGTTACTGCACCAGATCATAGTGAGTTTTATATTAATATAAGACATAATCCAAATTTTAACTCCTAAGATTCAGAAGCAGAAAATCTCATTTTAGAAGACCACCAAACTATGCTCTTCCCAAGCCACTACCCTAGGTGCAGGAAGGACAAGTGAAAGAAGAACTATGCAGTAGTGTGGAAGAGTAGGTTACAAGTGATCTTCACTTATAGAAGTGATCTTCAATAGCTTTCAAGAGACAACTTTTTTTTTTTAAAGTCCATTTAGTGTTTGTGAAAGGTGCAGACAGCTCTAGAGAGTTTGCTTTATCCACAAAGTATAAAATGAGCAGTAGCTATGCAAATGTTCCCACAATACATCATCCATGTGCCACAATCCTAAACTAGAGATATCACGCATAGCAAGAGTAATATCCCAACACTCAGCCTCTGACATCTGCTAAAACAAAGGTCGGGGCGGAATTTCATGTGCCTATCCCCCTCTTCTTCCCACTTCCATGAATGATTAATAACTGGATTGAGGTTGCCAAGTTATCCATCCAGTCCACCTAACATTCATCTAACTGTAAGAACTTTTGGTCATTGTTCACTTGGACTGAATTCAGAGATATTAATAATAACCATAACTTTTCTTTTCATGGGAGCTCATGTATGCTTAACAACACTCTTCTCTATAAGTAACACCACATTCTATTTCATCCACAATTTTCTGAAGAAAAAATATATATCCAGACTTCCTAATGGATATTTTCTATGTCTCTCTCATCATAAAAGCAGATTTAAAAATAAGAATATTTCATACAAGTAGCAGGGATGAACATCTCCATATCTCATTCAATTAAGATAAGCAGTTTCCTGTCCACCCTTTCTTGGGCATAATTTTCAAACTAAGCATTCTCGCAGACTTATTAAATCTGGTTACTATACAGAAATAAAACTCATACCACCTGTATTGCTTTTAAGAAGAAATAATCTAAGTAAGTAATAAACAAAACAGCACAACAAGTAGGGATAAAATATCAACAGGAAATAGAAACCTAAAAGGCAGAGAATATATCCTGTATCAATCAGTTTCACAAAATAGACATGATTAGGATTTATACTATTATTTACAGTCACACCTAAAAACCCCCACTGAGAGGGAGTTTCTATTGTGCTTGATGTTATGCATCACAGAGTAAGAGATAGCCCCTACCACAAAGAATGTCCTACCTAAGGAGTCCGTTAATGGTTTAGTAGTAATAAAATTATTCTAACAATGAGCCAGAATGGTTCTATAGCAGCCAGCTGCCAAGTTACAGTGTTGTGCCCTACCACGCAGGGAACCCAGTTTGGAATTCTAGTTCTGGTCTCTCCTCATATTCGCCAGCAAAGGTAGCTTGCTCAGGTGTTGGGAGAAGAGGGGGTTTCTCATGCTGTTCTACAAGGGCTTCATTAGATAGTCAAGGAGTGAAACTGATGGCTTACAAAGGAAGTCCTTATCCACACTTGAAAAGATGGTCACTATGGCTACTGAAAGGGAGAGGATGGGTTAGGTGGGGACAGTTCTGGGATAAGAAGAAAGGGCCAAACATTTCAAGAAAAAAAGAACAGTGTTATTCTATGTATGTCTACACAAGAAATTAGGTCGATTTTATAGAAGCCGATTTTTAGAAATCGATTTTATACAATTAACTGCGTATGTTCACACTAAGCACATTAAGTCGGCGAAGTGCGTCCTCACTACTGTGGCTAGCATCAACTTACAGAGCGGTGCACTGTGGGTAGCTATCCCACAGTTCCCGCAGTCTCCACCGCCCACTGGAATTCTGGGTTAAGCTCCCAGTGCCTGATGGGGAAAAACATTGTTGCAGGTGGTTTTGAGTACATGTCATCAGTCGCCCCTCCCTCCGTGAAAGCAATGGCAGAAAATCGTTTCACGCCTTTTTTCCACGCAGATGCCGTACCACGGCAAGCATGCAGTCCGCTCAGCTCAGCTCACCAACACTGCCATTGTTGTGTCCTGGGTGCTTCCTAGGTGCTGCTGGCAGCAGACAGTGCAATAGGACTGCAAACCATCATCATACACCACTTCCACTGCAACTCTGCTTTCCTGGTCTCCTTCAGACACCACACCATAGCAAGCGTGCAGCCTGCTCAGCTCAGCTCACCGCCACCACCACTGTTGTGTCCTGGGTGCTGCTGGCAGCAGATGATGCAGTAGGACTGCAAACCATCGTCATACACCGCTTCCGCTGCAACTCTGCTCTGCTGATATTGCCTCGACAGCGAATTTCTCCATGTTGTCTGTCATGGGCTCCTGGGTCCTCAGGAAATTTGCACAGTGCTAACTGTCGTCTTCCACCACTTCTGCTACAACTCTGCTCTCCTGGTGCCATGAATCCCCCTCGCAGGTCCTCTCGTCTTTCGGCATAAATATCTATTCTCATGGCATCCATCATGATCCACCAATTCTACTGCAACTCTGCTTTCCTGCTCTCCTTCAGACACCATACTATGACGAACATGGAATCCGCTCAGCTCACCGCTGCTGTGAGCACTGTAAACACCTCGCGCATTATCATGCAGTACACGCAGAACCACAATCTGCAAAAGCAGGCAAGGAGGCAACGGCAGCGCGGTGACGAGAGTGATGAGGACCTGGACACAGACGGGCCCTGGCAATATGAATGCCATGGTGGTAATGGGGTAGGTTCATGCTGTGGAATGCTGATTCTGGGGCCGGGAAACAAGCACAGACTGGTGGGACCGCATAGTGTTGCAGGTCTGGGATGATTCCCAGTGGTTGCAAAACTTTCATATGCATAAGGGCACTTTCATGAAACTTAATGACTTGCTTTTCCTTGCCCTGAAGTGCAAGAGTACCAAGATGAGAGCAGCCCTCACAGTTGAGAAGTGAGTGGCAACAGCCCTCTGAAAGTTTGCAACATCAGACAGCTACCAGTCAGTAATCAATTTGGAGTAGGTAAATCTACTGTTGGGGCTGCTGCAATCCAAGTACGCAACGCAATCACTGAGCTACTATCAAGGGTAGTAACTCCGGGAAATGTGCAGCCCATAGTGGATGGCTTTGCTGCAACGGGATTCCCTGTGGTGGGGCGACAGACAGAACTCATATCGCTATCTTGGGACTGGACCACCTTGGCAGGCAGTACATAAACCGCAAGGGGTACTTTTCAATGGTGCTGCTAGCACTGGTGGATCACAAGGGATGTTTCACCAACATCAACGTGGGATAGCTGAAAAAGGTACATGACGCTCATGTCTTCAGGAAGACAGAACCTTAATCCACCTTGACATGAAGCCAATGGTCAGAATGACAAGGTATTTTCTTTTAACTTGGTCAAGAGGAACTTGCTTTAGTTACTATCCTCTGAAACTAGGGACTTATGCTCAGCACCACGAAGGAAGGGAGAAGAGGCCTACTCTATCCCTCTCCCATCCTCTTTTTTTGTGTTCTTTCCATTCATAAATAACTCTAGTGCCTGACTTTGCTTATGTTATTCCAGGCAGGATTTATGTAGTGGAATGTGGTGCACTTCCAATATATTTAAAGGAGGACTGCAGCAAATAAGACTAAAAAATTTAAACTCTAACAGCAATCCACAATAGCAGATTTAGGAATACAGAAAATATGAATTATTTGCAGATTTAATAGAGTTTTCCATGTGTTCTACAACACAGTTAAGCACAACAAAACACTCAAAGCCCAAGGGAAGAGGAAAGGGCTTGATGTGGCTATATGTCACCTCATGGCCTTCCAATTCTTGACTAATGCAGAGGCCAGCAATGTCCCTGACATAAGAGACAGCCTTAAAGGGCTGCCTAAATTATGGCAATCTGTCATTGCAGACCCACCTCCTCCAACAGTTAAGCCCACCCCTACTGCAGGGCCTTTTGCTGCCTTTCACAAAGATTGTGCCAGGGTAAATTGTCTCCAGACCTGATCCTGGGCTCTGCCAGTCCTTTTCTGATGCCAATACAGCATACTAAGGTCACAGAGAAGGAGTGAATCCATCCCCAAATTTGTGTTCTTCTAATTTAAGTACTTGTAAAACAGATTCAGCTAAAGATGATCACAGAGGGGGCTGAGAGAAAGAACACATTTACTTCTTCCATTATTTGCCCCACTTGCAGTGACAGTAAGGACAAGGTGAAAAATGTTTTTACAACACCTCCCTCCCTTCTTTCCCTTGCTGCCTCTTCTTTGGTGGCAAAGTGGTAGAGAGGGAGATAAAAACAAAAGAGAGGGTCCCTTTAAATAAGAAAATTAGGAGATGAAATGATAAATATCTTCCTGCAAATCTCTTTTTGGTGAGCCTGTCTGCAGAAAAACCTGGGAAAAATACCTAGGTATAGAGAGAATAAAATATTTTCCTCCAGTTTATGAACATAAGAACGGCCATACAGGGTCAGACCAAAGGTCCGCCTAGCCCAGTATCCTGTCTTCAGGTGCCCTGGAGGGAATAACAGAATCGATAATCAAGTGATCCATCCCCACTGCCCATACCCAAACAGAGGCGAGGGACACCATCCCTGCCCATTGTGGCTAATAGCCATTGATGGACCTATCCCCCATGAAATAATATCTAGGAGACAAAGGGACAAAGGGTAGCTCCAGACCTCAGGTGGATAGAGTATGATGGAAGCAACCTTTAGCTGGTTCCTTGCAAAGGGAGAGGCTTTTAACCTTACCCTTAATTCCTTTTGGCTTCCAGTAGACAGGACAAAATGGCAACAGATCCCAGCTAATTTCTTGCAGTTGCCCAAAAATCTGTTAATTTCACTCTGATGCTGCTTGATAAAGCTATGAGCAAACACAAAGACAACACTGCCTCATTCTACATTTGATTCACATTCACAAGGCTATTCAACAGCATAGGGGCTGGCAACAATTTTTCAGTGAAAGATTAAATTCTGCAGAAATTAACTGGCTTAGGCCCCCACACTTTCAACATAACCCTTCCCACCAACTACTGGTGAGTGGCCTTTGTCAACATACACACGATTCCTGAGGAAGACAGGGAGGGTGGGCATTGCAGCTTGTTAAAGAAGTGAGTCATGGTGGTTGTGATTTTCCCCCCATTTCTTCCCAAAAGCCCACCCCATAAACCACACATTTGGGGGGGAAGGGAGGAGGTCACAAAGGTTTATGAAACCCAAACTAAGTGGTTTACTTCATAAGCACAACTATTCCTCAGGCAGAAAAAAGTACATGAATTGGAAGAAAAGTTTCCAATACTGTAAGTAAAACACCACCACAATAATCCAGTCCCCAGTCTACTAACTAGAGTTTAAGGACAGAAGAGACCATTAGATCACCTAGTCTGAACTCCTGTATACCACAGGCCACTAAATTTCACTTGGCTACCCATGTGTTGAGCCCAACAACTAGGGTTTGCCTAAATCACGTGTTCCAGAAATGCTTTAAGTCTTGATCTGAAGGCATCAAGAGACGAAGAATCTACCACTTACTTCACTTAGTAATTTGTTCCAGTGATTAATCACCCTCACTGTTAAAAATTGTGCCCAATTTCCAATTTGAAATTGTCTGGCTTTAACTTCCAGTCTTTGGTTCTTATGTCATGTCTTTCTCTGTTAGAAAGAAGAGCACATAGGCACCCAGTATATTCTCTCCATGAAAGTACTTATAAACTGTAATCAAGTCACTTCTCAAATTTTCTTTTTGATAAGTTAAACAAATTGAGCTCTTTTAGTCTCTCATTGTAAAGCATTTTTCTTCAGCCCTTTAATTTTTTTCTGGTTCTCTTCTATACCCTTTCCAGTTTTTCAACATCCTTTTAAAAATGTCAGCGCCAGAACTGTCTCACCAATTATATCATTTCCCTATTCACCACTCCCGTTTCTACATTCAAAGATTACATTAGCTCTTTTTGCCACAATATCAGCCCTGGGAGCTCACGTTCAGTTGCTTGTCCACCAAGATTACTAAATCCTTTTCAAAGATGCTGTTTTCCAGGATCCAGTCCCCCAGTCTGTAGGTATGGCCTGAACTTCTTGTTCCCAGATGGATAACTTTGAATTTGGCTGTATTAAAACATATTTTGTTTGAATGCTCCTCACTTACCAAGCAACCCAGATCATTTTCTCCGACTGCCCTATTGTCACTGTTCATCACTCCATTAATATTTGTGTCATCCACAAATTTTATCAGCAGTGATTTTATATTTACTTCCAGATCATTGATCAAAATGTTGAATAGCATCAGACCCAGTATCAATCCTTGTGGAACCCCATAAGACACATTCCCATTCAATGACAATTCTTCATTGACAACTACTTTTTGAGACCTGTCAGTTAGTCGGTTCTTAATCCATATAATGAGTGCTTTATTGATACTGTATAGTGCTAATTTTTTAATCAAAATGTTGTGCAGTACAAAGTCTATTACGTTTACACAGTTACCTTTAGCAACCAAATCTGTAATCTCATTGAATGAAGTCAGGTTCGACAAAACTTATTTTCCATAAACCATGTTGACTGGCATTAATTATATTTCTATCCTTTAATTGTTTAACAATTGAATCTCATATCAACCATTCCATTATTTTGCCTGAGATTGATTCAGGTTAACCAGCCTTCAAATAGCTGGGTCACCCTGTTTACCCTTTTAGAATATTTGCAAAATATTACTCCCAGTTTTCTGAAATTTCCACAATATTCCAAGATATATTAAAAATTAACATCAGTGGATAGAGAGTTCTTCAGCCAACTATTTTAGGACTCTTGGTTGCAAGTTATCTGGGCCTCCTGATTTTAAAATGTTTTTGTCTAGTAGATGTTCTTTAAAACCCTCCTTAGTTACTAATGGACTGGAAAATATGTCGTCAGCCTCATGTGATATGGCACAGCCTGCTTCTTTCCAAATACAGAAGAGAAATAGGTATTCAACACTTAAATTTTCTATAAAGCTGCATAAAAATTATTGTTTCCATCTAGTAATACCAATGCTAGGATTGCTCTGGTTTCCGATATACTGAAACTCCTCCTTACTGCCCTTCGCCCTCCCTGTCATGGATTTTTTCCTGATGTCTTTAGCTTCCCTTATAAACTTTTTACACTTCATACTTCTAATTGATATTGATTGCTATCTGCTGCCCCATTTGATAGACATTGCTTTTTATTTCTAATTGCTGTCTTCAATTCACCTCTGAATCAGAATGGGTTTTTTGCCAAAAGTATCCTTTTTCTTGATTGTGTAATCGTGGCTTTTTGACTATTTAATTTTTCTGCCTAATTTTCTCCCTTCCCGCCCCCAATCATTTCACTCATAGTTTTCCTCTATTTTGGTAAATAAGCCTTTTGAAGCACCAAGTATAGAATACTCCCATTTACCTGAAACCCTATTATTGAAACCCAACACAATATCTGAATTTCTTTCTTGTCCCCCAACATGAGATACATGTTGCAGAGGGCAAGGAAGGGATTTGGATAATAAGGAGGTAGAGCAAGTAGAGCAGCAAGTAGAGCAGAGACCCTCCCAGCCAGGACTGTGAGGAGAAGGACAAGCCCCTGGCCATGCGGGAGGCCACCTTGCTGCTGAATGGCTCCTGTGGCAGCACAGGGAGCCCTCTCCAGCCCTGTTGTCACAGGAGGCATGGAGGGAGTTACAGAGGGCTCCTGCACTGCCACAGGGTCACAGACACACGATCCCTGCAGGTGGAAGATGGATGGAAGGCTGCAGTCCTGGCAGGGCAGAACAGAGTTCTGGCCAGGTGTCTCTGCTCTGACTGCAGCCTCCTCCTGCCACACCTTGCACCTGCAGGGACTGGGCGTCACTGGTCCTGCAGCAGCCCAGGGACCCCTCTGCAGCCCCTGTCATGGCTGTGAGTTGGGCAAAGAAAAGACTCCTGGCCAGGACTGAAGAGGAGGAGAACGAGTTCCCTCCCAGCCGGTGAATAGCTCAGAGCTTCTCAATTACATGAACTCCTGGTTATCCAAATAAAATCCGTCTCCCCCACGCTATTCAGAGAATCAGGAGAATACTGTATATACACATTACTTGTTGGAACTCTCTTATGTTGCCCACGCCGAATGTAACCAGGTCATGATCACTGGTCCCTAGGCAACCACCAACATCCAGTCCAGTGATTAATTCATTTTTATTCATCAGAAAGAGACCCAAAATAGAGTTACTGTATGTTGGGTGCAATACCTTGTGTGTCAGAAAATCATCTATAATTTTTTAAAAGTCTAACAACATTCTACTGTTGGCTGAATGAGACCTCCAGCATGTGTTTCCCAAATTCAAGTTCCCCATAAGAACACAATATTTTTTTCCACACAGAACAGACAGGCGCTTAAAGAGAAACTCATCCTGTTCTCTGGTTTGATTCAGTGGTCTGTAACAGACTGACACTAGTCATCCCTCCTGGCCTTTGTTAGATAGCCCATATGGGCTGAACCAGCTCCATTTCATGGCTGTGGAAAGCTGGATAAGACCCTGATACACCAACCCATTTTTACCAACTTAATCACATTTTCAAGATGTAGTCTATTTCAGTGTATACTAAACCAGTGCAAATGCACTAGCAACATGCTTACCTGAGGCCAAAATGCTGGTCTGGATTACAGGTCTTTTTTAAAAAAAATGATAAAATTCTGAATTTAATTGTGCTGTTTTCTGTCACATTACTTCCACCATTTCTCACTATTCTTATGGACTGTGCCAATCTTCACAAACTGAGATTTTGGGTAGAAACCTGGATCTTTGATTTTAAATACCAGAAGAAAAAAGAACAAACTCAGGATGATGTTACATCAGCTACGTTTCACCTCTTCTGTACTGGACTTAAACCTGACCTTTCTATGTATTTGGAATCAGTCATACTAACTAAGAAACGGAAGGGTTCTGTCGATTATATAAATTATTCTCTTCTTGTGTAGTTCCAGTTCTTTATTAGATCAAGCAAGATTTCCAGAGAGATTGTGACTGTAGTGTTATTTGCCTGTAATCTGTCAAATTATTACAAAACCTCCTTCCATTTTTTTTTATAAGTTTAGTACCTGCTTTTAGATTCCCTTGTTATGTGAAGCACGTATTATGTTTTGTGTCTTATGTCCTGATCAAAGTTCTCCTCATATTCAGTGAAAGTTTCAATATACTTATGGTATTTGGATGCAGTTGTAGGGATTTGAGGCTTTTCTGCACTTTGCTCCTTTAACTCTGCATAATTAAAGCAACAAAAAAAAATTCCAGAGTAGACGCAATTATACTGGTTATTGTATCTTATTTCCATTTAGGAAATGAAATAAGCCATACTTGTGTCTACACTAGGGCTTTACCGGCAAAGTCATGTGAGCAAAGAAAAGAATCACACCCTTTACCGACAGTTATGCCATTAAAACTTTTTACATGTAGACCAGGCCACAGTATTCCTGTTAGTTCCATTAAGCGTTGTTGTGAACTACAGGCATCCGTTCTCTTATTTTCAACCAATCAAGAGGTTGATGCTGACTGTCGGAGAAATTTTGAACTTCCATCACATGCTTTAGGGCTGCAGTAAATGTTCCTTTAAATATTGTACTGAACACACAAAATTTTGAATGACTACTCCTAAGAAATACTCCCTTAGCTTCATATCTGAGCAACTGGCAAAGATCTTTTTGTTATGATTTTCTCTACATTCTTGAGGGAATTGTCTGCCATTTGCATACAATTATTCAGCAGTTTAAGTAGAACACACGTTCCCTCCATGGATGCTTGCCACCATTAGATAGTCCTCTCTCATGTTTGACCAACCATCTTCCATTAATGTCAATGTTGATTCTTCTGGTTCTTCCTTTACCTTTTACTCTTTTTCTTCACCTGCAGTACATAGTGGTGGACGTGTAGGTTTAAGTCTAGGACAAAAGTACGTATCCAAGACAAATTACTTCAATCACTTCTATGTATTGCTCATTTTGGAAAACAATTAAGGTGACAATATAAAAAGGATGCAACTTTCTTGTCAAGTTCAAGTTATTTTAATGGCATTATTGCCAACTAATCTCTGACATTTTGAGGCATCAGAGTCACACAGAGACTGGTCCTGAAGTTGCTATTCAATAGTTGCTAGAAGATCCTAAACAAGATTTGAATCATCACAGCAACATTGCAATGGCACCAAAGGCATTGAATATGTCTCACTTGCAGTTTTAAACTCATCAATGTTCTGCTCTTCCACTTCAACAGACAAAATTGCATTCAATGGCACATTTGATCTGTAAGAGTTTAAAGAAACCAACTTCTGCACTTTTTGAGATGAGCACAAATCCATTCTAATTTTCTGCCTAATAATCCTTGAAAATGTTTACATTTTACTTTAGAAAATGTCTCAGTTTTCATTATCTCAGTGCATTCAATTGCATGTTTCCTGACACTTCCTTCAACTTACTGAATCAAATAGATGCATTCAACAATGTTTAGTAATCAGTAAATGCTAACTGCCTGTACACAGTACTCACCAACAGCTTTTGTACTTACTAGTTAGAATGAGAAAAAGATGGAATTACTTCAATATACTCCCCACCTCAGTACCTTATTAAGTATTTTTTAGAAAATATGTTAGATGCACAAAATATGCAAACTTATTTCTAAACCAAGTTTCAAGATATCAAAAGTGTTTCCCCTCTTTGAGTATTAAATCCATGGCAAGTGTCAAGTTTTTAAAACTTAAACCCTTTTTTGTTGAGTAAAAGATAGAGCAGCTGAAACGTTTCTTAACTCAAGAATACCCAAAAGTAATTTCACTCATTTGTGACACAGAATTCACATTTAGAATGAGCACAGAAAATTTCCCTGCAGAATTATTTCCCAAAAAGTTATAAATGCCTGAAAGTAGTAGAGTTAAAACTACAGCATAACTTAACTGATGATTAGAAAGAACTGCATTATAATGTCTTTGATCTGCCACCTATAAATGTTATTTAAAAATAACACAACATCTGTGGGCAACAAACTTTCTGTTTTTAAATTTCAGCTCAAATCCTGAAGGAATACTTATTTCAGCACCACCACCCCCCTTACCCTAATGACCCAGTCATATTTAGAATAGTAGGTATTTGAAACAAAGAGTATTTTGGGCCACTCAAAACAAGATAGAGCAAGATAGACAGGCTTGCAGGATAAGGCACCTAATCAATGAGAATAAAGGTGAAATTATGGCATAGCAATGAGGAAGGGGCAGACAGTCATTTGTAGGAAATACTGGTGAAACACAATACACTCACCCACCCACCATAATATACATATAAAATATAGAATTGATAGAATCCCAAAAGATCCTACAGTGCATTCAATCTCACCACTGAAGTGTAGCCACATCTGTGATGGACCAGAGCTGTTTTTTAAAGGCATACCACCTACATTGTGCTATTGTTCAGTATAAACTGGAGCAGCATATTCCATCCAAGTGAAATTTCAAGGGAAATTTAGGGAGGCAGAAGTTACCCAGTAACTCTGGCTGGAGTCTGGCTATTGGATCTTTAAACATAAGTGGCTCAGTGATTACTGTGGCACCCCAACCAACAGGACTGGGATATTGGTTCAGTGCTGACTCACACCACATATTGAATCACCAACACCTCTTCTTATAGGAGCACCCAGGTTCTTCCTGGAGACCTCCTATTCAAACAGCAGGGGCCAATAATGTCATAAGAACATAAGAACAGCCGTACCGGGTCAGACCAAAGGTCCATCTAGCCCAGTATCTGTCTGCCGACAGTGGCCAATGCCAGGTGCCGCAAAGGGAGTGAACCTAACAGGCAATGATCAAGTGATCTCTCTCCTGACATCCATCTCCATCCTCTGATGAACAGAGGCTAGGGACACCATTCTTTACCCTTCCTGGCTAATAGTCATTTATGGACTTAGCCTACCATGCAATTTATTCCAGTTCCTTTTAAAACACTGTTCATAGCTTCCCGCCTTCACACCTCCTCAGATAGGAGTTCCCAAAGTTGTTGCCGCTGTGGTGTGAAGAAGACTTCCTTTTTTTGTTTTATAAACCGGCTACTCTATTAATTTCATTTGGTGACCCCTAGTTCATTTGTATTATGGAATAAGTAAATAATTTCCTTATCCGCTTTCTCCACATCACTCATGATTTATATGATACCTCTATCATATCCCCCTCGTCTCCTCTTTCCAAGCTGAAGAGGGCCTAGCCTTTATAATCTTTCTTCATATTGGGACCCTCTCCAAACCTAATCAATTTTAGTTCCCTTTTCTGAACCTTTCTAGTCTAGAATATCTTTTTTGAGGTAAGAGACCACATCTGTACACAGTATTCGAGATGTGGGCGTTACCAGGATTATATATAAGGGCAATAAATATATTCTCGTCTTATTCTCTATCCCCTTTTAACTGTTCCTAACTCCTGTTTGCTTTTTGACCGCCTCTGGCGCACTTGCAGTGGACTATCTTCAGAGAACTAACTCCACGATGAACACCAAAGATCTTTTCCTGACGCACTGTAGCTAAATTAGCCACCATCACTATTGTATGGCATAGTTGGGGTTATTTTTCCAATGTTATTTAGCGCCTCCCACCCCCTTCATTTTAACTTTACATTTATCCACATTTTAAAATTTCATTTTGCCATTGTTGCCCATCCCTTATTTTTGGTGGATCTTTTGAAGTTCTTCACAATCTGCTTTGGTCTTAACTATCTTGAGTAGTTTAGTATCATCTGCAAACTTTGCCACCTCACTGTTTACCCCTTTCTCCAGATCATTTATGAATAAATTGAATAGAACTGGTCCTAGGACTGACCCTTGGGGAACATCACTAGTTACCCCTCTCCATTCTGAAGCTGAAGCTCTTCATCCTACTGTTTTAAAAAATTATAGCTTTATACCTGGGACAGGTACTTTCAAATTACTGGACACAGGAGCATCCCAGTGAATAAGCACATTAGCTGGATATTTCTAGTAGGTCTACCAACAGCTGAATAGTTAACCAAATACAATGATGATAAGTAAGATAACTATTAACCACTTAAGATGAAGGGGGGAAGTGACATTCTGGCACTTTTCACTGAAAAGTCTTGACAACGTAAACCCCTGCTGGCTTGGTGAGTCCGCAGTCAAGATGGTGCTGTTGTGTTTTAACTAAGAGATGTAAACTTTTTTAAAAACAAAAACTTCTATTCTAATAAATTCTATATAAATCCATGGAAAGACATATTAATGAAATGTACAAGTGTCTCATCGATGTGAGCTTCTACTGTCTTACGTCACAAACAAGAGGCATCAGTGAAAATCAACTGTACATCACTCAACATAAATACAAAATTATGGATTGGTGAAGAGGAAAATCAAATGAAAAAGTTACAGCACCACAGAATAATGAACAGCCTCCAAAACCCATCCACAAATATCACAAAAGGTCCTGACAGTCCATCCAACAATATCACAACAAAATACTGGAAACCCAAGTTGTTGTTTTAAGTATCTGTTTACTAATACTATTGAATGTGACTAAACAACAACATTTAATTATAAAAATGTTTTACACATAGAAATTGCTAGACTGGATCAGACCCAAGATCCATCTAGGCAGGTATCCAACCTCTGACAGCAATCAGTACCAGATGCTTCAAAGGAAAATGTAAGAACCAAACAATAGGCAAGTATGGGATAAGCTGCTCCCCCTACACAGAGACACCTTAGATCTCATCCTGATCACTAATACTTAGAGATTAGCATAAATCTTGAAGCATGAGGTTTAATATCCCTTACATTATTATTAATTATAACTCTGGACAGCCTTGTTATCCATCCTAGCACTTTTTAAATCTTAGTAAGTCCTTGATCTTAACTCCTTGTGGCAATGAGTTCCACAGTGTAATTACATGTTCTGTGTAAGAGTATTTTCTTTTTTCAGTTTTGAATTTGATACCTTTTAATTTCATTGAATGCCACTTGTTCATGTGTTATGAGGCAAGGAGAACAAGGAAGCACAATTAATTTCTTACATGCAGATAAGTTTTCTGTTTGAAGAGCAACAAAGTGTATTCTGTTACATTACTATCTGTTCACCCTTTTATAATCTCCTTGGGGCTGTCCCTGTTCATTTAGGAGCAGGAACCTGATTTCCAAGCTGTTTCCTTCCCTACCTCCATTACACACCTTGCCCCGTCTCCAGACTACAGGTCCAAATTAAAAGTTCTACTTCCTCTGCTTCCACTTCACTCTGATCGTCCGCAGCTTCTGCCTAACTCAGCGGGGCTTCAACCCACTGCTGGGCTACCAGACCCTCTTCCTGCTGGGGTTCCGGCCCGGCGCACGGCTCTTCACTCCCCGGGAAGCCGGTTTCTCCCCTCCTCCAGTATAATCCCACAGGGCATAATTCATGTTGTCCAGGGCCAGGCTGCCCATAGTTGTGCCCCGCCCCCCCTTGGACAGTGACACACAACGGGCTCCAGTGTCTCCAGGTATTTACCAGTCCCCAGCCTGCCCCATTACTGATGTCCCGCGTAAGGCTTGGCCCCCTTTTCCCCAGGGTGGGCGCGGCCTGGGCCTCTCCGGGGACCTCTCCCCCAGGGCCCTGCTCCTCTGCCGCCAGCCCCGGCGCCTCCATTGTGGCACGTCCCCCGCCCCGTGCCTTCAGCGGCAGCCCAGCGCTCACCTCACCTCCCTGGTGGGGCTGCGGGCCGGGCCGCGGGGCTCGGCGGCTCCTCCAGCTGCAGGTACCTTGCCGGCCCCAGGAGCGGCTCGACTCCGCCCGCTCCTCCTCGGCTCCGCGCTCAGGCTCCGCTCGGGGTCCGCCTCGGTAAGCGTCCCCCCGGCCAGCGCAGCGATAGGATCCCCCGGGCGGCAACAGGCGCCTCCGCAGCAAAGGTTCCGCGGGGAGGAGATAGATTCCCACCTCCCAGGGGGCGGGAGAGATGGCAGCAGGAGCCCCCTGGAGGGAGGTGCCTGCTGTTCTGAGGGAAGAATTCCTGCTGGGCCTAGTTTCCCAGCGGAGACTCCTGCTCCCCTCCAGTCCCACAGCCCTCCACATGGCCACGCCACAGAAGGGCTGGGTGGCAATCAGTCCTGGAACCAGAGGGCATCACCCACCATGCAGATAAACATCTGTCCCCTATCTTGAACCCACATAGGCCAAATACTCCAGTCTCCCTTGGTTGTTTATTAGGAAGTGCTGGATCCTTGAGTTCAGGTTGGACTGCAAGTCCCTGTTGCTCAGATGTGGCCTCACACTGCATGTTCTGAGACAGCAAGTGGCTGCATATGAAAATTCAGCAGGCCTCATTGGCCCTGGGAGCAGTGCATTTTGAATATCCCTGCACTGTAAAAAAAAAAGCAATTCACCCCATCACGTTAGTGCTGGCTCCACAGCCCTGAAGATGCACTTGACACCTAATGATAATCTGAGTGGTGGGGTTAAGTCAACCCCTACAATTGCTGAGAGGCAAAACAGACAAGACACGCATGACCACTATTCAGAAGCAATGTCCATTAAGTGCGGAACTGAGAGTAGGAAACTGTGAATTACAACACTTTAATTCCATCTAGGGGCTGGACCTGGTAATGTCAGACCGCTTATTTCTAGCATTACCAATGTTGCCTTACATGGCTCCCGTGAACTGTGGCTTAGGTGTACTCACTGCTCTGAAGTACAGAGTCCAGTTGGGTGTGGCCCAGAATTGTCATCCCAATGATGTTATCAAGGAAGTAAGTATTGCATTTGCATTGAACCGTTTATAAGACTTTATTGTGCTGCTTTGGAGTGTGATTGTAGCAAACAGCCAGGTAGTGCTATTATTTAATGAACACCTACTATGTACTTGTCCCTGTAACATATAAACTGGGCCCAAGCTGGAAGTCCAAGGAAGCAAGAGTAAGCCCACTAAGTTTACTATGGGCCATATTGTATAAACTATGCAGTGGGACTGTCCAGTTTGTATCTTGCACAGTACAAAGCTAGACTTTCACTAAAAGGAAAAAAATGGCTAAATGAACTGCTTGTGCTGGCAATCAAGTTGGCGGCCTCTCCCATATCACTGTAGCTCAACTTCTTCTTCCTTTACAGACGTCATATACATTTTAGAGCTGCAGGAGCCAAGGAAGGAGGAAAAGCAGCCTAAGAACAAAGGGCTTCAGATCACAGAAGGGCAGACAGAAGAGTGCCTCATACTATAAATAGTGTGTCCCAGGAGGTTCTTCAAAAGAATGAATGAGAAGTATTACAAAGAGGCTTTACTCTCTTCCCCGCTAAACAAACACAAATCAGAAACAGACCTGTCAAGGATTTATCTCCCATTTTACAGAAATAAGATACTCCCTCTTTGTGTTGAGTCTATGGCCCTTCCCCCCCTGCACAATGAGATGCAAAATGGAGAAAATAAGTTAAGTGAGACAGGAAAGCCCCAAACAGAAAGGATGGTGAGGAGCTATTACATTCACAATGGAAAAACAATATCACATTTTATACATTTGTTCCTGCATTGACAGATTACTATATTATGAAGTATGGCCCAGTGGAGGGGTGGCTTTTTCAGGGGACCATTCTTGTAAAGCATACAGAGATATGGACAATACACTGATTTCTGTAAAGACACCTAGGGACTGCAGGCAGCAGTGCAAGGCTATATCATTCATTACGCTCTCAAAATACAAAAAAAGTGGAAAGCGACTGTCTCGTCAGGCTCTCTCCCTACTCACAGCTGCTAAAGCAATAGCTTACAGAGTGCTTCATCATAGTCAGCAATAGTTGGGAAAGATCTTCCAGAAACAAAGTGTGGGCTTAATAGAAGAAGGAAGCACTGCTTATTTGCTAGTTGTTGTTCAGCCTTTATAGGCAAAAATATAAGGAACAAAAACCTGGACCTGTATTATAGCACGGACCTGGCAGTGACTACGATAAGGTTGTGTACCATTTTCCATTCTAAGCTCCTGTTTTTGCTTGCTCATGACCTTCACCTTGGGAAGGATGCACTACATATGCATGTGCAGCTAGCTTCTTTTCAGTGAGCTAATCAATCACCTAAATTGTAGGCAATGACTTAGCTGGCTACTGGGGAACTGCAAGGAGGAAAGGTGTGGAGAAATGCCCCCTTGTAAGGCTGTAGAACTACCCTGCAGCTGCTATTCCAGCCTAAGTGCTGAAGTAGACTCTGTGGCCCTAGCACACGCAGCCCATGCACATAGTTGAGGAGAGGTCCAAAAGATTTGTATAGCAATAGATTTTTCTCTGGCATTCTCATGTTCCAACTACTCACTGTTGTGCAGTGGGGCTATGCAGAGATACTGTACAATGCACTTGCAAAGCTTCCCTTTCTATTAGTAGAAATATTCCTTAAAGCAGCTCTTGCTCCATCCCAGAGAGCATTCTGGGAGTGTCATCTCTAGGCCAGGGCACATCTCATTGGCAAGGAAACACTGCCTGCACTTGCACTACACTGACTTAACATTGCAGGATGCACCTGAATACCACTCTATTTTCCCATACTTACTTTGTCAAGACGTTAAAGTAGCTGGCACTCGGTGGTGGCAGATGAGAAAATAAATGGAGGGGATACAGGGTCCCATTAAGTGCAATCCATAAAGACACTCTAAACGAGTGGCTCAGAGTACTGCTCTATGGCGATGGCAGCTGGGAGACATCAATTTACTCTCTTTTTAAAATAACCAATAAATTGCTAACCCCATCGGCACAGCCACATTGGGTTCCATGGGAGCATAAATCACAGCAATCTATTCCTAAAGTATTCTTGTGACAACACTGTGGGTATTACAGCACAACTCACAGCTGGTGAATTTGTTCTACCAATGTTTGAGGAAATGGGCTTGACTATTATTATGCCATGAGCAACTACAGCCTCTCTTGCATCACGGGCCACTGGGCCTTGTTGAAGTTAGCTGGAGACTTTGGTTTCTTTCAGGAATCCAGCCTGCATTCTGCAGCCCTAAGATAGGCGAAATTCCTGCAGTGAATACAATGGGAGAATTTTGCCTGTATAATGTCTACAGGCAGGGTCCAGATGTATAAACACAATTATATGGAACTGCAGATGACAGCATAATTTACTGTTTAACCGTATTGCTGCATCACTCCATTTGCTCTGTTTAAGTCCAAACAAATCCTGCCTCCTTCCATACAAAGCTTTTCCACCTACCAGGGCTTTGGAGATGTGCTCCAGCTCCGCTCCAGCTCCAGGCAAAAACCTGCAGCTCCACTGCTGCGGAGCTGCTCTACCCCAACATCCCACCATCTATTAAAAAAAGTCACCTTTTGTTACATGTACCTGTGAAGTTTTGTCACCTTCCCCTTTTGAACCTAGTTTAAAGTCCTCTGCATTAGGCTGGTGAGTTAGTGCGCAAACATGCTCTTCCCCTAGTTGGTCAGGTGGACCCCATATCTTCCCAGCAGACCTTCTGGAACAGCATCCCATGGTCAAGGAAGCCAAAGCCCTTCCATTGACACCATCTGCAGCCATGCATTCATCACTAGGATGCACATGTCCTTGCCTGGGCCCTTAGCTTCAACTGGGAGGATGGACAAGAACACTACTTGCACCCCAGGCCCTTTTACCCTCGCTCCCAGAGCCCTGTAGTCACTGCTGATCTGCTAAGGGTCAGGCCTGACAGTATCATTAGTGCCCACATGGATGAGCAGCATGGGATAGTGATCAGAGGGATAGATGAGCCTTGGCAACCTTTCCACAATATCTCTGATGCAGGCTCCAGGAAGGCAGCACACCTCCTGGGAAATCAAGTCAGGTTGACTGATGGATGTCTCTGTTCCCCTGCAGAAGGGAGTCCCTAGCCACCAGCACTCTACATCTGCTTCTCTCAGGGGCAGTGGCAGGAGCCTACCAGTCTTGGAGACAAATGTCTGCTCTTCATCAGCCATTAGAGTCTGCTCCTCACCTCTTGTTGCCAGTATGGCATCCTAGTTCTTCACCTCAATGGACTGGGGACCTGAGTGGGGGTGAAGCACTGTCAGCTGCCCAAGGTGGCCAGCAGTCGGTCTCCTCCTCAAAGAGAAGCCAGCTCTCCTTCCTCCTCCGGAGCTGCTGTAGTCAACTAGGCTCCTCCATCCCAGATATCTGTGTGCATCCTGTCAAAGTCCTCACATTTCTGGTTGCTCCACAGATAAGCCACCTCTTCCTGCAGTTCTCTTACCAGCTTCCTGAGAGACTCCACCAACAGACACTTCTCACACCTGGTGGTTCCCCCTGCCTGGCTTTTTCTGGCCTCCAAAGGCAGTTTGCCTGTCTGACAGGGGCCTCCCACAGGCGCAGGCAGAAGAAGAACTAGCAGTGGTGTTGGCAACATGCCATTTCCCTCCCATGCAGGGTTCTTCCTGTACCTTCAAGTTAAGGAAACAAAAAGCAACACAAGTCTAACTCCCTGCCTCCTTCCAGTGGTGAACATGGAAAATCCCCAGTGGAAGAACAGAAACCGAAAATGTAAGACTATTTTCAGAAGAGTCAAGCTGTCTAAACAAAGGGTTCTATTCCATCACCACAAACAGAAGACACAGCTGGAGTGGGGGCAGAAAGGACTTTTGCCTTTCCCAAAGACCCTGACCAAACCCAAAGACTCTTGGCAGTGGTGAGAACGCCAAGGGGGGCGGTGGCATTTAGGCATTTATTGTTTTGCCTAGATCTGTAACTCTCCTGTGCTAAGAATTAAATACGTGTGTTTAAGAAGCTCCTTTGCAAAGTTTGCATTCCCTGCTTTAACTGCCACATGGTCCTCAATGGTTAGACTGTAAACCAGAGTGACCACAGCTAGATGGGACTCTGGGAGAATGTGCACAAAAGCTGGAAAGATTTGGGAGCTTTGAGGCCTAAAGCAGTTGGACTACAGAGTCCTGCATCCCAGGAAGAGGGTCACACAAAATAGAAATAATAATGCTTTCCGAGCCCTGCAGTTGGAAGCAGTGATGGACTCAGCCAAGACCCCTTGGGCTTAGACACACATGGGATTCAAAGGTTGGATCCAATTATAAACAGACTGGTGACCATCCACTTTGGGGACTCAGCCAGGAGTGTGACACTGCATTACTTTATTCATTTGAGACCTGTACTTTAGTTTTAATTTAGACTAATACTTGCTGTTATACTAGTGAGGATGCCTAAAGGTATGAATGCTAAAGTAGGGAGCAACAATATTGGTAGCAAAGTAATTATGATGAAACAAGCCCTCAGTGAAATGAACTAAAATCGTGAACAGAAACAGAAAATAGACTATTTTCAGAAGAGTCAAGCAGTCTAAATAAAGGGTTCTGTTCCATTGCCAGCTAAACCCAGGATTGTGAGTTCAATCCTTGAGGGGGCCATTGAGGGATCTGGGCAAAAATCTGGGGACTGGGCCTGCTTTGAGCAGAGGGTTAGACTAGATAACCTCCTGAGGTCCCTTCCAACCCTGATATTCTATGAGTGAAATGTTTGCAGATTTTTGTGGAATTGACAACATGGTATCATATAGTACTTTATTGACAGCACATCTGTAATCACTTAGGTAAAATTCTGGCTGGAATGCTGCAGCTGTGTCATACTTTTTTTTACCTTCAGAAGTAAACGCTGTACCCTCCATGGCATTTTTAAGTTCTTTGTATATTGCAGTCAGTGATTTATGATCTGTTTCAGCTTTTAAGCTACGACTGTACAGCCACATGCAAGACCTTTCCAAAAGGTCTTGAAAATCAGGAAGGCCAAATCATACTTGGAATTGCAGCTAGCAAGGGATGTTAAGAGTAACAAGGGTTTCTTCAAGTATGTTAGCAACAAGAAAAAAAGATCAAGGAAAGTGTGGGCCTCTTACTGAATGAAGAGTCAACCTAGTGACAGAGGATGTGGAAAAAACTAATCTACTCAATGCTTTTTTTGCCTCTCCGTCTTCATGAACAAGGTCAGCTCCCAGACTACGGCACTGGGAAGTACGGTCTGGGGAGGAGGAGACCAGCCCTCTGTGGAGAAAGAGGTGGTTCAGGACTATTTAGAAAAGTTGGATGAGCACAAAAGTCCATGGGGCCAGATATTCTGCATCCGAGGGTGCTAAAGGAGTTGGCAGATGTGACTGCAGAGCCATTGGCCATTATCTTTGAAAACTCATGGCAATCAGAGAAGGTCCCAGATGACTGGAAAAAGGCTAATATAGTTCCCATCTTTAAAAAAGGGAAGAAGGAGGATCCAGAGAACTATAGGCCAGTCAGCCTCACCTCAATCCCTGGAAAAATCATGGAGCAGGTCCTCAAGGAATCAATTCTGAAGCACTTTAGAGGAGAGGAAAGTGATCAGGAACAGTCAGCATGGATTCACCAAGGGCAAGTCATGCCTGACTAACCTAATTGCGTTCTATGATGAGATAACGGTCTCTGCGGATGACAGGAAATCAGTGGATGTGTATTCCTGACTTAGCAAAGCTTTGAACAGTCTCCCACAGCAACTTTGCCAGCAATTAAATAGTATGGGCTGGGAATGACTGGATATAGAGTGATAGAAAGCTAGAAAGCTTGAAGATAGAAAGAAGCCCTTCCATAGCTGAGAGACAGACAAGACACAGAACCCAACATTCCCTCCCTGAGTTTTGAAAAAATCCAGTTTCTGATTTGGCCCTCCTGGTAGGTGTTTGGTTCTTTTGTTAACCCTTTAACTAGTAAAAGAAAATTTAACCCTTAGCTATCTTTATGACAGGGCTGGGATGAATGGACTACAAGATAGGTAAAGCTGCTAGATCGTCGGGCTCAAGATGGTCCATGTCTAGTTTGACAGATGGTACAAGCAGAGTGCCCCAAGATCAGTCCAGGGCCGGTTTTGTCATATATCTTATTAATGATCTGGAAGGAAGGTGTGGACGGCACCTCCAGCAATTTTGCACATGACACTAAACTGGGAGGAGTGGTAGAATAGCGCTGGAGGTAGGGATAGGATACAGAGGGACCTAGATAAGTTGAGGATTGGGCCAAAGAAATCTTGGAGGTTCAACAAGGACAAAGGCAGAGCCTGACTGGATGAAGATCCCATTCACTGCTACAGACTAGGGACCGATAATTGGCTAGGCAGCAGTTCTCAGAAAAGACCTAGGTTACAGTGGCGAGAAGCTGGATATGAGTCAACTGTGTGCCCTTGTTGCCAAGAACATTAACAGCATTTTGAGCTATATAAGTAGGGGCATTGCCAGCACATTGAGGGAAGTGATCATTCCCCTCTATTGGCATTGGTGAGGCCTCATCTGGAGTATGGTGTCCAGTTTTGGGCCCCACACCAGAAGAAGGATGTGGAAAAATTGGAAAGAGTCCAGTGGAGGGCAACAAAAATTATTAGGAGGCTGGCGCATGTTAGGACAGGCTGAGGGAACTGGGATTATTTAGTCTGCAGAAGAGAAAAATGAGGGCGGATTCGACAGCTGCTTTCAACTACCTGAAAGGGGATTCCAAAGAGGATGGATCTAGACTGTTCTCAGTGGTATCAGATGACAGAACAAGGAGTAATGGTCTCAAGTTGCATTGGGGGAGATTTAGGTTGGATATTAGGAAAAACGTTTTCACTAGGAGGGTGGTGAAAACACTGGAATGGGTTACTAGGGAGGTGGTGGAATCTCCTTCCTTAGTGGTTTTTAAGGTCAGGCTTGACAAAGCCCTGGCTGGGATGATTTAGTTGGGGATTGGCCTTGAGAGTCTATGATTCTATGACCGAGCATCCCTTCCGTGATTTGCACTTACATTTTCTCAGTCACTCTCATAGCTCTCACTCCCATTATTCATTACAAGTAGACATTAAGTCCCTCGTCTCTGTAGCACGACAACTCCAAGCCCTCCTTCTGAATCATCTGTGCAGAGATGGATTTCTTTCAGCCATGCAAAAGAACTTCAATTCTCATGTAGAAGTCAGTATTCTCTTAAAATCCTTGACACTCTCCCCCTGCCCCTCCCTCTCCCTCTCCCATATGTATATCTTCTGGCATCGTCAGGTACTGTCTTTCTAAAGGCGTTTTCACAGGTAAGTTTTTCAAAGTAGGTATGAACTTACTGCTATAATTCAACATTCTTTCCAAATCTCCAAGTCACACCATAGTCACTGTCATTTGACTTTTGGAACAACTTGACTATATTCCTATGTGTGCTCAATTCCTCTCCAAAGTAAGCAATTTCAGTTGTTTGAAACTGACACTTGGTTTTGGTTGGTATAAGGTTGGTTCTTTCTGCAATTTCCAGTGTTCTCCATAATCATTCCTGATGTTCAGTAGGGTGCTGCTGTAGGCTATTATGTTCTTAAAGTACATTTTCACTTCTGCAAGACGTTTTTTGTTTGATTACACTGCTCTATAGCCAAAATGCTTCTGAAATAAATGTAGTTAAACTTTACTAATTCTGGGTCACTGAGAACGAAAATGATGCTTAAAATTGTTGATTGGCTCTAGTCTAGCTGTTGG